>NC_091473.1:34281222-34986847 GCF_036971445.1 Narcine bancroftii
TTTTGCCTGCTGGTCTGTGCCCTCCCCCAGCCCTCGATTCCCTCCTCCCCAGCCCTCGATTCCCTCCTCCCCAGCCCTCGATTCCCTCCTCCCCAGCCCTCGATTCCCTCCTCCCCAGCCCTCTATTCCCTCCTCCCCAGCCCTCAATTCTCTCATCTCCAGCCCTCGATTCTCTCATCTCCAGCCCTCGATTCCCTCCTCCCCAGCCCTCGATTCCCTCCTCCCCAGCCCTCGATTCCCTCCTCCCCAGCCCTCGATTCCCTCCTCCCCAGCCCTCGATTCCCTCCTCCCCAGCCCTCGATTCCCTCCTCCCCAGCCCTCGATTCCCTCCTCCCCAGCCCTCGATTCCCTCCTCCCCAGCCCTCGATTCCCTCCTCCCCAGCCCTCGATTCCCTCCTCCCCAGCCCTCGATTCTCTCCTCCCCAGCCCTCGATTCCCTCCTCCCCCAGCCCTCGATTTCCTCCTCCCCAGCCCTCGATTCCCTCCTCCCCCAGCCCTCGATTCCCTCCTCCCCCAGCCCTCGATTCCCTCCTCCCCCCAGCCCTTGATATCCTCCTCCCCCCCACCTTTTTATTCGACACCTGCTTGATGTGTGCTCATACCTTAAAGAAGGCTCGGGTCCAAAACGTTTATATATCTTTACCTCCTACGAATGCTGCACAAGCTGCTGAGTTCTTCCAGCACTTTTGTGTTTTTTACCTCAATCATAACATCTGCAGACCACCTTGTTTCACTCATGATTGTAATCCCTCCTATTTCCTCTGGTGAGTCCAACCTGGTGAGATGAGTATTATGATGGAGAATGAGGAGTCTGACACTCTGTTGCTTGATTAGTGTATGGAATATCAGTCTCCTGCTGTCTAAGAGGAGTACTTTACAAGAGTCCCCAGTATTAGTGGGTCAAGAATTACATAGCTAAAACGAGTAAAGATTGCAAATTTATTTCCTAAATGGCATTGGTGAAAATATATTTTAAAAATAGCATCTTTATAGTTTTGTGGCCAACTTCTCCAATGGTCAGTTTACAATTTATTAAAAATTATTGATTGAAGTTAAAATCCACAACTTGGATTTGAAAGTGGGCCACTGTAGCACTCCTGTAATTTGGATTTTAGTCTTAGAGGATCATTCTGATGTGGAGAAAGTCACTTGGCTCATTCAGTCCGCATCTCTTCAAAAGAAATCAATTATCTCAGGCACAACGCAGAAGCGCTGGGGAAACACAGTAATTCATGCAGAAACTACTGGATATTTCTGCATATAAATCGACCCCCATTTTTCAGCCTAATTTTAGGGGTTTTATGTTGTATCCGGTGTACAAGTAGACTCCTAATTTTCAGCCTGTCCAGGCCTCCCAGGAACAGACTAATTAAAAAAAACCCAATCGCAAGTAACAAAGCTGCAAATTAAATTTAAAAAATAAACCTCGGCCTACCAGACAGTAATGGCGACGGCCCATGGAGTTGGAACGGCGACATCATGCTCCAGGCAGGAGCAGGAACCTTAGCCTACCAGGCAGGAGCGGCGACGGTGACCTCAGGGTCCCAGGTAGGAGCCGTTATGGCAGTGCCCAGTGGTGGGGAGGTGTCAGGCAGTGGAGAGGTGCTTCCTGCATCGACTTAAACGCCAAATTGACTCAATCTTTTTTTCAGTGAATTTAAGGTCTCAAAAGTGTATCCTGCGAATGTCAATCCCCCCTCCACTTTTGAGAAATGTTTTAGGGTTTCACGCCTCGACTTATACGCCAAAATAAGGTAAAGGACAATCAACGTTTTGGTTCTGAGTCTTTCGTTGGGATTGATGAAGAGCTCTGGACCAAAACGCTGATTGCCTTTTACTTACAACGAGCTGCTGAGTTTCTTAGCACTTTTGTATATTGCACAAGATCCCAGAAACTGCAGATTTTCTTGCTTAAACTCCAATTATCTCATTGTCTTTTTTCTCTCTGTCATCTGCAATTTTATATCTGGCTCAAGTAGCTTCAAATGTCCCTTTGAAAGTTGCAATTAAATTTGCTACTACTTCCTCTTTAGCTATTATTTTCCAGATCATGGCCATTTACTGCATGTGGGGAAAAATGGTGTTTGTTCTTTTGCTAATTGTCATAATTCTGAGGCTTCAATCTTAACCATCCTGCCAGTCTTAGAAAGCTTCCCTGCATTTTTCTTGTTTAGAATTTATTTTTTATGGAATTTTTAGAGATCCAAATGCATCAATGAATCTACAAATCTCACACGTTTTTGGAGGGGGGAGAGGAAAGCAGAGCACGCGAAGGAAACCCAAGCAGGTCATGGGGAGAATGTACAGTCGCCACCGATTCAGACCTGGAACGCTGGTGCTGTAATAGTGTTGTGGTTAGCACCATGACTTTTGAATGCACTGACTATTCATTAATCTCCGCATTTATTTGTTATTAACTAATTTTTATAATTTATTATAAATTTCTGTTGCATGTTATTAAAGCTGGTGAGTCTGACATTTTCTCAGTTATTGTGCTGATTGAGAGCATCTCATTAACAGTGGCAAAACTGAGTCTTGTCTTTGGACATGCATCTATTCCAGTTTATCACTAGAAATATTCTTTGCTCGATTGGACAACAAAATCTGATTAGGGCTAGAATGTGAATAGCTAAGTTTTGGGAGGAAAATGAGGAAAAGTGTCAACAAATTGTGCAAATCACAGACTTCCTTTGGAAAGGTGGCATGTGGACTAACTTTTACTTCCTTGCCATTGTTTTCACAATTGCGCAATACCAGAACTAAATTAGGGTGGCCATTCCAAAGGAGGACATAGTCCTTGGTTCCAGGTGGATTAATGGACAGAAAGACTAGCCACCTTAGCTGTGCATGTTTTCTTCATTAATTATGACGATCTTGCAGCATCGGTCAAGGTCTCTCTTAAAGCTCGAAGGTTATGATTCCATAATCTCAGTTGTAACTTCTGTTTGGTTCTCATTCTCCTCTTTATGTATGTCAATTACCTTGA
Source organism: Narcine bancroftii (assembly GCF_036971445.1). Taxonomy (NCBI): domain Eukaryota; kingdom Metazoa; phylum Chordata; class Chondrichthyes; order Torpediniformes; family Narcinidae; genus Narcine; species Narcine bancroftii. Next base: position 34,284,209 of record NC_091473.1, read on the forward strand.
TACATTTAACCATATTAAAACCTTTGGTGCAAGTTGTTTATTTGACTTTTATTTAGATTTGTAAAAATGATTAGGGGATTGTACCAAGAAATTTCCAAAAGTTTAAATCATTGTGCATGCAGTAATTAATTGTGTTCAATGTAATTCTACATTGAAGATTAATGGTAAGAATGTACAATAGTAGTTCAGTTCAGTTCTGCAGAAGAGGAAGCAGATTTTAAGACTGAGCAGTGAGTTCATGCAGTGGAAGTGATTGGATGCATTATTGTATAAATGAATTGTGCACTTTGAATATTATTTTTGCAGGAGAATCAATGCTATGAGATACTAACAGGGTGATTTTTGTTTTTTTATGTATGGTTTGAGGGAATTGCGAGGCAGCACTTCAATTTTTAAAAAATTTATGCCCTGTGAATCTGTAATTTTTTTTAATTTATAATTTTTTTTATTTTTCACACTATGAACCATATCAATCAAAATACACACAAACATTTCCCTCTTGAATATACACAGTGGCATTTTCTCCCCTTCCCCACCCCCCTCCCTTCCCTTCCCCCTCCAAACCCATTAAATGTTCAACATATACAATAAGACCATTAGAAAATGTCATCACACAATGAAAATAAACAAGAAAATTGTGTCATCTACTTTTATACACTGGATCAGGTCATTTTGTCTTATTTTTATTTTATCATTTTAGGGGGTGGAGGTCCGCGGTAGTGTTGTGTTCCATGTATGTTCCAAAATTTGTTCAAATAATTTAATTTTATTTTTTAAATTATATGTTATTTGTTCCAATGGAATACATTTATTCATTTCAATGTACCATTGCAGTACTCTCAGGCTCTCTTCTGATTTCCATGTTGACATTATACATTTTTTTGCTACAGCTAAGGCTATCATAATAAATATTTTTTGCGCTTCATCCAGTTTGAGGCCTAATTCTTTAATTCTTATATTACTTAGAAGAAAGATCTCTGGATTTTTTGGTATGTTGCTTTTTGTGATTTTATTTAATCACGTGATTTAGATCTTCCCAAAACTTTTTCACTTTCTCACATGCCCAAATTGCATGTACTGTTGTTCCCGTTTCCTTCTTACAGCAAAAACATCTATCTGATAATGTTGGATCCCATTTATTTAACTTTTGGGGCATGATATATAGCCCGTGTAATCAATTATATTGTATCATGTGTAACCTCGTGTTTATTATATTTTTCATAGTTCCAGAACATAACTTTTCCCATATTTCATTTTTTATCTTTATGTTTAAATATTTTTCCCACTTTTGTTTGGGTTTATAGCTTATTTCATCATTTTTTCTTCTCTTACTGCTTGATGTTCAGGCTGACTTCCAGGCCAAACATTTTGGCAGTTTCCGCAAAGCAGGAAGTCAAGCGCTGAAGAGCTGGCTCTGAATGGGCAACTAAAGCGGCATCGTCTGCAAAGAGTAGTTCACGGACAAGTTTCTCTTGTGTCTTGGTGTGAGCTTGCAGGCGCCTCAGATTGAAGAGACTGCCATCCGTGCGGTACCGGATGTAAACAGCGTCTTCATTGTTGGGGTCTTTCATGGCTTGGTTCAGCATCATGCTGAAGAAGATTGAAAAGAGGGTTGGTGCCAGAACACAGCCTTGCTTCACGCCATTGTTAATGGAGAAGGGTTCAGAGAGCTCATTGCTGTATCTGACCTGACCTTGTTGGTTTTCGTGCAGTTGGATAATCATGTTGAGGAACTTTGGGGGACATCCGATGCGCTCTAGTATTTGCCAAAGCCCTTTCCTGCTCACGGTGTCGAAGGCTTTGGTGAGGTCAACAAAGGTGATGTAGAGTCCTTTGTTTTGTTCTCTGCATTTTTCTTGGAGCTGTCTGAGGGCAAAGACCATGTCAGTAGTTCCTCTGTTTGCGCGAAAGCCGCACTGTGATTCTGGGAGAATATTCTCGGCGACACTAGGTATTATTCTATTTAGTAGAATCCTAGCGAAGATTTTGCCTGCAATGTAGAGCAACGTGATTCCCCTGTAGTTTGAGCAGTCTGATTTCTCGCCTTTGTTTTTGTACAGGGTGATGATGGTGGCATCACGAAGAGCCTGAGGCAGTTTACCTTGGTCCCAACAAAGCTTGAAAAACTCATGCAGTTTGGCATGCAGAGTTTTGCCGCCAGCCTTCCAGACTTCTGGGGGGATTCCATCCATACCTGATGCTTTGCCACTTTTCAGTTGTTCGATTGCCTTATATGTCTCATCCAGGGTGGGAACCTCATCCAGCTCTAGCCTTAGGGGCTGTTGAGGGAGCTGGAGCAGGGCGGAATCTTGGACTGAGCAGTTGGCACTGAAAAGAGATTGGAAGTGTTCTGACCATCGGTTGAGGATGGAGATCTTGTCGCTGAGGAGGACTTTGCCGTCTGAGCTGCGCAGCGGGCTTTGGACTTGGGGTGAGGGGCCGTACACAGCCTTTAGAGCCTCGTAGAAACCCCTGAAGTCGCCAATGTCCGCGCTGAGCTGGGTTCGTTTGGCCAGGCTAGTCCACCACTCATTTTGGATCTCCTGGAGTTTGCGCTGAAGATGGCTTCATGCGCGACGGAAGGCTTGTTTCTTCTCTGGACAGGACGGCTTTGTAAGGTGAGCCTGGTGGGCAGCTCGCTTCTTTGCCAGCAGCTCCTGGATTTCCTGACTGTTTTCGTCAAACCAGTCCTTGTTTTTTCTGGAGGAGAAGCCCAGTACCTCTTCAGTGGATTGCAGTATGGTAGTCTTCAACTGATCCCAGAGGGTTTCAGGGGACGGGTCCGTGAGGCGGGTTGCATCGTCGAGCTTTGCTTTGAGGTTTGCCTGGAAGTTTCCTCTCGCTTCGTCTGACTGCAGGTTTCCAACATTGAACCTCTTTCTGGGGGCTTTATTGTTCCTGGGCTTTGGTTTGAAGTGAAGGTTCAGCCTGAAGAAAACTGAGGTCCTCCATCAGCCAGCTCCCCACCATGATTACCAGCCCCCCCACATCTCCATCGGACACACAAAACTCAAAACGGTCAACCAGTTTACCTATCTCGGCTGCACCATTTCATCAGATGCAAGGATCGACAATGAGATAGACAACAGACTCGCCAAGGCAAATAGCGCCTTTGGAAGACTACACAAAAGAGTCTGGAAAAACAACCAACTGAAAAACCTCACAAAGATAAGCGTATACAGAGCCGTTGTCATACCCACACTCCTGTTCGGCTCCGAATCATGGGTCCTCTACCGGCACCACCTACGGCTCCTAGAACGCTTCCACCAGCGTTGTCTCCGCTCCATCCTCAACATCCATTGGAGCGCTTACATCCCTAACGTCGAAGTACTCGAGATGGCAGAGGTCGACAGCATCGAGTCCACGCTGCTGAAGATCCAGCTGCGCTGGATGGGTCACGTCTCCAGAATGGAGGACCATCGCCTTCCCAAGATAGTGTTATATGGCGAGCTCTCCACTGGCCACCGTGACAGAGGTGCACCAAAGAAAAGGTACAAGGACTGCCTAAAGAAATCTCTTGGTGCCTGCCACATTGACCACCGCCAGTGGGCTGATAACGCCTCAAACCATGCATCTTGGCGCCTCACGGTTTGGCGGGCAGCAACCTCCTTTGAAGAAGACTGCAGAGCCCACCTCACTGACAAAAGGCAAAGGAGGAAAAACCCAACACCCAACCCCAACCAACCAATTTTCCCCTGCAACCGCTGCAATCGTGTCTGCCTGTCCCGCATCGGACTTGTCAGCCACAAACGAGCCTGCAGCTGACGTGGACTTTTTACCCCCTCCATAAATCTTCGTCCGCGAAGCCAAGCCAAAGAAGACTGCTTGATGTACATGTTTGATATAAATCTTTATTATTGTTGTTTCTGTAAGCACATGTTAAAAGCTGCTTCCTTCTGGTAATCTCAGTCTGCTTCCCAATTTGTCCTTTAAGTAGGTTTTCAGTTGGTTGTATGCAAACATTGCACCATGAGTTATTCCATATTTGTACTTCATTTGTTTAAATGATAATAAATTATTTCCAAAAAAACAATTTTCTATTCTTTTAATTCCTTTTCTCTCCCATTCTCTAAAGGAAAGGTTATCTATTGTGAAAGGGATTAGTTGATTTTGCATCAATAATAATTTTGGTAGTTGGTAATTTGTTTTATTCCTTTTTACGGAAATCTTCTTCCATATGTTGCGTAAATGGTGCAGTACTGGTGAACTTCTATATTGCACCAGTTTTTCATCCTACTTATAAAGTACATGTTCTGGTACCTTCTCCCCTATTTTATCTAGCTCTATTTTGGTCCAATCTGGTTTTTCCCTTGTTTGATAAAAATCTGATAGATACCTTAATTGTGCTGCTCTATAATAATTTTTAAAGTTTGGAAGCTGCAAACCACCTTCTTTGTACCATTCTGTTAATTTATCTAGTGCTATCCTCGGTTTCCCCCTTTTCCATAAGAATTTCCTTATTATTTTCTTTAGCTCATTGAAGAATTTCTCTGTTAAGGGAATTGGCAACGATTGAAATAGGTATTGTATCCTTGGGAAGACATTCACTTTAATGCAATTTACCCTCCCTATCAGTGTTAGTGGCAATTCTTTCCAATGTTCTAAGTCATCCTATAATTTCTTCATTAATGGCTGATAATTTAATTTGTATAGGTGGCCTAAATTATTATTTAATCTAATACCTAGGTATCGGATTGCTTGCATTTGCCATTTAAATGGTGATTCTTTTTTAAACTCTGTGTAATCCGCATTATTCATTGGCATCACTTCACTTTTATTTGCGTTGATCTTGTAGCCCGATATTTCTCCATATTCCTTCAATTTCTTATGTAATTCTTTTATTGATATATCTGTTTCTGTTAAGTATACTATGATGTCATCTGCAAATAAACTGATTTTATATTCCTTCTCCTTTATTTTTATCCCCTTTATTTCATTTTCTGTTCTTATCAGTTCTGCCAAAGGTTCTATTGCTAAAGCGAACAGTGAAGGAAATAATGGACATCCCTACCTAGTTGACTTACTTAATTTAAATTGGTTCGATACATATCCATTTACTGTGACCTTCGCCAATGGTCCCTTATATAATGCTTTAATCCAATTAATATATTTTTCTGGGGTTGAACCTATGTAATACTTTGAATAAATAATTCCATTCTACCCTGTCAAAGGCTTTCTCTGCATCTAAATCAACAGCCACTGTTGTTATCTTATTTCCTTGTTCTGCATGAATTAAGTTAATGAACTTACAGACATTGTTGTTCGTCTTTTCTTAATAAATCCAGTTTGATCTAGTTTTACTATTTTTGGTACACAGTCGGCCAATCTGTTTGCTAATAGTTTTGCTATTATTTTATAATCTGAATTATTGGTCTATATGATGCTGGTCTATATAATCTGAATTATTGGTCTATATGATGCTGGTGTTAGTGGATCTTTCCCCGTCTTTGGTATTACTGTAATTATTGCTGTTTTACATGAATCTGGCAAGTTTTGTGTTTCTTCTATCTGGTTCATTACTTCCAGGAGGAATTAATAACTCTTTAAATGTTTTGTAGAATTCTATTGGGAGCCCGTCCTCTCCAGGCGTTTTATTGTTTTGTAGCTTTTTTAATATATCCTGTATTTCCTCTATTTCAAATGGTTTTATCAATTTGTTTTGCTCCTCTTCTTGCAATTTCGGTAGTTCAATTTTAGCTAGAAACTCATCTATTTTGTCTTCTTTCCCTTTGTTCTCAGTTCAGTATAATTGTTCATAGAATTCCTTAAAGTTTTCATTGATCTCTTGGGTTATATGTAATTTGTTTGTCCTTTTTCCTTGATGCCAATACAGTTCTGTTAGATTGTTCTGTTTTAAGTTGCATTTTTTCTCCTAGCTCTTAATACTTCTGCTTTATTTTCATTATGTTCTTCTCCACCTTATACGTTTGTAATGTTTTGTATTTTATTTTTTTGTCCGCCAATTCTCTTCTTTTTGTTGTATCTTCCCTTGTTGCTAGTTCTTTTTCTGTACTTACTATTTCCCTTTCCAACTGTTCTATTTCCCAATTGTAGTCCCTTTTCATCTTAGTTACATAACTTATTATCTGCCCTCTAATGAAGGCTTTCATTGCCTCCCATAATATAAATTTGTCTTCCACTGATTCTGTATTTATTTCAAAATATGTTTTAATTTGGCGTTCAATGAATTCTCCTCATTCCTGTCTTTTAAGTAGCATGGACTTTAATCTCCAACTCTATGTTCTTGGTGGCATGTCCTCCAGTTCTTTTGCTAATAACAGGGGTGAATGATCAGATAACAATCTAGCTTTATATTCCGTTTTCCTAACTCTCCCTTGGATATGGGCTGACAACAGGAACCGGTCAATCCTTGAGTATGTTTTATGGCTACTCGAATAATATGAGTATTCCTTCTACTTTGGGTGTTGCCTCCTCCATATATACAAAAGTCGCATTTCCTGCATTGATTTAACCATAAATTTGGCAACTTTGTTCTTTTTGCTAGTCTTTTGTCCAGTTTTATCCACCTTTGGGTCCAAATTAAGGTAAAAATCCCCTCCTATCAATATATTCCCCAGCGTAGCTACAATCTTCAAAAAAATATCTTGCATAAACTTTTGATCCTCTTCATTAGGTGCATATATATTGACCAAATTCCAAAATTCTGAATATATCTGACACTTTCTCATTGCATACCTCCCTGCTGGATCTATTATTTCCTCATCTATTTTGATTGGTACATTTTTATTGATTAATATAGCTACTCCTCTGGCTTTTGAATTATACGATGCTGCCGTTAAGTGGCCTACCCAGTCTCTCCTTAATTTATTATGTTCCACTTCAGTTAGATGCGTTTCCTGCACGAATGCTGTATCAATTTTTTCTTTCTTCAGTAAATTTAACAGCCTCTTCCTTTTGATTTGGTTATGTATTCCGTTAATATTTGTAGTCATATAGTTCAACATGGCCATCTCATACTCTGTTTTCACCTCATTTCCGCTTCCTCATCACCACCTATTCCCTTTTCCCCATTTTCATCTCTCAGTTTTCCCTTTTTGAAGTCAATGTATGACAGCACTTCTAAAACATAAAATACTTCAACAACTCCCACATCTAAAATTCCCTTCACCCCAAGAGTTTCCCCACCCCCTCTGAGTCGCCCTTTGTCCCTTGTCGGGCAACTACAACTCCCCTCTCCATTCGGATTGCACCCGCTCGCAAGCTTCAACTGATTTCGCAGTGACTGTTATTCTCTCCCACCCAAACCCCTCCAGAAAAGATTTTAATCTTCACATTTAAACAAACCTCACCCTCTTTTTTCTCTTTTTTTCACCCTCCTTTTTTCACCCCTTCTCCCTTACTTCCCTTTTCTTTCCCTTCTTTAGTTCTTACTTATACATTATTTCTATATCTTTATATGTAGTTTGTCATCGTTCTTTGTTCTTGTTACAACATCTCTTTTTTTAAATTTTTTTATTTTTCACATGTTACAACATCTCTTCATCTCTCTTTCTGCCCTGCAGGCATTCTGCAAATTCTCGTGCTTTCTCCGGACCCGAGAACAGTCTGTTTTGCTCCCCCACGATAACTATTTTAAGCACAGCTGGATGTCTTAACATAAATTTATAGTCTTTTTTCCATAGGATCGATTTTGCTGTGTTAAACTCCTTCCTCTTCTTTGGAGTTCAAAACTTATGTCTGGGTAAAAAAAATATTTTTTGACTTTTGTATTCCAATGGTTTTTTGTCTTCTCTAATTTTATTCCTTGCCCTCTCCAATATATTTTCTCTTATTGTGTATCTCATAAATTCTACTAAAACGGATCTTGGTTTTTGTTTTGACTGTGGTTTTGGGGCTAGTGTTCTGTGTGCCCTTTCTATTTCCATTCCTTCCTGTATTTCTGGCATTCCCAGGACTTTTGGGATCCATTCTTTTATAAATTCTTTCATATTTTTGCCGCCTTCATCTTCCTTTAGCCCCACTATCTTTATATTGTTTCGCCTACTATAGTTTTCCATTATATCCATCTTCTGAGCTAACAACTCCTGTGTTTCTAAAACTTTTTTGTCACTTTCTTCCAATTTTCTTCTTGTCATTCACTTCCATTTCTACAGCCGTTTCTCGTTCTTCCACATTTTCCAATCTTTTCCCTATTTCTGTCATGACCAGCTCTATTCTACTCACTTTTTCTTCTGTACTTTTCATTTTTCTTTTCATTTCACTAAAGTCTAATCTCAACTATTCTTTTAATGCTTTCATTTGTTCTTGAATTTTTTTTAATCTATGTACTGTCCATCTATTTTACCTTCTTTTCCTCTGTGCAGAGCTTGGTCTTCCTCTTCTTCTTCTGTGTCTGCTCTTGGGTTTGTGTGTTCTACTTCTCTTCCTTGTATCTGTGTCTCTTCTGACTTTCTTGTTGAGCTGCTTGCCTCAGTTTGTTGGGTGTTTTTTTGCATAGCTTCTTGTTGTTGTTCCTCTTCTTCTGGGCTAGCTATCTGTTGGGCCTCCTGTTACAGTTTTTCTTTCTTATCACTCCCTTTCCTGTTGCTTTCCTCTTCTTCCTGCTGAGAGCCCTGCTTTCGGGCATCTCTCAGCCAGTCGCATTCTGTAGGTTCATTCCACAGCTGGGTCCCCTTTCCGTCAGTGTTTTCCTTTTCCTTGGTTGTGCACTTGCTGTTTGGCTCAATGAGCCATTTTTGCAGCCCCGCGGTTGGGAGGTCGTGACCCTGCGGGGTCTCCACTAACCTCGGGGAGCGGGCTCCTCTGTCCACGGCGGGTCCTTGCCTCTTCATGCAGATAAGGCCTTCTCCTTTCTCTTCCAGCGTCCTTCCTTTTTTCCCCGTTGTTTTTGGTTTTTCCTTCTTAAGTGCCATTTTCTTTCTTTTCTCCACACCTTTATCTTTTATTTGTTGTGTTTTGTGTTTCTTGAGCTTTGCGTTTTTTCCACTTTATTTCTTCTTTTCTGGAGAGGGCTGGTATTCTCCTACCGGCCACTACATCACGTGACTCCTCCCAAGTCTGTCACTCTTGATGGGAGAGCTTTTTTTTCTCTCTCTCATGGGCTAGAAATTATGATTTTCCTGAATTTAGTAACTTGCTTAATTCATCTGGAATGGAACTCCTCAAGCAGTAATCATTTTGTACATTTTATTTAGGACATCAATTAACCTTCTTTCATTTTTGTTAGCTGGAGATACGGATTTAGTTTGTTGGCCTGTAGGTACAATACATGAGGACAATAACTGTTTAAATGGATTTTGGCTACTGATTTGTAAGCCAGCGGGCACATTGATATGAATCGGAATACACATGATTTGCAGCATTAGAATTTTGGTTTCAGGATTAATTGGGAAAATTTGTGCAGCCAATTCTTTTATGATGAATTTGAGAAGTATCTGAAAAGCATTCACATTAGCCTGGACTATTTTTAAAAAAAGTTTTATATTCATGAGAATGCTGAGATGTAAATTTGTAAACAGAAATATATGCAAGCTTTATTGCAAATGCAAATTTTTCGATATGAAATGTGATTGTTGAGGACACACAACAGTCTTTTCTAGGTTTGTGATTAGAATCTGTTCTGCATTTTTAGAAAAGGTGATTAGTATATGTAAACAGGTTGTCATCTTTAAAGGAAAACTCCTCAAAGAGTAAATGTATGCAATTATTTGTGTGTGTGTGTATATATATCTTTTTGCTCAAAGCAGCCAATCTACTTGCAATGTAGTATGGCATTTGCAGTAATTTTTTGTGTGTGACTTGATTGGACATGTAATCGAAAGCCAGATCACTAATCAATGTATGCACATTGAAAGTGTATGATTATTACTGGTATGACTTATGATTTGGAGGTATTTGGGAACAAAAATGTTTGTTTCAAACTGAAAAGCCATAGGGAAAACCTGCTGCTCAAAATCAAAATGCAGATTAAATTGAAAGGTTGTAAAGGACAGTATAAATTATCCAAACCATGGAGGTTTGCATTCCCATGTATGCCAGTAAATGCCAGTATGGTAAAGCTGTTATAGTTGAATAAATTTGTCACAGAAATCTTTCAAGTCCCATTGAGGTGGCTCAAAAAAATTCTGTTTTATGATGTTTGATATCTAGCTGCATGTGAAAAGACTTGCACCCCAGCTTCTTGTTGATTTTGATGAGGGAACCAAAGGTAATATTTTTTAGTTTGCTGATGACATAATGATTGTGACTGGGTGAGGAGGATGCAAAAAGCCTTGAGGTGATTTAGATAGCATGTATATGCATGTTGACCGTTTTGAGTTTTGTGTGCCCGATGGAGATGTGTGGGGGCTGGTAGTCATGGTGGGGAGCTGGCTGATGGAGGACCTCAGTTTTCTTCAGGCTGACTTCCAGGCCAAACATTTTGGCAGTTTCCGCAAAACAGGACGTCAAGCGCTGAAGAGCTGGCAATGAGGAATAGCTACTACCCCTCCACAATCAGATTCCTCCACAACAAACTGAATCAGGGACTCATTAAAGGACTCTTACTTTTGCACTTTATTCATTTTTTTCTCTACCTATATTTCGCAGTTGGTTTATTTACATTTCTTTATTTGTTTACATGTTGTGTACATTGTGAATTTTTTTTTGCACTACCAATAAGTGGTAATTCTGCCTGGCCCTCGGGGAAAAAGAATCTCAGGGTTGTATGTGATGTCATGTATGGATGGTGAAAATGAATCTGAAATAAGAGTTGTTTATGCAAGGATAAGTCGATCTGATCAGGAAAAGTCACATTAATATTTTAGATGGAGATCTTTCATCCGAACTGAAAGCTAAATGGTACATTCGTGTAAAGATTGCAATGAGATTTAATTGCTTTACATGGACAAAAATGATCTGACCCATTTAGCATGAATGTGGACTTCACATGTATGTGTCCGTGAACTTCACATGTATGTGTTTGTGAACTACTCTTTGCAGACGATGCTGCTTTAGTTGCCCATTCAGAGCCAGCTCTTCAGCGCTTGATGTCCTGTTTTGTGGAAACTGCCAAAATGTTTGGCCTGGAAGTCAGCCTGAAGAAAACTGAGGTCCTCCATAGCCAGCTCCCCACCATGACTACCAGCCCCCCCACATCTCCATCGGGCACACAAAACTCAAAATGGTCAACCAGTTTACCTATCTCAGCTGCACCATTTCATCGGATGCTAGGATCGACAACGAGATAGACAACAGACTCGCCAAGGCAAATAGTGCCTTTGGAAGACTACACAAAAGAGTCTGGAAAAACAACCAACTGAAAAACCTCACAAAGATTAGCGTATACAGAGCCGTTGTCATATCCACACTCCTGTTAAGCTCCGAATCATGGGTCCTCTACCGGCATCACCTACGGCTCCTAGAACGCTGCCACGAGCATTGTCTCTGCTCCATCCTCAACATTCATTGGAGCGACTTCATCCTTAACATTGAAGTATTCAAGATGGCAGAGGCCGACAGCATTGAATCCACGCTGCTGAAGATCAAACTGCGCTGGGTAGGTCACATCTCCAGAATGGAGGACCATCGCCTTCTCAAGATCGTGTTATATGACGAGCTCTCCACTGGCCACCGAGACAGAGGTGCACCAAAGAAGAGGTACAAGGACTGCCTAAAGAAATCTCTTGGTGCCTGCCACATTGACCACCACCAGTGGGCTGATATCGCCTCAAACTGTGCATCTTGGCGCCTCACAGTTCGGCGGGCAGCAACCTCCTTTGAAGAAGACCGCAGAGCCCACTTCACTGACAAAAGACAAAGGAGGAAAAACCCAACACCCAACCCCAACCAACCAATTTTCCCTTGCAACCGCTGCAACCGTGTCTGCCTGTCCTGCATCGGACTGTCAGCCACAAACGAGCCTGCAGCTGACGTGGACATTACCCCTCCATAAATCTTCGTCCGCAAAGCCAAGCCAAAGAATATGCATGTAATAGTTGATTCTTTGTAAAAGTCGACTCCCTATATTTTGCCCAAAAATCTGGTATTTTCCATATTGTGTGTGTAAAGGTTGACCCCCCCCCCCCTTATTTTTGGCCCCGGCTGCCTGCCCATCTGAGCTCCTGACAGGCACTGTAAATGCCATGTCTCAGCTAGGTATCAGCTGTCAACCCTCCGGAGCTCCCAATCCCCTGACCTCGGAATCTTGCTTAGGTCCAGGTCACCCGCTTCCGTGCTCCCAACGCCATGATTGTGGACTCTCACCTAGGCTCCGCTCATCCACCTGAGCTCCTGATATCCTGACTGTGAACTCTCACCTAGACCCCAGCAGCCCGCACAACCGTGCTCCTGACGCCCCAACACATGCTTACCACTCGGTTCCTGCTGCCCATCCAAGCTCTCAACGCCCCGAATGAAGACTTAGCACTCTGTCCCGGCTGTCCACCCACCCATCTGAGCTCCTAAAGCCTCGAAAATGACTTGCCATCTAGTCCTGGCTGCCTGCCCATCCAAACTCCTGACACCTTGTACAATCCAGGTACTTGTGTGGTCAAATGTAGAAGGTGTGTAATAATCTATACTCTAAATTTTACCCTAAAAATTGGTCCACAAAATTCATCTCTCACTTGCTTATTTACAGTAAGTTGATGAATGGGCAAATACATGGCAGATGTGGATTAACATGGATAAATGTGAAATTATTCATTTTAGTAAACAGAAGTCAGAGTACAGCATTAATTAAATGATTTTCGATTAGGAAATTATGATGTACAAAATGACAGGAATACACTAGTTGTTAAAATCATACACGTGGGTGAGGCAGGCAGTTAAGATAGCAGAGTATGTTGTTCTTTATTGCAAGAGGTTTTGAGTACAGGATCAAGGATCCTTTGTTACAGTCTTGGTCAGACCAGAAGTATTGTGTACAATTTTAGTCACCTCACTGAAAAAAAGGATTGCAACAAAGGTATTGCGAGATTGATGCTTGAATAACATAACTGTTCATTTGAGAGGACATTGGATCAATTCAGCCTGCAGCTCCAAGAGTTTAGGAGAAGTAAAGGATATTTCATTGTAATATAAATTTCTAACAAGGCTTGTCAAGATAGATGCAAAAAGGATGTTTGCCCTTGTGGGAGAGAATGAGGTGACTGTCTCAGAACAGGAGCTAAGACATTTAGGTCAGAAAGAGGAGACATTTCTTAACTCAGGAGGTAGTGAACCTGTGATATTTTCCACTCCAGAAAGCTGTGGAGATGGAGTTGCTGGATGTATTTAAAAAGAAAGTAGACACATTTCTTGATACAAAAGAGACATAATAGGGTCTGATGAGAGTGCTATTGATATAAAGCATCAACCAAGGTTGTATTGAATGGTGGGGTAAATTTCAAGTGTGAAATGGTCTACTTCACCTATGTTTCATTCTCCTTGCAGGTTGAAGAGATCTTTAAGGTGTTACTTCCAGTAGACACTGACTGTTTATCCATCCAAGATCAGTTCACCTTCATTTTTGACTCAGTAAGGTGGAGCTTTGGATGTTTCGGCCATAGATGGTTAGCAATGCTGAAGAATAGTGGCATGTTGTAGCTAATCAGTGAATTGGCTGGATATTCCCCACTCTTTATATCTATCATCTTTCACACTCAACATTCATTGCCATTTGTGGACACATTGCATCTTTCCATATTAGCTACTCGTCTTGAAAATAATGAAAAACTGAGGACCCAAAACTGATCCCTTGGCACTCCTTTCATGGAAGTTGCCTCTTTCTACCTGCTGCTGTCTTCTCGTTAACTGATCCTCAGCTTATTTTACCAAAAGTCTTTACATGTTATCCCCAGCATATTTTATGTACCGATGTTTTTATCAAATGACTTTTTGAGTTACACTTACAGCATCCACTGGTCTTCCTGGTATCTACCCTGCTATTTAGATTTTTCTGCTTCCATTTTCCACCTACTCAGTGATTTCTAAAGAATCCTGTTAGTACAACCTTAATGATAGATCCCAGTATTTTGCTGGCTAACTGGTCTATGTTTCCGTATGCTTCCTTTGTTTTCTCCTTCCTTCATTAGTTATGCTACATTTTCTGTTTGTGTATTTTGCTGGTACAGTTGTTGTTGGTCAACAATTACCTATCATGAAGTACTTTTAGACAGCTATAAAACGACAGATATGTTATTATAGACAGTTTTATCTTCACTAAAGGCACAAATCACTCTTGCGTCTCAATGACTTCAGAACAGTCCTGACTATTCCATCTTGTACCATTTAAAATTCGACCTTGCATTGTCCTATTTGCCTGTCATCTTGTTGTCATGGTGTTCCTAGGTTTCACGAGCTCCAGTTCACCAATAAAAAAATTCTTATATACCTTTAAATTCCATGAAGCCTCATCACTGTCTTGCTTGTATTCATTTCCAGCCTTCTATTGTCTGCCTTGAACGTTCTTCTCCTTTGATTTCATTATTCACCCATCATTTTTCTTTATTTGCCAAGAACCCAAAGCCTTGAGTTTATGTTCCATTCCCACTTTTTGAACCTTGTTAAGCATACTTTGTATCGGCCTTGTAGCAGGCTGAGCAGGTGTAGAGCGTGGTATCGTGAACTGTCGCCGGTGTGGTTCTGCTGGCGTGAGGAACCATAATACAGACGGCTGCACACTCACCTAATGGACTGCACGCGAGAGATACTGAGTGCCGAGGAACGGCATGCTGAGATGCTGAGTCTCCTGCCAGAAGGCGCGGAATACTCACAAGGCTTAATTTAAACCGGCCTGTCCTGTGCATCAGCAGCAAACTAGTAGTGACGTCCCACCTTGTCCCGTGGAGCCTGGGACATGCGGTATATAAAAGAAGCTTGTAAACTCTGAATAAATCAGTCTTGAGTTGACTAATCTGGCGTAGTAGCTGCTACAGCTTCTTTTCTCGTGTTTGTTAGGCTACTAGGTCAATGGCTGTTTACCTATTGCCTCATCAGATGTTTTTAACAATGTGACCAGTTGTGAGAGTGGTATAGTGAAGCAAGGAGTAGAGTTGCAGCTTCACAGCTGCAGTGTCCTACATTCAGTCCTGACCTTTGCCAGTTATGTGGAATTTGCAATTTCTACCTGTGATTGCATGGGTTTCATCCCTCATCCTAAAGATGTTGCAGGCTGACTAGGTTATTTGGTACCCTAGTTACTAGTACAGAGATATGCAGGCGAGTTTTAGAATCTGAGGGAAGTTCCTGGGAGAATAACATGGGACTAAGTGGTGCTCAATGGTTGAAGTGAACTAAAGAACCTGTTTCTGTGCTGTCCAACACAAATCCATGAAGACACCTGCTGTGGGACAGATTCAGTGGAAAATTTCCTTAATCATTACCTGTAAGCTGGGTAAAAAGCCCTGGGCACACTTGGGTCATCCCTGTTTTGCATGTTTGCTACTGTTAAATGAGTGAGCTCTCTGAGCCAGCATGTGAAATAATTCTAACTGCAATCTTTTTTAGTATTGTTGTAGTTTGGACAGAATTATTAATACCGTATATAAGCTAACCCTTGAAACACTCAAAAATCAGGGATCGTCTCATACACCAGAAACAAAAGTGAGACCTTAAATTTAACTTAAATAAAAACCGCTCAGATTTTGTGTATAAGACTTCCCCACCGCCGCTCTCTAACAACTCCTCATCGCTGTCATAACCCACCCAGTCATTTTACAATTGTAGAGCTCGAGGTCACTGCTCCTGCCCAGGAACCGGTGCCCCAAGGCTGACATGTAGCTGTGGTTTTTGCACCCAGTATACTTGGGCAGTGAGGTGACTTCTTCGATGCAGACATTACTGCACCCGATGTTGAGAATGGAGTCGCTGTCGCTCATTCCGGCTGAAGCTGAATACATGGTCCCTGCTCTGTTTGGTATCTTCCTGGTCAGAAGCAAAGGTTCTTTTTTTTTTTTACTTGCTTAATTTACAGATGTGTTACTTGGCATTTGGGGTGATCTAACAAAGTTTGGGTTGTTGCTGGGAGGCCTGAACACCAGTCTCCAGCATGTTCCTTGCAGAAAATTGAGGGGGGTGGGTAAACTTATACGCCCAATATATGATAATGGAGACCCGTCACCCATTTTGTCTGAAGGTCAACATACACTGCAATATACAGTATATTTTATTAGTGTACTCATGTCTCTTAAGTTATACCAAAATATATTTACCATAGCTTGCAAGAACATCTCAATTCTGTGGCTTTGATCAGTAGAATATATTCAAGGTAAAGATGAATAAGCACTCCAGGAACAAATTTTCAAATCATCGTATTTGAAATGTAACTGTTCTTTTTTTTCCTCTTTTAATCCGATCAGTGGAATGCAGTTGAATAATTTTAGTTCATTTATTAGATTAGTTACAGATCAGGTAAGGCCAGAACAGTGAAAATAGAAATTAAATTGACTATAGCAATGAGATTTTGTACTGCAAAAATATTATCTTATTGCTGGGCCGTTTCCAGAAGATTATTCTGGTTTAATGGCTGCAATTTGCATTAAGCCAGATGAGATGGAGGTTTTTTGCAGAAATTACATTTAATGCAATTTGAATTTCCCAGCCTTTTGAGCATGTTTTAAAACTGTCCCATTAGAACTATCCATTGCCTTCAAGATTGGCCTCATCTCCAGAACGAATCAACGACCATTGGGCCTTTCACTAATTTCAGTCCCTTGCAGTTGAGGCTTCAGAAATTAAGCTGGATCTTTTGAGAGCAAGAATAATAATGCACACTATTGTATGTCAACTACATAATAGTTGAGTTTTTTTAAAAAAAAAGTCATTTTCACCATGTGAAATGCATTTGTGCTTTTACGGTTGATTTTTTTTCTTCTCTGAATAAACTCATTTTCAACTGTATGAATCAAACTTTTCCACGTGACCACTATTAAATATTTCAGTGGATATATTTGAAAGGAGATTTTAGTATAGATTTAAAATGGTGCCTGATTGCATAGATTTTCATGGATTTAAACAGGGATAGGAAAAAAGAGCTTTAACAGAAACCTGGTAATAAAAACAGAATTTAAAAATGGCATAGTTTGGGTGTAATTCATATCAAATTTATTGATTGACATCAAACTTTTGTGTTATGCTGTAATTTTGAGACCCTCACTATCTGAGTGTGAATTACTCAATTGCTGTTCAATTCATTCTATCATTGATAATAAAGAAGCTGGAGGAAGCTTTATCTCCATGATAGCAATGAAGTGTCAGGTGAGCCTTGCATTGTACCCACTACAATGCGTTCATACATGGAACGTGTCAAGTGAATTTTCTCTACAACGCAGTGAACAGTGAGTAATGAAATTTGTACTTCCCTTTTTTAAACTATTTTATATTCAGTATCTCTTTTAACATTTCATTACTTTTACTCGTGTGAAGAGCCAATAAGGGAATAGCCAAATCTCACTATTTACAAAGTTAGGATGAATATTGTGTTCGTTTCTAGTCATCTCACTGCAGGAAGGATGTGGACGCTATGGAGAGGGTGCAGAGGAGATTTACAGAGATGCTTTCTGGATTGCTGCTATAGAATTAGTGAATTTTTTTTTGTGCAGAAGTGTCCTTTTAATTGTGATTGCACTTCAGGTTGAGTGTAAACTGATATGGGATGTCCTGAGGTCATGAAGACATTGCAAAGGACCAAGCTTTACTTTTTTCTGTGGATTTGAAATGACTTTTGATGTTACAATTTAAAACAGCTGCTGAAGAAACAGTGTTCAGTGTGTTACCTGCATCTGAGGTTTGTGAAGAATAATTTCATGAAATTAGGGAGAACATCTATTTACATCCAACTAGATTTTGCTGATCTTGATATCTAATGATGCAAAATAATGTTAATCCGGTTTGAAACTCATTTTTAAAAATTCTTAGAATTGAACCACTAATCTGTCTATCCAGAATGCCTATTGAAATTGTTTGGTAACTTGATTTTATAGAAATGATGATAGTGAACTGGAATATTGACAATTGGAATTGTTTCAAGCTTTCTGAAACCAGAGCTTGTTATGCACAATTTTCATTCAAGACTAATAAACTGAGCATTCAAATGGCAAAATTATTGATTCCTTGTTGTGTGCCAAAGTTATCATTCTATGAAGTGGTTCTCCATTACTGAGGTTACAGTGAGCTGTGTGGGTGATCCTATGCTGCAGTCTAATTTGAAAAATTCAAATAGGAAGCATTTTTAGCTCAGAAAATAATAAGCACTTGTACAGCATCTTCCACAGCTTGGGAAGTCCCAAAGCTCTTCATGGTCAATAAATTAGTTCTGAAGTCACAGTTTTAATATAAGCAAACATAGCAGTAATTTTCCCTTTGTGAAGATCCACAAACAGCAATGAGCTAAATTAATATTGTAGATAATTGATGATTTACTTTTTCCAAAAAACAATTCTGTATTTCTTTATTCATTTGAACTAACTCAGAAGTATTGGCAAGTTTTGAATTTCATGACTATTTTTACATTCCCCAAAAAGATGGTGGTAAATTAACACCGTTGTCCTCCTGGGTACATTCACAGAATTAATAGGCAGGAAATTCCAATGTGACATTATGGAAAAAATGATGCATTCCCTTGAAAAAGACCAATGTTGATCAAGTTCTCAGACTTTTTATTTGGGTCCTTGTCGTTGGTAGAGATTATGGATTTGGGAGATACTGCAGATGAAACTTGTGTGATGTTGGTCCTCCTCCTTATAGATATGACAGGGAGCAGATATAATTTTATATTGATTTAGAGAGTGAATACTCAGGTTTGTGGATTGGATGCCCATCAGGTTGGCTGTTGTTTTCCAAGACGATGAACCTCTTGAGTCCAATAATTGGAGCTGACTCATCCAGGAAGGTGGAGAATATTATCCTTGATGTGTCCCTTCTTGCTTCTGGAAAGGCTTTGCATCGTACCAACCCATGCCTGAATCCTGTTGTTATGTCTTGCACTTATAGGCATTCACTACATTATTTTATTGAAGAGTTTTGCAATTATCTTTGATCACCCCAATATGTATCTTAATGAGCATGTGGACTTTACTGATGAAACTGCAGCAGATGTGATCTGAGTGACTGCCTTGAGGAAATCCCGCAGTACTATTCTGGTCTAATGTGATTGACCTGCTAGAACCAAAACCATCATCCTTTGTGCAAACTTGACTTGGTGTGAACATTTTCCAATTGGGTTTAATTTAATAAACATCAATGATGCCACACTCAATTATAATGCAGTCCTGGTGAGTGAAATGTTGAGTAAATGTGAAGGACAGTCTGTTCATTGTTATCCCAGGAACTTGGGTTCTTTGTCCATGTTAGAACCAAAGCTATGTTGATCTTGAATGCTTTTTAATAAAGAAATGCAGCTTGATGATTTTACACTTCACTTTGGTGATGACTGAGAGAAATTAGCCATATTGGACATGGGCAAGTGAGATAAATTCTCCACATTATTGATTGATGCCAGTGTGGTAGTCCTCTTGGAACTGCTTTGCTCGAGGAGTAGTTAGTTCTGAAGTGCAAGAATTTAGTAAGGCTGCTTGGGATTTGTCTTGGGTAAACTTGTACCTCTCACTTTGTTCGTTTTAGATTGGTCACAGTGTTTGAATTACCGAAAGAAAATAGACACACACACACCGAGAGCAGTTCAGTTTATACAAGTCTTTAATACTAAATCTAAAGCTGAATTCACATTACAATATGCAAGCCCTTCCCAATTATACTTATCAATGTGAGAGATGGGAAAATTGACCTAAAATTATGAACATGGAAGAAACTAAAGTTCATCAGTAAAATGGCTGAAACCAGTTCAAACAGGATAAGTTTGGGGCTTAGGATGCAGGAAAGCAGAGTCAGCACGATTAACATAAGAATCTTCTATCCTTTGTGACAAGACCATAGGACTAAGATAAGGAATGGTAAGGTACAATAGAATGTAGGAAGTTGAGGTAGTCTGGATCAGATAAGGGTCTCCTAGCCCTGGACAGAAGTACCAAGTCATACATTTCTAATTAGCTAACCATACACAGATTTATACATATGAAATTAGCCAACCCTAGATAGAATGAGTCAACTCTGCATATCAAGAGACTGTAGCCCAGAGAATCAGGAAGGTGTGAATAAGGACAATGACATGATGGGGCACCCACAGGATACCCCCTGGTCCTCCAAGTGTACTGAAACTGCACGTAGGCAGGAAGGATTACCTATGCCAAACCCATCCAGGGGGGCAGAAGAATGTAAGGGGGAGGGCATTCTGATACTGAAATTGACTGTATAAAAGTTGGGTGAGCCCCAGTATGTGTGTGTATTCCCAGGGTAAGGGGAAGCACCCAACTTTGCATTGTTGTAGTAATAAATGTTCTTTGTTCTCAATTTTTGTCTCGAGCAATTTCTTTAAAGGTACTTTAATTCCTAACAAATGGGGGCTCGTCCGGGATCACACTCCCTCCACTGACAGAGTACCCCGACGACGAGAGTAGGTGCACCCCGGCTGATTCAGCTGGACTCACGGGCGACGGGTGGCTGGTCAGTGGAAGAAGCGAGTGATATCCGAGAAGAGGCATTGAGAACAAACGGCGGAAGGACGCGCGCTAGAGCAGTACTGCCAGAACTCGGTAAGAGTATTTTACTTGTTCCTAAGTATGGGAATAGCGGGCAGTAGAGATGAGAGTCCTGACACAGGACGTGACCACCAGATAGCTACGTACAGCCCGCTTGGGATGATGTTATCTGAGTGGGGCACAGGAAAGACCCGCGGTAAAGACAAACTGACGACGGTCAGGTATTGTTGTAATGAATGGGTGAGATACCCGGTTAAAGGGAGCTCCGTGTACTGGCCAAAATTCGGATCCGAGGATGAATGGATGTGTGAAGCTTTGAACTTATGGCTCTATCAAAACCAGAAAGACAATGTTGAGAGCAGGGAATATGCAGCCTGCTGGCTCAAGGGATCCATTGAACAGCTGGTTTTGAATGAGAAAGAATCCAGGGATAAGAGAGAGGAGGAACCTCTTGTCCCTGAATCACAGGGTTGGGATGTGTTACATTCCCTCCCTCCACCCTATGTTCCTCCTATGCCAGCTCCTATCTTTCCTTCCCCTCCTATGACCTACCCTTCTGCACCTTCCCCACCTCCCCCACCACTAGAGAAGAGAGAAGAGAGCAGGAGTGGTATGATAACTTGCTCACAAAGCACTCGATTACCACCTCTGTTGGCAGGAGAGAGAGGTAACTTTAATTCAGAACAGCGTGAGACTCTTCAGGAAGAAAGGGCAGAACCCTTTGATTCATTTCCCAGGGAGCAGGAACCCAGACCTAATAAGCTAGAAACCAATTGGATGAGACCACTGTGGGAAGTTCCCATGGGAGAGGGTCTCGGTTTCGTAAATGTGCCCCTGACCAGTACTGAAGTGTGTAACTTTAAGAAAGAACTGACCTCCCTGATAGAAGATCCCCAGGGATGTGCCGAACAGTTAGACCAATTTTTGGGACCAAATATATATACAATATGGGGGTCTCGACATAGAATCCCCAGCAGGGGAACAATTGGTACTAACAGGTTTTGTTACCAACTCAGCCCCAGACATTAAGAGAAAATTACAAAAGACAGAAAATTGGCATGAGCAGGGAATAACCCAGCTTCTACAGATCACACAAAAAGCATTTGTCCAGACATCTGAGGATAAGCAGAAAGCAAAGGCTAACATTTTGATGCAAGCAGTTAAAGTAATAGTAGATGAGTAACATGGAAAAGGCAGGGACTGTGTGCCAGCTCCTGAATGTTGGGAGAAGTGCAGGGAGTGGGAGAGTAGAGACCAGAGATAATTTCATAAATCACGACTTCCCACTTCAGTCACTGACCAATATTGATTAAAATTCATGCTAAAATTTAAATGTCATAAAGGATCATTTTTCAATACTGAAGAATTAGCGAATTTAACTACCAGTTAATTCCAATTTATGAAATAAATTGTATTCAAATGTGATTTTGCACAGGGACTACCTGAGAATAGTGATGTTATAACATTTGCAGGGAGAAATGTTTGCGCAAATAGGGTGAGTTCTATACATCTTAACTTTAAGTGTATGTGAGATAAAGAAAGGATCTGATGTGTAAAGTGGCTGGATCAGCCAGTTGAAGGGGGAGTGTGCATGTCCCTTTAAGTGCACTGTGGCACTTGAAATTGAGGCTTCAGGCTCTTGTCTTGCAGTTAGAGGTATGGAGCCCTATCAAATACATTTCTTCTACACATTCAGCAGTCAAGGTCCGTGAGTTTAAAGATCACCCACCTCTGGAGAATAAAGATACCTCTGGGGATTCCTATGGGGATTCCTATAAGTTTAATCATTCATTTCTCTGGTGCATTTTCCTCTGGAGTGAAATTAATGCCTCAGCACAATTTCTCTGTATTGCCGCTGTTATTTAATTCATGATAACTTTCCCCCATTCATCAGGTTTATATTTAAATCCGGTAGTGCGGAAGTTACATTGTAAATAATCACGGAGGTAAATCCTGCGCAACTGGATTCAGCTTAATGGAGAAATAAACCTGCGAACTGGTCTATGGTGGTGTGTGAGTACTGCAATAGGTGGAATATGATTTAAATTGGTGGCATAGTTCAGAACAATTGGGCGCATAGGAATAATAATATCATTAAGAACTCACAGATCTTGTACCAGATGCTATTCAGTACATCTTGACTTAAGGACTGGAGAAATTGGCATGTTAGAATGAGATTGGCATGGTACCAATATTTCTTGATTCAATAATGACTCCACAAGCTCCAGGATTCATGCAGCAGAACTTTTAAGTGGAATATAATAGAAACTAGCCTGTACTTAAATTATTGTGTGTGCAATCTTCATAAGAACATCTTTTAACTTTTTTTTGGTGCCTGTTTTACAGACTGTTTTAAATAAGGCCAGCTCCTGTGAGCTGTGGCACAAGGCATTTTACTTAAGGCAGAACTAAAGGTTGAATATGTTTCAAGTTCTCTTGCAGGGGCTCTTGTGCTGCAATGTCTGTTATGTACTCACTCTAACAAATTGGAGGGTTGTGCCCCATACAGACAAGCAGCTCCAACTGCATTTTAATAAGGTCTAACATATTCAAAACCCATGCAAATATGGTTTGTGTTTCATTTTACAATTTTTACACTAACACAAAGGAAAGTCAGATTGTTACAAAGTGCCGTAATTTAACATTTTTTTTCGTTTCTTTAATGGTTTATTCAGTTATTGTTGTATTTTATTGCAGTTTTCAATGAGCTTGACATTTATTGTGGTTTTATTCAGTTCTTATTGTATTTTATTGCAGTTTTCAATGAGCTTTACATTTATTGTGTTTTATTCAGTTCTTATTGTATTTTATTGCAGTTTTCAATGAGCTTTACATTTATTGTGTTTTATTCAGTTCTTATTGTATTTTATTGCAGTTTTCAATGAGCTTTACATTTATTGTGTTTTATTCAGTTCTTATTGTATTTTATTGCAGTTTTCAATGAGCTTTACATTTATTGTGTTTTATTCAGTTCTTATTGTATTTTATTGCAGTTTTCAATGAGCTTTACATTTATTGTGCTTTATTCAGTTCTTATTGTATTTTAATGCTGTTTTTAATGAGCTTTACATGTATTGTTCATTGTTGTTTACTAATTTCTTTGGAATATTGTTCGTTAATGTTTTAAGCCCCCCTGGAATAGGGGCAGCAGAGGTTACAATTCAGCTCCTTTAGAATGTAGACAGGGCATAGATTTAATGTATAGTCATAATGGGATATAAGGGATCCCAATACGGACCAGGGGAATTAAACAGCTTTAGTGGAGTACATCTAATTTGTATCATAGCCTACACAGGTATTAAAGACAGGAGTTTTGAAGCGATAGCACAAAGGACATGGTGGGACAAAGACAGACAGAATGGTAGTCAGGATTGTACATGTAGCAGAGAGAGAGAGAGTTGATACATATGCTAATGTACACAGACAGGCTGCAACTCACAAGTTCAATGATATATATGCTAATGTTAGCAGACAAGCTGCAACACACAGTTAAATCACAAGAAACAATCCCCCCCCAGCTTGGTCACTTTTCATCACCCCATGAAAGGGAGCACCAGTTTCCAACAACGTGAGCTGCTTGACACTTTAATATCAGGCTCCAAACAGCCTTCGGAGATCGGTGGCCCTAGGGTTCGGGGCTGAAGAGGACATCAGATACGAGCCACAATCAAACGGAACCGCCTGACTACTGCTACTCGTTCGCTGCTGAAGGCAGCGCTTCTCATAGACTGCTACTCGTTCGCTGCTGAAGGCAGCGCTTCTCATAGACTGCTACTTGTTCGCTGCTGAAGGCAGCGCCTCTCACAGACTTCGTCGGGACAACACTTACAAAGGTCGTGTGCTTCAAAGACACTGCTTCAATATTTCAACGTATGGGATGGACTAGACTCTTTACTGAGAACTGGAGCCTGATACTCCAAACCCTAATAAGCAGCTGGACTCACTCCCCTGACCTTCATGGTGCTCCCCTACCTAAAGACTTTACACAGACATTACAATTCGGTTATTGACCAGCTGGGTAAAACTACACCTTACACTCGAAAGATCAGTGTTACTGATCTAAAAGAAAAGGGGGGGGGGGATCAGTCACACTGACACTAGTAACCAAAGATCAGTAACACTGATCATGGTGAAAGATCAGTATTACTGATCTAAAAGAAAAGTGAGGATTGTGAGAGATGGGAAAATTGACCTAAAATTATGAACATGGAAGAAACTAAAGTTCATCAGTAAAATGGCTGAAACCAGTTCAAACAGGATAAGTTTGGGGCTTAGGATGCAGGAAAGCAGAGTCAGCACGATTAACATAAGAATCTTCTATCCTTTGTGACAAGACCATAGGACTAAGATAAGGAATGGTAAGGTACAATAGAATGTAGGAAGTTGAGGTAGTCTGGATCAGATAAGGGTCTCCTAGCCCTGGACAGAAGTACCAAGTCATACATTTCTAATTAGCTAACCATACACAGATTTATACATATGAAATTAGCCAACCCTAGATAGAATGAGTCAACTCTGCATATCAAGAGACTGTAGCCCAGAGAATCAGGAAGGTGTGAATAAGGACAATGACATGATGGGGCACCCACAGGATACCCCCTGGTCCTCCAAGTGTACTGAAACTGCACGTAGGCAGGAAGGATTACCTATGCCAAACCCATCCAGGGGGGCAGAAGAATGTAAGGGGGAGGGCATTCTGATACTGAAATTGACTGTATAAAAGTTGGGTGAGCCCCAGTATGTGTGTGTATTCCCAGGGTAAGGGGAAGCACCCAACTTTGCATTGTTGTAGTAATAAATGTTCTTTGTTCTCAATTTTTGTCTCAAGCAATTTCTTTAAAGGTACTTTAATTCCTAACATCAATGCCTGGACTGGTCCCAACTGCCGAAGTGAGGCAACGACTGCACACTTGTAGTAGGTTGTCGGGGCGCCGATAGCAGCTTCTCTACCTCCCTCGACCAGGACGTTAGCTGGACTCTTGAAGTTCTTCTTGTTGCTGAGAGATGTAGCCATCTCTTCCAGAGTCTCTCACTTCAGCAGTGGGACCATGGCTCATATCACCCTAAAAGTTGTTTACCTCAAATCCTATCTCTTTGAACAAATGGTTTAATTATCTTCAAGGTCACCTGACAGTTTGCAACCAAATGTAAACTGCTCTGGGCCTCATAAGTGTAAATTAGATAATGTCTTCCTATTCAGCTGCATCCTGGGCCCCATGGTGGGTGTTTACTAATTATGCATTCCTGAGCTCATGGTGGAATTTAGATTATGTCTGCTGATTCCAAACAGGTTCTCAGCCTTGCAGCTGCAGAAGTAAAAACACAGTTTAAATCTTTCATTACAGGGTTTTGCTGCATTGAGTGCACTCAGTTGTATCTTGAATTAGCTAAGAACTGGCTCCAGTCATGATGGGAGCTACAGAACTGTTCAATTCACAGTTATGGTTCAGCATTGTCAGTACTGCCTTACTGTCTTTGGTATTTGTGTGCTGCAACTATTGAGGAAGGAAATTTTCATGAACCACCACCTGTTTGTATTTGGATTATCCACCACCATTTGTGATTGACTATTATTGAACTATAGAGAGCTTTAATATTGTGAGCTTCTCAGCTTTAGTTTTATTGTTTCCTGATTTGGTAGTTAACATTCTTCCCTCTGTCAATTGCTCAAAGCACAAATTAATTGGCCATTTGTTGATATGATTGTTGAAACTTTCTGTATACTGATTGGCCAATAGAACAACATTTGAGAAAGCAATTTTTGAGTGTGAAGTAATTTAAGATGTCTTGGGTGGTGTTGAAATGATATATGAATGCAGAAAGGCTCTGTTATGACCTGAACGTTGAAATGCTGGGGGAACTCGCCCAGTCTTGTAGTGTCCGTGAGAGGTAAAGATATATTACTGACGTTTTGGGCCTGAGCACTGCCTCAAGGTAGAAAGGTATCATTCTTAAGGGATAAGCTGGGTCCAACAATGTGCTTACCAAAGTGTTGTGATATAGAGATTTTAATAAGAAAGGCAAATTTAAGAAATCTATTTCAGAAATTTATCATTTACTCCAAATGGGGACTCCTAAACTGGGAATTCATAACACTAGACTAAGATGGGAGTCGGACTTAAATGTGATAATAGATGAGAAGAATTGGGCTGCTTTTATGTCGAGACTGTATGACTGATACAATAAATGTAAGATGTAGGCTAGTACAATATTTTTTTAAAATCAGTTATACCTCGTGCCACAACAATTAAATAAATTGAAAACCGATTTATCAGATCAGTATTTTAGATGTGGTGAAGAGGTGAGAACTTTTTTTTACATTCAACATGGTCTTTTGATAAAGTAAGACACTTCTGGCTGGAATTAGGAAAATTTTTAGAACAAATTACAGGAGTCCAATTTCCACAAAATGCAGAATAATTTTTATTTGGGTCACATTATAGGGATAAGACCTAAATTGAAGCTAACTAAATACTAGATAGAATTTGCTAAAATTGCATGGGCAGTGGCCTGAAAAACTTATTTCAGTTGCTTGAAAATCTGACTCATTCCTGAGTTTGGAATGATGGAATGCGGAAATGTACAGTTGTGTTCCCCTTAAGAAAATTTCATATAATTTGCCCATTTTTACAAAAAAAAAATTAAATTTTTTTTTAGATTTCTAAACATTCTTCTTAGCCTTTAAGACCTGTGTGGAACCCTATTAACGTTATAACAGATATGAATTTTAGACCAGATGGGATTTAACGCTTTCAGCAGTCCATTCTCATTCTTTCTTTTTTAAATATATCTTAACACTTCCATACTTTTGGGAGTGTAGGGGAGGTTGGAGGGAGTGAGGTGCTGGGGTATTATCATCATGTATTTGATATTGAATACATTATTACATCTGTATTTTTAAATGTATTTGAATACAAGTATGGTCAAAAAATTTTAAATAAAATATTCAAAAAAAAAAGAAACGTAAAATTTCTATGCATTCCTGCTTATATATTTGCACTTGTGTTGAGTTGTAATATTTGAAATCTGCTAAAAGCTTGAATGCTAGACACTTAAACAATACTTTTTGGAAAAAAAAAATCAAAGTTGTGCTGTATTGTTGGCAGTTGCATTATTGTGAATGAGGTGACCTCTAAAATATATGTTGCAACTTTTTTTCTCAGATATTAATAATCATTTCAGCCTTCAGTGATTTTGTTAATATATTTTACTTTTCACAAAGTGTTCTGATTTGAACAAAATTTAATGTTGAATCACGAATCTAATTCTGTTCATTTTTTTGTTTCCTTTTATACAAAATGCAACACTGGATTTTTCAGTGGTTTTCGATAAACTGTTACTTCAAATAATAACAGAAAACAATATACCAAAGAATCCAGAGATCTTTCTCCTAAGTAACATAAAAAACAAAGAATTTGGAATTGATTTGGAGGATGCACAAAAAAGATTTGTTAAGATAGCCCTAGCCGTAGCAAAAAAGTGTATTATGTCAACCTGGAAATTGGAAGATAATTTGAAAATACAACAATGGTATATAGAAATAAATGTATTCCATTAGAAAAAATAACATGTAGTTTAAGAAATAATATTGAAATATTCGAACAAGTATGGGAGCCTTAAATTAAATACAATAGCGAAAACCTACCGGGGACAAACATTACCTAAGTTGATGGAAGGAGAAGGAAAGAAAAGAATGGACTCTGTAGAATTTCTGGTGTATTTTTGTTGAATGACAACATTGTCTGACTGAATTAATGCAACCTAGATTGTATACCTAAAATGGATGAGGGGGGGGGGTGTGGGGGGGTGGCTTGGGAGGAGGGAGTGGGGGGGGGGGAAGAAAAAGTCACTGTAAATGTGTGAAAAAGAAAAAGTGTATATCATGGCTATTGTGATTTATGGTGTGAAAAATAAAAAATTTAAAAAAAATTATGAAAAGGAAAAATCATGTAAATTATTTTGAGTGGAAGTTAAATTATTAATGAAACAAAAAAGTCTGCAAACTATGTGAATATAGTTAATACACAAAACTGCTGTAGAAACTCAGCAGTTCCCATTGTGTCCATGGCAGTCAAAGGTATATAACCAATGTTTTGGGTCTGAGCACTTTGCTAAGGTGTGAGTAAAAAGCAGTTAGGCACCTGAATAAAAAGATGGGGGGGAGGAAGGTAGAAGGGGCATGGGGAGAATGAGCCAACAGTCAAGAGGCCATAGTTGGACATGGATAGGAGAGAAAAGCTGAGAATTGTTTGGTGGACTTGGCAGCTCTGTGAATGCAGAGCTGGTAGAAATGCAGAAAGAAGGGGAAAGAGAGTGAGATGAGGAGTGTGGAGAACTGGAGGAAAGGAGACAAAAAGATATAGGGAAAGAAAGAGATTGGGCGGGGTGTGCTAACAGAAACTGGATAAGTGAATGTGAATACCATCTGTTTGGAGGGTCCTCTGATTGAATGTGAGGTGTTCCTTCAATTTGCAGGTGGTCTCAGTTTGGCAATGCATGAGTCCATTTGCAGACATGTCCACATGCGAATGTCATCTACTGAATCTGGTGCTCGCTTTCTGGTCTCCTCCACATCAGAGAGTCTTAATATAGACTGTAGATCACTATGTTGAAAACCTTCACTCTGTCTGCTATAATAGCAAACATTTCAATTCCTGCCCTATTCCTAGGCTTTTCTCTCCCTGCCCTCTTATTCATGTTCAGCTGTGGTCTCTTGGCTGTTGGCCTTTGACTCTGCCTCAACTATTTCCTCCGGAAGATTATTCCATTCAGCCACCACTCTCTGAGTGAAGAAGCATCCTCTAATGTTTCTCCTAAAATTTTGCCCCCTTACCCTCAACTTGTGTCCTCTTGTTTCAACTTCCCCTGCTCTCAGGGGGAAAAGTCTACTTGCATCTTGTCTATCTATTCCCTTCATAATTTTAAACGCTTCTATCAAATCCCCTCTCAACTCTCTATGTTCCAATGAATAAAGTCCTAACCTCTTCAATCTTTCTCTGTACTCTAGGTACTTTAAGCCAGGCAAATTCCTTGTAAATTTTCTCTGCACCCTGTCCACTTTATCTATATCTTTCCTATAATTTGGGGACCAGAACTGAACACAATAATCTCAACCTGGCCTCACCAATGTCTTAAACAGTTGCAACATCACTTCCCAGCTCCTATACTCTATGCTATGATTTATGAAGGATAACATACTAAATGCCTTCTTAACCACCCTGTCAACATGGAATCCATCTTCAAGGAATGATGCACCATAACTCCAAGATCTCTTTGTTCTTGTGCATTCCTAAATGACCTCCCCTTTACTACATATGTCCTATTCTGATTACTTTTTCCGAAATGAAGCACCTCATACTTCTCTACTTTAAATTCCATCTGCCATCTTTCAGCCCAATTTTCCAGACAAACCAAATCCCTCTGTAATCCCTGAAAACCTTCCTCGCTATCCATCACTCCCCCTATTTTTGTATTGTCTGTGTATTTACTTACCCAGTTAACCACCCCATCATCCAAATCATTAATATAAATTATGAACAACAGGGGACCTAGCACAGATCCTTGAGGCTCTGATACTGTCTCAAGCCTGTATTAAGACTCTCTGATATGGAGGAGACCAGAAAGCTCGTCACAGGCTTCCATCCTGATAGACAGTTGTCCACCATGACCCTCTGCTGTCTCTCCTCCAGCCACCTCTGAACCCATCTTACAATTTCTCTATTAATCCCTAGTGACTTAACCTTCCTTACTAACCTTTCATGTGGAACCTTATCAAAAGCTTTGCTAAAATCCAGATAGACTACATCAACTGCCCTACCTTCATCCACCTTTCTTGTCACTTCTTCGAAAAACTCAACAAGGTTCGTCAAACATGACTTTCCCTTTACAAACCCATGCTGGGTGTTCCTGATCAATCCCTGCGTATCTAGATATTTATACACATCATCTTTAAAAATACCCTCCATAACTTTCCCTACCACCAAAGTCAAGCTTACAGACCTATAATTACTTGGCCGACACTTCGTTCATTTTTTAAACAACAGAACTAAGCAACCCTCCAATCCCACGGCACCACATCCTCCTCTAGTGATCGTTGAAAAATCATTGACAGTGCCTCCACTATTTGCTCCCTGACCTCCCTTAATGTCCTGGGGAAAATCCCATCCGGACCAGGAGACTTATCCACTTTTACTGACCCTAGCAACTCCAAAACCCTCTCTTTGCTAATCCCTATCTTTTCCATAACTAAGCCATTTGCCTCACTTATCTCACATAGTCCCATGTCTTTTTCCTTCGTGAACACAGATGAGAAAAATAGTTCAATATCTCTCCCATCTGAAACGGTTCCTCACACAGTTCTCTGCTCTAATTTTCCAGCAGTCCTATTCTACCCTTAACCCCCAATTTACTATTCACATATCTGTAAAAACCCTTACGGTTCACTTTTACCTTATCAGCCAATGACACCTCATACCTTTTTGTCTTTCTAATTTCCTTAAGGTTTTTTCTGCAATCTACAGAAGAATCATACATCTTATCCATTTTTTGCTTTTTAAATTTAGTAAATGCCCCCGTCTTATCCCGAACCATCTTCTTAATTTTTCCAGAAAATCATGGTTCCCTTAAGCTTTTGGCCTTGCCTTTCGGTCTGACTGGCACATAAAGATCCTGTACTCTTAATATCTCTTCTTTAAATACCCTCCAAATCTCCTCTACATCCTTTCCAGAAAAAAGATCAAATTGTATGGAGACCAGTGAGCAATTTGGCTTAGGTTCTGGTAGGTTTGGGTATTTCTATTGAGGAAAACCTGGGAAAATCCTTCTCTAAAAGGTTGATGGGAAATGTATCTGAAGCAGCATATCCTGCAGGATTGCAGTCTGAAGCTTAGTTGTGTATAGCTCTTTCTGAACCAGAATTGAGGCAGGATGGTCTCCTGTGCTCTAGTTTTTTTTTGTGTATATGAATCTAGAACTTAACAGCCCATTTAAAAGATGGCATGTGTTACGGGTTATATTATGGTTATGGATAAATTTGTCTTTAAAAGAGATAGATTGTTGGGCGGGGGGGGTGGATTTTAATGTAGGTGACTTCACAAGCAGAGTAACACTTCACAAAAAACATTGCATTCAACATGCAAGAGCTTTGCTGAAGCTAAGACATTCAGGTTCTGGTTTGCTTTGCAAAAGACAATGGAACTGCTTTGGAAAGAACTTCAAAAGCAGGTGCAAATGGAAAAATCCAGCCTCAAGTGCTGATAAATCTTTCAAAGATTGGGTTTGGAGCCTTGGGAGAGATTTTGGTTTTTTTTTAAAAGCAGAGAGAGGGAAGAACAAACAGGATTCTTCTCTGAGAAAGAGAGAGAAGTCGGCTCCACAGTAGCTGTTGAGGCTACAAAATGGCAAGCTGGCAGGCTTGTTGAAAAACCCCATTTTGAAGATGGGTTGTGAGTTCTGAGTTCAGCCTGTTGAAAATCCTTGTAGTCCTTACAAGAGGAAATGGCTGGCTAGAGTGTTTCTCCTGAAATAAGGGAAACAAGAGGAACTCTGTGGTGACCTGGAAGAAGAGGTTATCATTTGGAAAACCCACAATGGGCCTCCTAACACATGACATTCACTGATATAATGAAATGAAGTCTTTGAATGCTTGCTATGTCTTTTGAGTTGCTGATTATCAGTCATCCAAAGACAGTGAACTCTCTGAAAGGGAAAGAACTACAAGCTTCTCAACCAATCAGATTGTTGCACTGTTGATGAGCAGTACTTCATTATTCATTCTGTGTCATTTGGAATGAAGATCTGTATGGCAAGGTGAATTCAGAAAACAGAAGAGAAAGAAGGCAAAAGCAAACATTGAAAATATGAAAGATCCTTGCAGAAAAACCATTGACTGGCAATATTAACTTTCTCCGTGGTGGCTGTTAGATCCACTATCAAATATAAAGCAGTTTCTACTTTTATATTGAAAGAAGAAAGCCTGGATTGAGAGAATTAAATCAAGCTGCCTGTTGTTGATTACTGACTTGTGCTTAAATAGTGGTGCTATTAGCTAAATTGTTATTTTTAATGTAAAGTCTAGCCAAGTAGCTTAACTTCATAGGAACAATTTTTGCGCAACCTGTGTGCCTAAAGAGAATGCTAATTTGTGGCTGACTCTAGGTAGGTTCATCCCCACCAGGAATCAGATTGAGATGTTGCATTTGTACTGCAAATTCAGCATTTCTGTCTGTTTGTTTGGAATACAAATCTGGATTCAGATTCCAACTTGACATGTTCCCTGGAGAGGATCCATCCTACATTGAATTTGACATCATATTATGTGTGTGGTGTCAGGTTTGATTTACTAAGTGTTCAAGAATTGTACTCCTGAGCACCTTTGAAACTGGTTTGTTGTTAATTTCTGCATTTTGAATGATGATCCTCCTTCTGCTTTCTAATTTTTTTTTCACCTGTTGGGATTGAGTTCTGAGGACTTGCATGACTGTCCCCTGGGAACATGGTAGAGTGTCAGGTGCAACCTACATCATTGACTGCTTTCTGAATTCATGAATTGCAAGGTTGTCTGCTGGATGCACAAAGCAGATTTTTTTTTTTTAACTCCTTCTCATCCTACGAAACTGGGAAATGAGTACCGTAATCATAAAATCCTGAATGAAATCTAACGCAGAGGTGTTTATGTAATGGTTCTGTTTTCCTGAGAACTGGCTCCAGATGGAAATCTCTGAAAATTAGAAACAATTTCTTCCCTAAGTTGTCATGTGAAATCTTTAGCTTTGACATCCTTTGGGTCTAATTTGCAAAGGCAACACTTGGGAAGGTTAATGAAAAGGAAGGAGTTTTTAAAAAAATAAGGATTAGTAATGCTCTTGGATAGAAAATTAATCTCTCCTTCCCTTTCACATATTCACATCTTAATTCTCCTTCCACCATTCTCAGCCCCCCACCCCCAAAATTTGGAAATACACAAGTCCTCACAACACCTCCTTATTAGTCAGGAAGGCACAGCAGTGCTTGCACTTTCCAAAGTAGCTGAGGAGGGCAAGGCTACTAGCCCCCATCTTGACAACCTTTTATCGGAGCATGATGAGAGTGCCCTGTCTGGCCTCATCATTGTGTGGTATGGTAGGTGCAAAATATCTGACCATTAGTCAAAACAGAGGATTAGTAAAACAGCTGAGAGGTTCACTGAAGCTTCCCTTTTCTCAATAGAAAACATTTACTGGGAATGTTGTCTAAATTGGGTCCAGGAAATATAGAAGACCCTTTCCATTCAGCACACAGTATCTTCAACTCACTGCCATCAAGAGGAAGGTGTGAGAGTACCAAATTTAGAACTGCCAGTCTGGGGAGTATCTCCTCCCCACAGGCTGTGTGCCTGATGTCTTCTTTCTTTGGCTTGGCTTCGCGGACGAAGATTTATGGAGGGGGTAAAAAGTCCACGTCAGCTGCAGGCTCGTTTGTGGCTGACAAGTCCGATGCGGGACAGGCAGACACGATTGCAACGGTTGCAAGGGAAAATTGGTTGGTTGGGGTTGGGTGTTGGGTTTTTCCTCCTTTGCCTTTTGTCAGTGAGATGTACAATATGCTGTAACTGCAAAATGATTCCAAATATTTACTGTTTATATGTTCATGTGATCATTGTGTGTTATGTATGTTTTTTGTGGGCGCGTCATGGTCTGACAAGATATTGTTGTATATATACAATAAGATGATAATAAACTTGAAATTCATGTGTTAAGAGCCCAGAGGACTCCAAAACCCAGCAGCAATAGATATTCATCAAGACAAATGGTTACTTAAACAAAAGTTGCTTTTAATTATCTTTAAACAGGAAAATAGAATTAAACTTTAACCTAAATCCTTATATTTTTCCTCAGACCCCAACCTTTGATAATCTTTTTCCAATTGAGCTATGTCTTGTTCCAAATTATTAATTTCTTTCATATTCCTCAGGAGTTTGCGGAGGAGCTAGTGGAGTTGTTCAAGTGAACCGGTACGGACTTGAAGGGCCGACATGGCCTGTTTCCGTGCTGTAAACAGTTATATGGTTATCACTAACTTATTTAACCTAACTTAACCACCTTCTAATTCTATGTGTACGTGTAAGTAATGTTCAGAAAAGTTCCTTGGTTCACAGTCCAATCTCACTTCTCATTCCTCCAAGTTCACTGGTTGCAGGCAATTCTTACACTGTGTACAGAATTTAACATTTATAAAGTTCAGCAGGCTTTGGTCCTTGGAAGGTAAATGGTTACCACTCAGGAAGGTTCTTGTCAGTTTTCAGAGAGAGAGATTTGTCATTTGCTGGACACCCACAACTTATTCCTTTTTAATCAGCCACTTCAGTCTCTTGCCCCCTCAGGGTTTTCCAGATAATCACCTCCTTCTTTCAGGTCCTTTTTGTTTCTCTTACTTGGAATAAGACAGTCATTCTTCTCCTCTTGCATGAACCACAAGGGCTTTGACCAGGCTGAACTAAGCACTCACCCCCCGACTTCAAATGGGGTTTTCCTCAAGCTTGCCAGCTTGCCCTGTTCCAGTCCCAGTTGCTGCTGACTGTAAAACTGTAGAACTGATCTCTGTGTGTGTCTCTCTCTCTCTCTCTCTCTCTCTCTCTCTCTCTCTCTCTCTCTCTCTCTCTCTCTGAGAGATAAACAACCTGTTTGATTCTCTCTTCTTGCAAAATCACATGACCTTCCTAGAACAGCAATTTCCACTCCATACAGAATGTGGCTCTGACAAGTTCTTTCATCTGTTGCTTTTTTGTAAACAACAATCCATTAGTGAAGTCTCTTGGGCACTCTCCAAAACATTTACAAAGGCTCGAGGGCCAATATGTCTCGCATTAGCAGAGCACCAGTATTTTAAATAAAATCTGTTTTGATGTGTTTGTATGTGACCGACACTAAAATCCCTGCCCCAATTTATCTCCTAAAAAACATATCTATATTCTGTAACAAATGTTTATACTTTCAGTTTTGCAGGAATGAGAATAGATGAAATGAGATCTAATTGGAGGACTTTGGGTGAAGTTGATCTGAATTGGGTCACCCCAGTCTATTTTTCATTTTGCTCTGACCTCTAACCCCAGGAGAGAGGTTCCCATGTGTGAAGCTACTGGTACTGCTGAAAAAAGATCAGCCTTGTAGTTGTCTCAAGCTGTGTCTGGTCTGCGTTGATGTTCCTACTCTCCTGGAGCCAGGACTCAAGTTCATTGTCACAAGTACCAAGATGCAGGTTTTGGGATTCATTCAGGAGCACGATAAAAATGGGAAAGAAACGGTCCTTGAATCTGATGATTTATGATCCCATACTTGTGAATTTTCCTCCTAACGTGAGGTGGGTGATGTGAGTGTGGCTGGAATGAGTCTTAGTACATTGGCTGATTTTCTGATGAAGTGGAAATTATGGATGGGGTCGATAAAAGGGATGGTTGCACGCATGGTGGCCTAAGTCACATTCACGGCCATGTATAAGAAGTATAGTAAAGTACTGAGGATGTGATGGTGTTGCATTGCTCCTATTTTTCCACAACTTGGCTGCAAAAGGCACGGACTGCTCTGCTCCTGGTCTCCGAGAGCTGGAGGCTGCACTGTGATAGGCACTGTTCTTGCTATCCTTGAGGTGGTGTGCAGTGGATCGATAAGTTCCCTTGTTTGTTCCTTCATGGGTTTATCATCTTCTTTGCATTCTTTTATTCCATTAAATTAAATTTTTAAATTGAGAGATATAGCATGGTATCAGGCCGTTCTGACCCATAAGCCTGTGCCACCCAATTGCACTCAATTGACCTATAATTCCAGTACAATTTGGAAGAGTTGGAGGAAACTGGAGCACCCGGAAAAAACAATGCAAACATGAAGAGAATCTACAAACTCCTTACAGACAGTGTGTGATTTGAACCTGGGTCACTGGCACTGTAGCAGCATTGCACTACTGCATCTGTTTGCTGTTGAAGCTTTATTCTCAGACAAGAAGTGGCTGCTGATGTCAGACCTGGGACATTAGTCAATTCTGAGGCACCTTGCCTCTTGACAGGCATTTTCTTTAAATGTGTCTTCTGCCTCTTCACTGTTCACCATTCCCCTCCTTGATCTTCAGTGGCACCTTCTTCTTTTGAGTCTACTGGGGAAGAGGCCAGAGGTGAATAGCTGAGATGTGGCAGCTTGAGGTTGTTGGCCTCTTCTCATTCTGCCTGGTCTCGTTCACTGAAGGATTCTTGAGCCCTCTTCACACTGGCTAACCAGTAAATTTGCCACTCAATGAACTGGTTAAAGAAGCCCTTTTTTTTGCCGTTCCACTGGACTACTATTAACAAGTCTCTGCATCCTTTCACACTCATCGCAAGGTATCCCCAGGGATAGGGGAGTCTATCCTCCACTGGTGACGTCTGAGTGATCCATGGAGGATGTGGACCTGCCCTAAATCCTGATCAAGGAATTATAATCTTGTAATG
Organism: Narcine bancroftii; assembly: GCF_036971445.1. Classification (NCBI taxonomy): domain Eukaryota; kingdom Metazoa; phylum Chordata; class Chondrichthyes; order Torpediniformes; family Narcinidae; genus Narcine; species Narcine bancroftii. Next base: position 34,321,178 of record NC_091473.1, read on the forward strand.
AACAAAATCAATCATGCTGAATTATAACATTATTAAGCATTATGTACAGCACAGCTTCAGCCCCTGTTATTGTGCTGACCTATATTAATTTATAAAGGACCATGGGAAAGTGGTAGCAGAAATAGCACCCAATTTATAAAGACCATGGGAAAGAGTGATGGCAGACCTGCCCTCCCAGAATTCCATGCGGCAGAGGAAGGACTGCATTCACAGAGCACTCATGGAGGGGTTTCTCTGCTCCATGGAATTTTGGGAGGGCAGGTCTGCCGTTGCTCTCTTTCCCTCTCCCCTGCAACTTTCCCTTGGTCCTTCTTGTTCACGTTCCTGCTCTCATGAAAAAACATCATTACTTTTTCCGTGGATATGTCCCTTTCACACTGGGTTAATTGGCTTGCAGGCGTTAGATGACCCGAGGGATATACAACCTACTTAGGAGGTTCATCCCTGGAATGATTTGATGCCTGTGTGCTGATTAAGGTACTTTCACACAGGACCCTTAACTGCTATATTTGCTGTTGATTACTAGGGCAAGATTCCAGTGTGAAAGGTGCTTTGGTGAAAATACGCTAACATTGTTAGGTAATGCTTTGTGATGCTAAACCAATAGATTGTGAAGGCCATCCATTACAACACACTTTTGTCCCCAGTTGTTTTGACTGTCTTGCCTTTGAATTCCGATATATAGACATGGAAACATCTCTCACTTAATTTGTTCTCAAGAGACTCCCATATTCCTTTCTATAAAATTAGGTTGTTTTCTGGCTGCCTTTGATATTGAAGGATGAACAGTGTTGTATATGCTGCAACTGCCATTGTTCGATTTTTCAAGGGATTCTACTTTCTTCAGTTAGTAATAAATTAATGATTAAATAGGGCTCCTTGGCTCTCACCCTTTTTCTTTGTACTTGTGAGCTAACAAGAGTCGCCTCTGAGGTAACATTCTTTAACACTGCAATTTTTAAAGTTAATTTTACAGTAATAATTTAGCTTGTGTTATACACTTCAATCCACATGGGGCTCTACATTGTGAAGCTGAGAGGAAAAGGATGGCTGTTTGGCATTATAAGAAATGTTGAACTGAAGAAATACTGTTGGAGGGAGGGACTACACCTTCCACAATGCACCAAGGAAAGCACAATGGGCAGTCAAAAAGGCTATGGTGTGATAGTTCAAAATCAGACCATTTCTTATAAAACAGAAGTACACCCAGAGCATGACAAATAAAAGAGAGCAAACAAGAATATGCATTACATTGATGGCTCATCCCAAGTTTGTGACCAAGCCATTAGACTCCTCGTAACTTATTAAAATTGCCAACATTTTGATCTCAAATTAGGAAGCTAAAAAAAGGTGGATCCACATATCCATTTCCCTCCGCATAGCCACCTCCTACCTAAACGTTGCAATGATGGTCCTCAGGCTGTGACCGAAGTTTGTCCATTGCTTATTTAAAACACAGCGCCGGAGAAACTTAGCAGGTCACTGTGCGTTATTCTGAATAGCAAAGATAAAGATACATAACCAATGTTTCGAGCTTCATACCTTGATGAAGGGCTCAAACCTGAAATGTTTAAACTTAGATCTTTATCTTTTCTACATTAAGCACATAGAACTTCTGAGTTTTTTTTTACTCTCACTTTTTATTTTCCAAAAGTGTAATGTTTAACTGAATTGAAACCAGGGTAGAAATTGCAGCAAGCAAAATATAAAGGGACAATTCTACATTGTTAGGAGCAGTCAAATTTACCTGTTTGAACTTTTAAACTGTGCGATAGCGAACATGTTTAACTATCGGAATCCGTCTGCGTCACAAGATGATGCCTCAAGTTTGCACGGGGGGTGATGATTTTGAGGGCAATGAAATGTGAGCTCTGACAAGTGTGAAGGGAGATGCCAAATCTTTATTTTCCTGAAATGTATGTATTTGTATAAGCATAACATTTTATAGTTGTCATTTAAAATGTTAATACCAGGGGCTTAATTAATTCTATGTGCAAAAAAAAAAATGCAAAGCTACTCAGAGAAGCGTGAGGTGCCAGTTGTTTCATCTTGTATTCATATGTGTGAGTCCTTAGACAACACATGGATGAAGGAAAAAGATCCTTTACTTTAAAGTTGATAGAAACAGCACCATGAGGCATGCCATGAGGCTGCAAGTCCCCATTACAGATCTGCATGCTGTTGTCTCCTGCTCTGTGTCAGCCCCCTGGTGGCAGCCAAGTATAATCAAACAGTAAGGCATTGTAACCATGATCACTATCATTACACCAGTCTAATCAATTGGAGGGAGTGATGTTCTGGGGAGGGAGTGATGATATCAGGGGAAGTGTGTGGTGTTCACTTGAGAGACATTCGTGAAGACTGCATTCTGTTACAAACTTTGATCTTTTGAAAAGTATAGGCTGCAAGAGTGATTCTTTCGATGTACCTAACACCCTCCCCACCCCCACCATCTCCAATCTGTTGCTAATAAAGGTAATGTGTTATTTAGAAAATAGCTAAGAATCAATCATATCTTGAAAGTTGCACTGTGCTTTCCCTCAGGTGAACTGTTGCTCCGATCCTTGTGCAGTCTGGATCTCAAATGCCGCAAAGGTGCAGAAAGCAAGAAAACCGCTCCTGCTCTCATTTTAAAAAAAAAACTTTTTATAAATATATCCTCTGGTGCACCAAACAGTAAAATGTTTAACTTAAAACATGTTGCTTTTTTCCCACTCCGACAGAGAGTGCACCTGGCAGAGCCCTCAACATTATGATGTTCAGAGTGATTTCACTTCCTAGCGCGTACATCACAGCAGAGGGTAGCGCTGCTGTGAATCATGTCCTGCCCCTTTCTCCCTGGGAAGCCAGATTGCTATGTAAAGGGACTCAGCAGCATATGTGCAGAACATACCTTTCAGATTTCTCTTTTACATAGATTGTGAGTTGGGCAATAAGGCAGCATCTCTATGTAAAAAGGGCTTCTGTTTCATGTTACAGGCAGAGATAGAGCAGAATATTTCAAACTTCACAAAGTTAAGAGGAGGTGATCTATCACTTCATTTTTGTAAGTAGGAATTGGTTTACTTGTGATAAATTGTAGAGATTTTTTTCTATTCCATGATGCCTGGCATGATGATGCTTGTATCTCTCTTGTTCTAAAATTTGTAGATTGCCCAGATATTTTGCAATGTGCGACTCTTGGACCCTTAAACATCTACTCCAAACATCACTAAAATACTTATCTGCGCTACATTTTTTTCTTGCACTAACTATAACTGGACATATTTATTATATATCTTTTATATTATCTTTCTTCATTAAGGAATTTAAAGTTTGTCATTGGAGATCTTTATGTAAAAGTGCCAATTTGGCTGCAGTAAAAATTTCAGTCCATGTGAAAATCATTATAATTTAATATCAGTGAAAAATAAATCCAAAATAAAAAAAAATAAAATAAAATGTCCCAAATGCTTAGCAGATCTGACTGCAATTGTGCAACGGGAAAAAAATCTGACATTTCAGGTCGAAGACCATTTTTATCAAGCAAAATATTTCAGTAATTGGGTGTAGACAAGTGATTTTCAACCTTCGCTTCCCACTCACATACCATCTTAATTGGAAAGGAGACAAAAGAAGCTTGCAAAGTTGCAAGGATGTCTGATAGGGTAAAAACAGCTGAACATTGGGAACAATCTGAAAACATGGTTATGGTTAAAGAGTGAGTGAGGGCAGTTACACACAGTGGTTCTCAACCTTTTTCTTTCCACTCACATACCATTTTAAGTATTCCCTATGCCATAGGGGCTCTGTGATTAGTAAGGGATTGCTTAAGATGTTATTGTAGTGGCTACTACACACAGAAAACACCACTGGACTCAGTGGGGTTTCCAGTAGAACTGTTTATTTGAATTTTGCGCCCACCCCTTTAAGGCCCACAGGAGTTCTGGCCTGCGCAGCGGTGATGTCATCATGTGGCCTGGGGCCCGAGCTGTGGCCTAAGCCATGAGGCAATGATCAAACCCCAACAGCGCCATCTTCTGGAGCTGCCCCACCAGCACGGTGGTAAGTACAAACGGGGCCGGTTCGCTCACAGAGATGTGCACCACCACAGTATATGGGTGGAAAGAAAAAGTTTGAAAACCACTGTTTTAATCCTACCTAGTTGACTCATTATGTGCACGGTTTGGGCCAGTGTCCATGGGCCAATGACGATTTTTATCAAGCAAAATATTTCTGTAACAATTGGACCTAGAGTAGTGATTCTCAACCTTCCCTTCGCATCACGTACCACTTTAAGCAAGCCCTTACTAATTACAGAGCACCGATGGCATAGGGATTACTTAAAGTGGTATGTGAGTGGAAAGAAAAAGGTTGAGAATCACTGAATTAGAGAGTGAAAACAGACAAAAAAAAAGTAAGAATTGTAAAATGAAAGTCAGGGTGGGCACGTTCTCCACTTATGGAGAAGAAAAAAAAAATAGAAGGGGGAAAATAATATTACACAGGCTGAGCTGAGATTGCACGTGGGAGATTGATACAGGTAAATTTACCAGAAGTAATTTGGCTCAGCTTGTTTGTTTTTCTTTTCATTTTTTTTCCCTCCGAGCATGGAAGACATGCTCAGCTTAACTTGCTTGCATAAGGGCTCTTGAGTTTCTCATGGGGGAAGGTTGGCAGTTCCTCATCTCTTTGGAAAATCTGGGCCAGTGTGTTTGCTTTTGACTGTGATATAGATTAAATTTTCATCAGGAGTGGTGAGAAATGGCATCACGAGCAGCAAGTGCAGAAAAAAATCATGCATGGTCTAGGTGATTATCATATGCACATTGGCATAAATAGAATGCAAAGAATTGCATTATTTGGTCCCAGGCAGAAGAGCCAAAGAGAGGTGTTCAATTTATTGTTTCAGGGGAATCACCATATCGTGATGGACCAATCATTATGATTGCATTAGGAACATATTCCCTGACCTAGGTGAAACTTAATTCATGTTGAAACAGCAGTTCAGGACGTCATTCAACTAGATTTTTTTTTGCCATAAATTATTCAAATTCTGAATGATTTCTTTAATTAGGGATGGATGATCTTTACAGATTTTGTGACTGGAATACATTGGAAAATTATAAACTAGTTAAACTATTTGTAAGCCAGCTGTATAAACCTCTCTAAAGGCAAAATGGCATACCAAGTGATAAATTTCAAATTGTAATTGTCATCTTAGCAGAAGACAAAACCCCCCCTTCCCTTTCCCCCCCGCCACCCCCTTCCATGGATAGTTTTATTATAAAGGTCTGCCTGGGGATCTGTACATCTTGGTTCGTGTGAACAAAGTAGACCCTTCACTGTACAAGATTGATCTGGGCTCATACTTGTTTCACCCAGCAGGTTTCTCTGTTACCTCTGGACAATATTACCTGTCAGGTTGCTTTTTAGAACTTTCTTGTTGCATTCCATTTATTTGTTGGACAATAACATCATGGTAGTTTGTCTTCAATTCAAAATATCAAAAGGAAATATGGATTAAATTAACATTAATCTTTTGTCTTACTGATTCATGTAAAGGAAATTTGTTAAGATGGGAATTATTTGCTGATGTTTCACAAATCTCAGCAAAGTTGTATTCCGGTGAGAAAGAAAGGCCATATGAGATGGATGCATCTCTTGTTGCTTACTACAGAAGTTAAGTTTGGTATAAAATTAAAAGAAATGGTATGCAATCCAGGCGTCAAAAGCCCCTTTTGCACAGAGCTTGAAAGCCTTTCGAGTGCTGTGTGAAATACTTGCAAGGTGGAATTGGGAGTCTAGACTTACCCATCTTCGCTCCATTTAGATAGGAACTCTCAGCGATGGAGCATATTTTACTCACAGAGCCGGCTTTTTTTGGTTCTGTGTGAGCATGCAAGCTGGCTTCCTAAAATGGGTCGTGTCTATGGGAATACCACAGCTGGTAGGGAAAGTGCTCTGGAATTTTTTTTTTAGAAACCAACCAAAAAAGAAGCTAAAAGAATGAGAGCAAATATCAAATAACACACACACACCAAAAAAACAAATGGATGACTGGAATATTGTAGAACTGTTTTTTTTTTTAAAAAGGAGCGAGTAGCTAAGTAAATGTCGATCCCCAAAATGGGAAATAGCGCAATAGCAGAGACTCTAATTATTTTACATGGCAGAGATGTTAAAAGGTCCTGATATAGGTGACCCATGCATTACAGGGGTGTTGTGTTCCTAGAAAATATTAAACATCATCATGTGATGTGAAGCCATGTTTTCTTCAATTGCATAAGAAATGAAAGCTGAACAAAAAGTTTATTGAATTATTTTTCACAGAAATTTCTTGAGTGAAATCACATCCCATATTTTTTGTTGGTATTTTATGAGAGCAACATTCTATTATCCAAACTGCTTTCATACAGGGTGCATCTATAAATTAAAAAGCGGAGAAGAATTTAAAACCATTTCTATCACTCGATTTATAAAAAAAATCTGGACAGTCTCTGAGGGCTAAAGGATGAACAAGCTTTCAGGACTTGATTTACATCATGGGGATATTCAATGATGTAGTTACATAAAGAGTAGACGGTTGTTCGAAATGTATGGGTGGCATGTACTTGTGGGCCGAAATGGCCTGTTATCATGTTGGATGTCTAAATTTAAAATTTGTAATTGCAAAATTCCCTGATTGTAGAGAGAACCCAGATATATGGAAATCTGCAAATCTATTCAAGAAAATAGGAAGTCAGAAAGCAAGAAAAGGGCTATTTAGTGTAACGTCTGTCATTGGAAAATTGCAAGAATATTTTAAGGAGGTAATAGCAAGACATTCAGAAAACCTTAAGACTGTCAAGTAGATTCAACATAGTTAATTTGAGGGATACTGTGTTGGACAAATTTGCTAGTATGTTTGATGATATGGGGACGAGGGGGGAAGGTGGTTATTAGAGTCAATACCTGTGTTATGGCTGTTCAAGTTTCAGAAATTTGTTCTTGTGCAACTCACAAATTGTTATCCAGAAATCAAAGAAACAGAATAAAATTTGGCTTTCTGGAATTTATTTAGGGGAAAACAATAAATAAATATTAGATGCAAAAAAAACCCAATTTTGTCTTTTTTTTCAATTTGCATCTCGGCACAAGTGTAGATCATCTGGTGTGGTTTTTTTAAGCACAATAAGTTAATTTTTTCAAGGAATTTTCCATATTATTTATTTCAGGATGTCTCAAATAGGGTCAGCAAGTTTAAATGCAGTTTGTAGAGCACTGTCAGTCAATTTAAGTTGTATCATGAAAGTATCTGACCTACATTTGATATATGTCATCATTCTAACTAAAGGATGGAAGTTGTAAGCATTTGCTTGTCTCCAAATGCACCTGCTGGCCTGTTCATAGATTTGCTCTGGAAACTGAAGAACACATCTCTGAGGTTGCTTCCAACTACAAAGGAGCAGGTGCAGTACTCATCATTACTGCAGAGAGTAATGTTGGAACACATTTCCATTTATTACATTGGATTCGATTAGAAATGATATTCATGTTACAGAAGAACACAGTTCAGATGGTTTCCTGGAATTTGGGGAACATATAGTGCATTTGTATTCATGCAAAGTATTTGTAATGTCACACAATATATTTCCACGCGAGATCATGTGTTGACAATGCCATATTGACATTGATTGGAATTGGTTAGTTAACAAAGAGCAGAGAGAAAAGATGAGTTGGGTCACTCTCCAATTTGTAGGGTGCAGCAGGGAATATGATCAAGGTCTCACTTATTTACATTTTATATTCATAATTTGCCTGATGGACCAGATGCATTGCAGCCACATTTGGTAATCAAGGTGACTTAATAAGTGGTGAGGACACACAGACTCTGAAAAGAGATATTGGTTAAATGAGTGGACAGAAGCTGGCAGACAATACTTTAGAATTTTAACAAATTATTATTTAACAAGAGTGAGACTGAAAAATATTTCAGTATAAACAGATCTAGTGGTTTCACACTGATGGAATGTTGATCCTTTATTTCAACCTGAACAAAAAGAGAAAATCTGAATGCACCTGAGACAGAACCTAGAATACTGCATACAACGTTAGTCTCCATATTGAAAGGAGGATGATCTTTCATTGGAGGGTGTGCAGGGAAGTTCCTTCCGTCAATTGCTGGAATGAATGGATGGATATATTAAAACAGATAGACCAGGTTGAGCCTGTGTACACGAGAGAATGAAAGGTTCTGAGGGGAATTGACAGGTGAATGCCATATAGAATGTTTTCCTCTAGTGGGGAATCGTGAAATAAATGCCATAGTTTCAGAATAAGGGCCTACTTGTGCAAGAAGGAGATGAAAACCCATTTCTTTTGTTAAATGTCTTTACTGTCATATCCCAGAGAGATATCGAAGTGGAATCACTGAATATGTTAATGTTGGAAACTGACAGATATTTGAACACTTATGGAATTGAAAGGCTAATTAACTTGCTTCTCCTGTTTTTTTTTGTGTTCTCTCCTGGAAATTTTTTAATGTGTTTTTAAATAACACATCTGTTTGTTGCTGAAGGCATTCACCTTTTTATTTATAAAAGGATTTAACAAGTTTGCTGAAATTGGAGACAGGTCAACATTGCACGAAGCTAATCCTATACTGGGTTATGATCTCAGCAATACCTTTCCACAAAAAAAAACTGTTGTTGGCAGTTTTACTTTTAAATAACATGTCATTTTCATGTGAATGAAATGAATACACTTCATTGTAAAGATTTACAGTAATATTTCTGTTTGAAGTTGATAACAGGTTTCTTATTACTTGCCACCTATTTCAATTCCGCATCTCATTCCCTTGCTGGCGTGTCTGTCCTTGGGCTCTTGCACTCCCATACTGAGACCACCTGCAAATCGGAGGAACAGCACCTTATCTTACAAATGGCCACCCTCCAACTGGATTCCAATAACCTAGACTTCTCAGATTTCTGTCACCTACCACCCCTCCTGCCCACTTCCTTTCCTTTCTCCAGCTCATGCGAGCGCTCGCTCTTGCTCCCTTCCCTCTCTTTTCATAGAGCCAAAATCAATTCTCATCTTTTCCCTTATCATTTCCAATTAACACCTTTTGGCTTTTGGTCAGGACTCCTCCACCTCCCATTCTTCCCCCTTTCTCTCTCCAGTCTTTATCCAAACCCTTCCTGCTTTTAGCTTGTACTTTTCAGCCTCAGGCCTGAAGTGTCGATAATATACCTTTTACCTCCTATGGGTGCTGCGAGAATGGCTGAGTTCGTCCAGCATTTCTGTGTAGTTTCTTTTCTTGTTACTTGTGCCTAAAGCAAAAATTACAATTAGGTTTTCGAGTGGAAGTACAAAAACTGTTGCTGCTCGATCACAACCCTTGGGGAACTATTCAAGAAGTAGCAGGTAAAGCTTTGTAGACATTATTGTGGAATTTATGTGGTTAAAGTTATTATGAACAAGTCACCTTTTTGTGGCAGTTTTTGTTTCCATTTTTTGTTTTAGCCAATAGTTCTACAACAATGTAGAATGAACAGCAGGCAAATAATCCTACCAGCCGTATTCCCTAAATTATTATGATACTTTTGTTTTGAGCTGGGAGATCAGAAATTGGCTTCTTTTACATGAATGGCATTTGGAAAATTAAGTTGTGCTGTTCTTGGCAGATGTTGATAGAAAATTACATCAACTGGCTGTGTTGCAAGGATGCATTGCCTTTATTAACTTCTCATGGAACATTCTCTTTATTTCCCTCTTCCACTAATCTGTGGGTTGGAAAAATATATGGTGGTGCTGTTGGATCTGCTCTAACAACAGCGCTGGCATGGACCCGCAGAGAGCGGGAAGCATAGACACAGCAATCCCACAGGGTCCAACTGCCCATTCTGACCGCCATCAGCTCCGTACAGTCTTTGAACAGCCCATTAAAGGAGCTGACGGTAGATTTATTTAAAATCCCATGACTACGGGGTCTAGACCCAAGATGGCGGTGCCTATGGTCAGCAGCAGCCACAAAGGGTTGCAGACTCCAGGAAAGTAGAGGACTGGTGCAGGGCACCTGAAAATGGGAGATCACCTCCCCACTCCTGCCCCCCATCTGAGAATGAGGAGACGACTCCCAGAATAGTGACCACAGCGATGGACTAGTGAAGGGCTCTGCGGCTGAACGACCCACACAAGTGGTGGATGGGTGACTTGAGGTGAGAAACCCACAGAGGCTGTGGGCTGCTGGAAAATACGGTCAAGGGACACACATGTGGACTTCTGGAGACTAGCTTGAAACTGGCCGAAGCGGTATCTGGCATCAGAACCGGGATGCAACAGAGTGCTGAGGATGTTAAAGGTTCTTAATGGTATTGGAGGTTCGAATCTGGAGCTTGGGTTGTAGATGGTTTGGACTGGGCTCGGTGAGGCTGTGGGAGTTGTGGACATGGGAAATTAGTTCAGGAGGTTAAAACACTTGGTATCCATGGAGAGGTTGTGAACTGGATTCGTAAACTGGGTGTGGGAGAAAACAGAGAGTGGTAATAGATGGTTGCTTCTCAGGTGGGAGGCCTATGATTAGGGGTGTGCCTCAGGGATCTGTGTTGGGACCATTGTTGTTTGTTTATATCTGGATGATAATGTGGTAAATTGGATCAGCACATTTGCTGATGACAAAGTGGGAGACATTGTGGACAGCAAGAAAGATTTTCAAAGCTTGCAGATGGATCTGCGCAAACTGGGAGAATGGGCTAAAATATTGGCAGATGGAGTTTAAGTGTGAGGTGTTGCATTTTGGAAGGGCAAACCAAGGTAGAACATAAACAGTAAATGGTAGGGCACTGAGGAGTGCGGCAGAGCAAAGAGATCTGGGAATACAGATATATTGTTCCCTGAAGGTGACATCACAGGTGGACTGGGTTGTAAAGAAAGCTTTTGGCATCTTAGCCTTTAAAATAAAAGTATTGAGTTATAGCAGTTGGGATGCTATGTTGAATTTGTTTAAGGCATTGATGAGGCCAAAATTGGAATATTGTATGTAGTTCTGGTTTCCCAACTACAGGAAAGATATCAATAAGATTGAAAGAGTGCAGAGAAAATTTACTAAGATGTTGCCGAGTCTTCAGGAGTTGAGTTACAGGGAAAGATTAATCAGGTTAGGATTTTTTTCCTTTGAGCGAAGAAAAATGGGGGGAGATTTGATAGAGGATTACAAGCTTATGAGAGGTGTAGACAGAGTGGATGCGAGAAGGCTTTTTTCCACTTGGATTGTGGGAGATAAATATGACAGGTTATAGTTTTAAACTGAAAGGAGAAAGGTTTAGGGGGAACATTAGGGGAAAGTTCTTCACTCAGAGTGGTGGAAGTGTAGAATGCGCTGCCATCTGATGTGGTGAATGCAGCCTCGATCTTATGTTTTAAGAATAAATTGGATAAATACATGGGTAGGAGATGTCTGGAGGGTTATGGAATGGGACGAGGACAATGGGACTAGCAAAATGATGGTCAGCACAGACTAGAAGAGCTGAATGGCCATTTTTCTGTGCTCTGCGTTCTATGGGAGCATTGGAGGCAAATTCACAGACAATCAGTGACTGGGGGGGGGGGGGAGGAGAGCTTTATTTTGCCTCTCTTTCTCTGACTGTAAGAGGTGTTTCAGGTAATTTCTGCTGATGGCGAATCTGTCTGCCTTACAGCAGACCAAATCAATTTTGTGTAATATGACACTTTCTTTATTACATGGCAATAAATTGAATCTCGGAGCTGAAAAAAATGGACAAGGACAGTTTTACAAGCTCTGCACTGACAATATTTGAGAAATTCTTGAATTCTTGAGCATGTAGCTGATGATTTTCCATTGAAGCTGGTTAGTATCAAAGAAACTGCACCTTTTTAGTTCCTCCTTCTTTAAGAAGGGGTTAACTTGAAGTTAGATGTGTGTATCACCAATGAGGTAATCATCCTCTGAGAATTTCACATTTTGAAGCAATTACATATTGCATGCGCAAAGGTATTAAAAATGGATGGCTTATTTGTCCACTGCAAGCAAGTTTCTGCTGAACGCATTCCAATGGTGACCATCAAGAAAGCTTTCTCCTTTTGACCTTTTTTTGTAAAGAGAAAATTAATAATGAAGGTGACTTTCTATGGCAAATAAAGGCAGAGAGGAGATTCAATATGGTCAAAATAACCAAGAGTTCACCAGTAAAATATAGACATTATGCATCTCCATTTATATTAAGTTCAACTTCAGCAGTGGTTAGTAATTCAAATGGAAATGAATGAAAGGCACTTCCTTAATAGGTATGTGGGTAAGGCTGGCATCTGATTAAATTAAGTGAAACATAAAAGTCTGCAAATGCTGTGATTGTCGTAAAGGCACGCCAAAATACTGGGGGAACTCAGCTGGTCTTTTCAGCATCCATAGGCGACAAAGATATATGGCTGATGTTTCGGGCCTGAGCCCTTCTTAAAGAAATAAGCAGTAGGGGAGGAGTCATTTGATGGAGTAGTGGCCGGACGGTGAACTCCAGCCCTCTCCAGAAAAGTCGGGAAAAACAAGAGAAAACACAAAGGCACAGAAATAAAAGTTACAGAAAAGTGAGTATAAAGGTGGAAAGAAGATGGCGACAAAAAAAGAAAAATCGAAAGCAACGGTAAGAAGAGAGGAAGAGAAGACAAAGGAGGAAAAAGGTGAAGGCCTTACCTGTCCGAAGAGGCCCGCTGCGGAGAGAGAAACCCGCTCCCTCAGGTCGGTAAATAATGGACTACAAGAATGGCTCGCAGAGCCGAGTAAAAGTGCGCAACCGCGCATGCGCGAAACACCGACGGGAGGGGGGACCAGCTGGGGAGTCGATCTCCACAGCCGGCAACGACAGCTGCAGAACACCTGCAGCAAGAAGAGACCACAGAAGACAATAGAAACAAGAAAGAAGAGGAGGAAAGGGCAACAAAGAAACAACAGAGGGTCAACCCAGAGGAAGAAGAAGAGGAAGAGTATGGTGAAATAGAAGAAGAAAAGAAAGGCAAGGTAAAGGATATACTTGCTCTTATTAAAGGATACATGGAGTCATTTAAAGAATGGCAAACACAGGAATTTAAGAATTTAAGAAAAAGAATAAACAACACAGAAGAGAAAATAAATAAAATGGAGATGACCTTAACAGAAATGGGAAAGAAAATGGACAAGATGGAAGAGCGGGCAGTAGCAGCAGAAATGGAGGTAGAAGACTTAAAAAAGAAATTGGAGAAATCTAATAAAAAAACTAAAGAGACACAAGAACTACTAGCTCAAAAAATAGATACAATGGAAAACCATAACAGAAGAAATAACATAAAGATAGTGGGCCTTAAGGAAGATGAAGAAGGCAAGAATATGAGGGAGTTTATAAAAGAGTGGATCCCTAAGACCCTAGGATGTCCAGAACTACAGCAAGAAATGGAAATAGAAAGGGCACATAGAGTATTGGCCTCTAAACCACAACCACAACAAAAACCAAGATCTATTGTAGTAAAATTCCTAAGATATACTACAAGAGAAAAGGTACGGGAGAAGACAATGGAAAAAGTAAGAGAGGGCAACAAACCACTGGAGTATAAAGGGCAAAAAATCTTCATTTATCCAGATATAAGTTTTGAACTCCTAAAGAAGAGAAAAGAGTTCAATACAGCAAAGGCGATTTTATGGAAGAAAGGGTATAAATTTATACTAAAGCATCCAGCGGTATTGAAAATATTTATTCCAGGACAACAAAACAGACTATTCTTGGATCCAGAAGAAGCACGAAAATTTGCAGAACAATTACAAAAATAGACTGAGGGAGGAAGACGGGTAATGAGAGTTAAAATGATCACGATTGATATGTATGTGGGTAAAGACAAAAATAGACTGAGGGATGAAGACGGGTAATGAGAGTAAAAATGATCACGATTGATATGTATGCGGGTAAAGAGGTATAAGAGTGAATAGAGACAATGAGCATACATGAATGTATCTGTACTTAGAGGAAAATATAGATAGTATAGACAAGAATTAATAAGGGAAGGTAATGGAATAGAGAGAATAAGGAGGGAATTAAAAGAGTGACCTTTGTGACATATGAAAAGTGAAATCTTTTCTGGGGGAGGCGGGGTGGGGGGAAATAGCGGTCACTGCAAAATCAGTTGACGCTTGCGAGTGGATTCGCAAATCCAAATGGAGAGGGGAGATGTGGTTGTCCGACAAGGGATAAAGGACAACTCAGGAGGTGAAGGGGAGATTGGGGATAAATAAGATAGAAATAGGAGAATAAGGAAAATGTTGGATGTTGTAGGAATGTTGTCTTATAAAGAGTTGAAAATAAGAAAACAGAAATGGAAAAGGAGGAAAGGTAATGATGGAAAAACGGAAAGAGAAGATAAACAAAATATAAAAGGGCTATGCTGAACTATATGTCTTTAAATATTAATGGAATACATAACCAAATTAAAAGGAAGAAACTACCAAATTTAAATGAATAAATGTATTCCATTAGAAAAAATAACATATTGGTTAAGAAATAATATTGAAATATTCGAACAAGTATAGGAGCCTTACATTAAATACAATAGCGAAAACCTACCGGGGGCAAACATTACCTAAGTTGATGGAAGGAGAAGGAAAGAAAAGAATGGACTCAGTAGAATTTCTGGTGTAATTTTGTTGAATGACAACATTGTCTGACTGGCTTAATGCAACCTAGATTGTATACCTAAAATGGATGAGGGGGGGGGGTGGTGGGGTGGTTTGGGAGGAAAGGGGGGGGGGGAGAAAAAGTCACTGTATATGTGTGAAAAAGAAATAGTGTATATCATGGCTAATGTGATTTATGGTGTGGGAAAAAAAAAAGAAATAAGCAGTATGAGCCAGAAGCAGGAAATTTCTAAGTGTTATAATTCAGACAATTCTGGCTGAGGGAGGAAACCAGACCAACAAAAGGTGTTATTTGGATACAAGGGACGGGGTAAGAATTTATCATGTTTGTGCAAAAGGAGATGGAAGGGAGAGACAGAGCTGGGGAAGGTGACAGGGAAGAAGTGAGGGAGGAGGGATGTTAACGAAAGCTAGAAAAGTTGATATTTATGCAATCTTGATTGGAGGGTGCCCCAGTCAGAAGATTAGGTGTTGTTCTTTGAATTTGCGGGTACTGAATCTGAAAGTGCATAAGACCATGTTCAGGCATGTCAGCGAGGGATGGGTGGGGGTATTGAAATGGGTGGCCACCACTGAGAGTTCCACGCTATTGTGGCAAACAGAGCCAATGTGCTTAACAAAGTGATCTCCCAGTCTGCATTTCTTGGGATCTACCCCTGCAGAAGATGCTCCACTTGCACCCACACCTCCTCCCTCAGTACCATTTGTGGCCCCAAACAGATTTTCAAAGTGAAGCAACATTTCACTTGTGAATCTGCAGTGGTCATCTGGTGCTCCCGTTGCAGTCATTACTACATCAGAGAGACTGGATGCAGACTGGGAGATTACTTTGTTGAGCACTTCAACTCTGTCTACTGCAATAATGTAGCTCTCCCATTGGCCACCCATTTCAATTCCCCTTCCTTTTCCCTTGCTGACATGTCTGTCCATGGCTTCATACACTGTCAGACTGAGACCACCGCGTATTAGAGGAACTACATCTCATCTTCTGACTGGGCATTCTCCTACCGGAAGGCATTAATATCAAATTCTCTGGCTTTCATTAAAACTTCACCCTCATTTCTTCCCCGTCAACATCCCTAGCTCTGTCTCTCCCTTCCATCTCCTTACCTCGCCTCTTATGGTAACAGATAAACACCTTTTGTTGGTCTGGATTCTTCCTCCAGCCAACACCGCCTGAATTCTGACACTTTTTGATTCTGGTGCATTGTGCTTATTCCTTGAAGAAGGGCTCAGGGCCGAAACGTCGGCAATGTATCTTTGTCTCCTACAGACGCTGAGAAAACCGGCTGAGTTCCTCCAGCATTTCAATCTATTGAAATAAAACAAATTGATTTAAAATTTGTGAAATGAACCCATGTGTATTTTTTTTTTTTACATGTTTGTATGGTTTAATGTAGGATGACAAAGCTTGGTCTGGGTCAATCTTACCATACTGGATTGTGTGTCGAAGACTACGGAACTGTTAACATAACTGGGTTTCATATCTAATGACAAACATGTATTTTTTAATTTATGAATATTACATGCATTGATAATTTTTAACAAAGTGGATCCCCAGGAGAAAATGGAATAGAAAAGAACTTATTTCTGCTGATCATCCAGCCTTAATTGCGGAAAGTGAAGGACTGCCATAAGAGCACTTTTCACAACTGAAGAATCGTGAAGACGAAAGCGTATGAACAAGCATTAAAAAGAACAGTAGTGATGGCAATGGAAACAGAAGTAAAACACAGAATTCTGTGGACACCGTGGTTGAAGTAAGAACACACAGTGCTGGAGAGACTCAGCAGGTCAAAGATTGTCCTTTTTGCAGCAAAGGCAGAGATACATAACTGACATTTTGGCCTTGAGCCTTTCATTAAAGTATGTCAGTGAGCGTCAGAATAAAAGAGTGGCAGGGCAGTGGACGATAGGTAGAGAAGGGAGGGAGGGGACAGCAGCACGGTGGGGGGAGTGGTGGAAAGGCAGGGGTGTGTAGGGGAAAGAACTGGAAAGGCTGAAAATGGGGGAGGGGAAGGAAAAGGCAAGCAGGTTTAATGGAAAGCAGTGAAGTAAATGTTCATGCCATCTGGCTGGAGGTTACCCAGATGGAAAATAAGTTGTTCCTTCAATCTGCGGGTGGTCAGAGTGGGACAGTACCCAAGGCCATAGACATGTGAACATGGGAGTGTGTCCTAGAATTGAAGTGGTTGGCCACTGGGAGTTTTGGAATGGAAACAGATAAATTTGCAGAAAACAACAACTAAAGAGATAATTGTCACATATCAAAAGAAAAAGGGAGGTCAGAGGCACATCGGCAAACCAAATTAAATTTTCAGATATTTCCAAAATCAATTCCCATCACCAGGGAAAAATTTTTTGCTGAATATTTGTTTAACTGATGTTTAGCACTAGTATTAGTTCTGGACCTGATAAAAATGTATTGTTGAAGGGGAGATCACGATACAGTATCAGACTCGTGATCTCACTAAATTTGAAATGGGGCTGAGGGGCTAAATAATATCTTTATCTTCCTGATTAGTAGTTGGAAGATGGAGGTGACAAGACTATGATACCATGAGGACCACTTGTCAACCATGTCAAAATTTATTAACAGATCAAGAAGAGGGAGGAGGAGTACAGTAAAACTCCTGATATCCGACACCTACGGGGATTGGCATATGCCGGATTAGTGAGTTTTCCAGTTGCTTGAGACTCACTCTTACAATGTCTCTTCTTCTTTTCTTTGGCTTGGCTTCGCGGACGAAGATTTATGGAGGGGGTAAAAAGTCCACGTCAGCTGCAGGCTCGTTTGTGGCTGACAAGTCCGATGCGGGACAGGCAGACACGATTGCAGCGGTTGCAGGGGAAAATTGGTTGGTTGGGGTTGGGTGTTGGGTTTTTCCTCCTTTGCCTTTTGTCAGTGAGGTGGGCTCTGCGGTCTTCTTCAAAGGAGGTTGCTGCCCGCCAAACTGTGAGGCGCCAAGATGCACGGTTTGAGGCGTTATCAGCCCACTGGCGGTGGTCAATGTGGCAGGCACCAAGAGATTTCTTTAGGCAGTCCTTGTACCTTTTCTTTGGTGCACCTCTGTCACGGTGGCCAGTGGAGAGCTCGCCATATAACACGATCTTGGGAAGGCGATGGTCCTCCATTCTGGAGACGTGACCCATCCAGCGCAGCTGGATCTTCAGCAGCGTGGACTCGATGCTGTCGACTTCTGCCATCTCGAGTACTTCGACGTTAGGGATGTAAGCACTCCAATGGATGTTGAGGATGGAGCGGAGACAACGCTGGTGGAAGCGTTCTAGGAGCCGTAGGTGGTGCCGGTAGAGGACCCATGATTCGGAGCCGAACAGGAGTGTGGTTATGACAACGGCTCTGTATACGCTTATCTTTGTGAGGTTTTTCAGTTGGTTGTTTTTCCAGACTCTTTTGTGTAGTCTTCCAAAGGCGCTATTTGCCTTGGCGAGTCTGTTGTCTATCTCATTGTCGATCCTTGCATCTGATGAAATGGTGCAGCCGAGATAGGTAAACTGGTTGTTAGTGGTTACAATGTCTAACCACTAACAATATGCTGTGTAAAAGATAAAAATACTATTCTACACTTGCACTGAACAAATTTCACTTACATGAATATATCAACCTTAAAGTATTTTATTTTCAGTCACATTCTTTAAAAACATTTAACTGTTGCTGCATGTACAGGTTTCTCCTCTACAGAGGCACCTGAAAGACAAACAATAACATAACAGATAATTACCCCCCCCCCCCCAAATTTACATATTAAGCCCTAGTAATATACTTAATAATATGTTAAAAAAGATAAAGACTTACTAAGTAGGGATAAGGAAACACTTTAAAAGAATCACCCCAATGGCAAGCAGCACCAACCAACTCTTCATCCTTGATGACACCATTTTATTCAAATGCAACTTTATTCAAACAGCTGCTACATGCAAAGCATAGTCAAGGCACACCGCTGGCTGAATATTTGCTTCCATCTTCAGCAAAGGATTATGTGTGAATTCAGGGAATATTTACTTCTACAATTTTAAACTTTTATTTACATTTTTATTTTATGTACAATATTTATTTTAATTTTAAATATTTATTTACTTTTTTGGCCAGCTGCTTGAATTTCGGATAACAGGGTTTTACTGTATCTGGGATGATGACCGTCTCATTACTTATCACTTGTGGGTGTGAAAATTTTTAAAAAAATCTTAATTTTAAGGACATAGTTCCAGAATGTAAGTAACACTTTTTTTTATGCAATGAAGTATGTTGACTCGATTTTTGATGAAAAACCATGCTTAATGGTAATTACAATAAATACATTGGAGATGACGAACTACCGATAATCTAAATTCTTCAATTTTAAATGGTGTGCATCATTGCATCAGAAGGCTTTGAACAATGAGAGATTAGTCTACAAAATGAACGCATGAGGATTTGTAGATAATAGACCGATGGATTTTTAAAAATCTTAGAACTATTTGGGAGGCAGGAAAGAGTGGGATAAACAGGTCCTTTTGCAAAGAACAGACAGGGATGACTTGACTACCAGCTGTCCAGAATACATGTTCATGATTTAGATGAAAGGATTAATGTTAATACCTCTAGATTTGCAGATGACGCTCAGGTGGATGGTGGTGAGAGCAGTGAGGAGGATGCCAAGTGACTCTGGTGTGATGTGGATAGGTTGAGTGAGTGGGCAAATGTATAGCAGATGCAGTGTCATGAGAATAATTGTGAAGTTATCCCTTTAACAACAGCGAAATTCAGATTATTATCTGAATGACAATCTGTAAGGAATCGGTGAGAAGGGGGTGGTTGGTGGTGGGGGGGGGGAACTGTGTACAAGATGTATTCATCAATCAGTAAAGATGAGCATTCAAGTGCTGATGGCAGTGAGCTGCTGGCTGAGCTCAGCAGGTCAGGCAGATTCCATTGGTAGAAACAATCAGTCTACATTTTGGGTCAGGACCCTTAATTGAAACTTGATAAAGGGTCCTGACCCAAAACATTAACTACTAATATCTACCCAGGGATGTGGCCTTGACCCACAGAGTTCCCCCACAGCTCGTTGTTTGCTCAAGGTTCCAGCATCTGCAATTTTTGTGTTTCTCTTCGGCAGAAAATTAAGGTGACAAATGATATATTGCCCCTTGTAAGCAAATGGATTTGAGTACAGGAGCATGGATGATGCATTGCAGCTGTACAGCGCTTTTGGGTGTCCACACCTTGAACATTTTGTGCAGTTTTGGTCTTATGTGAGAAAGGATGTTATCGGATTTTCATTGGAGCGAATCCAGGAATGTTAGAATGGATGCAAGAAGAGAAATTGTCGTGGTTGGATTTATATTTACTAGAGTTCAGGAAAATGGGATGAGATCTCTTGAACCATTTATATAAAAAAAGAAAAGCTAATGTGATGATAATAATACTCCTGATGATGCAGAGTCCAGATCCAGGTCTTACAGTCTAAAGATAGATAAAAATTTCCTCCAGCAAAAGATTGCTGAACCTGTGAATTCTCAACCATTAATGACTGTTTTGGCCAAAACATTAACAAACTCCTTTAATAAAGTTCCAACAACTAAAATAATCGACAAATGGGGAGGAAGCAGGAATAGGGTATTAAATTTGGATGTAATCAGGATCGTATTCCAAGGGCCAAATGGTTTACTCCAGCCCTTATTTTCTATATTATCTAATACCTATATGGAAAGTTTGCAACTTCTTGCCTAACATATCTTTTACATGTGAGAAGAAAATCTTGGAGAGTGATGAAGTTCTTTGCATGTTTGACATTGATATTCAGTCATGAAAATCATAATGGAAAAGTAATCTTGCTTTCTACTTTATTGATAAATGTTCAAGGTTTTTGGCATTTCATGATGATGGATAGAACGTTGAATAATTTGAAAGAAAGCATTTGAGAGACTAAGAAATTAATAGCTTCTGATCCAAAACTTTTCATTTTATCGAAGGGTTATGGGGTTAGATAAGAATGCTTTATTGCATTTGCCATGACAATTTAATTTCGCTTAGTCACAACATTTTGTACATTGCCAATACAGATGCATTGTACTGAGAGCGTCAGCTTCTTTCTGCACTTGAAAAGGCATGGTTCACTTGATTTACCCTTGGTCAAAAATCAATGCAAGATAACACACAAAAATTCAAACTTGCTGTTTGGCAATCTGAACCCTCTTTTTTAAAAAAAAATGGATTGGTGTTATGTACTGTTGGAAAAAAGGATACAGTTGTTTCATAGAGTTCTCATAATTAACTACACCAGTAAACCTGCAGTATTCTCTGAATTTGAGAGTTTTGATTACTGCTCGTTCCTTAGTTATCACTGTCCAAGTTGTGGACATCCTATGTGCAATTGAGTTTTAATAGTATGATTAATTTAAAAAGTACGATGCACATACATACACTCGTTCTGACAAACAGCAGAATTAGTTTCCCTTCTCCTCCCTCCCCCTCCATCTCACCCTTTGCTTGTTGTTGAACAGTGGAGGGGTAGCAGCTGTCCCTGAACCTGGTGGTGCGAGTCTTGTGGCACCTGTACCTCTTTCCTGATGGCAGCAGCAAAAACACAGTGTGTGCTAGTTGGTATGGGTTTTTGATGATTGCTGCAGCGTTCCCAGTAGATGAACTCAATAGCGGGGTGGGTTTTGACTGTGTTATCCTGGGCTGTGACAACTACCTTTTGGAGGGCTTTACACTTAGGGATATTGGTGTCTCCGTATGAGCCGGACACCACACTTTCCACCATCCATCTGTAGAAATTTGTAAGGATTTCTGGTGTCATACCAAACCTCCACAAACTGCTGAGGAAGTAAAGGTGCTGACGTGCTTTCTTGGGACCAGAAAAGATCTTCTGAGATAGTGACTTCCAAGAACTTAAATTTGCTCACCCTCTTCACCTCTGATCCCCCACTGGATTGTATACCTCTAGCTTTCCTTTCCTGAAATCATCAATCAGCTTCTTAGTTTTGGTGACACTGAGTGCAAGGTGGTTGTTGGTGCACCATTCAGCCAGGTTTGCAATCTCTATCCTGTATACTGACTTATCCTCTTCCTTTATAAAATCCACTACCGTGCATCGACTGCAAATTTGTAGATGGTGTTATTGTACCGAGCCACGCAGTCGTAGGTGTAAAGTGAGTAGAGCAGGGGGCCAAGAACACAACCTTGTGGAGCTCCGGTACTGATGGAGTTGAGAGGACATGTTTTTATCCCTCCCCTCTTCTGCCTCCCTGCCCTTCTTCTGCCCCTGGGCCTACACCCCATCGCCTCTGTCTCCCCTCACCTCTTCATGTTAAATTCTTACAGGTAATGGTTAAGGAAATCATTTTTAATTTAATATAATTAACTAGAATTGGTGCTTGATAAAGTCTAATAATTTTGACCAGTATTATAAATGACATATCCAGCCAAAGATGCAAAAGCAGCATCAAATATTTAGATACATGCCTAAAGAAGGTTATCTTATGAATGTGACATGGTGCCATGTTGTGTTGGTGGCAACCATTGCATTTTCCTTTTGTGACTTATAACGGTTCTTTGAATTCTGTTCTGGGGGGAAAAAAGAAACTACGTAAACCAATGAAATATCAGGCATTCCCCATTGCTTTAGAGATCGTGGGGCTCTTAGAATTTTATCTGTCCTTGAATGGATGTGGAAATGTATACATGTCATAGTGAAACCAGAAAGGACCAAAGGAGAGGGGAATTTTGAGCAAAAAAGTGTTGAATGTTTGTTGTTCAAGAACAGGTTGTTGCAGTTCCCTATGTCAACAATAATATTGTCAGGCAGCATTCAAATACAGGGATAATATTAAAACCATGGCAAAATATTTCGCATTCATAGAATCAGACCGGCTAGCAGTGATATTTTTGAATCTGATCGTTCTCATTCTTTAAGAATTGTCTGGTTTTTGTGATTTCAAACTGTGAGTGCATTCGATATTATAAATTCTTGAACAGATGGCCAGATTGAATAAGCCACTGGTTTTCAATGTCTAACGGTTAACAGAAGGCTTGCTGTGTGCATTCTCCGCATAGATGACTATAATCCTTGTTTCTTCATTGTGGGCTCTCATGAATTTGAAATATAGTGTGGACTGAGACTGCTTTGACAGCAGTGCACTAACATACATGACTCTGGAATGAGAAGTTGAAGCAAATGCTCAGTATCCCTTCCCCATCCACCTCCATAAGCTTAAAATTTTGAGTGATTTGTATACAAGTGCAAGAATAAGGGGGGGTTTGCTACACCGTCAAAAAAAAAATTCAATGATAATCCAAAACAATTAATTTTATATTACATGTAAGTGTACTTTGTAATCATGGATCCTTAAAATTTCCAAGCAGGCAGTCTCTTAAGCATCATGCCTCCTCATTTAGTCAAATTACTTGTCATATATCTCTGTAATTTGTCAACACTTTTCTATGTTGCAATAAATACTGTTTTTAATCCCCTGCAGGCACTGTTCCAACAAGCACCCAACTCCCGAAGTACCTGGAAAATGCACTTTTGTTGCCACAAACAAAATTACCCTAAGTAGCATCAATCAGCTGTCCCTGGCCATTGGAATTATTATTGGAAACAAATCCACTGCTGGTTTTAATACTTCCTAACCAAAGTTATTGCCATTATTATCACCCTTAGTAGATGGTGATCATGTCAGATTTTTCTTCAAGGCCAAATGCAGAAGGACGTATGTGTTCACATACATGTTGATTCTAGAGATGAGTTACCTAGGACTGTATTTGTTGGAATTCAGAAGACTGGGAGGGCATCTGAGAAAAAACTGAAAGGGATAGACAAGATAGAGGCAGGAAAGTTGTTTCCATTTATAGGTGAGACTAAAACTAGGCAACATAGCCCCAAGATTTGGAGAGTTGATTTGGGACAGAGACGAAGAGGAAATGCTTTTCACAGAGAGCAGCAAATCTGTGGAATTCTCTATCCAAGGAAGGAGTAGAGTCGACTTCATTAAATACATTTAAGATACTGTGAGGTGAATTAATGGTTGCGGGAGAAAAACGCAGATGAGTGGAGCTGAGTCCATAGCCAAATCAGCTGTATTTGAATGGCAGAGCAGACTGACAGGTCAAATGACCTATACTTTATTGATTTTTTTTTTCTCTCTCTCTGTATTACTCAGTCGGTTTGTTCCTATTATTTTTGTTCTTGTGTGCAATGAATTATTGCTGGATTTGTAAAACAGGATAATTGGATAACACTGTAAATGCAGTGTTTGTGGGTTGGGAAAAGCTTTTATGAAATAAAAGTGGAAATGTTGTCATCTTGAAGTATTAAAGTGAAGTTATTCTTACAAATAAATGCCACCATGATCAGATTAGAAAGTGTCTTGGTATAGATCTACTTCTACCTGCAAATTCCATGGTGTGGTAGTAATTCAAAGCAGCGCATTCCTTTCTGCAGTATGCAATCACAAAACTCACTCCAATATTTCTGGTCTGAGCTATCACCAGAATCATTGTACTTTAGAAATATATAATACACTCATTTTTGTTTTCATACTTCAAATCTACTAAATTCTTTTAATCTCATTTTGAGTTATATGGTTATTAAACTTGTAAAAACGGTGAAGTAAGTGCGGAGGGTGAGAAGTAAATCTTTTGCTTCTAGTGTGACAGTATTTAGAGGTGGTTTGAGAGGAATTGTTAGAGCAGCTTGCACACACACATTTTAATACACAGAATATTTGCAGGATTTTTGCAGAATGCTTTTTGCAGGAGGAAACAAAGTATCGACAGCAGCTTGCCTGGGAGAGCATGTGATCTTTGCAGGCAGAGAAGAGTTTTGCTCTCAGAAAGGGAGGGTGTGAAACAGAGAGGAGAGACACAGAAATTAGTTCCAGAAGGACAAGCTGGCAAACTTTCGAAGGCTGCCTGGTCAAAGGAGAAGACTGGCGGTCAGAAAGGTGAACTGAAAGAAAGAGGATCGTCTGGAGAACCTTGAAGAGGGCAAGTTTCATCAGCAAGACTGATTGAGAAGGAATCAGTTGCGGATGTCGTGGGAAAGGAATCTCTCTCTGAAAACCAGCAAGAACCCTCCTGAGTGGTAACCATTTGCCTGTTAAGCACCAAAGACTGGCGAACTTTGTTAATGCTAACTTCTGTGCACAGAACAAGAATTGCCTGCAACCAGTGAGATTGGACTGTGATCCAAAGAACTTTTCTAATCTTAAATATAACACACACCTGTGCTTAGTATTAAAGAGGGGATTAAGTAGTTTGGTAGGTTAAGTAATAAGTTAAAGTTCAATTCTGTTTTCTTGTTCAATTAGAATTAAAAACTACTTTTGTTTAAGTAACCCTGTGTTGTGATGCATATCTATTGCTGCTGGGTTTTGGGATCCTCTGGACTCCGTAACACTAGTGATCAATAAATGTTTGACTCTTTAAAAAAAAAAGAATGAAAATTGAAATAGGTGAAAAAATACATAAATAAGAGAGATTAAATTTGTCCTTCAAAGAATATGGATATCCTAAAAAGCCAATCAGTGCTTTTGAAGTGTTATCACAAATGAAGTGTTGATAAACCAGCAGTGGGATAACATTCAGGTTAATAGGACTTTAGTAATGTTAATTTAGGGAAAAATATTGGCCTGGGAACTACACATAAACGTTCATCTTTTCTTCAGTGTAATGTTATTAGATCTATAACACCAATGTCAGGACCCATGGTTTAATATCTCAACTGAAAGTTGACACTTGGAAATACCAGGCACCCTCAGTGTTGT
Organism: Narcine bancroftii; assembly: GCF_036971445.1. Lineage (NCBI taxonomy): Eukaryota > Metazoa > Chordata > Chondrichthyes > Torpediniformes > Narcinidae > Narcine > Narcine bancroftii. Next base: position 34,346,586 of record NC_091473.1, read on the forward strand.
GCTGGAATAACAGCCTACATTTTTGTACTTAAGCCTGTGCAGAAGAACATGAATCTGCAACTTTAAATTTGGGTGAAGTGTTTTCCAATGAGGAACAGCTACTACCCCTCCACAATCCGATTCCTCCACAACAAACTGAATCAGGGACTCATTAAAGGACTCTTACTTTTGCACTTTATTCATTTTTTTTCTCTATCTATATTTCGCAGTTGGTTTATTTACATTTCTTTATTTGTTTACATGTTGTGTACATTGTGAATTTTTTTTGCACTACCAATAAGTGGTAATTCTGCCTGGCCCTCGGGGAAAAAGAATCTCAGGGTTGTATGTGATGTCATGTATGGATGGTGAAAATGAATCTGAAATCGGAGTTGTTTATGCAAGGATAAGTCGATCTGATCAGGAAAAGTCACATTAATATTTTAGATGGAGATCTTTCATCCGAACTGAAAGCTAAATGGTACATTCGTGTAAAGATTGCAATGATCTGACCCATTTAGCGTGAATGTGGACTTAACATGTATGTGATAACAAAAATAAAATGTGGCAAGCTTTTTGCACTGGCTGCAGTGTTTTGTTTGCTGTGCTTTGGAAAAGTATAACCTATTGACCTTTATTAATTTATTATTCATTGTTGCTTATCAGTAGACATTCATCTCTTTTTAAAAATGCGTGTAGGGATATATTTTCTTGAAATATTTATCACTGTGCAATCTATGTTATAACTGCACTTTACAAACAATGCAATTTGTCTTGAAGCATTCCTTTTAGGTTGTGCTATTGCACTTTATAGATTTAAGCTAATTTATTCTCAATTATCTCAGTATCCATGCTTTGTCTGGCATTTAGATCCTTATTTTTAAGAAATTGATTAAATATTTTGAATAAGAAGGTTCAAGTGCTTGCCATTTCCACCATTTGATTTCTAAAAGGGGTAAAGATTCCATAATTGATTAAATATTTTGAATAAGAAGATTCAAGTGCTTGCCATTTCCACCATTTGATTTCTAAAAGGGGTAAAGATTCCATTATTGCCACATAATGCTACATTTAGAATGTAACATGCATGAAATTTTTTAACTTTGTCCATACCGTAAAGAAGACAGATTTGCCACTTTCTCCAGTACCCCTCACAGAAATGAGACCCCAGCAAGGAATGAACTTGCGATCCCTGGTTTACAAGACCAGTGCTCTAACCACTAAACTATAGGAACAATATAATGTGAAAACAGACCAAATATTTTAGTGAACTGCATTATTTCCCTTTCATGAAATATAATAAGACCCTAAACATAAAAGCACCTTTTACACAACAATACTATTTTTCCCTGTCTTTAACTTTTTACAGCTCTCTCGCTCTCACTGTTCAAAGAGAATGGGTTCCAGCTGAACAGTATCGGGACCTGTATGCTGGCAAATCAAATAAATAGGATCGTGGACATGGCTTTAAACTAAATAGTGAGGGGGAGAGGGTGGGTGTGGTAGTTTCACAGGATTGGAGAGGGATTGATAAAGTAAAAAAGAAACTCGTGGATAAAATATAGAGTATGTAAAAGTCAAGTGAAGAAGAGGCAAAGATGACCAGATTTTTAAAGTACTATGAATTTCAGTCTCACCTCGTATGATGTTGGAGCTATGTAAAATATTGTATTTGTTTTAAATAACATATTGACGTTGCTAAATATTTAAGAAAACAAAGTGAAAAGCATTGGAAAACTGTGCTATTCTCTATATCTACAATCTCTATTAAAAGGAATAGAGAGGGCAGTTCTACAATAAATCTAGTTGCAGAACGAAATGTTATCATCTGTCAACCAACTTATTGTAGAATTCCAATGTAGAAAATTTATAATGAAGAGCATTTGTATTCAAGTTTGTCTCAAGTTGATTTCTAACCAACTTGATTTTATATTTTTCTGTGTATGATCACAAAATCATTTCTGTCCTTCTGTTTGACAACAGATGCAGTAGAAATGGTACATAAATTTCCCGAGCAATTTTTAGTGATCAAGGTTCATTCATGCAACTCTGCTACATTTATTTGGTATGGCTGTGAGCTAAAGCAAAGGCAGATGTTGGACTGTAAGAGGTATGCTTTGATACTTGAATTGTGGAGCATTTGTAAAATGAATAACATTGGAAGAAAACTAACAAGTTGAACCCATCATAAAAACTATTATTATGGAATAGAGGATACCTGTATGTAAGCAAATTGACTTTTAATTTAAATTTCTTAATTTTGTTTCTCTATCTTTCTATCTGAAACTTTTATCACTACTTATCATTGTACACATTTTCCAAATTGTTATAGTTTGCAAATATTTTTAATTAATAATTTAATTTTATGTGTGTTCCTTCCTCCTCTTGCTCTTTTATATTTGGTTTCCTGTGGTTATGTTTTCTTTTCAAAAAGAAGAATCCACATGTCGACCTGTCCAAGCAGAACTGGACAGGAGGGTACAGGGTCACTTGGAACAATGCCAGGAGGATCAGTGGTTTATTGATGATGGAACTAAATGGCCATTGGAATCCTGCCAGATGTGTCTGTTCTTTCATTGGGCATCTGGAATCGATCTGAAGGGTCAGGCATGAGACATCTGGAGCTAAATGGTGAGATTAGAGGACAACTGAAAACCTTGGGAGCAACAGAGGAGAAATGCCTGGGTTTTAATTAGTATCGGCAGTACTTTTGTTCCAGTTGTACTTTCATATCAGCTAACTGATGCAAGTGTTTATTTTCCTCACTATACTGAGTGCTGCTTGAATTAAATACAAGGCAAAGGTTGGAGGCATCACTAATGTATCTGAATTAAATATGGGGATTTCATTTTTGTTGAGATTTTGAATTACATTTAAATTACTTGCTTTATATAATGTAAAATATCTGTCCCACTCTGTTCCATTCATTCTTCAACTTGAAACAACTTGTTTCATTTCTTACTTTCCAAATCTCTGAACATATAATCATGCTTCATATTTGATTGTTGTCAAGTTCAAATATATTGTCATATGATTGTACGTGTATATAGACAACCTGACGAAACAGTGACTCTGTGGTCCACAGTGCACACAAATGACATACGTACATCGTGATCCAGAATAAATGTATATAAAATTTCTGCTTGTCCATTTGCTCCACTGGAGTAGAATTACATAGAAATTACAATGAAAATATACCATTCTGTCCAACTAGTCTATGCCTGTGCGCATGTGTTGTCCCATCCTCTTTATTCTTTGGCTTGGCTTCGCGGACGAAGATTTATGGAGGGGGTAAAAGTCCACGTCAGCTGCAGGCTCGTTTGTGGTTGACAAGTCCGATGCGGGACAGGCAGACACGGCTGCAGCGGCCACACTAAAAACCATTCATTATCTTATTGCTATTTGTAGGGGGTTGCTTTGCTCTGCGTTTCACAGTATATAAAAATTAAAATGTTTCAGATTTATTGTTCAAGCTGAAGAGTGCTTGGGACATGCAGTGAATTATGCTACGTAAATATGTCCCCGTTTCCCCACCCCCCCCCCCCCCCCCCCGCCCCACTCCTCTCACCCTAATGGCAAACCCTACCATTCCTGCTCTAAGCTGTTGTTCATGTTCCTAGATTCACTTCATGCAAAACCTGGAAATAAAAAAAAATAATGGCTCCATAGGCCACAAAACATTTTTATTTCACATGCCACACATGTCACATAAACTTTTTCCCATAAATTCTGCAACACATACTCTTTTCACCCACCCTGTTTTTTTTTTATTTGGACTCGCTATGTCCTGATCATCCCTCACAGTTCAGAAACCAGTGGGTTATGTTAATTATCTGCAAAAATCAATCTGTGAAAATTCCTATTTATCAGCAATGTTATTCGAAATAAATTATTTGTCAAACAAATTTGACAAATTGGAAAGCTCTTCCCCAGAGATTTGTGGAAGCTAGATCATTGCAGGTATTTGAAGAAGTGATAGATTTTTGAAAGATAGGCAATTGATAGCAATGAGGAACTGGCACAGGAGTTGAGCCTTGGGCCGATCAGCCATGATCTTATTGAATGGCAAGGCATGCTTGAGGGCCTGGTAATCTGCTCCTGATCTTGTGTACTATGTTTTTGTGTTTGGCCCACATATATTTAATTCAATGTTAAATCTTATAGAAAATGCCCTGAAGTCAGATGAAAGCTGAGAGAAATATGAAAATATTTTTTTTCCAACAAAAAAGGCAAGATAATATTATTTTATATTCAAAAATAACTACCATCTGAAGATGGAGAATCCATAAATAAATGTTAAAAATCAGTCAGATAGATTATTTAGCTAAAATTAACATTTCTTAAACTGAGAACACAAACTTTTATATTTCATTTGGCTAAAAAAAATAACAGAGCAGTGATTCTCAACCTTTTTCTTTCCACTCACATACCATTTGAAGTTTTCTCTATGCCGTAGGTGCTCTGTGATTAGTAAGGGATTGCTTAAGGTGGGTGGAAAGAAAAAGTTTGAAAACCACTATTTTAATCGTTCCTCATTGACTTGTTAAGTGCACGGTTTCATAACTCCAAAGGAAATGGGCCAATAACAATTTTTCTCAAGCAAAATATTTCAGTAACAATTGGGTCTACAGCAGTCTCAACCTTCCCTTCCCGCTCGCATCCCACCTTAAACAATCCCTTACTAATCACAGAGCACCAATGGCATAGGGATTACTTAAAGTGGTGTGCGAATGGAAAGAAAAAGGTTGATCACCACTGATTTAGAGAGCGCTAATTTCACCGAAAGTAGAATGCATAAGTTGTATTTATCTTGGCTAAACACAAAGAAATGTTATTATTTGTCACTTTTATTGCTATTTGCTCTGTTCAAGTACACCACTGAAGCTTTGTCAGGCTTGATAGACCAGTTGGTCTTGTCTTGCCCATTATTTGAATGTCATGTCAATACATAATAAAACAAATTTATGATTCTAACTCCACAACTCCACATGTTGTGCCCTTAGATTGTCCATGAGAAAATGCATGCAACGGAGAAAATTACTATTGCAAGAAAGGAACTATGTTGAATGCTTGTTGCTGGGTAAAAGATCCTTCCACTTGTTGCTGTTGTATTTTGTGTGACTATAAGTGGCTTATAATCAATCTTGTTCAGACAGTGGCCTGAATCCTGTGATGTTATACCAAAGTTTTAATCTATGCTGGAAGTCCAGTTCAGCCATGAGGCTGAGCATAGACAACTCAACTTGCTTCTTTTATTATTTCATTTTTTCCTTGATATTGTTGAGTACATTCTGTGGAATCAAGGTATAGGATCTTATTAAATTCTTCATTCTTCCTGAATCACAAAATATACAAACCTTGCTGTAGTTAATTGCATTTTTGTTGTTTTCAATGCATGCATTTTAAAATATATGTGTCAGGTATTCAGTCTGAAATTACACCAATCAGGTGCATGTTGCTTACAAGAAAATAAAAATCTTTTCATCTATCCTTGGAGTGAGATGACATAATTTCAATCCAGTATTGAGATGATTTTCATTCCACACTAGAACCTTTTGAAGCCAATTGACCGTTAATTCCTGGGACCACTTGCAAGTGTGAAAGGGGCTAGAGTGCACCATCTCCACATACTCTCTCACCCCCAAAAAATGTGTCATTGGCTGGCATCATCAAAAGAACAGCAGACTCAGACAAAATAGAGAGAAGATATCCAGACAGATTCTTATTTGATTCTTGTAAGCAAATACGAATGGTCAAGTAGGCCAAGATTAATTGTGAAGGATTTCCTTTGACCCCTTTTATTCCTCATTAAAAGTGCTATTAGAAAGTTCTGTCCCTAAAATTCTTTTATTGCATTTGGACAATTTGCCCTTTTTTATTTTTCCAGGCTGAAGGAAGTAGAAAGTAGCAACGATTACTTTCTTGAATGTGATTTTTTTTGTTTTGTTTCAGGCAATACTTTTTACTCATTCCAGTCCTGGACATGTGTACAGGTTTTGACAAGGACAAGGAATTGGGATTTCACTGTTCTTTCTGTGACAAAGCAAATCTGACCTTATGGCAGCATTATGCCATATTTTTTGCAATTACCCTCCCTCCACACTCACAACTGTACAGCCAAGTACCATACCATCTTCAAATTCACTGATGACATTACGCTCATATGCCGAGTATTAAATAACAATGAAACCGAATAAAGAAAGGGAACTGAGAGATTAGTGGCATGGTGCCAAAATAACAACCTCTCTTTCAATGTTTGTAAGACAAAAGAAGTGATCATAGACTTCAGGAGTGGGTAGAGACCACACCTCATGTACCTCAATGGGCCTGAAGCGAAAACAGTATATAGCTTCAAGTTCCTAGGAATAAACATCACCGATAACCTGATCTGGACCTTCCATGCAGGAGTGGCAGCCAAGAAAGTGCACCTATATCTCCATTTACCTTGACGATTAAGGAAGTTTGGCACATCCTCGCGTAACCCAGCAACCTCTACCAACCAAAGCATTCTAGCTGGATGCATGACTGTATGGTATGGTGGTGAATTCAAAATTATCACACAAACCTCCCTCCTTACTGTCTATTCGCAGCTTTCTTCTGTCTGGGTAAGACAACCAACATACCATCCCAGCCTGGATGTATTCTCTCCTTTCTTCTATCAGGAAAAAGTTAAGGAGTGTGAAATTGGGCACCAGGCTCAAAGACAGGTTCTTGCCCACACCCTCCAGGTAACTGAATAAACCCCACAACAGTCCTCCCATCCTGTATAAATTGATTGTTTTCATTGTAACTCCATGCTCTGTCACTGTGCTCTTGTCCTCCAACTTTACATATAAATATTCACTTACCAACTGTGTTGCAGTTCCAGCTGTATAAGTTGCATACTTTTTCACTTCATAGATTATTGATAGAGAGCAGCCTTGGATGGCCACATCTGTGACTGTTTAATGATCAAAAAGATAAGGAATCTTTTTATTTTTATTTGTGGGAATGTAGGTTGTCAAAACTCTGCAGTTTTCCATGTGTGATCTCCCAAATTATTTTTGCACTCCAATCTCTGTCATCAAATTGCAGTCAAGAGCATACACTTTGCTTTCTGGTTGCTTGCTGTATGTTTAAGCAAATTTTCAATGATCCATGTCCAATGGACATGAGGGTCAGTTTTGAATCTCAGCATTTACTATATCTCTCTTTATAAAAATAAATGTTCTGATTACCAGTTTTTCCTTCCATGTGTGGTTAAACAAGAAAGTCTGCAGACGCAATGATTGTAATTTACACAAAATTGCAGGGAAAAACTCTAAGTCATGCAGAGTTCTTTCTGTAGCAAAGATTGTGGTGCATTGAGGAAGCAGCAAACAAGAACAAAACTTGAACGACTATACAACAGGCTTCATTCCAGTAAAAGTCTGTTAACCAGTTCTTGTCTTGGTGGCTCCCCATGTGTCTGGCTCAGGTCTATATTTAGGTCAGCTGATTGAAAACTGCATGTCTAGCTATCAATGAAGTAAAAGATAAAATTTGGTTTTGAATTGAAGTCACCAATACATTGACACATATATGTTACGATAGTATGAAAAAATACAATAAATGTTAGATATAGAATGGTACAATACAATTTCATACATCAGTCATACATTACACCACAAAAGCTTAATAGATTGAAGTTATACATTTTGGTTAAGTGTTTGATGTAAAAAGGACGCCGGCACCTTTTTACATTCTACGTGGACATGCCCCAAATTGAATTTTTGGACTAATGTAATAGATTTTCTTCAACAAGTAATAGGTGTTAAACCCTATGTTGTTTCTTTTAGGGGAAATATCAAGGATTAGTCCAGATTTAAAATTAAATTGGTTCAAAAAGAATTTTTAAAGGTTGTGCTGGCAGTTGCCAGGAAACTTGTAGCCATTTCATGGAAATTGGATACAGATTTGGTATTAGGTAGATGGCATGGTGAAATGCAAAGTTGTATACCTTTGGAAACAATCACACATAATTTAAAGAACAAATACGATGATTTTTTGAAAATTTGGTTTCCATATTTGCAAAAGATTGGTGTAATTGTAATATGTCAATTGGTAGAATTTGATGCAAACTTTCACTCACTAGCCTCACCTTAATGTATCTCATTTTATTTTACTTTATTACATGTTGTTTGTGTTTTTATTTTAACAAAGATTAGCGTATACAGAGCCGTTGTCATACCCACACTCCTGTTCGACTCCGAATCATGGGTCCTCTACCGGCATCACCTACGGCTCCTAGAACGCTTCCACCAGCGTTGTCTCCGCTCCATCCTCAACATTCATTGGAGCGACTTCATCCCTAACATTGAAATACTCGAGATGGCAGAGGCCGACAGCATCGAGTCCACGCTGCTGAAGATCCAGCTGCGCTGGGTGAGTCACGTCTTCAGAATGAAGGACCATCACCTTCCCAAGATCGTATTATATGGCGAGCTCTCCACTGGCCACCGAGACAGAGGTGCACCAAATAAGAGGTACAAGGACTGCCTAAAGAAATCTCTTGGTGCCTGCCACATTGACCACCGCCAGTGGGCTGATATCGCCTCAAACCGTGCATCTTGGCGCCTCACAGTATAGCGGGCAGCAACCTCCTTTGAAGAAGACCGCAGAGTCCACCTCACTGACAAAAGACAAAGGAGGAAAAACGCAACACCCAACCCCAACCAACCAATTTTCCCCTGCAACCGCTGCAACTGTGTCTGCCTGTCCCGCATCGGACTTGTTAGCCACAAACGAGCCTGCAGCTCGTGGACATACCCCTCCATAAATCTTCGTCTGCGAAGCCAAGCCAAAGAAAGAATATACTTAGATTTTGATTAAGTGTTGTGTATTGCAAAGTTGTGTTTTATTTTTCTATATACTTCATATTTAATAGATATAATAGTTGTAAGTGTTAGAATAATTAGGTCACAATTTATTCATAAGGTAATATCCAGTATTGTTTAAAAATCAGTCTATTCTTTCTCCTTGTTCTTTTTCTTTTCTTTGCTTTCTTCTTGGGTTTTTTTTCTGTGTGGGGGGTGGAGTGGGTTTGGGGGGGGGTAATGATGAAAAAATATAATGTATTGATTTTGATATATAGAATTTTTTTTGTTTTGTATGCAAATTTTTAACATGTGCTAATAGAATAAAATTTGAAAAAAAAGTCAGTAATACATTATCATTTTGAAATTATCTGAATAGAGCTATTAAAGGGTAAGGTTCAAATTTAAACTTAAAAATCATCGATGTTTGAAAAACATCTTTTCAAATTTTTTTCTAAGCTAGGGCAAGTCCAGAACATGTGAACCAAAGAGGCATCAGGAATTTTACATTTGTCACATTAAATTTTTGTGAGGTTGTATATAGATAACCCTATTCCACCCAATCGAAACTCTCTGTATCTCAGGAAGGAACATAATCAAGGAGAGGGCTGGGATATAAAATATTCAATATGCATATTAAAATAACATTTTTTTAACAAAACCAGTTTGATCTTCAGAAGTGATTGATGATAAAATATTCTCCAGTCTAAGGGCTAATACTTTCGACAAAATCTTCAAATCTACATTAAGTTAAGAAGAACATTCAAGTGGATCCTTCCTCTTTTTCAATATATGAGAAAAAACATTCTTCATTAAAAGATTGTGGAAGATTCTCTTGTTTGAATGAGTCATTAATCACAGAACTTAATTGGGGCACAAGCAGTTTAGAAAAGGATTTACAAAATTCCACAGGATACTCATCAAGTCATGGAGATTTACCAGATTGTGAAGAAGAAATTATTTTTAAAAGAAAATTCCTCTTGAGAAATAGGTGCCTCCAAACTCGTACATTTAATCTGATAAAGCATGGGAAAATTAAGGAGGTCCAAAAAGTCCACTATTGAACTATTATCATAATTAAATTCATAGTATACAATCTGGAATAGAATTCTATAAAGGTATCATTTATTTTAGGATGATCTGTAATATCCATATAATCTTCCATCCAAATTTTATTAATTTGTCTCTTTGTAGTGATTCCTTTCAATTGGTTAGATAAAATTTTACTGGAATTTTCACCATGGATATAGAACCAACTCTTACTCCTTAAAAGTTGTTGAATGGGGATAAGTAGAAAGAAGGTCAAATTCAGTTTTAAGTTCAACTCTCCTTTTATGTAAATCAGGATTTTTAATTTGTTCATACTGTAAACCAACTTGTTTAAACTGATTAAATCTAATCTTATAAGCCCTCTTCTTTATATTAGCTGTATAATAAATAATTTACCCTCTAAGATATGCTTTCATGGTGTCCCAGACAATCAAGATAGAAACTTGAAAATTAGTAATAAAGAAAAACTTAATTTGCTCTTCCATAAAATTCAAAAAATTGTTATCTGGAGTAAGGTCGAATTAAATTCCCAATTCCTCTTTGTAAAAGAAAAGTATGACAACGGCTCTGTATATGCTTATCTTTGTGAGGTTTTTCAGTTGGTTGTTTTTCCAGACTCTTTTGTGTAGTCTTCCAAAGGCGCTATTTGCCTTGGTGAGTCTGTTGTCTATCTCGTTGTCGATCCTTGCATCTGATGAAATGGTGCAGCCGAGATAGGTAAACTGGTTGACACTTTTGAGTTTTGTGTGCCCGATGGAGATGTGGGGGGGCTGGTTGTCATGGTGGGGAGCTGGCTGATGGAGGACCTCAGTTTTCTTCAGGCTGACTTCCAGGCCAAACATTTTGGCAGTTTCCGCAAAACAGGACGTCAAGCGCTGAAGAGCTGGCTCTGAATGGGCAACTAAAGCGGCATCGTCTGCAAAGAGTAGTTCACGGACAAGTTTCTCTTGTGCCTTTGTGTGAGCTTGCAGGTGCCTCAGATTGAAGAGACTGCCATCCGTGCGGTACCGGATGTAAACAGCGTCTTCATTTGTTGAGGTCTTTCATGGCTTGGTTCAGCATCAAGATTGAAAAGAGGGTTGGTGCGAGAACGCAGCCTTACTTCACGCCATTGTTAATGGAGAAGGGTTCAGAGAGCTCATTGCTGTATCTGACCCGACCTTGTTGGTTTTCGTGCAGTTGGATAACCATGTTGAGGAACTTTGGGGGGCAATAATACCTGTAGTAAATGTTGGAGGGGCAAAGTTTAAAATACTTTGGTTAAAAATGAAAAGTGATTGAATTAGAAATGTTTCAAAAATTGGCAGGAGCACCTAACTACTGCTGCCTAAGTTATGCAGTAGCCAGACGGAAGTAATTTTTTGAGATGGGAGGAAAGGAGAAAAACCATATATTTACATTTTTAAAAGACACTTCCCCAGTGTTTTACTCACAAATTGTTCATGTGTCAATGTTCAGTCTATACTTAATTACTAAATCCAAATGGCTCTAATTTAGTCGATCATGACCTCATGTCATGAACAGAAGGATGAGGTTTGTGATTGGCATGGAATATTCTACAATATTCTAAGCCTTTAGTTTCATGAATTTCTTGACCACCATTATTTTACCAGCACTTTGTTTTTGAAGTTTCTTGTGTAGTTGCCCACAATTTCTCAATTTTTTTTTCTGTTTTCTTTCATGACAAAAAACAGGTAGAGCATTTCTTGATTCCAAACTAAACTTTTCTTTCCTCTTCCTGTACGTGACTTGTATTTATTTTTACTGAGCTCTTCCTTTTCCTATCTGGATAGAAATATGCAATCTCTTTTCAGGTGTCTTGAAGCCACAATGTCCTTTATTGCACTTCTGTCTTGTATGTTGAATTGGCAGATGATATGTCATTTGATTCATATGTCAGTTAATCAATTCAAGCTTTAATCTCTTGGTCTTCCAATTCCTGTTAACTGGTATTTTTTTTGGCTATGACTTCATTTAATTTATTACAGTTCTATAACACAGGAATTCCTTATGCAGTGGTTGAATCCGCAGGGGTTGATTGTTTCATTCTTCTTTCATTAACATTCAGATAAATAATTCAGCTATCCTGTTGAATACTCAGGAAGGGATGTTGAATTTCAGTAGTTTGTTGACATTGAGGCATCACATTATTATTGTAGGATAATAATAGGGAAATGTTTGACCTACAGTTTATTGAGCAAAGTCGATTGAATCTGCACATTCACAACAGTATACATTTTCTTCTGCTCCCTAGCGAAGGTCAAACCAGAATTACTTTGGCAGAGGGTATGTATCACCATTGTTAAATTATTTTAATACACGCAGTAAGGCAATGCAATGCTATGTGGCTAAGGAAATGAATTATAAACTGATCTACTTTCCAAAAAGAAATGTAAATTCAAGTATCGTTAATTAACCTCTGTCATGAAATGTAGAAGAAAATTATCGGTGTTTATTTTTTACTTGGTTGTTGTTTTTAAAAATAATGAAAACAGGCCATTTATTGTTCTACGTTTTGCTGATGTCTCTCCATGTTACTGCAGAAAACCCAGAAACAATTACTGGAGCTCTATAGCACCCATGTCAAACTCAGGCCTGCGGGCCAAATTTGGCCCGTGATATAATTATATTCGGCCCGCAAGATCATATCAAATATGTATTAGAGCTGGCCGCCAAGCCAGTATAGCGCATGCACAGCTAATACTACAAATCCCAGAATGCTTTGCAAAGGCGTTGGCGCCGGCCCGTCACCCCGCTAATCGCCCCCACCTCCTTTGTTTATTTTCATTACCATCTGCGACCTGTCGCCTAACTCACATGTAATAAACCCCTTACGAAAAATGGCCAAACGAAAGACAGAAAACCAAGACAGGTGGGAGGCAAACTCTGACCCAAGAGCTTGATGAACTTGCATCTAAGAAGAGATGCCAAGTATCTGGTTTAGACCCAGGTGCATCAGAGTAAATCACAGTGTAGCAAACTAAGCTTGGATTAATATTTTCTTTGGTTAACTTTGGACTGTTCAAAGTTGAAAGATTGGATTTTCATTGAAGCAAATTGTTATTTTTTTGACTTGTTGGCTTGTGAAAAAAATCATTTACAAGGAGCTTAAAGGCTATAGAGAAATATTATTTATTGAATATTTTATTTCTCATTTGTTAATGCTTCTTCTGGAAAGAGTTTAACCAAAACTATTATTAAACATTTATTTTAATAAGAAAAAGTTTAACATTACATATGTTGAAAGAAGAGAAAACATGCAGATGTTGTTGAAAATTTTCAATAAATATTTAGTTTGGCCCACAACTTAGTCCAAGTTTTTAATTTTGCCCCTCTGTGAATTTGAGTTTGACACCCCTGCTCTATAGCAATCACCTGTCTACACTCTGCTATTTGACACTGGCATTCAGTACTGTTGGTTAATCAATAGTTTGTTAAGATACCCAGGAATGCTCACCAGGTTTTTGAGACCATTTGTTTGAACTGGGGTGGGAATTTTTTTTTTAAAAGGAAATTTAAGAATAATACAAGTTGTTAAACAAATAAATATATTTCATATTTTAGTTGATTTTAAATGATTATTACAAGTTTTAAATCATTGTTTAATTTGTTTTATTTATTTCATGCACTTTTTAAAATGTTTCTGATGATCAGAATATTATGATACTTTAACTAATTTGACACATCATACAACTGGAAATGGGCTTTTCATCTGTCAAATATTTTCAGAGTAGGTTCATGACCAAGACGATTCATCCACTTTTCGTTTATCACTGCAAGCCCATTCAGAAACTTGACTACAGAACTATCTTGGGCAGCAAAATCAGTCTTCATAATCTGGGGAAGGGAAGCAAAACTGGGAAGAGATTAATGCTTCCAAGTAGTAAAGAGTTCAGGAAAATCTGGTCATTGTTTCGGCATTGTTTGCCTATTTAAAAGGAGGCAGTTCCCCTAAATTTGCTAAGTTGAAGCAGCCTTGCTTGTAATTCATACCTTTGTATGATTTAAATAAAATGATTCTGTGGACATACTGAAATTTCATATGAGCTGTGAACTTGATTGCAAGTTTAAATTGGAATATCAGTGAACTTGACCATTAGTTGAATTAAGCTTTTGAATTTGACATTTAAGAGAAGATTGGACAGATACATGGATGGGAGGGTTATGGAGGGATAATCCAAGTGTAGGTCACTGGAACTTGGAATATTAAATAAAGGGCCTATTTCTGTGCTCTAGTTTTCTATGATTCTCAGTAATATCCTGCTGTTTCCCAGGATGTACTTAATTGAGGCTGTTCATTGAGCAATTAATGTACAAGTTGAACTTCAATTTTTACAGACTATTTTGGGTATTAAGTCTACGGAAAATATTCAACCCTGCTGAATAAGGATATTACTGATGAATAAGCTTTCGAAATCTGAAATACAGTAAAAATCCCTGGTATCCAGCTCCTATAGGGATTGGTAGTTGCCAGATAAGTGCATTTTGCATTTGCTTGAGACTATGAGTTGTGTAATTAACGAACTGAGCAATTATAAACTTTTGTTTTTTTTAACCTATTTATTTTTCACAATTTTTTTCCGGGTTGCTTGAGGCAACCCATTGCTTGGATTCTGGATAATAGGGATTTTACTGTACTAATTTTGCATGCTGTAGAGCACACATGTCAAACTCTGGCCCGCAATATAATTATATTTGGCCCACAAGATAATTTCAAAAATGTATTAGAGGTGGCCCGCTGGCTGCCGCGCCAGTATAGCGCATGCACAGCTAATACTACAAATCCCAGAATGCATTGGCGTCAGCCCGCTAATCACCCCCACCTCCTCTGTTTACATTGCAGGGTCTCACTGTGGACTCTGGTTTTGGGGCCTGGGGAAGCCAAGGCCGCTTCCCAGCGCCCGGAACCGGAGGCCTCGGGCCTGACCTCGCCAGGACCGTTGCCCACTCCCCCTCCCTGCTGTAGGCCGACCCATGACTCACGGTGACGGGGCTGCTGATCCGCCGAGATGCCACCCTGCAGCGAGAGCCGATGCCCCTGCACTGTCGTTGTCCAACCCGATCGCCCGCAAACCCCGCCCTCCCGCACACAGGCCTGAGTAAGGATTATGAACTTTAATCTCAGGATAAAACGATCTTCCAATAGTTTCATGTCACAGTGATAAATATATTCCTGGTTAAAAATGGTCCTGCACCTGGATACAAGCTCATTAGGCATAAAACTTGAAAAGTGTGTAAATCAAAGGATATCTGTACCAATGGAAAAAGGGCATGGCAAATAACCCTGCTAGAGTTCATGCCCACAATCAGTCACCCATTTGATTGTTTCAGGAATCATGTTATTCTCCCACATTCTCAATAGCCCTCAGATTTTACTATTCGACAGCACACTAGGAACATTTGACAAATCCTCTATAGAGAAATATTATTTATTGAATATTTTCTTTCTCATTTGTTAATGCTTCTGGAAAGAGTTTATCCAAGACTATTATTAAACATTTATTTTAATAAGAAAAAGTTTAACATTACATATGTTGAAAGAAGAGAAAACATGCAGATGTTGTTGAAAATTTTCAATAAATATTTAGTTCGGCCCTCGACTTAGTCCAAGTTTTTAATTTTGGCCCTCCGTGAATTTGAGTTTGACATCCCTGCTGTAGTGTATCTTTCAATATTCAAAATTTGAAAGGTGTTAAAACAAAATTATTTCACTTTATTTTAATTTGTCTGATTCCAATTCAAAATGCTCATTTTTTCCTGTTCAAAGCATGGCTTGTATATTTGGGATGTAATCGATTTATATTACAGAATAAGCACAGTATAAGGTTTAAGCTTTCAAAATCTGAAGCCTGTAATCAAACATAATCAAACTTGTGTATGAAGGAGCATAGTCACCATTTCAGTTTATTGTTAACTGAAATATTAGGGTGAAAGTTGTGAAAAATTGCAACAGGAACAGAGTACAGGTATTCTGATGCTGTGTGAACTTTGCATACAGGCAATCTCTGGGTAATGAACTGTTTTTATAGTCGTCCGTAAGTTGATTATTTTATAAATTGGAAATACAAAAAAACCATTTCAAGTAGTTTCATACCTACATGGTATTGTTATCCATGGGATCATAAAACACTTGCAGTTGATACGAACAAACAATGAATGAAAATGGAGAAGCTAGTTTACTGTGCATAGGAACAAATAATTGTCTGACTTGATTTTAATAGTATTATGGGATCTAATCTTTTGTACTGGTTCTAAAACCCGTTTCACACTTGCCTGTGATCCCAGGAATTAACCGCCAATCGGCCTTTAAAGTGCCAAGTGTAAAAGCAAAATGAGCTCAACGCCAGCATCCGATGATGTCGTTTCATGCCGGGGATTGATGGCCTTGACCCCGAGTACAATCCCTGGTGTCTGCAGATGCCAGTGTTGCAATGAGGCAAGTGTGAAACGGGTAATTGTATTGTGGGATTGAAATGACCCAAGTTTTTGCGTGAGTGCAGGGACATGAAAGAAGAAAAGATTAAAATGAAGGTATAAATATTGGCGTGGGAAAGTCACAGCGGGAGCGAGAGAGGAAATGAATAGAAATAAATAGCAGTAGTGGACAATTTTTAAATAGCGTGGGAAAATTGGTAGTGCTATAGTGCACAATTTATAAAGACTGCGGGGAAAAAAGCAATGGCAGACCTCACTTCCCAAAATGCCATGTGGCAGAGAAACCCCTCCGTAAATGCTCCGTTGCTGCAGCCGATCATACACCCTTACTCTGCTACGTGGAATTCTGGGAGGGCAGTTCTGGTATCGCTTTATCCCCATGGTATTTACAAATGGGACGCAATAGTGCTACCAACTTTCCCACGCTACATAAATTGAGTGCTATACCGCTACAAATTTTCCAACGCTGTTTAAAAATTGTCTGCTATTGCTACTTATATTGCCAGCACTTTCCCACGTTCCCTTCTAAAAGTTTTCTATAGGTCGGCATAGCAACAACAGGAGCTGAAGGGCTCATGCTGTGCTGTACATAAAGCTTAATTATATTATAATTAGGCACAATTAATTTTGTTCAAATATAAGACCATAATTCATTGATCAGGATTTAGTGCAGGTCCAGCATCACTTGATGTGTCATGACATCACCAGTAGAAGGTAGAACAGTCCTAACTCCAGGGATGGCTCCTTGCAAGTGTGAAAGCATGCAATGTCTCAGTTTGAAGTGGTCGAATTTGTGGATGACACCAAGATAGGTGGTGGAGCAGGAAGTGTTGAAGAAACTGTAAAATTGCAGAGGGATATAGACAGTTTGGGAGACTGGGGAAGAAATATGGCAGATGAGGTACAATGCTGAGAAGTGTTCAGTTCTACATTTTGGCAGTGGAAATAAACAGGCAGAGAACTATCTGGATGCGGATAAAATTCAATCCTTGGAGGTGCAAGGAGACCTGGGTGTCCTCGTGCAGAGAAATTTAAAAGTTAACGCCCACGTGAGATTGGTAGTGAAGAAGGCAAATGCTATGTTAGCGTTCATTTCAAGAGGAATAGTGTATAAGAATAGATAGGTGTTAATGAGACTTTATGGGGCACTGGTGAGACCACATTTGGGGTACTGTGTAGAAGGGGTGTGATGTTGTTGGAGTGGGTGCAGAGGAGATTTACTCAGATGATTTCTGGAATGCAAGGGCTAACATATGAGGAACATTTGGCAACTCTTGGATTGTACTCGTTGGAGTATAGGAGAATGAGGGCGAATTTCATAGCGACATTTCAAATATTGAAAGGTTTTGACAGAGTGAATGCGGATAGGATGTTTCCCTTGATGGGTGAATCGAGGACAATGGGCCATAGTCTAAAAATTAGAAATTATCCAATTAACACAGAGAGGTGGAAAAAACTTCTTTAGTCAGAGGGTTGTGAATCTGTGGAACTCACTGTCGCACAAAGCAGTGAAGGCCAGATCACTGGAAGTATTTAAACAGGAAATTGATAAATGGCTCATTAGTAAGGGTATCAAGGGGGATATGGGGTAAAGGCTGGTAATTGGATCTAGATGTGAGCATATTTCAGCTTAGTGTAGAGTCATGGAACAGACTCAATGGGCTTAGTGGCCTGCTTCTGCTCCTTTATCTTCTGATGTTAGGAGTTTTTAACTCAGGGAAGGCCTACATGATGTATGGTTTCCCAAAGTGAAGCAATGGTTAATTTCCATTCAAACACGAGTAGAGAATTCCATATGAAGTGTTGGAAATTCATCTGCTCAAAGCCCAAAGTAGTAAACAGCACTGTGCAAATGAAAATCTTGTTAATTTTGGACCTGTTTTGGAATAAGTTAATAGCAATTATTAAAGTAAGGACTTTTGCCATTTCTGCTCAAAGATTTGTTTAACAAGCACTTTTGTCTGCATTGAATTCAAAGTCAAAATCAGGATCATCCTCGGTCTTAGAATTGTTGTATCAGGATCATTTCAAATTCTTGAAGATATTCTGCTGCTTATTGCTGCATTGCAATGGACAAAAAAATTCTATTGGCAAACTGGGGAACCTTCCTTTTTGTGAATTTTAGATATGAAGAACCTTTGGTTGCAGTATCAAGGTTTCAATTCAGTGGTATTAATAGAGGACATTCATCAGACATTTGTCTACAAGGGCGCAGCCTCTTCCTTCCCTTAAGTATTTTCTCCACAAGGAGGGTATCCTGTGTGGGCACTGTTCTTCAGAAGTCTGCATATTCTTGTATCTGTTTTCTCCACTAACACCCCCCTCCCCAGCCAATTATTGTAGCATTTAATCATTCCTTGCCAGTGACCTCCAGTGACTGAAGGCATTGATAGCAGAGTAGTGCCACTCTTTGATTGACATATCTCCAGCCATCATATCAGCCACCTCATCAAACTGAAGTGGAAGCAATTTATTCTTGATCCGAATATCCAAAAGGATGACCAAAGATGAATAAATTACTGGGATCTGAGGACTCGTACTACTAATAAACAAATTCAATCTCTAATACTTGCTGTTCCTGGACTATGAAGGAACCCATAAGATATAAGGGCAGAAGTAGGCTATTTGTTCCATTGAGTCTGCTCTGCAATTCCATCATGAGCTGATCAATTCTCAGCCCCACTCCCCACATCTTCTCCCCTTAACCTTTGATATCCTGACTATTCAGATACCTATCAATCTCAGTCTTAAATACATCTAACGACCTGGCCTGCACAACTGGTTTTGGAAGCAAATTCCAGTGGTTCACCACACTCTGGCTAAGGAAATTCCTCTGCGTCACTGTTTTAAATGGGCACCCTTCAATCCTGACGTTGTGCCATCTTGTCCTTGACACCTCTATCATGGGAAACAACTTTGCTACATCTACTCTGTGCAGGCCTTTCAACATTCAAAATCCTTCTGAGGTTCCACCATCATTCTTCTAAACTCCAATGAATACAGTTCAAGTGCTGGCAAACCTTCCTCATGAGCTAATTGATTAATTTTGAGAATCATTCTTGTAAATCTTATCTGAATACTCTCCAATGCCAGCATTTCCTTTCATAAATAAGGAGCCCAAAACTACCCTGTGCTCCAAGTGAGGCCTCACCAGTCCCTTATTAAAGCCTCAACATTACATCTCTCCTCTTGTATCCTATTCCTCTAGAAACGAATATCAACATTGCATTCACCTTCACCACCAACTCAGTGGTACGAGGAATCCCAAGTCCCTTTGCACCTCTGAATTTTATCTCTCCATCCAAATAATAGTTTAGCTTTTATTTCCTTCTACCAAAGTGTATGACTGAATACTTTCCAATATTGTATTTCATTTGCTGCTACTTTTCCTATTCTCCTAATCTATCTCACTACCTGCCCCTCCATCTATATTTGTATCATCTGTGAACTCAGCCACTAAGCCATTTATTCCACAATCCAAATTATTACCATACGACGTAAAAGGAAGTGGTAACCGGTCGCCAACCTTTATTCCCACTCTTTTTCCTGCCGATCAGCTAATGCTCTACCCATGCGAGTATCTCTCCTGTAATTTCATGAGTTCTCAATGTGTGAAGCAGCCTCACGTTCTGCTTCTTGAATATCCAAAAATACAACATCCACTTGTCTAGCCTGCTTTTGTGGTTCCCGGCAAAAAAAGTTGCAGTAGGTTTGTCAGACAAGATTTTCCTTTAAGGAAACCATGCTGGCTTTGGCATATTTCGTCATTCACCTCCAGATACTCCATAACCTCATCCTCGACAATCTACTCTAGTAACTTCCCAACCACTGATGTCAGGCTAACAGGTTTATACTTTTCTACCTGATGCCTCCCTCTCTTTTTAAATGGTGGAGTGCCTGTAGATCAGTCACTGTGTTCCTATCCTGTATATCTGGGGAGTTCTTTATGCTGGCGTACTTCAGTGGTCATGTTCTGTTACTTTGCATCCTCGATGTATATTGTTAATTAACTAGGTTTGAAGTTAATCCACTTGCTTTCATTTATCTAAACTCGCAACATGGTGTCAGAAGCGGGATATCCCTGACTCTTCAAGGTTAATGTTTTTCGTCTGGGATTTGTTTTTTTTTGAGTGAGGACTACTAAGCCAGCCATGACAGAATAGTTAAACGGTGAATGCGGTGGATTGATTCCGGACGCCTGACCCAACTTTGGTGACGTCTTTTACAGTAACATCACCAAAAACTGGTGAATCTGTGAACAAGAATATGATATTTTTGTTGGGGTGGCAGACTCTGACAAGCTGGCCCATTCTCGAGCATGCATTCTCCTCAATCTAGCGGAATCGGAGGCCATTAAACATGAATGGTCTTTCATGTACGCGGGAGAAGTGAGAGATCTCGGTGAGAGAGGACCAATCCTCATTCCTGCGGAATTCAAAGAGGATCTTGAATGCCTCAAGAGAAAATTTGGAGAGATGTGAAACACTCAAGCCAATGTTACTATGGAAAGACAGAAGTTCAACACATGAAATCAGAAAGCTGGTGAGATGATTGACTCATATGTCAGTGATTTAAGAATCAAAGCAAAAAACTGGAGTTTTGGAGTCCTCTGTGAGGAGCTTATTAGAGATAGACTCGCCTGTGGTATTAATAATGACAATATGGGAAAGGTCCTACTGTGTGATAGTGATTTGACATTAGCTCAGGCTATCTCCATCTGTCAAATTCATGAGATGACCAAAGACCACAATGGCACACTGGCTTCTCCACAGCCCTCAGTCACAATATTGATGTCGTCCAGGCTAGGTTCATGAGAAAACAAAAGTATGAGACAAAAATGAAGAAACAGCTAGAAAAAAAATGTGACATAGTTTATTACTTTGGAGCTGATCGTGCAGCTAAAAGAGACAAATGTCCAGCTTTTGGTCATCAGTGCCATGGCTGTAACAAATGGAGTCATTTAAAATAAAAATGCTGCAAGTCCAAACAACAGACCAGCAATACACAGTGATCCAGGAGAACTGTTCACCAGATAGAACCAGACCAAGCTGATAGCATTACAGATGAGGCATGCTATTTATGATGATGGTATAACCCTTCAAATGGCTGTTGATTCAACTGATGCAGAGATAAAAGAAAATGATGAAGCTTTTGTCTCTATGTAAGTTAATGGCACTTCAGTTAAAATGAAAGTTGACACAGAAGTCAAGTGTAATGTCCTTTCAAAAAAGGCATTTGAGCAAATAAAGAGTGAAGAACAAATAAGAGGATGAATTAAATCCATAAGCCTTATTGCATATGGGAGTTGCAAAATCCAAATGGTTGGTGTGGTTAAGTTGCATCCTAGAGGGATGCCGATACACGTTGCCATTTTTCGTTGTTCATGATGATGTTCTGCCACTGCTAGGACTACATGCATGCATGCATTCAAATTGGGCTGGTCTCATTTAGCAAAGATATTCACTAGTTTAGCCCCACTAAAGATGATCTGTCACATCAAATTCAAGCTGAATGCAGTGACCTTCTTTCTGGTGAGATTGGAGAGTGAACCGTAACTTATTCCATGAGACTTGACCAGGAAATGAGACCAGTTGTTCATCCTGCGCATCGCATTCCTGTGGCTATTATGAACCGAGTCAAAGTTGAGCTTGACAGGATGCAGGAATTTGGTGTCACCTCTCCAGTTTCTGAGCCAACTGATTGGGTGTCTTCTATGGTTGCCACCAACAAAAAGGACAAACAAGAAATCAGAATGTGCATCAATCCAAGAGACCTGAACGCTGCTCTGAAAAGGCTACATCACCCTATGCGCACTGTGGAAGAAGTGGCCGCACCAATGTCGAATGCAACTTTCTTTTTGGTCTTGGATGTGAGAAGCTTCTTTTGACAGATTTCAATTGACCATTGCTAACCACCTACAGCACTTGTTTTGGTCATTACAAATTTCTATGGCTGTCATTTGAACTCAACTCTGTAAGTGAAGTGTTCCAGCACTCCATAGAACAAATTTTTGCTGGATATCCCTGTCCAGTCATAGTCAACAACATAATCATTGGAGGGAAAAAAATGTGGAGAACACGATGTCAACTTGAGAAAAGTGCTCAGTCGTGCTAGAGAAGTGAACTTGAGGCTTAATCCCCTCAAGTGCAGGTTCTGGCTGAACCAGGTCAGCTCAGTTGGTCACATTTTCACAACTGAACGCCTCAAAACCAACCCCTTCAAACCAAAACCAATCAGAGAAATGCCAGTACCAGGTGATGTCCCAGCTTGGCAAAGATTCCTGGGGATGGCTGTAGGTGGTTAGCAATGGTCAATTGAAATCTGTCAAAAGAAGCTTCTCACATCCAAGACCAAAAAGAAAGTTGCATTTGACATTGGTGCGGCCACTTCTTCCACAGTGCGCATAGGGTGATGTAGCCTTGGAAAATTAATTCCAATTTCCAGACTGCGACAACTGCTACACAAGGACAATGAATGGACTGGCTATGAAAAGCAGCAAAATGCATTTGAAGCATTAAAGAAGCACATGTCCTGCCCACCGGTTCTGTCTTATTTATGATATCAGTAAGCCGGTGACATTTACCAGTGATGCTTCACAGTATGGACCAGGTTCAACTTGTTTGCAGGAAGAAAAACCCATAGTCTATGCTTCATGAACTGACACAGAAGCCAGGTATGCTCAAATCAGAAAAGAGTTTTTGGCAGTGGTTTTCACATGTTCAAAATTCCATGATTATATTTATGGTAAGCCGATGACCATAGAAATGGACCAGCATCCCCTTGTCACTATACTGAAGAAACCCATGCATGCAGCATCAGCAAGATGACAAAGGATGATGTTATGACTTCAAAGGTACAGCATCACCTTCGTGTATAAAAGTGGAAAACAGATGTATCTGGCTGACACTCCGTCTCAAGCTCCCAGGAGTTTCACAGTTCAGCAAGCTGATGAGGAAGACAACATTGAAGTGATGGCAGTCAACTACATATCCTCTTCTCACTTGGAGGAGTTAAAGAGACACACAGCAGATGACCCAACCCTGCAGACACTCAGCACTCTCATTAGACATGAATGGCCCAGCAAACAGCGTAGTCTTCTGCATGTGCTCGCTGTCATTTTCAAATCAGAGACAAACTAACTATTGAAGACGGGGGCATCATGAAAGCCAGAAAGCCGTCATTTCTGGGCCACTACAAAAGGAGTACATCAGCATTATGCATAGAGGACATCCTGGTGCAGAAGCTACATGGAGAGCAAAAGACATAATTTACTGTCCTACAATGACAGATGACATTAACAAGGAGATACAGTCATGCTCTGTCTGCAACAGTACAAAACCACACCACCAAAAAGAACCATTTCTCCTTCATCCAGTTCCAAACCTGTTTTGGTAAACTGTGGAAACAGATATCTTTGAATGGCGCTGTCAGCACTATTTGGTGCTAGTGGATTCCTATTCAGGCTGGTATGAGATTGGCCTGCTTCATGGTGTTACCTCAACAATGGTCATCACAAAACTCAAAAGACACTTTTCAGTTCATAGAGCACCACATGTCTTCATATCAGACAATGCCAGGCAGTTTACAAGCCAGCGATTCAAGGATTTTGCCGTACAGTGGGACTTTACTCATGTCACCAGCAGCCCAGTGTGATCCCAATCTAACGGATTAGCTGAAAGAGCTGAAAGAGCAACTCATGGAGAAATCTCACAGAGATAGAACTGATGTTTTCCTCAATCTCCTAAATCTCAGAAACATGCCATGAGACACAACGCTAAACTCTCCTGCACAAAGATTAATGTCAATGCAGCTGCTTGAACCTCAATTGCCTAAACCACAAGTGGTTTAATCCCAGCTTCTCAACAAGAGACTGTCTAATCTTGTTCACTCAGAAGGAAAGCTCTACAGGAGGAATCGCTGACACATTCTACCTGTAGTCAAGTCTGCACCAGCCCAGCCCAGTCTAAATGGCATTGACTATCAGGATGTTGGACTTGGGTTAAAAGACACTCCCACAAGAGTAGGACCAGAAAGGAGGGACACTGAGTGGTTTCAGGTTGAGGTGCCTCAAACACAACTGAAAATCTGTATAGAACATGTTCAGGTTGTGTTAGTAAGCCAAATATAGCGACTGAATCATGTTTTACAACTTGCATATTGTTTGGCTATGGTAATTGATATTCATATTGTTTACATGTAGCAGACTCTTTTCTTGTTGCTCACCTAATATGGTTGTCATTTCAGTTACTGAATGTGTCTGCTGAATATTGGTTATTCTGTGACACTTTGTAAGCACTGAAGTTTAACAAGGTACCTTTGTCATGGTATGGAGCTTGAGCTAAGGAAAGGGGATGTAGATGAGTGACTTTTTCTATCCTGCATATCCGGGTTCTGGGGCATTCATTTTATGCTGGCGTACTTCAGTGGACATGTTCTCTTACTTTGCATCCTCGATGTTTATTGTTAATAAACTAGGTTTGAAGTTAATCCACTTGCTTTTATTTTTCTAAACTCTTAAGAGCACCCTTTGCAATTTTCCAGTCCTCTGAAATCATGCCAGAATCTATTAATTCTTGAAAGATAAGTACGATGCCTCCAAAATCTCTATAGCTACTTCTTTCTGAACCCGAAGGTGCATTCCATCTGGTCTGGTCCAGGAGACACATCTACCCTTAGACCTTTCAGCTTCCCAAGCACTTTAACTCTGGCGATTGTGGCTGCACACCCCTCTCTTGAAAGTCAGGTATACTGTTAATGTCTTCCACCATGAAGACCAATGCAAAAATCCAGTTCATCAGCCTCCTTCTTGTTTCCCATTATAATTTCTCCAGTGTCATTTTCTAGCGATCCTATATATCTACACATTTTTTTTAAACTCCGAATATACTTTTAAAAAAAAGCTTTTGGTATCCTTTTTGATATTATTTGCTAGCCTCCTTAGTTTATTTTTCTTTCCTCATGACCTTCTTAGTTGTCTTCTGCATGTTTTTAAAATCTTCCCAGTCCTCTATCTTCCTACTTATATTTGCTTCTATGTATGCTCTTTCTTTGTCTTTGACTTCTCTTGCCAGCCACAGTTGTATAATTTTTTCTGTTCAAATATTTATTCTTTTTGGAATATTCTTTCCTTGCTTCTCTCAGAAATTCCAGCCATTGTTTGTCTTCCATGCTGCCTGCTAGACAGCCTTTTCAATGAACTTTTGTCAGTTCCTCTCCCATACCTCTGTAGTCTGCTTTGTTCCACTGGTATACGGACTCCTCTGATTTTAGTTTCTCCCTCTCCAACTGAAGGGTGAAACTACAATACACAATCCAGAATTGCCATACCCCTGATCAGTGTCAAGCTATTCTAAGAGGTCATCTCTCTTGAGATCCAGTCCCAACCTGAATACGCCTGAGATTGTCTGATCTCGGAAGCTAAGCAGGCTCAGGCTTGATCAGTACTTGGAGGGAAGACTTCCTTGGAACACCAGGTGCTGTGGATTTCTGTGAGGGGCGCTGGACAAAGTGGTGCCTCTCTGTCTGCCTTATGGTTGACAAAAGTTAAAGAATTTCATGTATGTTACATTCTAAATGTAGTATTACCTTTAGCTTTAATCTGCTTTACCCAACCTATTTGCATGTTAAAATCCCCAATGACTGCCATAACTTTGCTCTTTTGAAACACCTTTTCTGTTTGCTGTTGTAATTTGTTGTTCACATCCTAACTATTGATTGGTGATCTGTATATAATTGGCAAGTGTATTTTTTACCATTACTATTTCTTAACTCAACCCAAAATGATTCTATATCTTCTGATGTTATGTCACCCTCTTTCTAATGATATAATGTTATTCTTTCGCAATAAGCCACACCACCCCCTCTGCTTTCATGCCTATCCTTTCAATACACTGTGTATCCTTAGGCATCCGGCTTCCAATAACATTCATCGTGACTGTGAGATGGTCACAACATCATACCTGCAATTTCTAGCTGTACTACAAGGCCATGAACTTTATTTCTTGTGCTGTGTGCATTTAAATACAAAACATTTAGCCCTGCATTTGTCACTTTTTTGACTCTGTGTCATTGTTACATTGCAACTCATTCCCACGGCTGCAATTTTGCCCTATCTGCCTGTTCTTCCACAAGAACTGTCGACTAGCTATCCCTACTTGTCCGCCAACCATGTCTTCCTCACTTTTGTTCCCATCTCCCTGCCAATCTGGTTTAACTCTTTCCCCCCCCCCCAACCCCCAGGAACATTAGTAAATCTCCCTGCCAGGACATTGGTCCCCTTCGAGTTCAGGAGCAAGCTGTCCACTTGTAAAAGTCACCCTTCCTCAGAAAAGGTTCCAGTGATCCAAGAACTTGTGACCCTGCCCCTGTGCCATCTCATCAGCCACTTATTTGTCTGTGCTATTTTCCTGTTCTGACCTTCCCAGCTCATGGCACTGCTTTTCAAACTCTTTCCTAACTCCTGAAACTTACTTTGCAGGACCTCTAATCCAGACCTGCCAATGTTACTGGTACTGATGTGTACCGCGACCTTTGGCTGCTCACACTCCCCCTTCAGAACTGCTCAGAGAAATCCTGGACTCGAGCACCCGGGATGAAACACACTATCCTTTAGTCTCTTTTGTGGCCGCAGAATCTCCTATCTGTTACCATAACCATTGAGTCCCCTATGACTATAGTTTTGCCAGACTTCACCTGTCCCTTCTGAGGCTCAGAGCCGAACACAGTGCAACTGGTCTGGCCATCACCTTGGCCAGATAGTTCATTTGATCCCAGCAGTATCCAAAATTGTATACTTATTGTTGAGGGGAATGGACATAGCAATACTTTGCTCCGACTGCCAATTCCCCCTTTTTTTTTTGCTTGTCAAATTTTGTTGCATTTATTTGAATTTACCAGTCACCATTCCTTATCCTTTTTTTTAAATATTTTATTTTAATTTTGTGGACAGCATGTATCCAAAATAATCATAACTTAAATACTTATATTGAAATAAAAAAAGAATGGTACAAGTTGTCCATATCCCCAAACAATCCCACCCCCCCTCCCTCCAAACAAAAACAGGAAAAAACAAAAAGAAAGAAAAAGAAGATAGATTAAAAACAAAGAGAACAGAAAAGTAAGAAAGAAAAGAAAAGGAACTGTTGGGGTCCAGTATCCAGTTCATAAGGTTTAATTCCATTCTTTTCTAGATCTCTAATGGGGAAAGAACCAGGATGTAGAACTCTGGAATAGAATATATGTCCCTAAATATTCAACCCTAAATTTTCAAGTATGACTGCCAAATCTGCAAAAGCATGTTATACTTCTTCCTTCAATTTTGTAATTTTCTCCAGGGAAACACAACTATGCATTTCCTCATTCCATCTGGATATATCCAGAGGGGAATCAGACTCCAAGTAACCGCAATGCAATTTTAAGATATTTTAATTGATAGTTGGACAGTTTCATTTTGGATTTTATATCAACAGTATTTCCTAGGAGAAACAATTCTGGACTTTGTGGTAATTGTTTCCCAATAATTTGATCTAACAAAATTCTTAAATTTTCCAAAAAGGTTTCACTTTAGAACATGAGCAGGTGGAATGTAAAAAGGATCCCGTTTCTTCACCGCATCTAAAATATATATCCGATATATCAGAATTTAATTGATGTAATTTCTGTGGGGTAAGATAAAGCTAATGCAAAATATTATATTGCACCAATCTATATCTTACGTTAATTTGTATTTGTCATGCAGTCTTAAGTCAGATAAGTTCTTGTCATTAATATTAATATTCAAGTCTGATTCCCATCTTTGTTTTGATTAATATAACTCCCACTTCGGAGTGCCCGACTGAAGTAAGGAATACATTGCAGGTGTAAACTTACTGTTCCTCTTTTGATCCAGAATCTCCATTTCACTGCACTCTGATAACATCTTGGTCAGTCCTAATTCATCTCTTTAAAAAATAAGATCTTAACTGAAAGTAGCAGAAGAATGTATTATTAAGAATATCATATTTATTTTTTAACTATTCAACTAACATTAGTTGCCCTTGCAAATAACAATTTTTCACATAACTGACCCCTTTATGGGACCATGCATGTAGAATTTTATTATCCAATGTTAAAGGAATGAATATGTTTGTGGCAAGGGCATTTTTGGAGATATTTTTCCTTTTGATTTAATTAAATTATTCAATTTGTACCATATATTCAAAATATGTTTTGTTAAAGGTGCTTTCTTACCATCCAAAATAGATTTAATATCCTATTTATATATAAGATCTTCTGTTACTCTCCCCCCCCCCCCCACCACATGGTATTTCCAAGTAAATTTTTGGATGGAGACTCTGGCCAACTTGCCATTCCAAAGAAATTTCCTCTGAAAGAGGTATTGAATACGTGGGAATATGTTCATTTTTATACAGTTATCTCTTCCAATTAAAGTTATCGGAAGAGGTATCCATTTATTCAACTTTTTTTAAGCAAGGGGAGTTAGTTCATTTTATACAAATTTTAAAGTAATTATCCATTTTGATCCCAAAATAATTAATCCCATTCTTCAGCCATCAAAACTGTGCATTTCTTTGACAATTTGTATAATCCCCATCAATAAATGGCATAATCTCACTCTTATCCCAAATAATTTTATACCCAGAAACCCTCTCATAATCTTCCAAAAATAAATGCAACCTTTGCAAAGAAGATTCTGGTTCTTTCAGATATATTAATACATCATTTGCAAATATCAATTTTGGCCCTTTCCTCTTCTAACAGTTATACAATTATCTGTTTCTTCCTTCTCAGCTGTGACTGTCTCTTTACTGCTTCCTGAATGATCCAGAGTTCATCCAGCTCCAGCTCCTGAACACGGACTGTAAGGAGCTGCAGCTGGATACATCTTTCACAGGTGTAGTCATCAGGAGCACTTGTACTGTCCCAGATTTCCCACAATCTGCAATTTGAGCATTAAACTACATTAGCTTCCATTTCTATTACCACCTCCAAAAAGATCTTACCAGACCTTACCTGTAGCATGTTCTCAGCCACTGCTCACAGAAGCTTCTAAAATCAAAGCCTCAAACTTTCCACTCCTACACTTGGCCACTGTCAGACTGGTCACTTTGCTTGTGCTTTCCATTTTATTTGCTTCTCATTTTATCTGTTGCACTGACTCCCACCAATTGCCGCTCCACTTGCTTTTTGAACTCCCCGAAACAAAATAGAGCTTCTGACACTCACCAGTTGCTGAGTCCTGGCTGTGCTCTGCTCCACTTACCTTTAAATTCTCCTGCTTTTTTGGAAAATACATGAATAAAATCTGTGTTCTGTTTAAAATAGGTTTTAATGTTGAGATTTGTCAATGCTATTTTAATTGCAGAAAAATGCTGTGGATGAATTTTAAGATTAAAATCTGGTGCATTTGTTTGCACAACAGAGCATAAATGGTTTTTGATATTGAAATATATTTGGAGGTCAATACATCTTGGCATAGTTTACTTTATTCTTTTTTTTCCCCCCAAATATAAGCATTCCAAATAATACTGTCAGATCTTGGGTGCAATCTGTGTGTAATATAGGGTGAATACTTTGAAATATAGTATTTAATCAATTACAATTTGGTGGGTATACATTATTCTATTTCCTGCAAATGCTTTTTAAAAGGGTTGACAGGACCTATATAACTATTTATTTCAAATACAGTATTTTGTGTATTTAGGTTAGAAATATGAATGTGTACAGTATTGCACTTAATCACCAAAAGGATTAATTCTGTATAATTATGTGGTTTATTTTGTTGCCAGAACTAAATCAGTGTCATCGGTTCATGCAGAATAAAAACAGACCCTTTGGCCCATTGATTCCACGTTGCCAATCAAATGCCCATTTCTGCTGATCCTACACTGAACCCATTTTATCCTCCCCATATTCCCATCACCTCCCCTGGGAATCCTTGTACTCATCTTGTGTAATTTATTGTCGCCAACCTGCTCTACTGAGGGACGTGGGAGGAGATTGCATGCTACTTGTGCTTCAAGTTACTTTTTTTTCTGTGACCAATTTAAAATGAACTCTGCTGGTCAACTAACTGCAATATCAGAAATGAGGAAATACCATAAATTTCTAGATTATGATTGGGGAGCAATGTTAGTTCCTTTACCTGAAACTATGTGGGGTAACACATTCATGAATGCAAACAGGGCATGCATTTTCAGAAACTTTATGAAAGATAAATTGTATTGTTCTGAGTATTTAATACCCTGGATCAATGATGAGACAAATTCTGCTATGTTTAGGTTTGGAGTGCTTGGACAAAATATTGCTAGTTTTAACTGGAAGATCATTCATGGTTGAAATTGAACAAGATGAGGCACAAATATGTAGTAGGAAATGAGCAATCAGTGAAATATCCCCTCTGATATCCCTTTCAATGATGTTGATCTGAAAATAAAGACTCAAACTATTCCTCCCTTACCCTGCCACTGCCCACACAAGCCTCTTGCAAACCTGCTGCATCCAATTCTGCCACAACATCCTTCAATTCAATTTTTTAACTCTATCAGAAAAGAGAATGTGTGGTGTCGGTGAACAGAGGTCAACAGAGGTTAACATTTCAAGTCAAGACAGCTATATTGCCACGTGAACCAATGCACTGGGAAAAAAGTTCATTTTATGCGCAAACCCGCAGATCAACTGAAACAATAGTGCAGCAATAAAAATACAATTTTGAATGTAGAATAGTGCAAAAGGAATGCTAATTTAAGAATTTGGGGTTCATTCAATAGTTTGATAATAGCAGGAAAAAACTCCTTGAGTCTTCTAGTGTGTGATCACTCCCTCATGAATATTCCTCCAGATAGAAAGATGCCAGGGTGGAATGAGTGTTTTGAAATGTTGGCCGCTTTTCTGAGGCAGTGAGAGGTGCAGATAGTCAATGGAGGGGAGGTCTTGAGCTGCAATTCCTTGTGGTCCTGGATGGAGCAGTTCCTCTACCATGCACTAATGCATCCTAACATACTTTTAATGGTGTATCTGTTGAGGTTTCTGAGCAGTGGAGGTAACTTGTTTAGGGAAATTTGACCTGTCAATTTTTCTGAGGCTTCTTAAGAAGTAGAGGTAGTGGTGCACTTTCAGTCAGGACCACGACAGGCCACTGAAGATGTTTACACCTAAGAACTTAAAGTGATCTACTATCTCCATCACCTGCGCTGTTGATGTGGAAATGGAGTGAGCTCCATCTCTCTTCCAGAGCCCAGAGCTCCTTCGCCTCACTGACATTGAGGGAGAGGTTGTGGTCCTGGCACCAAGCCATTTTCTCAGTTTGCTGCAACAAGGTAAACATCACTTTTTCACAAACGGTAAAATCATTTTTTGTAATTCACTGTTGGTTGCTGTTGTTGACGAGCTACCAATCATTAGCTCATCCTTAATTTTCTATGCAAAGTTGATCGTGAGTTGCCTTCTTGAACCACACTGTCTTTCTGGTGAAAGAAGATCATTTACAAGGAGGTTTCACCTTCTGCTTTACAAAAAGACAAACCAAATGATGGATGGGAGTACTGTTTCAACATTCTAGTCATAGTCTGATGATGTAACTGGAATCTCACGGCAGAGATGTGGAGGAACTTTTTCTCTTAGAGAGGAGTGAATCTGGATGTCCCTGCCCAATGAAGCAAGAGAGGCATCTTCGATAAATGGGGAACAGTCGGGTGAATGAAGTTGATTCCATGACCAGATCAGCCATTTAATTTTTTTTAAAATTCAGACATATAGCATGGTAACAGGCTATTTTGGTACTTGATCTCATGCTGCCCAATTCATCTAAAAATCCCTGTTATACTTCTGAACGGTGGGAGGAAGCTGAAGTTCCGGGGGAGGAGGAGGGGGGGGACCATGTAGACATGGGGAGAACATACAAACTCCTTACAGACAATGCGAGATTTAAACCCTGGTCCACATCAATAGCACTGTAACAGTGTTGCATTAACCGCAAAGCTAACCGTGCTGCCTCCATTGATGAGTGGAAGAGGCTCAATGGGCCAGGTGGCCAACTCCTGCTCCTATTTGTTGTGTGTGGTGAAAATCTGTGATCATCTTGCCATTCAAAATGGACAAGGTTCCTCTGGTCTGAAGTGCACTAAAGTTACTGAAAAGAGCCATGGAAGACTATTTCTTTAATACCAAAAAGGCTGTTTTTATACAGCTTGCATTTTTTTCTTTTTGCTCCAGCAACTTGGCTTGGGGGGTGGGTTTGGTGTGGGTGGGGAGAGAAGAATGTAAGCAGTTGTTTCCACCAGAAGTGAAACTGTAGCATCCACTCGCAGCAGAATCCAGGGCAGTAACGCACAAGCCGCCAAATTTTCAAAAAGCTACCCCTGTGTCTAAGGATCTGGCAAGAACATATCCTTCACAATCTCCATCAGCACCAGAATGTTGTGCACTTTGCCCCCTGTTCTACACCTATGACTGTGTGGTTCAGTATGACAGCACCGCCAAATACAAATTTACTGATGGCACCACTGTATTCAGCTGGATAAAAAGGGGCGATGGGTCAGCATACAGGAGGGAGATTGAAAACTTGGCTGAATGGTGTACTAACCTAAACCTCTCACTCAATCCCATCAAGACTAAGGACCTGATTGTCGATTTCTGAAAAGGAAAACCCCCAGACTCAGCAAATCAGCTGAATGGCCTGATCTCCATTGGAGCAGACAGCAGTGCTGCTACTGCTTCTGGCAAGACTTAAGGAGGGGGGGACTGTGCATTTACATCAGTAAGAACTGCTGCATAAATGTCTCTGTCGTAAACACCTTCTGCTCGGGAGAGATAGACCACCTGATGATGAAATGCAGTCCAATCTATCTGCCCAGGGAATTCTCAGCTACGCTGATGGTCGCAGAGTACACTCCACGTTTGGCTACTGAGGGTGAAGCCATGAAACCCAGACATCTAACCCTGATGGTGCCATGATTATAGCGGGTAACTTCAAACATGCCAACCTTAAAACAGAATTACTAACATTTCTACAGCATGCCAACTTCACCACCAGGGGAGAAAATATCCTGGATCATGTGTACACCAACGTACCTGGTTTCCAAGCCAGCCTTCACCCCCATTTAGGATGCTCGGATCACATATTCAAACATCCGTCCTACTAACCCTGGTTTTCAGACCACTAGAAAAGTGAACTCAGCCAGTTCACAGGGGGGTTGGGACATGACTGGAGTGAGGGCTGCTGGACTGGAGCTGATTCAGGGAGGTGGTCACCTACCACGGTCATGAAAACATCATGGAGTACACGAGCTCAGTGACTGGCTACATCAGCAAGTACATTGAGGATCTTAATAGGTCCTTTCAAACTGTCGTGTAAAATGGGGTTAACCGGGCAATTTGCACATGGTGATTTAAAAAGGTTCAACCCAGTCAGAACCCAACCGGGTCCCTGACCTACCTCAGAGGTGGCCAGGGAACCCAGTAAAACTTACCTGGGCATCCTGCTCCTGCAGTTTGAAAGGGGAAATGGCCAACCCGGTTACTCTGGTGACATCAGCACTTGCATGTGTGCATCAGAGGGAAACCCCTGGCTGAAGTGCTGCTGCCACGACTGGGGAGAGAGAGATCACTGCTATGATCGGGTGGGGCATGCTGCGATGTGCCACTGCTGTGAACGCCGCTCCAGTTCATGGCAACAACTCAAGGCGGGAGTGTGGGTGCATTGGCCGTCTTACTTACCCATAATCCCCCCACGTCACTGGAACCGCTCTGGCGCTGTGAGCGACTGGAGGAAGTCAGCGGGTCAGGCAGTGCATGGGGAGATTGTTCTTGTTCCATTTTTTCTTTACCCTCCACTGTACTTAGTTCTCTGCTGTCTCAGCATCATCAAGGAGAGTGGTCTCCCAGGCAGGAGTGGGGACCTCGGGCTCCTGGGCAGGATCGGTGGGGAGATGCCGGGGATCGGTGACGACCGGTACAAGTATTATCCTGCTGGTGGGCTGCTTAAAGCCAAATATTCCGTTAATCGATAAATATCCGGTCCCATGCATTTCAGATAATTGGAAACGTACTGTATTATCTAACTGGCTAATAGATTACTTTATTGAATTGTTATTAATATTTCACATTGCAGTGGAAACTTGTAAAATTATAGTTTAAACTACAATGAGAGCAGTGAACTATCATAATATTATGGGAAACAACAGAAAACAGGAGTTTGCATGGACAACATTCACTAACAGCTGCTAAAACAGCTCAACCTTGTCCCTTTTCTCAAAGTCTGTTTATTAACATCTTGTCTGAGCATCTTGGAGCATGTTTACAGGGATAGACTCCCAAGGCACTACAATCGGAGTAATTAAATTAGAAGATGGATAGGAAATGGCAACAGTGTTGAATTGTAATGAATAGCAGGCAAGGGAATAGATACTGCACTGTGAACATGGTCAATAGGGCATTGAGAATGACATTCAAAATGATTGTAAAGCATTTGAATTATTGTTTAATTTTTAAAATGATTATTCAGTAACCTGAAGTGGTGAGGTTGACACTCTTTTTCTCCTTTTTCCTCTCTGTAAACATATAGGTGGTTCGATTAATCCCTGTGAGATGGTTGAACCTTCAAGAATACCAAAGTAAAAAAATCATGGCTGACCATGGTGTTACAGTCCAGCGATTCTTTGTTGCTGAAAACTCACAAGATGCTCTCGAGGCAGCGAAGAGACTGAGTAAGTTGGGTAACAGTGCAAAATATCAGCAGGCATCTCAGAGGGGGAAAAAAAACTTAAGAGAATAATCTGTTGATTATATATCACTTTTCTGAACAGCCATTGATGGAGTCAACAGTGGGTGCTCACTAAAATTTTACTGGGACCATAATTCTGTGGCCAGCAATAACATTCCGTTAAACATAAATATGCAGAGATTGATGTCAGAGAAGTGCTGCTATCCCAGATGCTTTGTGAAAATTGCATCATTGTTGCCTCCTTTAATAAATTGTCATCAACAATATGGACCCTGCACCAACAGAGATTTGGACTAGCAATGCTTGTGGGTTGTCCTTCATATTAAGGTGTACTAAAGTGGTCTAAATTTCTTTAGATTTGAACTGTCACTGGAGATCAAAACCAATTTTAATAATTTTTTTTTGGCTCTTTTTTTTCCTCCCTCAATTTGAGAAAGGTCAGGAATGCTAGCCTTGTTAGAATCAGAATTTATCTTCATGAACACATCACAACATTTCTTATTTTGTGGCAGCATTATGCTGAGCATTATAGGTGCAAAAATTACTATTAATTTACATTTTTAAAAATAGTGCAAAAGAAGAGTAAATGTGAAGTAGTGTCTGAGTTTCATTGTCCATTCAGAAATCTGATGGCAGAAGGGAAGAAGCTATTTTTGTACCGTTGGGTGTTCGTCTTCATGTTTCCCCTCCTTCCCTCCCCTGGGTGGTGAGACTCCTTGATTATAGTGGGTGCTTTCTTAAGACTGCTTTAATGGAGAGAAATCTAATGCCCATGATGGTGCTGGCCAAGCTCACAACTCTCTTTCACCTTCTTTTCTGTCCTGGCCATTGGCACCTCCAGACAGTCGTGCAACCAGTCAGGATGCTCTCCACGGCACACCTGCAGAAATTTGCAAGAGTCTTTCCTGACGTACCAAATCTTCTCAAACTTCTCATGCAGTATAGCTGCTGGTGAGCCTTCTTCATGATTGCATTGACATGAGAGCCCCAGGATAGATCTTCAGAGATGTTGACACTCAGGAACTTGAAGTTCTTAACCCTTTCCACTGCTGACCCCTCAATGAGGATTGGCTTGTGTTCTGCTGGTTTCCTCCTTCATGAATTCCACAATCATCTTCTTGGATTTGCTCATGTTGAGTGCATGTTTATTGTTGTGGCCTAGCTCAAATCATGTACACTTCCTCATTGTCATCAGTGATTCTGCTGCTGAGACCACAATCGTCGGGAAATTTGTGAATGGCATTTGAATTGTCACACACATGTGGGTGCAGCGAGAGTAGTGCAGTGGGCTAAGTCCCCATCCTTGAGGTGCACCTGTGAGGAGGAGAGGTTGTTACCGATCTGCACGAACTGGCCTTCCAATGATCAAGTCAAGGATCCAGTAGCAGAGGGAGTTGCAGGGACCCAAGCTTTGAAGCTTGCTTATTACTGAGGGTATGATGGCATTGAAAGCTGATCTGTAGTCAATGAAAAGTAGCCTGGTGTACATGTTGCTGTTGTCTAGATGATCTAGGGCTGAGTGGAGAGACAGTGAGAATGCATCTCCTGTGCAGCAATTGTGGCGGTAGGCAAATCACACAGTGGATCCAGAACTTGGATACGAGTTAATACTGGCCACGACCAACATCACAAAGCATTTCATCACTGCTACTGGGCGATAGAGATTGAGGTAGCTCACTCTGCTCTTCTTGGACGCTGATGATTGATGCCCTTTTGAAGCTGGTGGGAACCTCCGGCTGCAGCAATGAGAGATTTTAAAATGTCCATGAACACTCTAGCTAGTTGGTGGGCATAGCAGGTACACCATCAGAGCCTGACATCTTCACGCTCAGGAAAGATGTTCTGATGTCGGCCTCGGACAGATATCACAGGGTCACTATCTTCTGCTGGATTTTAATTGGTACCATTGAATTCTCCTTTTCAAAGCAAGCATTAAAGTTGTTCAGTTCACAGTCATTTACGATGTTAGGTTTTGTATTGTAGGATGTAATGGCCTGAATCCCAACCATAGCTGGTGAGTGTCTGATTCATATTCTAACTTCACTCAGAATTGCCTCTTTGCTGTTAAGATAACCTTCCACAGGTCATACCTGGAGTTCCTATAGAAATCTTGACTCGAATGCCCTCAATCTTCCCCTCAGCAGGTTTTGAATCCTTTGATTCATCATGGCTTTGGTTGGGTAGTCAAGGTATGTGCGAGTGGGCACACACTCATCCAGACAGGTCCTGATGAAGTCAGTTGCGACCATATCCTGAACAAAAAGCATGATATTATGTGCTCCCATGATAGGTCTCCCATTGACCTCAGTAATATTTCAGGTTTGTCCTCAACTAAATTACTTTGATTTACTTGCAATGAGGTTTACGCTTGTTCCCTGATGGAAATGAAATTCCCTTGAACCCTTGCAGGCAAGAAAGGTATTTCATCATGCACATAACCACCACAAAATGCCAGCAAATTGATGGCATCACTTGCAGCTGTGGTGCTTTCAAGTTTTAAAATGTTTCAATGTCTCCACCAACATTTGGAGTCTGTTTTATACAAGTTCTCATGAAGTTAAGTTTGCAGTTGGGGTCATGATGGAATGTGTACAAATATTTTCTTTTTCTTCTTTGGCTTGGCTTCGCGGACGAAGATTTATGGAGGGGGTAAAAAAGTCCACGTCAGCTGCAGGCTCGTTTGTGGCTGACCAGTCCGATGCGGGACAGGCAGACACGATTGCAGCGGTTGCAAGGGAAAATTGGTTGGTTGGGGTTGGGTGTTGGGTTTTTCCTCCTTTGCCTTTTGTCAGTGAGGTGGGCTCTGCAGTCTTCTTCAAAGGAGGCTGCTGCCCGCCAAACTGTGAGGCGCCAAGATGCACGGTTTGAGGCGTTATCAGCCCACTGGCGGTGGTCAATGTGGCAGGCACCAAGAGATTTCTTTAGGCAGTCCTTGTACAAGGACAAATATAGTACTTTCATGATTGCAATGTTTCCTTGAGGCTGTCTGTAATTTAGTGGATGCTTCAGGTGTTTGCCTAAAGTGACAGGTGAAGGTCATCGTGTGGACTATAAATGAGTGGCTACGTTTAGCAACAGGTCTCTGCTTAAATCTTCATTCCTTCTGAATAATTACATCACGTTCGATAGGTTAAATTATTATTTTATTTTGTTTCTTTCTTGTGTCAGTTGCATCATAATCTGCTCATTGCCCTATTGATCTTCTGACATACTTCGGGAATTTGATTTTTGAGGATGAATTTAGCTGCATCAATCCATTAGATTTTGGGTTTTAAAAAAAAACTGAACAATAAAGTAGAATCCTCAATGTCAGGTTGCAAACATTAAATGCCACTACTTGTGTATTATGTATCATATTTTTACCCATATAATGCGCACATGCATATAATGTGCAATAATCATAAATAATGTAAATATTTTCATATAATACGTTAGGGTTAGGGTTAGCAAAATCAATTTACATTTAAATGGGACATGAGATAAAGCACATACCAGTAACTCCCACTGTTAATCTCCCACAATTAACACCCAGTCAACTTGCCCCAGAGGTGTCAATTGCCCATTTATATAGATGATATCCTGTTGTCACACACATTAACAAAGTTTTGCAGAGGAATCAACTGAATAGATTGAAGACAGGCTTCAGTGTTGTGGTGAACACTAAGGACACTCCCCTTGGATGTAACTGTATATACATCTATTGGCTTTCATTATTGTACCATGAATTTCTGCTAATAAAAGCCATGATTATTGTTTGACCACATTGTCTTTGTCTACTTCATCAACTGGCACTTCAAGGGTTAAGCAGAGTTTTAATTCTAATGTTGTCTCAAATCAGAAGCACTTGGTATATTAATCTCTCTCAGGGATGGGTCTGGGCAATTAACACTGATAAGGTGAAATGCCCTCGCCCAAATAACCTGTTTATAGGAATACCATGGCATTCAGTACAAAGAGATATTCCCCAGATCAAAATTTCCCATGCCTGTTATAAATTGTATGTGTTCTTTCATTGTCACTATTGCATTCTCATGCTCACTTTAACACTCCCATGCTCGCTATAAATTGCGTCTTTCCCTTGGCCACTATAAATTGTGTGCATTCTTTCAATGCCACTATTACATTCCCATGCCCACTATAAATTGCTGGTTCGACTTTCCCAAGCCCTCTATTAATTGTGCGTGTTCTTTCAACGTGTAAAAACATTCTTGTATAGTGTGCACGCAAATAATGCACATGGGTGGGGGGGGTGCGTGGTTTGTAAAATACACATATAATGTGCGCGTTTATATATGTAAAAATATAGCAGTCGTCAGGAGACTAGAGGAGCATATTGGTCTAATGATAATGGACAACAAATATTTTCAAAAGGTTTATTTCCTGAAAAAAAAATCGGCATTATGATAGACAACTTCAAGCCTGACACAAAAATAATTTGCGATTTGCTTACTTGGAATGTAATTTTCAAATTGGTTAATACCTCATCTTTATGTGCCCGCCACTCTCTTCTACAATTTTATATATTCCATAGGGCTCACATGTCCAAAGTCAAAACTAGCTTGTTTTTATGCAGATGTATCTCCTCCTTGTAATAAATGAAACAATGGAGATGCTTCATTAATTCATATATTTTGGACATGTCAGAGTCTTGAGAAATTTTGGAACAAAGTATTTTAAACTTTTTCTGCACTTTTTAAAATTAGTTTTAAACCTAATCCCTTAACTGTTATTGTTGGGGAGAATGACATAACTTTAACAGCATCTGATCTGCATGTATTAGCTTTTATTTCTCTTATGGCTAGGCAGACCGTTTTGCTCAGATGTAGGAACATCTGGGATTTAAGTGTAACCCGTCCTTACTGTACAGGTCACATCTCCCCCAAAAAAGGTCCCAGTTATCC
This sequence comes from Narcine bancroftii, assembly GCF_036971445.1. Classification (NCBI taxonomy): domain Eukaryota; kingdom Metazoa; phylum Chordata; class Chondrichthyes; order Torpediniformes; family Narcinidae; genus Narcine; species Narcine bancroftii. The sequence continues at coordinate 34,386,506 of NC_091473.1, forward strand.
AGAAACTTAAAACCCTGCCCCTTACTCCACCCCTTCAGCCACGTTTTAATCCTCCACCTCATTCTATTTCTATTCACACTGTCACGTGGCACAGGGAGTAATCCAGAGATTACCCCCTTTGCGGTCCTTCTTTTTAACTCCCTACCTAACTGCCTGTACTCACTTTTTAGGACCTCTTCTCTAATTCTCCCTATGTCATTGGTACCTACATGTACCACGACCTCTGGCTCCTGTCCCTCCCACTTTAGGATATCTGGGACACGAGCAGCAACATCTCGGACCCTGGAACCTGCTTTCCTTTTTTTTGTGGCCAAACGGCTTCACATGGAATAATATGGATGATGGAAGAGAAAATGTATTATATTTGCTCTGATCAGTTGCCACATTGGTATTGAAAGGATGTTGCTTTTTGCAATAGATTGTTTGTAGATGAAAGCAAGGCAAAGATGGCAGCATAAATGTATATTTGCCTTCAAAAGAAGACTTGAATATGGGTGTGTTATTTATGGTCATGCTGTATCTCAGCACCTATCACAATTGTTGGTGTGGAAAAGATGAATTTTGAAGGGAGAACCTGTGAACTTTTACATAACACACTATTTTTGCTGTGTTCAGGATTGCATGCCTTGGATTATCTTTTATGTGCTATGCAATTCCCAGAATGATTACCTGAAATACCATAGAAGACTGCCAAAATATATAGAATAAAACTAATAAATGTATAAACAGTTTGAATATATAGGTGAGAAGTAGTGGAAGCAGTAAGATACGAAAAGTACGATCAATCTTTATTTCTTACAGCTTGCAAAGTCTTTAATATTTTCTCTTATTTGGGATTTAATCATCTCTATACATAAGATGTTACCAACTTTGTTTTCTACACAATAGTTGTGAGCCCAAAATCAGAAAAGAAATCCCTGATTGCTGCATTTATATTCATTTTAAGAATGCAATTCAGGTATTAAATTGTTATTTTAAACAACCTAATAAGTTTATTGAACAATAATTGATCCTGAAACAGCTGTGATGGCTTATAGTAGACTTAAGGGACTACAATATTTATTTTCTGTCACCATTACCTCACATCAAAGACAAATAATTGATATAGTTACATCTGCTTTGGCAAATATCAGTGTGAACCAACTTGGCAAATAAACTTATCGAATGACATAGAAGTTATGTGAGAAGAAGTGTGAGATTAATGGGGAATTTTAATCTTTTAAATGGAAGCCAGTAAAATTCAAGTTCTTTAAAATTGGAAATCATGAATACAAAATTGTATTGCTTTCGTCTATCTGCTAGACCTGCTCTTTGTAAATGGGGGGAAAAAAAATTCCCCTTGTATATTACAGTATATTCATTATGATAATATACAAAATGGCACCTAAACTTCAGATGTCGCAATGATCAGATAATCTAATTTTTTCTGTGATATAAATTTGCAGCTAAAATAGTGCGGATGGAATCTTTTAAACTCAACTGGCAGAGTAGAGAGAGATGCATCATCAAAAGAAACCACATTTTATGAGTGTAGTATTTGCTCTAAATTTCACTTGGGTTGTCAGCTTAGAATTGCATGCAGGGCTGTTTAGAGCGGGTCTTGAACTTCAGTTTTCAGTCTTGTAGGAGGCGGGCTGACAGCTGTCTCCAAAGCTATATTGTGTGCTGAAAAGAACATTTGGGATGTTAAAGTGCAGAATGGTAAAATTTAACATGATCTGATAGTTTAAAAAAATATCAAAAATGTGCCCTGTTATTCAGATTTAAAAGGGGTAATTTAAGTGAAATGAAAGACGAACAAGTAGAGTGGACAGAGATTCAATGCAGATGAAAGTCCTGAACATTTTTAACTGAGTCTAGCTGAAAATGCAGAATGAATGAATATCAAATAAACAAAATGATGTGACGTGTATACTCTAAAGTGAGCATTGCATAAAGCACAAGATTAATCTCTACAAATCGTACATTGGGGAAGTGGAAGGTGCTGATTGAGATCAACAGACATCTAATATATATGGGAGTCCAGGGTTATGGGCAGAGTGCAGGATGGGGAATAGGATCAGTTGTAAAGTCATTGAACAACAGAGTGGCTTGAGGGGCTAGCTGTCCTTCACCTGATCCTATTTGTGTTCTTCTGAATTTTGAAAATCATGGACTAAGTTAAAGAGGTGATTGATTCCAGACACAGTGCTGCAGCCCAAGGGTGACCCGCTCCATCATGCTGACCGAACACTGGTGCCTGTCGCAGTCCTGCTCCCCAGACCTGGAACATCTAACAATCAAGTGTCGCCCATTTGACCTGTCGAGGGAGTTCGCCACCATCATCCTGGTCCTAGTGTCCATTCTTCCATTCCTCCCCAGGTTAACATCAGGTTGGCACTGGCATTGTGATTAACAGTTATGAGACAGCACGTCCTGAGGCTTTCCTGATCATTGTGGGGGACATCAATCAGGCCAACCTGAAGAAGATTCTGACAAACTACCAGCAACCTGTCACATTTGAGACCGGGGAACCAAGACACTCGACCACTGCTCCATCACCATGAAGAATGCCTACTGAGCTGCACCATAGCCTTGTACTTCAGCAAGTCTAATCATCTGGCTGCACTTCTACTCCCAGTATACAAGCAGAGTCTGAAGACCACAGCACCAGTGGTGAAGACAGTACAAGTATGGGTTTTTTAATATAATTTTTTTTATTTTTCACACTATGAACCATATCAACCAAAATATGTACAAATGTTTCTCATTAAATTTACACAGTGGTCTTTTCTCCCCTTTTTTTCCCCTTTCCCTCCCTCCCCTCTACCCACCACCCTCCAAAACCCATAAATATTCAACATATACAATACAATAAAACCATAAAGCAATATCTTCACACAAAGGAAAATAAACAAGAAAAATGCGTCATCTATTTATTACACACTGAATCTAGTCGTTTTGTCTTATCATTTTCATTCTTATTTTAGGGGATGGAGGTCGTAGGCAAGCTCTCTCTGATATGTTCCATGTATGGTTCCCAAATTTGTTCAAACATTGTGACTTTATTTTTTGTATACTCATGCTCTCTTCCATTTTCCAAGTTGACATTATACATTTTATTGCTATTGCTAAGGCTATCATAATAAAAAATTTTTGAACTTTATCCAATTTGAAGCCTAATTCTGTACTTCTTATGTTACTTGAAATATCTCTGTTTTATTTTGGTATGTTATTTTTTGTAATTTTATTTAGTATCTGATTTAATTCTTCCCAAAACGTATTTACTTTCATACATGCCCAAGTTGCATGTAATGTTGTTCTCATTTCCTTCTTACAGCGAAAACATCTATCTGATAATGTTGAATCCCATTTTAAAAAAAATTTTGAGGGGTGATATATACCCTGTGTAACCAGTTATACTGTTTCACGCATAACCTTGTGTTTATTGTATTCTTCATAGTTCCAAAACATAACTTTTCCCATACTTCATTTTTTATCTTTATGTTTAGATCTTTTTCCCATTTCTGCTTAGGTTTATAGTTTATTTAATTTTCCATATTTTGCAGCTTAATATACATGTTGCTTATAAATCTTTTAATTATCATTGTGTCTGTAATCACGTATTCAAAGCTGCATCCTTCAAGTAATCTCAAGCTGTTTCCCAATTTATCCTTTAAATAAGCTTTCAATTGATGATATGCAAACATTGTACCATGAGTTATTCCATATTTGTACTTCAACTGTTCAAATGGTAATAAATTATTTCCCAATTTTCTCTTCTTCTGCTTCCTTTTCTCTCCCATTCTCTAAAGGAAAGGTTGTCCATTGCAGAAGGGATTAGCGGATTTTGCGTCAATAGTAAATTTGGTATTTGATCATTCGTTTTTTTTTCCTTTCTAAGTGGATCTTCTTCCATGTATTAAGTAAATGATGCAGTACTGGTGAGTTTTTGTATTGCACCAGCTTTTCATCCCACTTATAAAATATATGTCTGGTACCTTTTATCTAGTTCTATCTTAGTCCATTCTGGTTTTTCCCTTGTCTGGTAAAAATCTGATCAATACCTTAATTGTGCGGCTCTAAAATAAATTCTAAAATTTGGTAACTGCAAACCACCTTGATTATACCTCTCTGCTAATTTATCTAATGCTACCCTTGGATTCCTCCCTTTCCACAAGAATTTCCTTATTATTCTCTTTAGTTCCTTAAAGAATTTTTCTGTTAAAGGAATTGGTAACGTTTGAAATAAGTATTGTATCCTTGGGAACACATTCATTTTAATGCAGTTTACCCTCCCTATCAAAGTTAGCAGTAATTCTTTCCAATGTTCTAAGTCTTCCTGCAATTTCTTTATTAGTGGCTGATAGTTTATTTTGTACAAGTGGCTTAAATTATTATCTAACCTGATCCCAAGGTATCGGATTGCTTGTGCTTGCCATTCAAATGGTGATTTTTAAAAAAAATTCTGAATAGTCTGCGTTACTCATTGCCATCACTTCACTTTTATTTACATTGATCTTGTACCCTGATATTTCTCCAAATTCCTTCAATTTCTTAGGTAATTCTTTTACTGATACCTCTGGTTCTGTTAGGTATACTATGACATCATCTGCAAGTAAGTTGACTTTATACTCCTTTATTTTTATCCCTTTTATTTTATTTTCTATTGTATCAGTTCTGCTAAAGGTTCTATTGCTAAGGTGAACAATGAGGGGGATAGTGAACATCCCTGTCTATTTGGCCTACTTAATTTAAAGTGACTCGATACATATCCATTTACTGTTACCTTCGCCAATGGTCCATTATACAATGCTTTAATCCAATTAATATATTTTTCTGGTAGATTAAACTTTTGTAATACTTTAAATAAGTAATTCCACTCTACTCTGTCAAAGGCTTTTTCTGCGTCTAGAGCAACAGCCACTGTTGGTTTCTTAATTCCTTGAACTCTGTGGATTAGATTAATAAGTTTGTAGACATTGTCCGCTGTTCGTCTCTTCTTTAAAAAAAGCAGTTTGATCTTGTTTTACTATTTTGGGTACACAATGGGCCAATATGTTTGCTAATAATTTTGCTATTATCTTATAGTCTGAGTTAAGTAGAGATATTGGTCTATATGATGCTGGTGTTGATGGATCCTTCCCCGTCTTTGGTATTACTGTAATTATTGCTGTCTTACATGAATCTGGCAAGTTTTGTGTTTCTTCAGTCTGGTTCATTACTTCCAGGAGAGGTTTATAAAATTCTGTTGGAAATCAATCCTCTCCTGGTGTTTTATTGTTTGGCAGCTTTTTTAATATATCCTGTACTTCCTCTATTTCAAATGGTTTTATTAGTTTGTTTTGTTCCGCATCTTGCAATTTTGGTAGTTCAATTTAGCTAAAAATTCCACTATTTTAACATCTTTCCCCTCGTTCTCAGTTTGATACAATTGTTCATAAAATTCCTTAAATTTTTCATTAATCTCTGTTGGATTATATGTAATTTGTTTGTCCTTTTTCCATGATGCTAGTATCGTTCTTTTAACTTGTTCTGGTTTAAGTTGCCAGGCTAATATTTTATGTGTTTTTTCTCCCACTTCGTAATACTTATGCTTTTTCAATATGTTCTTCTCCACCTTGTATGTTTGTAATGTTTTGTATCTAATTTTTTTGTCCGCCAATTCTCTCCTTTTCGTTATATCATCCTTTTTTACTAGTTTCTTTTCTGAACTTACAATCTCCCTTTCCAACTGCTCTATTTCCTGATTATAATCCTTTTACATCTTAGTCACATAACTTATTATCTGCCTTCTAATGAAGGCTTTCATTGCGTCCCAAAATATAAATTTGTCTTTCACTGATCCTGTTTTTATTTCAAAATATGTTTTAATTTGGCATTCAATAAACTCTCTAAATTCCTGTCTTTTAAGTAGCATGGAGTTTAACCTCCATCTATATGTTCTTGGTGGGATGTCCTCCAGTTCTATTGCTAATAATAGGGGTGAATGATCTTATAGTAGTCTAGCTTTATACTCAGTTTTCCTAACTCTCCATTGTATATGGGCTGACAACAAAAATATATCAATCCTTGAGTAAGTTTTGAGCCTACTCGAATAATATGAAAATTTCTTCTCTCTTGGGTGTTGCCTCCTTCACATATCCATAAGTTTCATTTTGTGCATTGATTTAACCATAAATTTGGCTACTTTATTCTTTTTACTTGTCTTTTGTCCAGTTTTATCCAACATTGGGTCCAAATTAAGGGTAAAATCCCCTCCTACCAATATATTTCCTTGTATGGCTGCAATCTTCAAAAAAATATCCTGCATAAACTTTTGATCCTCCTCGTTAGGAGCATATATATTGAGCAAATTCCAAAATCTGACACTTTATCATTGCATACCTCCCTGCCAGATCTATTATTTCCTCCTATTTTGATTGGTACATTTTTGTTAACTTGTATGGCTACACCTCTAGCTTTTGAATTATAGGATGCTTCCGTTACATGTCCTACCCAGTCTCTCTTTAGTTTATGTTCCGCTTCAGTTAGATGCGTTTCTTGCTCAAATGCTATATCTATTTTTTTCTTTCTTCAATAAATTTAGTAGCCTCTTCCTTTTAATTTGGTCATGTATTCCATTAATGTTTATAGTCATATAGTTCAACATGGCCATCTTGTATCTTGCAAACACCTCTTTTCCACCACTTTGCCACTTCCATCCCTCTTTTCCCCATTTTAATCTCTTAGTTTTCTCTTATTACACTTAATGTACGGCAACACATTTAAGGCATAAAGTACCCCCGCAGTTCCCACATCCGCTAATACCTTATCCCCCTAAAGTTCCCCCCCCCCCTCGGAGTTTCCCCATATCCCTTGCCGGGCAACTACAACTCCCCTTTTTGGATTGTGATCTTGTTTGCAACGTCAACTGATTTTGCAGCGACGGTTATTCCCCCTCCAGCCAGCCCTCTCCAGAAAACAATTTTTTTAAAACACATATAACAAATCTCTTTTTTTCCCCGCTTACTCCCTTCCCTTCTCTTTTCCCTCTTTAGTTCTTTTACATATACCTTTTTTTTCATCCATATTTATATTTTATCGATGTTCTTCATACTTGTTACATCTCTTCTCCTGTCCTGCAAACATTCTGCGAAATCTTGCGCTTTCTCTGGATCCGAGAACAGTCTGTTTTGCTCCCAGGGTAAAAATATTTTAAGCACAGCTGGATGTTTTAATATGAATTTGTAACCTTTATTCCATAAAGTCGATTTCACTGCATTAAACTCCTTCCTCCTCTTTAAGATTTCAAAACATGTCTGGGTAAAAAAAAATTTTTTTGACCCTTGTATTCCAGTGGTTTATTATCTTCTCTAATTTTATTCCTTGCCTGCTCCAGTATATTTTCTCTTGTCCTGTATCTCAAAAATTTTACTAAGATGTGCCTGTCATTTCAGAGCTAATGCTCTGTGTGCCTTTTCTCTTTCCATTTCTTTCTGCATTTCTGTTGTTCCCAGGACCTTCGGGATCCATCCTTTTATAAATTCCTTCATGTCTGTGCCTTCATTATCCTCCTTCAGGCCCACTATTTTTATGTTGTTTCGCCTACTATAATTTTCCAACATATCAATTTTCTGAGATAACAGCTCTTGTGTCTCTTTAATTTTTTTGTCACTTTCTTCCAATTTTTCTTTTAAGTCATTTACTTCCATTTACAGCCGTTTCCCGCTCTTCCACATTCTCTACTCTTTTCCCTATTTCTGTCATTACCAGTTCTAACCTTTGTATTTTATCTTCTGTTCTTTTCATTTTCCTTTTAATTGCATTAAACTCTAATGACAACCATTCTTTTAGTGATCTCATTTGTTCTTCACAAAAGACTTTATCGATATTCTGTTCATCAGTTTTACCTTTTATTTCTCTTTGTCCATCTGTTTTACCTTCTATTTCACTGTAAAGATCTCGGTCGTCTTCTTCCTCTTCTTCTGTGTCTGTATCTGTGTTTGTGTCGTCTTCTTCACTTCTTTGTGTCTGTGTCTCTTCTGTTTTTCCTGATGAGCTGCTTGTATCTTTTTGTCGGGCCTCTTACTGGGCCTCTTGTTGCTGGTCCTCCCCTCCTGGGCTTCTCGTCTGTTATCGGTCATCTCTCCGTCTGTCTCCTACGTATGCTTCATCGCTTCCTCTTCTGCTTCCTTCCTCATCCTCCAGCTGAGCGCCTTGGTGTCGGGTGTCCCTCAGCTGTTCGCTCTGTGACAGCCCGGTCCTCTGGTGAGCCCCCCCTCCCGTTGGTGTCCTCTTTCTCCTTTGATTGCGCAGTTATGCCCTTTTGTTTGGCTCCGAGAGCCATTTTTGTAGTGCACCGGCTGGTGGGTCGCATCTCCGCAGGGCAGGCACTGACCTGAAGAGTTGGGCGCTCCTCGCCACCACTGCGTCCTGTTCTTTCGTGCAGGTAAGGCCGCCACCTTTCTTCTCTGGCGACTTTTCTACTTTCTTTCCAGTTATTTTTACTTTCTCCTTGGAAGCCATCTTCTTTCTCTTTTCTGTATCTTTATCTTCTATTTCTTATATTTTATTTTTGTTATGCTTTGCTTTTTCCTAACTTTTTTCCTATTTTCCTGGAGTGGGCTGGTTTTCCCGACCGGCCACTACTCCATCATGTGACTCCCTCAGTAAAAATATGGTTGAGGGAGGCAGACGAGTGTCTGCAGGACTGCTTTGAATCTGTGGGTTAGAACTTATTCAAGAACTCATCTGTACTTGAATGAATAGCAACAGGTGTTACTGATTTCATTAAGACCTGCATGGATATGTGTGTAGCCATGCACACATACCAGGTGTTCACCAGCCAAAAGTCCTGGATGAATCAGAAAATTTCCAACCTACTGAGGGTGCGAACAAGGGTTTTTAAGGCCATGGATCAGGATCTTTACAAGAAGTCCAGGTATGAACTGCGGAAGTCTGCCTCCAAAACAAAGTGGCAATTCTGGAAGAAGCTAGGGTCAGGTACACGCCAGCTATTGGCAGGAATTGCAGGTCATTACAGCCTATAAAGGAAGGGCTAGCACTATAGATGGTTGTAATGCTTCATTACCTGATGAGCTGAACACCTTTTATGCCCTATTTGAGAAGAAGAATCAAAGATTGACTACAAGAATTCGTGCAAAGGCCGAGGATCCTGTGATATGTCTCTGAGGGCCACGTCAGGACATCATTCAAGAGAGTGAACCCTCGCAAAGCATCAGGCCCTGATGGTATACCTGGCAGGGTACTGAAAATGTGTGCCAACCAGCCAGCTGGAGTGTTCACAGACATTTTCAACCTCTCATTGCTGCAGTCAGAGATTCCCACCATCTTAAAAAGGGCATCAATCATCCCAGTATACAAGAAGAGTAGCGTGGGCTGCCTGAATGACTACTGTCCAGTAGCATTAGCTTCTGCTGTGATGAAATGCTTTGAGAGGCTGGTCATGGCCAGAATTAACACCTACCTAAATAAAAGATCTGGATCCACTGCAATTCGCCTATCGTCACAATTGATCCACAGCAAATGCAATATCATTCATCTCTGAATCATCTTGAAGACAGCAACTCATATATATGGCTGTTCTTCATCGACTGCAGCTCAGCCTTCAATACCATTATTTTCTCAGCACTGGCGAAGAAGCTACAAACCTTAGGCTTCTGTACCCCACTCTGCAACTGGATCCTTGATTTCCTCCTCAGAAGACCACAGTTAGTATGAATTGGAAACAACATCTCCTCCTCACTGATCATCAACACAGTTGTACCCAAAGGATGCGTGCTTAGCCCACTACTCTGCTCGTTATATACCCATGACTGTGTAGGCAGGCACAATTCCAATGCTATCTACAAATTTGCATATTACACCTCAGCTACTGACAGAATCCCAAACAGCAATAAGGAAGTGTACAGGAGGGAGATAGATCAACTTGTTGAATGGTGAAATGACAACAACCTTGTGCTCAACATCAGCGAAACCAAGGAGATGATTGTGGACTTCAGAAGGAAGTCAGGGTGAAATGTCCCAGTCCTCATTGAAGGCTCAGTAGTGGAGAGATTCAAGAACTTCAAATTCCTGGGTTTCAAGATCTCCAAGGATCTGTCCTGGAGTCTCCACATTGATGCAATCTCAAGGAAGGCTCGCCAGCAGCTATACTTTGTGAGGTGTCTGAGAAGATTTGGTACCTTACCGAAGACTCTCGTAAATATCTACAGGTATATCATGAAGAGCATTCTGCCTCGTATGGAGGCGCCAACACTCAGGGCAAAAATAAACTCCACCGGATTGTTAATTCGGCCTGCAATATCACAGACTTCACTCCATCGAGGACATCTACGTGAGACGGTGTCTTAAAAATACAGCCTCTATCCTCAAAGACCCCCTCCACCCAGGCCAAGCCCTCTTCAGTCTGCTATGATTGGGGGAGGAAAGGTGCAAGGACAGCGTCTTCCCCACTGCCATCAGATTCCTGAATAATCAATGAACCAAAGACACTGCCTTACTTTTCACGCACTATTATTATTTTAATTTTTTTATAGTAATGCCGTAAGATGGTTAAAATATATATGTTTGCACTATGATGCTGTCAAAAAACACTGAATTTCAAGACTTGTTCATGACAATAAATTCTGATTCTGATTAAAGGGATAAAGTTAAATTTACTGGTGTAAAAAGCCTAATTGGAAAATAAAATATAGATTTATTATTGGTGTAAAAGTAAATTTTGCCCAACAGTAACACTGTTTTCTATTTTGCAACATCTGGAAGGAGTATTAACAAAGAGTAGATTATGGTCATTTTTTTTTAAATTAAGAAAATATTCTGCCTTATTCAGAATTAGGAAGCTGATGGAACCCATGTTGTGTACATGCAGATAAGGACTTTGATTTTGTGATTTAGAGTAAATAATGAGATTCCTTTTTTTAAAAAAGAGATTAAATCAAATTTGATTTGTGCTAATATAAGATCTTACATTAGTTTAGATAAGTTGGTAAATTTTGGTCCAGAAGTACTAGATCTGGCTTTATACAGTTCAACTTGACAAGGAGAAACATTGGTGGAAAAAAAATATCTTGCAGCTCATCTGTGTTTAGCACCATCATCCAGGACCTCGATTACAAAAGAATGATTCCAAAATGAAAGAACATTATGTAAAAAATATCCTCATTATAAATCCAGTCATTCACTTCCAAATCCAATATGGTCATTGGATACAGATTACTGAGAGATGCAAAGGAATCTTGATACTGAGCTTTGATTACCCTTTATAATGTTCATCTCATGTTCAACATCAATCGTACAAAATAATAGCAGTTTGAAAACTGCAGTAAAATGCCAGAGGATTCAAAGATTCCGTAAAATGTCTGAGAAACCGATTAACATAACGAATATTAAATGTCAATATTTGGATGCAAGCCACAAGCAAAATAAATTATGAAGTATTATTGAGATCCCCATTTTTCTTCAATACTTCACAAATTGTAACGCAAGTATATCTTTTGGGATAAAATATTTTGTGTTTGCTTCTGTTGGAGCCAGAGGAAAAGTTTGGGAGGCATTTTGATGCTTGTACACTGTTCTTGCTGTCAGCTGAATCTATCAAGTCAAGTTTATTGTCATCTGATTGTACAAGTACCGCCCAACACAACAGCTTTCTCCGGTCCTTGGAGCAAAAACATGCAGACACACAACTAGACATTACGCACCTACAGACAAATGATACATATGCAGGATAAGAATTATATCTATAAAAATAAATAAATAGATATTGCTATGAACAAATGAGTGTCTCGGATGGTTAGTATGAGCAGTTCCTTTGGTCATTCAGCATTCTCACTGCCTGTGGGAAGAAACTGTTCCTCAGCCTGGTGGTGCTGGCTCTGATACTCAAGATTCAGTTTATTATCATAGTGATAAAACATTGTCATATCACATGACGTTTCTTTTTGCCTGCTACAAGGCAGACAGATTCACCACCGGCAGGAATTGCCTAAGCGCCTCTTATAGTTAGACTTGCAGTCAGAGGGAGAGCGAGAGAGGGAGGGAAACAAAAGAGAGTCCCCGTATCTCTTCCCCTACAAGAGCAGCGGGAAGATGCCAGTCAATAAGTCTCCTGCTGAAATGTCGTGGCTGAAAACTTTATTTTGGGAAGAGGTTTTTTGTTCTGAAGTTGCAAGGTTACATTCAGCAAACACTACAAAATGCAGGATGTGATGGAACCAGAAAGGGGATTTTTGTTTTGTTGAGAGGAGAATAAGAAAATGAAGTGAAGATGATCTTTGGGTTTCCTAAGGGGTCTGTTCCTGAGAACTGTCCATAAGCCAATTCCCCCAAGTCAGAAATGTCAATCTTCAATTCATTCCACATTCCCTTAGATTCTTTACTTGACTGAATAATTATCCTAACACTTTGCATATTTAAACTAAAGGAATGTTCATGGTGTTCAGTCATTCATGACAACTAAGAAACCTATTTTTAACTTTCTCACTAATTTGACAATATTTCAAAATGTTTACAACATGGAACTGTTGGGTTCTAAAAATATATGGGAGGATTTGGGTAAAGTCGTTATTTTTGTAAGGTGGACATTTGTGGCTGGAGAAGCCCCTGTACTTGCAATTTGAGTAAGTACTACAAATGTATCAAGTAAGTTGACCACAAGCAAAACCAAAGTGTTATTCAGGAATTGTGGCATGGAAGGTTTTGAGCTTTAATTTATGAGTGGGAGTGATGATATATTTTCAGTAAATCTGATGCATTTGCAGCATGGCAATGCATTTTCATTTCAATCCCATGGAATCAGGACTGCTGGAAACCTTAGAAACTGTATTGAGTTATTTGACAATCCCCAAGCAATCTCTTGGAAGGGATGATCTTAATAGAAAAATAATAGCCTGTATTTACAATTTTTTTTTGTTACAGATACTCCACCAAAGTTGATATCTGATTCAGTTTTTTTAATGACATGTTCAGAAACTTTCCTCTCTTTTTTTCCCACTTTAAATATAGAAGCTTCTTTAATATTGTCATCACATGTGGAGAGAGGGAGTTAATTCTGCGAGTAGGGGTGTGGTATCTTGTAGAGCTGAGGCCTCACAGCTCCAATGACCACTGTTCAATTCTAACCTAAAATGCTATCCCCGTGGACTTTGCCTGTTTTTCCTGTCATTACGTGGATTTCCTTCATGTGTCCCAGTTTTCTCTCACATCGAGCAAATTGATAGGAATGCGGGAGAATAAATGGAATCAGTGCATAAATTGATGTGCGATGGTCAGCACAGTTTTGATGGACCTCATGGTCTGTTTCTGTTGTATCTTTTGTGACATTTATAACTGAAACTTTTCAGACTTTTAAGTTTAAACATTATAGTGACTGGATTTATAAACATTTTAAACATTGATCTATTCTCTTGGTCATTTGACTTACTTTGGGGAGAAAAAGGTGCAGACACAAATAAATCTCCGCCAAGAATTAGGAGTCAATGATCGTAATGGGCTTTAATATGCTCAGAAATACGTGCAATGTTGCTTGACTGAGTTAAGCTAAATTTTATTTGCACAGTATTTTTATTTCCCAGTATTAGGCAAAAAAAATTCTGTATCACTGTTGCTGTAAGCTTGGAAAGTTTCCATGTTTAAGAACACCTTTGCAAATATGTGCAAAAGCATCTGTCACAAGAGAACAGTTCATCTGTTTTGGTCTCTTTAATATTGTTCAATTGTGTGGTAGTCTGTCAGCTCTACTATGCAATGCAATGATCTAAATTTTTGTTGGGTTTTCTATCATTTGAAGCTTTGGCCATTTTTTTTGCCTTTTCGACTGATTTATAACATGTGTATGTCACAATTTCATTTCATGTTCATCTTATTTCTTTTTAGAAAAATATTTTAATGCAATATTGCAATTGGTTGACTTGTGTTGCCTATAGATGTGGCTTTATGATGAGTCACTTTTGATAAGAATTATAGAGCTGTGTGACATTTTAGATTTCACCATCATCGAGCTCTCCACTGGCCACCGAGACAGAGGTGCACCAAAGAAGAGGTACAAGGACTGCCTAAAGAAATCTCTTGGTGCCTGCCACATTGACCACCGCCAATGGGCTGATATCGCCTCAAACCGTGCATCTTGGCGCCTCACAGTTCGGCGGGCAGCAACCTCCTTTGAAGAAGACCCCAGAGCCCACCTCACTGACAAAAGACAAAGGAAGAAAAACCCAACCCCAACCCACCAATTTTCCCTTGCAACCGCTGCAACCGTGTCTGCCTGTCCCGCATCGGACTTGTCAGCCACAAACCAGCCTGCAGCTGACGTGGACATTTTACCCCCTCCATAAATCTTCGTCCGTGAAGCCAAGCCAAAGATTCCACTTGGCAAAGTTGAATGAAATGGGACAATAAATATACACACACAAATGTGAGATTTCATAAGAAGTATCCATTGATAACTAAAAGCATTCAGCAAAAATAATTACAGTGGGCAAACAGACCTTTGAAATGCTCAGGAAAGATTATATTGATGACCAAACGATATTTATTGTCCTATAAAATGAACAATGTACACATGCACCAAAAATCTTGCTGCAGCCAAATTCTTTGTTTTTAAAAAAAAACTACAATGGGAAACCTAAAGAGACAATAAATACATGGTAAATATTCATCATGAACTCTTCTTAAAATGAATATGACATACAAAATTGATTTCCATCTGAGTATTCTAACTCTTCTTTGTTTTGCCATTTTGCAGTTAAGCAATTTGAATTTTCTCCATCCATCATTTTTAAAATAATTGATGTCAGATCCTAAAAACTGCAGTGCAAAATATTAATCAACAGATTTTAAGTCCATATGTTATTTATTTTATAATTATTTAAGAACAATTTGGACTCAGTCTCTTATTGATGAATCACTTTATTTTTAATTGAAGTACAGAGCCAACACCATGTAATTAAAAAAAAAGTTAATTTTAAATTTAGACGCACAGCACAGTAACAGGCCATTTCGGCCCACGAGTCTGTGCTGCCCAATTAACCTAGACTCCCAGTTTCAAACAATGGAAGGAAACTGGAGCCCCCCATTGAAAACCCACACAGACATGGGAAGAATGTACAAGCTCCTTGCAGACAGCGAGGAATTCAAACCCCAGTCCCAATCGCTGGAGGTGTAAAGGCATTGCCACTATCTGCTATACCAAATCGAGATGGTATGGGGTCCTCTTGAGATCAAACAGGAAGGTGTGATTTTGTTTTGAATTGATTGAAGGGATATGGGTGTTGCTGCTCAGTCCAGCATTTACTGACTATCCTTATAATTGCCCTGAGAAGGTGGCGATGCCTCAGTGCTTGTGATAGGTTCATTCGTCCATACAATTGAAAAATATTTTGATATTCAGGACCATTATTTTGTGACTGACTTAATGAAATGGAATTTTTAAAGTAAGCTGCAACAGATCTGTCAACAGATCAAGATGGGGTGAAAACAATACACTTCCAATTGATTGGTAATGTGAATTTGTGCTCCATCCCACCATCCGCATCTTGACCCATTTGTTCATAGTAAATGAAATGGGAAAAGCAAACAAAAATAACAATTTTGCACTTCATCCACTGGTATCTCACACAGGCCCCATGAACTATCAAGCAGCTATTTAAAATAATGCTACGCTGATCCTATTTTATCCTTCCCTGATTCCCATCATCTATACCCAGATTCTACTGTTCACCAAGTTACACTGGCTAATTGATCCATCATCCCAGGTGTTTTTTGGGATGTGGAAGGAAATCCATGTGGTCACAGGGAAATAAGCAAATGGGAACAGAATGGATCTGTGCATTAAGTAAGGGCTGTCCATACACAAAGGGAGCAATGAAAGTGCACTTTTGTGATGACATTGGAATGAACTTCTGTACTTTGAATTTAAAAAATCATGTGTTAATTTAGTGTCTTGTCAGTATTTGATCAGTGAAATTTTCAAAATAGCCAAAAAGTAACATTTTGATTATCTCACTTCAACTTTCAGAGGAGTTTCAACAGTTTTTTTTTAATCCCAAATCACATTTGTCAGTCAATAGGTTTTGATTTCATTTGATCCATTATTGTCAGTTTCAACAAGGAGTCATATTTAGGCAGTTCCAACAGACCCTTTTGTACAACCCATCCATACTGACCAAATTGGCTAATCCTATTTGCCTAGACCTGCTCCATGTCCTCCTCACCCTTCCCATCCATAAATATGTCACAATGTCTTTTGAATATCAAAATTGTGTCTTTTCCAATTTTCTCTGTCAACATGGCCATCACTTCTAATGTCAGACTTGCATTACAAGCTGGCTCCAAATCCCATCTCTTGGCACACCATAAATTTGACAGAACAACAGTGTCCAATTAAATATTTTTTATGTAGTTTCAGTGGAAAAAAAATTCTAGACAGCATGTCAGTAACTAAATTGATAAAGTGAGAATCGTCATCATAAAATGGTTAGCTTCCTAAGAGGATTTTGCTTTGTCTACAGCCTTGTTGGGACGTAAAATGCCTTTAAAACTCAGCAGTGGAATCAGACTCCATAATGGATTCCAGAATAATAAATTGCAAAATATATGTTGGATTTTATTTTTAAATGAAAGGATATGGGGAATATCACTAAATCAAATTAGTTTACATGATAGACTGTAGTGTAATATAGGCAGGTTTATAACAGGTGATTCGTTTAATGCCACCGTAGATCCTGTGTGAAAATAATTGTTGCTATGTTTTATAAAATCTTGCGCAAGTGTGTTCCATGCAACAAACACTAATTTAATTCATACAATATCTTTTTTAAAAAAAGATTTAATTGACAATCATGTTGGCAACTTAATTTAGACATGTGATTCTCAATAAGGCCAAGTATTTTTATATTCCCATTTGAAACCCTTTCAGGACAAATGGCATTTGCAATGGGAGAGAGATTTCAGTGCCAGATTTTTTTTCCCCATTTGTTTTAATTATTTTGGCCTGTTAGCTGCCTTGCTAATTATAGCTCATTGTTATGTGACCGTTCAAAGGTCAAGTAACTTGAATTTTTTAAACATTAGAGGTTGCATTGTGCATTGGAGCTGTACAAAATGCAACATGGTAAATTCAGAAAAAAAACTTTAATGTTATTTAATTACAATCCCAGTTTTGCTCTTGTTAGATTTTGTGGTTTAACAAAATGTGTTCTGTTAAATTGAAAGAATAGATATATTGAGAAAAATAAGTTTCTTTACAGTTTTCTCAGTATGCCTGTTCTTTCAACAAATTGCTCTTTTCCTTTGTGAAAGGTGTTGAGTTCTTTGCTTAAATGATATTTTGTTATTGTGTGCTCACATTCTAATCATTCACAATACATTTTTTTTTCATGTCTCCTTGAATTATTGTTTTGATTGGCATGTTTAAATGTGCTGCCTTCTTAATATCTCTTCAGGCAGTGAAAGAAACCTGTCACCCTTCACAATCCAGAAAGCCTTTATCCAGTCACCCTGCAAGCACTGAGTTGAAGTGTAACAAGTTTTTAAAAAAAATTATACACTTTTAAATACGATAATAAATGAAAGTGTCTGCACTGAAATGTTCCAATGAGGTGGTTAAAATTGTAAATGAAATAGCAACTGCAGCCTCATTCATGTCTTGCACACTTTGGTATTGGTTGCTTCGAGATGCAAAACCAAAGCTTCTGTTTTCCATTTTATTAATGTATCTTCTTGTCAGCACTTCATATCTCATCGCATTACTGTTCCAGTTGTATCTTACTTTACTGTTCTCCCAAAATTTATTGCTTCAAATTTTTATTAACAGATAAAATGGAACAAAAAAGCTGAAATACTGAAACACAAGCAGAATGGTGGAATCGTTCAGTAGGTTAAACTGTCATTGTGGACAGAAACTGGAGACTGTTTTTCTGTCCTGCTGAATGATTTTTAGCATTCTCTGCTTTGTTTAGCATGTCAAATTCTTTGAATAATTATGAATTTTATGTGCTTTATGAATAGAAATCAGAATTTCTGTTCAGTGCCCTAAATAGTAGTTGTTATTGTTACAGCATTTTTTTTATTACTGTGTGAATGAGTTCCAGTCTGACTTCTTAACAGCAAAGGTTAGACATTTAACTGATTAGAAGTGGCATATTAACAGTTTTCTGTTTTTTTTTTTGCATCATCTAACTCCATTGGAAGGGAAATTAAATAGTTGGGAGATGATTTACCACCTTTTTAGCATTAAGGACTCGGAAAAATTGCAACTTAACATATTGTGTTATTGAACTGTTGATATGAAAATGTTTCACATTGACTTTTTTCTCTTTTGGTTTATTCTACCATAGCTTATAAGTACCAAATGCAAAACCAACTCCTGTAATTTAGGTTGTTAATAAGGAAAGTCTGCAGATCCTGTGATTTCAGCCAATACACAAAGTCCTGCAGAAACTTTGCAGGTAACGTAGCATCTCTGGAAATGCAGGGGAACCAACATTTTGGGCCTGAGCAAAACTTGCCTTGATGAATGGCTCAATCCAGAAACATTGGTTACCCTTTACTTCCTGTAGATGCTGCCTTACTTGCTGAGTTTCTACAACTGTAATTTATGCTCAGCTAATGCTGCTTGTTGTGAAGCAAATGATGTGAAAAAGATCATTATTATTTTGCAAACCCAAAGTACAGATGCAATGCATTGATTGTACTAGGATCTTTGATTCCTTGTGCTATTCATAGCAAAAGTCCAACATGCACAGGAGATGTGGGATACCATGTTAGAATAACTAGAAAGCAGAGACCACTTCAGTAAACAGCCAACTCCACATTTTGTCTGCTGAAGGGTTACTGAATGAATAAAATTATTTCTACTCTATTATAACAGATAATAGTGTAATTTCTGCAGATTTATTGTAATTTCCAATAACTTTGATTGTCAGTTTCAACTGTGAACTATTCGGGTAAATATGTGCCTCTATTTTGTCACCGGCCCTTAAATTCAATGCATTCTAATAACTTGGAAAAGATCGATGTGACAGGGCACTTATCATTCTGACCCAGTTCTTGCACCATGTGGGTGGTGAAACAGGGTGATGGCAATATGCAAAACTGCACGGTCAGTTGTTGAATCAAACAGAAGATTTTTCACTTTTTGCAGTAAGATGTAGTATAATTTTTGTGACAGCTTTCTGCCACAGTTAATCATTATAACACATGCTGGTGAGCCAACTTATTTCATGCCTTTGTAAATGGATGCATACAACTCCAAGTAATTGCTAGGAGCCTAACAAATCAAAATCTCATTTCAGAAGCCTGACATTAATGTTTCAGCCACTTACTATGTTGTACGTTACATAAAATTCTAGCACTAAAACTTCAATGATGATTCTCTTGATTTGTGGAAAGGATTGGACTGCATTTCAATTTTCAAACAACATAAAATGAATGGCTTGAAGCTTTTGTTTTCTCTGCCTTAACTAATAACTAACAAATAAGATATTTTGCAGTTAGAATCTTAATTTTGATTGAGAGTTCTGCTATTGACATGCAGTTGCATTTTTTTAACTGTAAGCTACAAGAGATAGGATAGAATGAGGTCATTCAAACCATCATGTCTGCTCCACCATTCAACTCAGACTGACTTTTTAATTGAACCAAGATGTGGTTGGTCCCTTAGCTGTAGATGCAGCTGAAGGAAACTGAAGTAAAGGGTCACGCAGTTAATGTAGTGGTTAGTGCGACACTATATTACAGTGCCAGTGATTGGCATTCGAATCCGGCGCTGTCTGAAAAGAGTTTGTGTACCTTCTCCCGGTGTCTGTGTGGGTTTCCTCTGGGTGTTTCCATTTCATTCCACCATTCAAAACATACCAGGGTTGTCGGTCAAGGGGTGCAATTGGGCGGCATGGGCTCGTAGGCTGAAAGCGTCTGTTACGGCACTGCATGATTAAAATTTTTAAAAGTTTTTAAAGAAATTGAAAAAAGCTGATGCTTTCACTTTCCTTTCCAAAGATGCAAACTACATTATGAAGCTTCTTCCACCACTGACCAAAAACTTCAACCTCATCCACTCCAAAAGCCTATGTCTTGACTGCAAAATGTCACAATTATATTTTTTCCCCCAGTATGAGTATCAATGGTGAATATCACCAAGTGGTTGACTATGGAGAGTGGTAAGCAGTTCACCTAATAACATTGGTGACTTGATGTAAGGTTAGGAAATGCTGACCAATTCTGAAGCCATTTCCAGCATCTATCCAGCTATCTTTGAATATGGGCTTGAGAGGAACCGTGGGGCTTTTGAGATCTTATGATTCATCTGTAATCTACTTACTGAATAAAGAAAGGAATGTAATCTCGCAAGTGTGGTCATCCACTTTAAGTTAAAGTTTAATTGCCAGTTAGATAACAGTTAGCAGCTGAATTCAGACTCCAGATTTGATTCCCAGCAGTTTGAATGCTTCAAAATTCATAGACGTACAATAAATTACAAAATTAAAATTGATATTTGAACAGTCAGTTTGTACTCCATGTATATAAATTTCTTTAATTAGAACTGTTTTTCTTATTTCTTATTTTCTTATTTTCTTATTTCCATTGTTTTTTAATCTTTTTCCTCAATTCACTAATTTTCTTTAATTTGAAATATTTACATAGGATTCAGCTATCAACTCTGGGAGAATATTTAACAGACTTTCAACTCACCCTTTAAGATTTTTTTTGTATTTAATCTTGTTAGACTGTTCTAACTACTCTGTTCAGAGTAGTTTCAGGGTATTGCCACAGCCCTTTACACTAGATGAAAACACAAGTATGGAGATACAGGACAGATTTGAAAAGATGTCTGAAAAATTATAACAGAATAGGTTGAAACTAAAGAAAAAATTGAGCTATAATTTATTAGACTAAGATTATGAAATTATTTTATGAGGTGGATGCTGGAGACGATATTAACCACTTGTAGAGATTTCATTAACCAGGTTCCGCAAGTATAATGCCAAAATTTCCTGCAAATATGGAGAGTCTGGAGTTTCCATGCAGAGAAATATATCCTAGACGTCCACTGAGGTGATTGCTGTTGATTTTCTGAGTATGTTCTGGCGTTCATGACATCCAGTCATGGAGCATGAACTTCTGCAGTTTTTAAAAAAATGCTTACACTGGTAAATGTAGCCAATGAACATTACCGCACAGAAACAGGCCCTTTGGCCCACCTTGTATGTGACAAACACTTTTTCCACCTTGCCCCACCCCCCCGCCAATAACCCTCCAATCCATGTACCTCGCTAAATTCTCTTAAATATTAAAATTGAACCCTCATCTACCACTTCCACTGGCAGCTTATTCCACACTCTCACTACCCTCTGTGAAGAAGTTGCATGTAAACATTTCACCTTTCACCCTTAACCCATGACCTTTGTTCTTGTGTCATTCAACGTCAGAGAAAAAGGACTGCTTGCATTTACCCTATCTATACCCCTCATAATACTATATACAGTACCACCATCAAATCTCCATGCATTCTTTGTGAAAATTTCCTTGACTTCCCCCTTAATCCTTCCCTCTCTATTGTATTGAAAATAACAAAACCCCAGAGCATTGAATTGCAAATCCTGCCCCTCCTGCAACCGTGATTCACTGACAGCCATAATGTCATAATTCCATATACTGATCTTCTTTGCTCATCTGCTGTTCCTACAATATCAAAGAGGATACAAAAAAAGCGTTTTCAAGTATATAAAGAATAAAAGAGAGGTGATAGTAGATCAGTGGTTCTCAACCTTTATCTTTCCACTCACGTACCACGTGAAGTAATCCCTATGCCATCAATGCTCTGTGATTAGTAAGGGATTACTTCACGTGGTATGTGAGTGGGAAGGGAAGGTTAAGAATTACTGCTCATGACCCAATTGTTAAATATTTTCCTTGAGAAAAATCGTCATTGGCCATTTCCTTTGGAAGTTATGAAACTGTGCACATAATGAATGAATTACATATGATAAAAAGTATTTTTCAAAATTTTTCTTTTCACCAGCGTACCACCTTAAGCAATCTCTTACTAATCACAGAGCACCTATGGCATAGGGAATACTTAAAGCGGTATGTGAGTGGAAAGATAAAGGTTGAGAACCATGGTAGTAGATATAGGACCACAAGAAAATGATGCTAGAAAAATAATAATGGGAGACAAGGAGATAGATGGCAGAGGAACTAAATGTGTGTTTTGCATCAGTCTTCACTGTAGAAAACATCAACAGCATGCCTGATGTCGAAGGGTATCAGGCAATGGCAGTGAATGGAGTTACTATTTAAAGGGTGAAGGTGCTCAGAAAACTGAATGGTGTTAGGTCTGCTTTGTTCATGAATGAGTGAGTCAAACACCAGACTGAGTCGAAATCAAGGTTCTTTGTTTTTTATTGCCGGATTGTAACACTTGCAACTAACAGTGTTAGTTGGAGAAGGCGCATTCTGCCGTTATCAGAAAATGGTGTTTTTTATATACCTTAGGATACGTACTTAGTAAATTATCATACCATGACATTGTCCAATGAATAAACTGTTGCTGTCCCTCTCTGCTAGCTTCCTGCACATCAATTTGTCATCCCCACTCTTATCTTGAGAGTACAAGGTCACAACTGCATCTTGTTACGGCCCAGCACTGGGAGACTCCCTCTACATTCCCAGCTCATGATGTTTTTATCTAACAATGGTCTCCTGCACCAGGTGGACTGCAACCTTAGATCATGAAAGAAGTAGCGGTAGAGATTGTGGAGGCATTGCTGGTTTCCGTTATTTGCCACATCCTGCAGGAGGAGCTACCTTGGCTGTCATTCTCACTGTTCACTCTGCAATAAACAAAGTCCTTACCTCATCTGCGCCTTCTGACTAGATTGCTAATCCAAGAATCCCATTCATGTTAATGAAGAGAATTAGCAGTGAGAATGATAAATATAGTTAATGGTGGATTTAAAAAAAAATGTAATCATTTTCTCATTTTAAGGTGTTTTTTTGTTTTGTGTGATTTATTTGTGTTTCATTTTAATTTTAAAACCATTTCATGTTTGCCCTTGTTTTCTTTGTGTTGGGGGGGGGGGTGTGGGGGTTGACACTGCATTAGCAATCAAATTCTTTGATTAATTGCTAATTCTGCAGCTTTGTTTAAGTGGGAGTTAGAACTATTCTAAGTACTGTACATGACTTACTACATATCATCAGAAACGCTCTGCACTATGCTGGGTTTCACTGATCATCTGGGTCTATTTACCTGTGGATTTTTTGTGTTGAGGAACCTGTAGGAGTAGGTTTGGAGGACAAGGTCTAGAACTCAGGAGGAAGTATTCCAGCCAGAAAGTACATAGAATTAAAATGTGCTTCCTTACGGTGCATTTGAAGTCAATAGCACAATATCATTTAAGCAGGAGCTGGTAAAACAGGTGACGAAACAAAAAATTACGTGCATGGCATTAGATGAGGGCTGTTAATAGAATTCCGTGGCACCGTATGGATCAATTGGATTGATGGGCCTATCTGTAAGTTATATATAATGAGTAGTAATGCTTTACAGTTTCTATTCTAACACAAAGCTCTGTATTTTGTGTCTTCCGTTTCCTCATATGACAAACAGCATCATGTATTTAAATTAGATCTCCGCTGAATTTCAAAGTACTTCTCATGGGACATAGTGCAATATGGCATCAACACTCCTAGACCTTATTCTGGCTTTTTTTGCACCTTAAATACATAGTGGCAAAGGAGTTAAATTTGCTGGATTTGTTTCCTTTGACCCAGACATCTAATTAATTGACACGAGTCCAAATCCACCATTGTACCTGGGAACTTTTAATATGGAATAAAAGCTAATATAAATAATAATGAATATTATCTGATTGTTGCATAATCTCACCAGTTCACTACTGTCCTTCATTGAGGTGCTTACGCATTCTGGTCTACATATGGTTTCAGACCTGTGAATATAATTGCCCTCTGAAGTGACCCAGCTGGCCCTGCAGTTTAAAGGGCAATTATGATTGAACAATAGATATCCTCCAAGCCAAAAAAAAGTCAACACAATGTGAATAAATGAAAAGTCACCTTTTTGTTTTTTGTATTCTATCCTTTTCATGTTTTTCACTGCAATATTGACTGAAGATGCTTGCTACTGAATCTTCTATGAAACTGTGTCCCCTTGGTCTCTCAGCTTTTCATAGCACAGACTGCTTCCATTCAGAGTATGTTGACTTTTTTTTAAAACAAAAATCCATAACCTTACCTTCACATTACTATTGAATGTGAACTGCTACTTAATAGCATATTTTTAACTTAACAGTCCCTTTGCAATTTTCTGTTCTTCCAGAAAATTAGCTGTGTCCCCTATTTTGCTGCTATCTGTATATTACAATATTGTTTAATCTGTATCCAAATTATAAAGATGGACAATGAGCAGGAGTTCTCCAGAACTTAATGTACAGAGACACAAATGGCCATGTCTTATCATCAGTAAACTCCCACTCCTTTATTTCACTTATGTCTAATACTCCCCTTCTGTCCAATTTTAAATTCACTTTTGAATTATAATTTTATAAATAAATTCAGTGTTGCTTTGTAAAATGCATTGCCTTTATACATATCCATTACGTTTGCTTCATTTCCTCCTGATCTTGTACATTCCTGAGTTGTAAATGTCAATCACAATTATTTTATTTAAAACCCTTGCTGTTTGCTTCCAAATCTTTACACTAATTTCTATTGTCATCTTACGAGTCAACAAAAGCACCAAAAGAATATTTAAACTCTTAATTTCCTAACCCAGCATCAAAGGTTTCAGCAGTTAGTGGCACAAGACTAGTTGTCCATAAACCTGGATTAACAATCCTGAGACACGAGTTCAAAACCCATCATGCCAGGTTTGGTATTTAAATTAAGTTGATGGTCTGGAATTTGGAGAAGAAAATCATGGAAATGACTGGATTGTCATAAAAACCCCATCAGTTTGATTGTTGAAAACCCTTTGAAGTGACTTATCAAGCCACTCAGTTGTACAGTTATTATTGCTTTTAAACATAGAAGGAAGAAAACTCGGTGAGCCACCTGGCTTAATTTGGTACCAAATTCGCATATTGAAGAGTTCAAATTGAGTGTTCGGAGAGTTTAGAGGGTTCTTGTATCCTGATAACACTGACAAAATGTAACTCTGGATATTACACCAAGCAATTCTGGTATGATGCTTCCTTCAAGGATATTTTGATATCTTTACAGTTAATCCTACAATGTTAAGTATTCCTTTAATTTTACTGAACCTTTTCTTCCTATCACTGTGAGGGTGGACACCAGTTTCATAAATGGTAGTAGAATTTAAACATTGCCTTGACTTTGAGTGAGAAGTAGGAATGTGTGAAAATCTTTTCACATATTTTCACATTGTAGGACTACAAGGGGATCTTGATCAGCTGGGTAAGTGGGCCAAGGAATGAGTGATGAATTTCAGTTCAAATAAGTGCAGGGTGTTTCATTTTGGCCTGTCAACTCCATGTAAGATGTGCACAGTAAATGGTCCAGGAGAGTGTTGTAGAACAGAGAGAAAGGTATAAAAGTCCCCAAAAGTGACAACACAGGCAGACAGCGTGATGAACAAGGCAGTTGGCACGCTTACATTCAATAGAATATGGAGTGGAGGAGTTGTGATGTCATGTTAAAGCTGTATAAGATGATGGGAAGGCCATACTTAAAGAACTGTATGGAGTTTTTGTCACCATGCTTTAAGAAACATATCATTAAGCTAAAAAGGGTGCAATGAAGATTCACTAGAATGTTTCCAGGACTGGAGGACTTGAGTTATGAGTTGAGACCTTATAGGCTAGGACATTTCTCCTTGAGGGGTGATCTTGCATGGGTTTCTAAAGTTGTTGGAGGTACAGATAAAGTAAATCACCATAGTCTTTTCCTAAGGGTAGGGGAGTCTAAAACTAGAAGGGAAAGATTTAAAAGAACCTGACGGGCAGGGGTGGTCATGTGGAACGACCTGCCAGAAGAAGTGGTAGTAGAGCGGGTCATTTAAAGGATATTTGAACAATACAAGGATAGAGAAGGTTTAGAGGGATATGAACCAGAGAGGGAAATGGGACTAATGTAGATGGGAAACTTTGCCAGCAAAGTCAAAATGGGCCAAAGGGCCTGTTCCACACTTTACAATTTGATGATTCCACTTTGGAATGCATGTGCTTCTAAAAAATTCACTTAAGCCTTTCAATATTAGATTGCGTTATTGGTCCAAACCAATAATTGTTTGATTGGTACTTTGAGAAGATGATTTTAGATGAACAGACTTTGTTTCCTTTGGTTGTAAATTGGGTAATATATTCACATAAATTTCCCTCCTTGCTAATTTAATTCTAATACATCTGTTGAAGTAGAGAAATAGGAACTACAGTTGAGCAGTTCACTGTCATAGGAAATTAAAAATCTTTTCTGACAACCTATTCAGCATTATACCAAGGATTTCATCCCAAGGACTATGTATTTGCCAACTTTGTGCTCAATAGTGAAAGGCATAATGTAATCATAATAGCAGTCCATTCTATTTAAGCATCAAAAGAACCTTCTGGCCTTGATACAAACACTGAATGAAGTGTGTTTCAGCTCCATGGCTTGTTTACTTATGTTGAACATTCATGAACATTTCCCCACCTCTTACTGATCCCCAGGAAAAGGCAAGTCGACAGCAACGGTTTCTTCATGATAGAATTTTATGGAAGTTAAACCGGATAGGAACATAATAATGACATTCTTTAAACATTTTCTGGAAATGGGTCAAAATTCTGAAATTGTTATCAAGTTTATGGGGCAACATGGTTGACATAGCAGTTAGAGCAATGCCTTAACAGTAGCAGCGATGGAGACGGGTTCAAATCCCACAATGTATGTAAGGAGTTTGTACGTACTCCCAATATCTGCATGGGTTTTCCCCTGGGGCTCCAGTTCCTCCCACCATTTGAAACGTAACAGGGTGTTGGTTAATTGTGTGTAAATTTGGTGGCACAGACTTGTGGAGGGGAAATAGCCTGTTGTCGTGCTGTATGTCTAAATTTTTTTTAATTTAAAATTGGGTTCTAGTAAACATAAATATTCTCCAACTTCCAGAATGGAAATGTTTTCACCAGTTTTCAAAAATCTTGTAAAACATTTCCTCCTTTTAGGTTGCTTTCAAAGATTCAAAAGATTAGTTTTATTGTTATGTAAAAATACAAAAAATGTAACATGTTATATAATATAACTCTGATTATCCTAAATGGTCGGAACCAGGCCCATTTCCGCTAAACGTTTTTTGTTTGGAGAACCGGTCAATTCTTTAAAAACAGCCCAGTAGCAACAGCAAATCACTTGTAACAGTGTTTAAACAACAACAAACAGCAAGGTATAGCTTTTTAGGCATTAAAATAATGTTTAATTCTCACCAAAATAATAATGCTGGCCAAAGATGATCACTGACACCTTACCACCAAGACCCCGCTTGTGCCAAGAGCCCAAGGGTCCCACTCCTGCCTGGGAGCTTGAGGCCCGCTGCTGCCACCAGGGTCATGTTTTTGTGCAGAGGCCTGGTTCATCTCCTCCTCACTGATTATCAACACAGGTGTACCCCAATGATGCCTGCTTAGCCCACAGCTCTACACCCATGACAGTGGCCAGGCATAATTCCAATGCTATCTTCCACAGTTGTCGGCAGAATCACAAACGCCAATGAGGAAGCATACAGCAGGGAGATAGATCAGCTCGTTGAATAGTGTAATGACAACAACCTTGCGCTCAGAAGTCCCCCAGAAGTCTGGAAGGCTG
The DNA here is from genome assembly GCF_036971445.1 of Narcine bancroftii. Taxonomy (NCBI): domain Eukaryota; kingdom Metazoa; phylum Chordata; class Chondrichthyes; order Torpediniformes; family Narcinidae; genus Narcine; species Narcine bancroftii. The sequence goes on from NC_091473.1 coordinate 34,414,304, forward strand.
GCGGCAAAACTCTGCATGCCAAACTGCATGAGTTTTTCAAGCTTTGTTGGGACCAAGGTAAACTGCCTCAGGATCTTCGTGATGCCACCATCATCACCCTGTACAAAAACAAAGGCGAGAAATCAGACTGCTCAAACTACAGGGGAATCACGTTGCTCTCCATTGCAGGCAAAATCTTCGCTAGGATTCGACTAAATAGAATAATACCTAGTGTCGCCGAGAATATTCTCCCAGAATCACAGTGCGGCTTCGCGCAAACAGAGGAACTACTGACATGGTCTTTGCCCTCAGACAGCTCCAAGAAAAATGCAGAGAACAAAACAAAGGACTCTACATCACCTTTGTTGACCTCACCAAAGCCTTCGACACCGTGAGCAGGAAAGGGCTTTGGCAAATACTAGAGCGCATCGGATGTCCCCCAAAGTTCCTCAACATGATTATCCAACTGCACGAAAACCAACAAGGTCGGGTCAGATACAGCAATGAGCTCTCTGAACCCTTCTCCATTAACAATGGCGTGAAGCAAGGCTGTGTTCTGGCACCAACCCTCTTTTCAATCTTCTTCAGCATGATGCTGAACCAAGCCATGAAAGACCCCAACAATGAAGACGCTGTTTACATCCGGTACCGCACGGATGGCAGTCTCTTCAATCTGAGGCGCCTGCAAGCTCACACCAAGACACAAGAGAAACTTGTCCGTGAACTACTCTTTGCAGACGATGCCGCTTTAGTTGCCCATTCAGAGCCAGCTCTTCAGCGCTTGACGTCCTGCTTTGCGGAAACTGCCAAAATGTTTGGCCTGGAAATCAGCCTGAAGAAAACTGAGGTCCTCCATCAGCCAGCTCCCCACCATGATTACCAGCCCCCCCACATCTCCATCGGGCACACAAAACTCAAAACGGTCAACCAGTTTACCTATCTCGGCTGCACCATTTCATCAGATGCAAGGATCGACAATGAGATAGACAACAGACTCGCCAAGGCAAATAGCGCCTTTGGAAGACTACACAAAAGAGTCTGGAAAAACAACCAACTGAAAAACCTCACAAAGATAAGCGTATACAGAGCCGTTGTCATACCCACACTCCTGTTCGGCTCCGAATCATGGGTCCTCTACCGGCACCACCTACGGCTCCTAGAACGCTTCCACCAGCGTTGTCTCCGCTCCATCCTCAACATCCATTGGAGCGCTTACATCCCTAACGTCGAAATACTCGAGATGGCAGAGGTCGACAGCATCGAGTCCACGCTGCTGAAGATCCAGCTGCGCTGGGTGGGTCACGTCTCCAGAATGGAGGACCATCGCCTTCCCAAGATCGTGTTATATGGCGAGCTCTTCACTGGCCACCGTGACAGAGGTGCACCAAAGAAAAGGTACAAGGACTGCCTAAAGAAATCTCTTGGTGCCTGCCACATTGACCACCGCCAGTGGGCTGATATCGCCTCAAACCGTGCATCTTGGCGCCTCACAGTTTGGCGGGCAGCAACCTCCTTTGAAGAAGACCGCAGAGCCTACCTCACTGACAAAAGGCAAAGGAGGAAGAACCCAACACCCAACCCCAACCAACCAGTTTTCCCCTGCAACCGCTGCAGTCGTGTCTGCCTGTCCCGCATCGGACTTGTCAGCCACAAGCGAGCCTGCAGCTGACGTGGACTTTTTACCCCCTCCATAAATCTTCGTCCGCGAAGCCAAGCCAAAGAAAAGAAAAGCCCACAGCTCTACACCCATGACAGTGGCCAGGCATAATTCCAATGCTATCTTCCACAGTTGTCGGCAGAATCACAAACGCCAATGAGGAAGCATACAGCAGGGAGATAGATCAGCTCGTTGAATAGTGTAATGACAACAACCTTGCGCTCAATGTCAGAAAAACCAAGGAGATGACTATGGATTTCAGAAGGAAGTCAGGGGAACACGACCCAGTCCTCATCGAGGGCTCAGTAGTGGAGAGGGTCAAGAATCTCAAATTCCTGGTTGCCAACATCTCAAAGGATCTATCCTGGAGCCTGCATATTGATGTAATAACAAAGAAGGCTCCCCAGTGGCTATACTTTGTCAGGTGTCTGAGGAGATTCGGTATGTAATCGAAAATTTCTGCAGGTGTGGAGAGCATTCTAGCTGGTTGCATCCCTGCCTGGTATGGAGGCAACAACTCTCAGAACAAGAATAAACTCCAGAGGGTTTTTAACCTGGGCTGTGACATCACAGGCACCTGACTTCATTCCATCGAGGACATCTACATGAGGCGGTGTCTTAAAAAAGCCTTTAGTGGTTCTCAACCTTTTTCTTTCCATTCACATACCACTTTAAGTATTCCCTATGCCATCGGTGCTCAGTGATTAGTAAGGGATTGCTTAAGGTGGTATGTGGATGGAAAGAAAAAGTGTGAAAACCACTGTTTTTATCAGTTTCGTAACTCCAAAGGAAATGGGCCAATGACCATTTTTCTCAAGCAAAATATTTCAGTAACAGTTGGGTCTAGATTAGCGATTCTCTACCTTCCCTTCCCACTCACATACTACCTTAAGCAATCCCTTACTAATCACAGAGCATTGATGGCATAGGGATCACTTAAAGTGGTATATGAGTGGAAAGAAAAAGGGTGAGAACCACTGATCTATCCTCAAAGACCCCCACCACCCAGGCCATGCCCTCTTCATTCTGCTACCATGGATAAAGAGGTACAGGAGCCTAAAGACGAGCACTCAGTGGCACAAGGACAGCTTCTTCCCCACTGCCATCAGATTCCTGAATAATCAGTGAACCAAAGACATTGCCTTATTTTTCGAGCAGGACCATTTTTTTTGTTATTTATAGTAATGTTGTAAGATGGTTATAATATGAATGTTTGCTCTGTGATGCTGCCACAAAACTCCGAATTTCATGACTTGTTCATGACAATAAATTCTGTTTCTGGAAACCACAATACAGCAATACACCTACTCTAGGGAGTAACCTTATCTTTCTATGGAACTGAGAGACAACTCTGTGGAAGGTATACTGATCATTAACTCTCAAAGGGTGCATAAAGGAATAGGTTAGTGTGGGTAATTGGCAGATTGAAGACTCGTCTGCAGTTACTAAGTTAAAAATAGATTTGATTTGTTTCTAGCCACATGAATATGTTAGACATGGTGGCATATCTATCAAATGGAAGCAGCAGATTTTTAATTTGATTTGTACATCAAGTTTAGCATTAGACCGATGGGCAAAATGTCTATTTCCGCGCTGTGCTATTCAATGTCCTATCCCCATGTTAATATCATTGTGACGCTGTCAGATTCCTGCAACAAATGCAGAATTGAGGATTTTTTAACTTGTGACTTGTGAGATTTTAAGATGGTTAAATTTACCCAATGCCCCTTCATATTGGCTTTTGCACCATTGCCAATTTATTTATTTTTTAAATTCTGTCCTCCTCCTGTTGATTTGGATATGACAAAAACTTAAGGTAAACAATTCATGACTTCTGATGTGCTCATCAGATTTTGAGCAGCAAAATGCTGATTAGCTTAAATTAATGCTCAAAATGCACAGAACTAATAATTGTGGCATAAAAATCGTAAAATGACTTGAATATTCTCTGAACTGAAATATTATTAATGAGAACCAATCAAGCAACAAAATGTAACTAATTAGCTAACAAATAAATCATCAAATTATTGTTAGTCACCAACAATTGAATTAAAATTTGAAGGCCCTGAAAGTCTCAAAGATTATACTGTACCAGTCTGCTGGGGCTGATACTCTAAATGATAAAACTGAATTCATGTATTTACTTAAATTTATAGATTAATTGAGGATTAAATCTAAAACATTGTTCTGAATTATGTTCTTAGTATTCTTCCCTTTTCACTGTCACCCCCCCACCCCAGTTAACCTTCCCATCACTGGACAAATCTTAGTTCAATTTTGTTTCAAATAAATTGCATTTAGAGTTTCTATGCATTTTTTTTTTCAAATTTTCATATTTCTTGCAACATTCCATGATGGAGCTATTCAGCCTTTTGAGTCTCTGCCAGCTCTTCCAAGTAACCCATCTCCCCACTTGTAAGTTCTTTGCCATGTTTCCATCAACTCCCTCTGATTAGGCATAATTTACAGTAACAAATTAACCTGCTAATCAGAACATCTTTGGGGGAATGTACAAACTTTACATAGCACTGGAGCTCAGGATCGAAGCAGGGTTGCTGGTACAGAGGCAATAGCATGACCTGCTGCACCAGTGTGCTCCCATTCAGTGTGTCAGTTTGTGATATTTCCCCAAAGTTAACCCTGGTTCTAGGCGGTAATATTCACCAGATGAGATGACACTGGGGTGAGAGGGCGGTTGAGGTTGGATTAAGTGAAACTGAACATAATTTTGAAATAAGAAATTCACTGCTTGTGAACTACATGTTTCATTTTGACTTCTAATAAACTCTGATATCATTAGCTCTGGAAATCTTAACTCGTGCCAAAGGTCAAATATAGAGTTAACAGTTTATTGAAAAAATGGGATCAGCTGCATGATGGGAACAGTAGTTTTTATTGATACACTCAGGGGTTTTGTGAGCTCTCAAAAACCAGTTTAATTGTACAAATGTCTTCATTACATTTTCAGAATCTTGTTAAATTGGCGAAAAGGTAAAAGAAGCCAAAATTGAGTTAGAATTGCCAGAAATTTACATTAAACAATGCATGTACTCAGTGAGGATACTACATAAAGGTCACTTAAGAACTGTTCTGTTCAGCAGGCGAGGATGTTGGAACAACAATAGTGATTATACATATTGTATATGTATATACTGTAACTCAGTAAAGGAAGAAGAATAGGGGCTGTTCTACAAACCTTATGAGGGAGCATGTCAAGCTAAATATACATCGTTAGACACCAATTTAAGAGCATGCCTGGCATGCATATGATATAGATTATGCAAAAATCTTGACAGAACACAGAAGAGCCAGAAATTAGACTGTTCATTCTGTCTGAACTATGGACCTGCTGTGTATACAAGGTGAACCTTAGGGATTTGGCAGGAGGTTCAAGTTTCACCTTGGTGCACTTTCACAGCTGTGTTGTAGTTAATGGCAGAGAGGCCATCCCGTGGTGAAACCTGTCCTTGGCTGTCATACAATTTAAATGAAGGCTGGTTTATTGCTGCTCTTCTGGTGCACCAGTTAACAATGCTGTGCCTTTCGATATCGCTCATCCCTTCACAATCATTTAAATTGAAACTTATTTTGAATAATAATAATACAGCAAATAGTATTAATGGACAGCAACAAGGTAGGGTATAATTTTAAATTCTATTATTGTAGATTATAATATGACGAACTAATTATGCTTGAACTATAAATGTCTCTTCATTGTTTCATCATTACAATTAAACCCGTAATTTAAAATAAGAAGTGAATTGTGTAATCTAAACGACTGACAGTTTATTTCAAGTGTTCAGGATTTGTTAGTGGAAGTAGTGATTTTGCTATAAACTGATAGTTGGAGAGCACACCCATTCTTTATTTTTAACCTGTGAGTGAAATGGTTTATTAACTCCTTAAGGAGTTAAGAATGCAATAGTAAATTGGTAAGGGCAGTGGAAGAAAACAATCCAGAAATCAATGTTATCGCTATGGAAATTGCAAGCAAAGTTTGTTTGCAAAACTCTCAGCTGCATCGTGTAACCCAAGATTATATTCAGTTCAAGGTGAATTTCTTTATTGGAGATCCACTGGATAGTTACAGTTGGGTGTAAGTCCAATCATCTTTGCAATCAAACTAAAATCATTGATTGTAATAGTGTTTGCATCAATAATATGTGGAAGAAGCGGAGCTAAAATAAACACTAATAAATTAGTTTTGTAGGTAATTTTCAGATTTGAGTGCCTAGAGCTATGGCTGTGGGAAAATTGCAAACTGGAGGGATTATCTTCTACTGTCTATACACCTCCATGATAACAGAGCCTTGATGTACACACAAGCTAGAGTCTTTGATAGACTAAATCCTTTAATATTTATTTCGTGGGTTCAACTTTCAGAAACAAAGTAGGAAAAGAAGTCCAAAAGCAACTGAGAGAGGATGCAGTGACCATTTATGATTAACTAATCTACATAGAAGTAATTGTCTTGATTGACATCATTATTTAAAAAAAAATCGCAAAGGAGATTCAATTTTGTCATACATTGTTGTTTTCAGAAAAAAAGTAGGTAGATATTGATTCAAACCTGCATGGTACAGTCCGATTTCCATGTCCTATGTACGTAGCTACAAACACGCTTCAGGCAGTTCTTATCAACTGTTGTGTTAATTCCCACTTAATGTTTAGAATTTTTCAAATCCTGGAAGTGTGCTTTTAGTTGAACTGACAGCGCTGTGCCATATGTTTGAATTGCTTATATAAAAATGTAGTCCTTACACCATAGATAGAATCGGCAGGTTGGTCAAAAAAGTAAAGCTCCTAGGATCAGAGAAAAATGACAAATTGGCTTCGAATCTGACTCATTGGCAGGGAGCAAAGGGGATTGGATGATGGGTGCTTTTTTTTCTCACTCTAATACTGTTACCAATGGGGTTACATTGAACTTGTTACTGGTTCTTCGGCTTTTTGAAATATTTATTAATGATAATGATGTCATTGTAAAAGGTTTGCAGATATTATAAAAGTGATTGACCGTGAGGAGGAAAACTATAGCAGGCAGGACCTAATTAATGGAAACTGAAATTTAATCCCGAGAAATATGAGGTAATGTATTTGGAGAAGCAATAAGAGGAAAATTAAGTGCTTTGGCAGTACAGAATGTATTGGAATGAGAACCATGGATATGTGAGTGTTGCAGAACAGATCATTCAGGTGTGTGGGATGGTTTCTTTCATTAGCTACGGCACAGCATGTAAAAGGCAGTTCATGCAAGAAGTGATCAGAATGTATAATCCTGGATTTATAAGAGAAAGCTATCACGGATTTGTAAATGATAGTGTCTATTTTTTTTTCCAAGAGCAGATTGACAGGCAATTTTGTTTATGGGCTTCAGAAAAAGTCAGGGGAACACAACCCAGTCCTCATCAAGGGGCTCAGTAGTGGAGAAGGTCAAGACTTCAAATTTCTGGCCATCAACATCTCTTGAGGATCTGTCCTGGAGCCTCCGTGTGGATGCAGTCACAAAGAAGAAGGCTCGCCCGCGACTATACTTTGTGAGGTGTCTGAGGAGATTCGGTATGCTATCGAAGACTCTCTTAAACTACAGGTGTGCCGTGGAGAGCATTCTGCCTGGTTGCTTCACTGCTTGGTATGGAGGTGGCAACTGGCAGGGCAAGAATAAACTCCAGAGGGTTATTAACTCAGCTTGCGACATCACTGGCATCAGACTTCACTCCATTGAAGACATCTACGTGAGGTGGTGCCTTAAAAATGCAGCCTCTTTCCTCAAAGACCCCCACTACCCAGGCCATGCCCTCTTCATTCTGCTACCATTGGGGAAAAAAGTACAGGAGCCTCAAGACAAGCACACAATGGCACAAAGGACAGCTTCTTCCCTGCTACCAACAGATTCCTGAATAATCAATTGGCATTTTTACACAAACTTTCGAATTATTAAAAAATTGTTAGCATGCTTGCTAACATACTTGCTAATAGTCTATGCCCTGGGATAGGTCATGTCCAAATGTGGTCATTTACACAGGGGCACTTTTAAACAGCCTTTCGGTGTTGCGGAGTTTGTCAGAGGGGGAAACATCGTATTCCTTGGGCCTGTTTCTTAGCTAGTGGCTGCAGTCGATTCACACTGTAGCCGCTCCGTAAAAAATGTGTAGGGGTCCAAGTGGAAAAATTAAGGGATGGAATTTGCATAAAAAATTCCAACCTGAAATTTTTACACTGCCACTGGAGCAGAAATTTTTTTGGTGTTCAGTGGCTGTGTAAAAGTGCCTAAAGAAACCAAAGACACTGCCTTACCTTTTGTGCAGTATTATTTTTACTCTTTTATTGTAATCTCATAAGATGGTTATAATATGAATGTTTGCACGATGACGCTGCTGCAAAACAATGACTTGTTCGTGACAATAAATCCTGATTCTGATGGTTGTAGCAGAACAGATCGTTAAGGATCTGGGATGCTTTCTTTTATTAGCTAAGACACAGCATGTATTAAGCAGTTCATGTGAGAAGTGATCAGAATAAATAATCCTGTATTTATTAGAGAAAGCTATCACAGATTTGTAAATGATAGTGTCTTTTTCAAGAGCAGATTGACAAGGAAATTTTGATTGATGTACCTGTACAAAGTATAGACTTCCACAAGGTATTTGATGATGTTGTTTACTTGGGAACTGCGAAGGCTGGTTGTGGTGTACAATACAAGACTGTAAACAGTGGATGTTGACAGAATAAGTAGAGTCCATTTGTTTTTACACGAGGGTCAATAGCTAGCGATGCAACGATGATGGGGCTGGAACTTACTTCCAGTTGATGAACAGCAGGATTAGGCAATGTAGATCCTTTTCAACCAGTATAGTTATAATGGGCCAATAACCTTTCTGATGTACAGTATAACTTTTCTCTGTGATGCTGTGGTTTCTAACATGTTGTTAATCAGTTAATATCATTCAAAATCCTATTAAAATCTATAATGGAAAGGATTAATAAAAAAGCACATGGATCCTATACAGCCTGAAATAATAAAAAGAATTGACATGAAATGAATGCTTTGTATCCATCTTAATGGTTGAAGAAAAATGCTCCATGCATTGTGTTGTAAACGTGTTGACTGTTTGTGCTGTGTTTGAGCTTGCACCTCGTTAGACGAAGAGAGAAATAGTTGATTGATAGCTCAAGTCCTGAAAACCAATAACACCCGTTCCTGGTGACAGTGGGGTCGCTCTGTTTAGGGTGTCCCAGCACCTCCCCCTTTGAGTTGGTCACTCATGTGAGTTGAGTCTGGGATCCACTTGGAAGGGCTTCACTGGTCTGCATACTCTTTGAGACGTCCTTATGGGTTCTGGTGATGTAGAGGATATAGGCTCATTTCCATGTGATGGGTGTGATTGGTGGTTCAGTGGTTTCTGAAGTTCAAATGTGTCCAGCAGGGCATCCAGGCTGAGATGCACAGATGTTGCTTCAGCGAGGTTGCATTCTGTTAGTTGCAACTGGTTGGCATATCTGCTCCATCTGTCCGGTTCATCTTGTACATGATGGAGAACATCTCCATTTTTACTTCGAGTTCTCCCAAGCTGCGATACATTTGACTTATCTCTGTATTCCCGCACCAACACATGGTGACCATCATGAAACAAGCTTTCTTTGGGTCCATGTTGGCGATTGTACTGTTGTTCCATCTCATAATCTCTCAAACTAGACTCTGGTCTTTGTGGAAATGTGGCATCGTATGGTGCTTGTATTTTCCTTCCAAAGAGGTTTTTGGCAGGTGAACTGCCACCTGAAGTTCATGGGTTTGGAGTAATTCTGTAATTTAATGTCTGTAGGATCTCCTCTGTTGGACCCTCCCCCTTGGCCTTGTTCAGAGCTCGTTTGAACATATCCACAATGCTTAACCATTGGACTGAAGATGATATGGAGGCAAGCAAACATGCGTTTGGTTGGGTGGGTCACACTTGTATCTAGTGGGGTCTGCTGACTTGACCAGTTTGTTGTTGTTTCAGATTAATTAAGCGTTGGCATTTGGCAGTTAATCTTCGAAGAGTCATATCTGACTCCAGCTCACTCTTTGCTTGCAAGCACACTCTGAGGTCGGCATCTTGGTGCAACTGCAGACACCTACAAAGACTAGACACTTAAACTGGTCTTCAGTCAGCGTAGGGAGTTTAAAATGCTCGTACTGTCAATTCACCCGTGTATGTCACAAAATCTTCAGTATTTTGAGGCATTGATATCAAATGTTGAACAGTGATGTTTGCTCATGAATATCTGTGCCAACACATTAAGTATTCCCTGAAGCAGAGCTCACGAGGAAGTTTTAGCAGAATGAAGTTTGTGCCGCACTCGTGTTTTTGAGTGCCTAACTTCTGCAACAACAGCCTCATTTTCCATGTATTATTGTTCTTGGCAAAGTTGACTACAAATAAGTCTTAATACTTTTTGAACCAAGTTTCAAATATGATTGACTCTTGGTCAAATCAGACCCAGTGATAGAGTTCATTAAATCATCTGGTGAATTTAAATGAACTTCAGGGTCACTTTCTACAATGGCTGCATCCCGTGTAAACTGAGCTCCCCTGTCGGAAGTCAGGACTTCCTGATGCGGGTCTGCCCTGATGCAGGTCTTCATGGTCATGTTGGCCATCAGGATCACCTGCAGCCACTTTGTGAAGCGATCAACCATAGTGAAGAGGTGTCTCGCCCCACAGCAAACTGGTAGCGGCCCCATAACGTGGACGTGCTGAATCTATACCGCGCTGGCTCAAAAGTTTGGGGAGGTGCTTTAGTGTGAGTTTGCACCTTGGACACCTGGCAGATCATGCAGGTCTTGGCCCACTCACTGATCTGCTTATGGAGCCCATGCTAGAAAAAACATGCTGGCTACTATCTTTACCGTGGTTCTGATGGCCAGATACGCCAAATTGTACACCCTGTCAAAGACATGCCGTCCCCATGCTGCTGACATTATGGGGCGGAGTTTGCCGGTGGAGACGTTGCAGAGGAGCATCTAGTGGCCAGGACCAATGATGACATCCTCCAGCCACAGCCCGGAAAGTGCTGTCCTGTATGCCAGGGTCTCAATGCTGTGCCCTGGATAAGGCTGAATAGTCTATGCCCTGGGATAGGTCATGGACAGACTCTATGGCGGGTTGGGAGAGTGCATTGGCCACCACATTGCTCTTTCTGGTGATATGTTGGATGGCCGTAGTGAATTCAGACATGTAGGAAAGGTGCCTCTGCTGCCTGGCTGACCATGGGGCATACATTTTGTGGAAGACAACAGTCAGTGGTTTGTGAGGACCTTGAATTGTCTGCCTTCCAGAAAGTATCTTAAGTGTCTGACTGCCAGGTATAGTGCCAATAGCTCCCAGTGAAAGATGCTGTATTTAAAGTTCAGGTAGCTGGAATTGCCTGGCAAAAAGGTCAGGGAATGCCATTGCCTGTTGATCAGCTGTTTGAGGACCCCTCTGATCGCTGTGCTGGAAATGTCTACTGTGAGAGCAGTTGGCTCCTCCTGCCTGGGGTGACTCAGAAGGATGGCATTGGCCAGAGTGTCCTTTGCCTTCCGGAACACCTCCAAGGCCTCCCTATCCCAGGCAATGTCTTTATTTGAACCCACCATGAGCGAGAACAGAGGGTGCATGATCCAAGCTGCTGCTGGCATGAAAGGATGGTAGAAGTTAATCATACCGACGAACTCCTGCAGCCACTTCATGGTGCGAGGTTTTGTGAACTTCCAAACGGCCTTCACCTTCTCGGGGAGTGGTTTTGCCCTGTACCTTTCATTTTGATGCCCCAGGAAGTCAATTGTGTCCTGCCCAATCTGACATTTGGTGGGGTTGAAGGTCAGCCCAAACTCCTGCAGGCACATGAATAGTTGTCTGAGGTGGGCCGTGTGCTCTGAGTGGTTGCGACTGGCAATAAGGATATTGCCCTGGTAGTTGAACGCAAATGGGAAGTCCCAGCCTACTGCGTCCATCAGCCACTGAAAAGTTTGAGCAGCATTTTTAAGCCCAAAGGCAATCCTCAAAAATTTGAACTGGCCAAAGTGGGTGATTATGGTGGTTTTGGGTAGGTCCTTGGGCAGTACTTGGATTTGATGATAATCCTTGATTTAATCGACATTTGAAAACACTCATGCCCCTTGTAAGTTGATGGTAAATTCTTGGATATGGGGCACAGGGTATCTGTCCAGTGTGGTGGCCTCATTGAAGAGTTGGTAATCACCACATGGCCTCCACCCTCTTGCTTTCTTTGAGACCATGTGCAGGGGGGGTAGCCCTGGGCCTGTCCGACCGCTGCACTATTCCCACCTCCTCCATTTTCTTAAATTACTCTTTGGCACTGGCAAGTTTTTAGGAGGGAAAGTGGCATGCCCTGTCATGGAGTGGGGGGCCATCAGTGAGGATGTGGTGCCTTACTCCATGCTTTGGTTCCGCAGAGGAGAATTGTCACGCCACGAGTGCAGGGAACTCCGCCAGGATGCATGTGCAGGTGTCGCCGTACCGCATGACGGAGTCAGCGTGGGGGGCTGGTAGTCTGGCTTGTGAAGTTTGTAAAGTTCTGGTGTGCACTAAACTCTGCCCTTCCAAGTCTACCAGCAGGTAGTGGCCATGCAGGAAATTGGTTCCCAGGAACGGTTGTGCCATTGCCATGATGGTAAAAGTCCATTTAAAGTGGTGGCCATCAAAACGTAGGGGGATGGTGCAGGTGCTGTTGTGTGCGTGCTACACGAAGTGTGGAGTAAGAACGACACACTCACTCAGTTAAGTTGAGGTCAAGACTGATTTTTTGCTCTGCCAGCTCTGTTTATATTCACTCCCTGCCTCAGACAACAGGAGTGATGTCATCACAGCACCAACCTCCGAATGGCCCTCATTTCCACCATTGCCCGCTGTTTCCCACCATGTGGGAGGTCACACAGGACAATGGGCGTTGCACCCTGCGGAACCCTTGTGAACACCACGTTCGCCGGCCATTTTGTGAGCCGGGATGCGACTCGGTTCGCAGGCCGCTATAATGCAAATGTATATGAATATACAAAAAAAAATTAAAATGCACTTTAAAATCTAGAAATAGCCCCTCTAAACCTTAAGAGAAAGGAAAAGAAAACAGTGGACAGAGGTGGGGGGGGGGGGAGGGAAGAAAAAATAGAAAAGGGGAAAACATTTACTACAATTTAAATAATAAATAAAAATATTAAATTACTAATAAGGGATAAAAATTAAATATAAATTATTTAATAAATAGACTAAACTATCCAGGCATTTAAATGATTCAAATAAGACTGCCATGTCACACTATGAACATGTTATATTCATTTCTAAGATTATAAGTAATTTTCTCCAGGGGTATACACATTTGCATTTCCATAATCCACCGATCAATATGTAAGAAGGAATTGGATTTCAAAATTTTCCGGGGTTGTAGGTTAACTGAGGTGTTTGGGTCGCACGGGCTCATGGGTCAGAAGGGCCTGTTACCATGTTGTATATCTAAATTTTTAAAATTAAAATTTAAAGCTAAATGCAAGATTATGAAATAGTAATTAATTCTTTGTTAAGTAGTACTACGGAATCCTGAATGCAACCATGAAATATTGTAAAATAATTGATTATTCTTTCTTTCATTTACATGTATCCAAACTGTTTTTTAATGCCTACAACTCCAGAAATGTTGTGTCAGTTTGGCTCTTGTATTCCACCACAAACCTTTCCTTTAATTTCCACTTTCATATGTCTGCACAATGTTTTGTTTCGCTAGGTTTTGCAATCCTGATGCAAATTCAATAAACTTTTCATTAAACCATTAGATGATGCTTATTTAGATTTTTTTGCCCCATTTCTTTAAATGCCTTGCCAATACTCAGTTCTGTTCCTTATCAACAGATCTGTCTTAACCAATTTCCAGGTCATCTTTTGTCTTGTAACTCGCTCCTCCCCCAGCGCTATTTAAACCAGTGGTTCTTAACCAAATTCTTTCCACTCATATCCCACTGTAAGTAATCCCTATGCTATAGGTGCTCTGTGATTAGTAAGCGATAACTTAAGGTGGTACCGGTACAAGATCCTTTATCCGAAACCCTTGGGGTGCGGTGTGTTCTGAATTTCAGATTTTTCCGGATTTCAGAAAGTCAAATTTAAGCCCACCCGAATTGTGCTGCCATATCCACCCCCACTACCTTCCAGTCACCCTGCCGTCTCCCCCCACCTCCCTTGCCCGCCCGACTCACGCTGCCGGACTCCACCCCCCCCGCCCGACTCGCCCTACTGGTCTCCCCCCCCTTCACCTGACTCGCACTGCTGGTCTACCCACACCCCCCCCCCCCCCCCCCCCGCTTGCCTGCCCGACTTGCGCTGCCGGTTCCCCCCCCTTGCCCACCCGACTTGCACTGCCGCCTCTCTCCCTACTTGCCGGATTTTGGAGCTTTGCGGATTTTAGATGTCTGGATAAATGACCATGTACCTGTATGTGAGTGGAATGAGAAAGGTTCAGAAAACGCTGTTTAAATCATACCTAATTGACTCGTTATCTGCCCGGTTTCATAACTCCAAAGGAAATGGACCAATGACAATTTTTTTCAAGCACAATATTTCAGTAACCATTGGGTCTAGAGCAGTGATTCTCAACCTTCCCTTCCCACTCACATACCACCTTAAGTAATCCCTTATTAATCACAGAGCACCGATGGCATAGGGATTATTTAAAGTGGTATGTGAGTGGAAAGAAAAAGGTTGAGAACCACTGGTCTAGACAGCAGTTGTGTGATACATTTGCCATAATTTATTAAAATGTGTATTAACAAAGGAATGTTACTGGAGAATTTTGTTGAATATTTTATTTTTCACTTTTCATAAATACATTCATACAATCTTTAAATTTTTAAACACATCAACTATACTAAATATCTGAAAAAAATTCCTCCCCTTCCCTTCCCCCTCCCCCCATAAATACAAAAACATGGCTTCACATACCATCAGAGCTCTCATTTTCATAATTCTTTTTTGGGGATATTGCATCATTGCATACATCGAAAGGTCAGATTTATAATTGGATCCCTATATAATCCAAGTATGGTTGCCATATCTTAATGAATGTGTCATTTATTTAAGGTGCAAGTTCTCCATGGGAATACAACTACGTAACTCCGAGGCCCATTGAGCAATAAGGGGGGAGTTGGATTTGTAGGTGATTGGTTTTCACTTCTTAGCCACAGACAAAGCTACTTTAACAAAACAAATTTGAAATTTAGTCAGTTTGTAGCTCACATCCGTAAGATTGCCCAGGAGGTACAGCTCTGGGTCACATGGGAAAGACACTCCTGTTACTCTTGTTAGTGTTTCAGTGATATCATACCAGAATGGTCTTACCTTTACACACGACCAGGTAGAATGTAAAAAGGTCCTAAATTCAACACCACATCTGAAGCACAGTTCAGATATTTCAGATTTTGATTTATGCAGTTTTTGTGGTGCGAGATATAACTAATGTAAAAAAAATTGTATTGAACCAGTCCATATCTTGCATTGATCATTGATGTCCTTCTATCCAAACACCAATCAGACCAACACTCCTCTGGTATTCTAACACCCAGGACTGACTCCTACCTCACTCTTGACCTTTGAAGGCCCAATTTAGCATTTTTGCCTTGGAGAATAAAATATATCCTAGTTATAAATTTAGGTGCATTTCCCAGCCTAAGTATCCCTTCCACTTCATTACTTGAAGGCAGGACCTCATCTTTCTTGCAAGAAGGACCTTAATTGAATGAAAGCAGTGGAAGGTTCTATTCGACAAGTCATATTTCTGTTTTAGTTGTTAAAAGGACACAAGTAGTCCTTACTCACAACAATGTTCAATGGGCCTAATTCCTTTCTCATACTAAACGTTTAAATTTCTGTTACTCAAATTAATTGGTAATTAAGGCACAGTGGTGCTTTTGGTGATATCTCCACTTTTTTCCCCAATACATTTCTTAATCTCATGCCAAATTTTAATGATATGGATTAAAATGGGGTTATAATTTTTAAAAATTAATTTAACATTCCATCTGTGAATAAAATCCTTCTCTGCCCCCTCCCTCAATGTATGTAATCCATGAGGGAGAGCTTTCCTTCAAAAAAAGGATGAAAATTCGCCTGGGCTGCTAGATAATTTTTTTTTAAAAATCTGGTAGTCTTAATTTCCCAATTCATATTCCCACATCATTTTCTCCATGGAGATCCTAGGCACTTCATTATTCCAAAAAAATTGTCTTATATGACCATTGAGTACAGGTGGTCCCTGACATATGACCATAATAGGGAACAACAAACTGGTTGTAACTCAGATTGATCATAAATTGTGTTCACCCACCACGCACGATTAAACGAGACCATAAAGAATTTTTAAAGATTTTTAAATAAACAAATCTTTAATAAAGAATGTAAACACATGTACAGTACTTTCAATAAAGATATTACCGATACCCATTTGAACTAGTATATAATAAAGTCATTGGACTCGGGTGTTGGTCTGCCGCGAGGAGCGTCGACAGGGCTACCGCTAGGAGTGAGGACCTTGGGCTGCTGCGGAGAGCGGGGACATTAGGGTTGCCGCGGAGAGTGGAGACCACTGTATACAGTACTTTTAATACAAGATTGGTACTTGTACAGTAGTTTCAATGAATATTTTTTTAAAATTGGTTGTTTGTGCATGTGAACATAACTCGCTTAGGTTGGAAGTCTAGGACTACCTGAATCAAATAAATTTCAAGGCAAGAGAATAGGCAACAACTGGTAGAGGTATTGCAGTCTTGGCATCACTTTCATTTTCACACAATTAACCTTCCCAACTAAAGTAATAGGCAAGTTCTTCCATCTTTGTAGATCATCTTCTATCTTTCCAAGATAGAATATAGGGAGATAGTTAAGTCTGTATAAATTTTGTAAGTTATTATCTAACATTATTCCTAAATATTTAATTCCTTCCAATTTTCATTTTAACTGGATTCCTTTTTGGTATCTTTCATAATCAAAATTTGTTAGTAGCATTAATTTCACTTTTTTCCAAATTAATTTTGTAACCAGAGACACTTCCATATTTCTCCAGTGTGGTCTGTAGTTTGGCTGAAGACTCTTTAGAGTCTGATAAATACAGCAGCACATTGTCTGCAAACAAATTGATTTTAAGCTATTCCAGGTCAACTCTGAATCCCTTTATGTCCGGATCCCTTGTTATAATCTCTACTAATGGTTCAATCACCAAAATGAAGAAACCTGGTGACAGTGGGCACCCCTATCTGCTTAATCTACTCAAAGGGAACCACATTGACATCTATTAGTTATAATTTTGGTGAATGGTTCATGATAGAGGGTTTTTTTTTTGTAGCCCATTCCAAACTTTTCTAATTCTTTGAATAGAAACAGCCGTTCTTAATGATCTTACTGATTTGATGCCTTTTCTGCATCCAAAGATACAGTTACCCTTAAATTCACTTTAGAATTAGCCAGATGAATTATATTGAATTATCTGCACAAATTGTCTACCGAGTGTCTTTTTTTAAACAAAGCCTACCTGATCCAGATTTATCAATTTAGGTAAATATTGACCTAATCTATTGGCTAAAGCTTTAGACAGAATCTTGTAATGGGTCTATATGAGGACAATTTTAATGGATCTGGGTTTTTTTTTCGGTAGCACCATGATGATAGCTGTTGAGAAGGATTCTGGGAGAGTCTGATTCTTGGTTGCTTAATTTATCACCTCCAGAATAAGAGGCATCAAAAGATCTTTAAATTGTCTTTAAAACTCAGTGGGAAACCATCTTTTCCCAGTGATTTATTGCCCATAATGTATTTTTGCCTTTTTCAATCCAATTCCATCTGATCTTTATTTTCAAATTTTGGCAATTCAATCGATGAAATAAATTCAGCCATTTCCCTAGAGTCACCTGGCAATTCTGACTTAGACAGTCTTGTATAAGACTGTTTAAAAGTATCACTAGTTTCTTTTGGATTATATTGTTAATTTGTCAGGTTCTGTTGGAATTGCATTAATCATCCTTGATGTCTCTTCTGCTTTTTATTGCCACAAGAGAACTTTACATACCTTATCTCCTCATTCATATTTTAGTTTTGATTTTAAAATAATTATTTGTTTTATATTTTGGTAATGTATTATATTTCATATTTTAATTTCCAAGATCTTATATTTATCTTTTGAATCCAATCTCTGCTACTCTTTTTCCAAATCTTATTTATTTACCCTGACCATTTACCCCTGTCAAGTGTTCTTTCTTTGTTTTTCTGGTATATGAAATTATCTGTTGCATGAAATAAGCATTAAATGGGAGGGAGGGGGGGAGGAAATGTTACGTGATGCTGTAGGGTTAGGACATAGGAGCCTGACCATCCTGGGAATTAGTAAAAAAAAAGTGTAGACTAAGAAATGTTTTCAGTCATTAGACATTTTAATAATACATATAAATACTTCTACAATACATTCAAAATTTCTCAAAAAAAAGCTACCGCTACCTTACCTAGAGCCCTAAGAGAAAATCAAAAAGGATCGGAGCCCTCCTATGATTCAGAAGCAGGGAGTTAGCATACAAGCTACTCCCTGGGTAAGTACTACTGCCAAAGGGACTTCCACCGACATCGCTCCTCTGCAATGTTGGGGAGATGGTGACAGAGAAGAACCCAGAAGCCCAATGCACATATAACACAACATAGAATGTATAATATGCGAAACATCGCACATGCATGAGAAACGATGCCTTCCTAAATATCATCAGAAGAGGGAAAAGAGGAGACAGGCTCTCAACAGACTAGCAGCGAAGAAGAGGAAGATGAAGAGGATGTAAAAGACATAACCAGTATGGAATAATTAATTATAGAATACCATGAAATGAAAAGAGAAGTGAAAGAGAAAAAAAAGCAGAGTTGTGGATGTTGTTAATAATTTGATAAAATGAATGGGACAATGAAGAAAGTGCAGGGAGAAATGCAACATTTGGATGACAGAGTTACCAGAGTGGAAGATTACACCACTGCCTTAGTTATGGAAAATCAGAAGCTGAAGCAAAAGGAGGATATATTGGAACATTTTAGCAGAAAGAATAATATTAAAATAGTGGGTCTTAAGGAAGGAGTGAAGGAACAAGATCCAAATACCTTTTTTTTTTGAAAAATGGATTCCTGAAGTATTAGGTGAAGTGCATTTTGAGCATCTTATCGAGATTTTGAAAGACCACATCGATCTCTCAGACCAAAACAGCTTCCGAATCAGAATCCACATTCTGTGCTAATTAAGTTTCTTTGGTATCAAGATAGAGAAAAAAGATTTTGACATTAGCAGCAGAAGGGGCAAGAGCAAGGAAAGGCCCACTTGAGTATGCAGGGGTAGAGTTCTATTCTAGCCCAATACAAGTGCTAATTTATTAAAAAGACAAGTGTTAATTTATTAAAAAGAATAGAATTTAATCCAGTTAAGATTCTTTGGGAAAAGGGATATAGATTTGTGCTGAGACATCCAGCAACTTTGAAGATTTTTTTGCCTGGAGGTGAAAATGTTTTTTTTTCAAGCAAGCAGAAGACTTTGCAAAATCTCCCAGTTATCCAGAGGGAATGAAGAATTAGAAATACAACAGCTATGGACATAATTGAAGGGACTGATACTTGGTGGTATATAACGAGTGGCTGGTTTAAAACATTTATTTTTGCTTTGTTAATCTTTGGAAATTATTGAATCTTTTGAAAATATTTTTTGCTTTCCAGATATATTATATATAAAATGTTTTGAGATTAACATATGAGGGGGGTTGGGGGGGGGGGTGATGTGGGCTTCCAACTCTTACTGTTGTTGGAACATTTGATTACTATTTGGAATAAGATAAATGATGAAATTGGTACAAAAGGAAATATATCACCTAAAATGCCTTTAATACAAAATCAACTTGAACCTTTTTCACAAGATGATTAAAAAAAATACTTGGCCCAATAAGAGTATTACAAATATTGAACAACTCCCTAACTTTAAGAATTACCATCAAGCAGCTTAAAAGTGATTCTTACATCTTTGTTGAAGTAGAAAAGCCAGCATGAGGTAAAATAGAACTAGATAAAATGGGAGTGAGGTTAGCAGAGGAATTCATATATAAATGGATTCAAAATTATTAATTGGGGCTAATTGATGACATTTGAAAAATTGAGGAACAAATATTTCATACCTAACAATATTTTACTTTGTTATTTTCAATTGAGAACATTCTTAAGGGTAAAACTAGGTCCAGAGATATGGTTACCTATTTGTCATGAGGGGAAAACTCTTATTAGGAGAGGAAACTAAATTTACATCAGCAATACATCTTTTACTGCAAAAAGGAACAACTAAGCAAGGACTGCATAAATCTAGACAGAAATGGGAGTTAGACTTGAATATTACACTTAATGAGCAAAGATGGTGTGATCTCTGTCAAGACAATATGACAAATAGTATTAATGTAAGCTGTAGATCGGTTCAATATAATTTCTTACTTCAATTATATTTTACACCACAAAAATTGAATAGAATGAAATCAGATTTATCAGATCAATGTTTTAGGTGTGGTGAAGAGATAGGTACTTTCTTACACTCAACTTGTTCAAGTTCTAAGATTTAAAAAACCCTTCTGGGCAGCTTAGGGGAATTTTTAGAACAAGTTACAAGAATATTTTTCCTATTAAACCCAGGCTTATTCTTATTGGTGAATACAGAGGAACAAGACCTAGGATGAAATTATCAATTTATCAAATTAAATTTGTTATAATAGCTTTAGAGTTTTGGAATGGGAAGATGGAATACAGAAATATAAATTTGTATCCTTTTAGATAAAAATCACAATTTAAGAAAAAATATTTATTTTTGACATATCTGGACCAGGTGCCTAGGGTCTGGTGGGATCTCTCAATAAGCAAGTTTTCTTTGAATCTTCCTGTTCCAACATTTGGGGAATCCATTCCTCAAAGAATCCCACCGGGTCATTCCCTTCAATCCCTTCTTTTAGCCCAATGATACGGACATTATTCCATCAGCTGACATTCTCCATATAAACAAATTTATCCAGCACCAGTTGCATTTTCTTCCATGGCCTTCAGTTTTTCCTGAGCCATTGTCAGCTCATTTTCGACTTAGCCCACTCAATTTGTTAGGTTTTCGAGCGAAATCGCCATAACCGATATTTTGCCTGTCACGTCTTTCAACACATTTTCTACCTTAGAAAATTGTCGACTCAATGTCTCCATGTTTCCAGCAACTTTTGCAGATTAGGTGTCGACCGCTACCCCCACCCCCCACCCCGTCTATTTGAATCTGCTCCGACATCATGGTGGCACCTTCAATACCACTCTCTTGTGGACTTTCTGGCAATGATCTCAGCGATTTTTGAACTTCAGTCTTATGTTTTTGGGTCGTATTTTTCTTACCCTTCATTTTCTATTTTTAGCATGCAAAATATTTAATCTGATAACTTTGAATAGTCTTTTTAAGAGCTCTTCTAACCCACATCTGGCTAGACCATTTGTATGGCCATGCCCCCCCCCCCTATTATTGGAGAAATTAATGGACAAAAGTTGACAGATCTCCTGGACCTGCTGGCCTATATTAATAAATAGCTTGAAGATAGTGATTGTACCAGTAATATCACTCAATTTTAGAATTACTCAAAAGATTTGAAGATAACAAACCAAACTCTGCTGTAAAAGAAGGGTGGAAGAGAGGAATTATAGGCTGGTTATTAAGACATCATTGCTGTGGAAAATATGTATTGGTCATAAGTGCATTGTAACAGAGCACTTGTAAACATCAGAGGACAGAATGGAGATGTGTTTGTCAAAATGAAATATTACATCATTCTGATTATTCTTTGACAATGTAAAAAATAAAGTGTTTTTTGGGAATCCTATGAATAGAGCTTTCTATCTTTCAAGTCAACCTTGTTGCAATATCTGAGGAAAGGTTTCCCATCTTAACTGTTGCGGAGTTTCTTCTGATGGATCTCTGTGCACACAATTGACAGAATATCTTCATGGATGCAGCAACTGGTCTTTTGGTTAGTTTGGGTCTTCCATATTTGCAGGCAGGTAGAAGTCTTGGATAAATCATCGTTTAAATAGCTCAATGCTAGTTATTAGTTTAGAAAACTTTGACTGTGAGACATGACTGTCCATTTAATCTTGCAAACAGCTCATTGCATATTTTTATCTTGCTAAATGGGAAGGTAGACTTAAGATAATTAATACTCGATGTACTAGATATTTAAGAATCATTGTTAATGTCAGACATTTAATGTTGTGCAGAACATACATTGCAAAGGATTATCACATTCTCCAGTGTGAGCCTGTGAGAGAACATTGAGAAAAAATCTACATAATCAAATCCCAAACAAGAAATCAAATTTGAACCTAAAATAAGAATGGTAGAGTTTTTTCTTAATGTTTTACACTTTGTATCCTGTCCTATTTCATTAATTGTTAATTTCCACTAGTTCACTATTTATTTTGTAGTTGAACAGTTAGTGCAGTGATTAGTGTACCAAACCAGTGACCCGGGTTTGTATCCGGTATTGTAAGGAGTTTATGCATTTCTCATGTGATAGAGTGGGTTTACTCCAGATGGTCCTGTTTCCTCCCACATTCCAAAATTGAACAAGGTTAGCTCATTAATTGGTAGCATGGGTATATTTGTGCGGTGATGGCTCATGGGTCAGAAGGGTCTGTTTCTGTCCTGTATCTCTAAATTAAAATTTTTCAAAACTATCAGTAGATCCCACTCATCACTTCAACTGATTTTTACTGATCTGTTGAAAGTTTGCAAGGTTCCAACCTATCTTGACTTGAGTCATTGTTCTTGTTTAGAATTTGTTCGATTGAAATATGTAAACTTGCAGAAGGATCCAGAATTGAATTCTAACTTTTGAAAAAGTAAGTTCTGATTATGGGATGATCACCTGTGAAGAAATAGTAAAAGAGAAATTGTTGTTTACTCAGAATGGTTTTTTTTAGAATGTACTTTTCCAGGTTTGAACTGTTTATTAGCATATGATTTGGGCTAATAGTACATTTGTTTTTTTGTGGTTGTGACTGACTCTTTACTGAAAGATGCATGTAAAATAAAGCCCTACTCTGGAAAAGTATGAAGCAATGAAACATGATAAACCATTACTGTTTTTCTTTTTTTTTAAAGAATACTCGCAAATATTTATTGAGAAAGGGTACTAATAATTTGTCAGTCCTTTATAATCCACATTCTCAATAATGGCTTTTCCATATTAAGTATTTTAGTGTTTTTTCTGCAATGATAGTTACCCCTCTTTAAGGCTCCTCCATAAACTCTTTCTGTCTTTGTCCAACCTATTGCCTATTTCCACAACTTGCACGCATCGCTCTCCCAATAATTGGTAGCAGAATTTTAAATGACTCTGGAGTTCCTTTAGGAACCCAACCATTTTCCAACAGTAAAGTATTTCTCAAGTTGCAGACTTGAGACTTGCAAATTTCAGTTATCTTTCCTTGCTGTCACATGTTGTCTTGACATCTGTTCCTTTTTTTTTGCTTTACTCTTATAAAGTGCATCATTAATGTTTGTCCCTGCTGCTGTAGAGCATTATAACTGGGAAATACAATGTTGACTGAAATCCAAAAGGTTGAGCAAGTGTGCATGTAAGCAAGCAGTATGTTGTGAGTGGCTGTGATGAACTTTTTAAGTAGGTCGTGGACTAAGTGGAAATCCTAAGGAATCTGTATCCATACAAATCCAAACCAGCTTCTCTCAACCCCTGTGATGTGATTAATTGCCAACAAGCCTTTACAAATCAACATATGTAACAAAAGTGCTGCCAATACGCTTGGTTCTGTCCCCAAGTGCCATTGAAAGCGATAAACGTCAGAATAATTTCTGGAACCAAACACATTCACCAACTTTAGAGAATGCTGAGAAGCTTAGACTTCTCCCCTTCAAAGTACAGGAATTTGTGTGCTAATGGTGAGCATCCAACATTTATACATTGAACAGCTGGCTCCTTGAGTTTCACTGGCAAACTGGATGAAGAAGATACAATCACAAGGGAGATTGTGTTAATCATATAGTCATGGTGTGATTTTTATATTATAAAGCAAGGGAAGTTCAAGACAAACTTTAGCAACTCACGGATTGGTGTACACAGAGGATCATTCCTCTGAGTGATCATATGAGTTATGTTCAGAATTATCACCAGTTATACAGTTATAAAGTTAAAGGGCAGCTTCCAAAGAAACAGCAGACAGGATTGATTACCTGCACACAATTGGGAATGGATTCCTTCATGTATTTGCAGGAGTACATTGCATTTAGAATCCGAGATTTACACTTGTGTGGATGTCATCTAAGCGTTAAAATTGTGAAGGGTATAAAAGTAATATTGGTATATTAGAGTGCACAATAATTCACAGCATTTTATTCTATCTTTAGTAATTTCATTTAACATCCTATTTCCTATGATTTGTGGTATTTAAAATATTAGTTAATTTGTGGGACTTTCCAATTCTTAATTATTTTTCAGACTTCTGGGTTGCGTTGCTACATGAACTTTGATTGGTTTCAATTCCCCCAGATCTGCTCTGGTTGATTCCAAGTGCAAGGTGGAAAAGAAAATGCATACCTACGAACCTGGATACGATCACATCATATTTTAGCTTTTAATTTAGGTTTCATCTTTTCATTTCCAGTTTGTAGCATTTTCTTTTTGTTGCTTATAGTATAGAATAAATTATTCTTCAATTCATTTCGAACAAAACTATTGCTTGTCATACATGAGGTGCTGCCTCAAAAAGGTAGCCAACATCATAAAGGACCCACATCACCCTGGTCACAATATCTTGTTACTACCACCTCCTGAAATCCACCACCTCTAGGTTCCAGAACAGTTTCGTTCCAACATCTACCAGACTCTTGAACCTCCCCTTTGTACTAATCATAGACTGCTCCAAAAGAACAAAAGTACTGATTGCACTATTGCAAGACTTTTTTTTTGTGTTGGAATGGGTTAGAAGAATGGGAACTGGTGAAGTGTTTAAGGAAAGAAATTGGGCTGAGGGTTACCGAAAATTGAAAGATTTTATGTTGGAAGCTACTCAAGCAGAATATAATGTCATTCTTCATTTTTGCATTTGACCTGGTAAATGGACCGGATCCAGGACAGACATGTCTATGGAAATGGGTAGAGGAATTAAAACGGCTGGCAATCAGGGAACAAAGCGGTCACCCAATCTTCAGGTCATTTGATAGTCCAGCTACCTTGTTTGATGTATTGCCTTAAGTTGCCTTCTCAGTCTGCAGTGGGTCTTGAACCTACACCCTGCTGACTATAAGATTCCATTGACAATCGTTATGTATATAGGTATCAAGTTAATGATTATAAAAGAAACAAGGAAATTTTAAAGTATTTTTGAGAACTATGTTTCAGTCGAGATTCTTGCGATTGGCACAAATGCGGACCCATGATTTTGATTAAAAATGTCTGAGGGTGATCACTGTGCTTGGTTCAATCCACTTTGATAGTGTTTTCTTGAAGGAGAAGCCATTCTGATACTGGTCCTTCTTATGATACAAAATTGTTACAAAAGGATAAGCAGTTGGGTGTATGGATATGTGCCATTTGCAATCTCACAACTCTGTTCAAAAGTGTAAGAATTAACGGTTATAGAAATGCTGTTCTGTGGGAGTTTACCACTGCAGTCATTTTTAAAATGCATGTGAAAAATCCACTAATTCTCAGAACTTGCAGTGGCATAACATTTCCTTAGCTGAAGGGTGAAAATCTTAATTTTCAAATTGAAGCCATAAAGTATGGAGACAGAACTACAGTATATAAAAGTTGGAAAGTAAATAGCTAATGATGCCTTGTCTATTAAAGATTAGTATTTCACCATCATTTGACTCATCACAGCTTTGAAACCTGATGTAGACTTGGCAATATGGGAACGGAAGAGCAGATTTTAGGACTGCTGCCATCATTGAGGAACTTTGCCTGCCAGCCTTGTATTTTGGGAAGTCCAATGCATGCTGGCTAAGTATTTTTTTTTTCTCTTCAATTCAAAGGATGCAGTGTGCTTGGCTAGTTGAGTTATGTGGTGTGCTGCAGCATGCTTCTCTGAATTGGTTTCCCTCTGTGATCTTAGATTGTCACTCTTTATAAGATCCTCTTAAGCGGAGGGTTGATGATAGAGATCAAAAGGACATTATAGCCAAGCTGAAGCTTATCTTCATGGCTGTAAACCCACTTTCCAACTGAAATTACAGATGTCATCAGGACGTTGAGTTATTTTGTTCTTGCTTCTCTTTAGACGAGGTGTGCTAATGTTATTTATAATGATCATTTTATTACACTTACTGAATCCAGTTAGCCTGTGTACCAGCCACCAGAGTAGGAGCAACACCAGTGTTGTTCCAGTTTTCTAGCATCTGCAGACTTGTTTACCTCTGTCTGAGAATGGGACTGGGTCATTCTGTCATTGGATTCTGTCCCGCCATATAATTACATTTTATTGGATCTGTACTTGTACCCTATTTACCCACTGAGTCCCCTCCCTTAAAACTCATTCACTATGAAAATAAAAAAAAATAAAGAATCCATCACCCAACTGTACAATTTCATTCTGTTAATCTGCTTACTAACTGTTACGAACCACATGTAATGAGCAGCAATAGGCAATGAAGCAGCCAGTTTTTAATTTGAAAACACTAATTTTATTTCTAACTCAAATTATAGTCTTAACTTTTAAACTATCAACACTAAATCTATATCCAACTATGTTTATGTGTATGTGATAAACCGAAACCATTACAGTCCAGGCCAAAATCTAGAAAGTTACTTCAAATTCAGTCTTTTAAATTCAGTGTTGAAGCGTAGGCCTTTGACATTTAATGCCCAGAATTAATGAACTGATGGGAAGACTGGAGTTGTCGCTTCTACAAACTCATGAATTCTCCTTGCATTGCCTTTGAAGAAATGTCCATCCACATGAGCTGTGGTCATAACACTCCTGGTCCTTTTGTAGGCAAGACAAACTGGGCAGCCTCCATGAAGCTTCCAAGAGCCTGACACCGGACTCTCCAAGTGACCTTCACTTAGTCGTACTCAAAATGAAGGAGAAACTCCAAGTGACTGCAAGAAGCATTTTGCTTCCCAAAAAGTCCCTCCTGGCACAGGTCAATCCACCAAAAAGGCCCAGTAATTCACAGAGCATGCTTTGCTCTGATTTCCACATAAATGACTGGCCACAAGAGCTGTTTTCAAGAGCTGTGTTCTCTTCAGTCGTCAGAATGGTTCTTGCTTTGCAAAATCACAATGTCTTTGCAAATGTATGGAATTCTGGAACAGACTGTGACAAACCTTCCCTCAGTTCTTCCAATGTATCAAATTATCACTGGCTGTGACTTGAGCTTGTGTGAAATATTAAATGTTAACTGTGACCATTCAGTCCCTCCAGTCTATACTATCCCTTACAGTGATAATCCCATTTTATAAAAGGGGAGCTCATAATACTGAGAAAGCCTGAATGTTCCAATTCAACAAATAATCTTCCAGTACATAAAAACATAAGCACAACCGTGCTTAGAATTTACCTCAAAGATCTGAATGAGTGAACATGATAAATGAGGGAGGTGTTTTATTTTGCTATATCTATCTGAACGCTTCCACCAGCGTTGTCTCCGCTCCATCCTCAACATCCATTGGAGCGCTCACACCCCTAACGTCGAGGTACTCGAGATGGCAGAGGTCGACAGCATCGAGTCCACGCTGCTGAAGATCCAGCTGCGCTGGATGGGTCACGTCTCCAGAATGGAGGACCATCGCCTTCCCAAGATCGTATTATATGGCGAGCTCTCCACTGGCCACCGTGACAGAGGTGCACCAAAGAAAAGGTACAAGGACTGCCTAAAGAAATCTCTTGGTGCCTGCCACATTGACCACCGCCAGTGGGCTGATAACGCCTCAAACCGTGCATCTTGGCGCCTCACAGTTTGGCGGGCAGCAGCCTCCTTTGAAGAAGACCGCAGAGCCCACCTCACTGACAAAAGGCAAAGGAGGAAAAACCCAACACCCAACCCCAACCAACCAATTTTCCCTTGCAACCGCTGCAATCGTGTCTGCCTGTCCCGCATCGGACTGGTCAGCCACAAACGAGCCTGCAGCTGACGTGGACTTTTTACCCCCTCCATAAATCTTCGTCCGCGAAGCCAAGCCAAAGAAGATCTATCTGTATATTAATCTTAGCAAACACTGAGTTGATCATCCAGCCTGAGCCCGAGATCTCTTATGACAGTAATAATATACTGAAAGTGCACATATTTTTAATGGGATAAACATGGCCATAAAATTTTGAGTTTTCTTCTAAAATGCAGTGTTCCTCAGTTAAAACATTATTTTTAAATTTGCAAAATTCTTAAGTTGAATAAAGGGAATTTAATGGAGAAATCTGGGGTTCCAAAGGGAAATGTCAAAATCTGCATTAAATACAAAGAAGAATTGAATTTTACACTGACAGATTTGGATGAGAAAAGATGTCAGGAATCTCTTGTGCAGTACAAACATGGTAATGGGCTGGTTGGGGCAACAGGATTTGGTCTTTGCTTGGATAACTCTTGTAAAACATAAGAGCAATCTTATATATGTTATTAATTTGTTCTGCAGTTTACCTATGCATTGTTGCTCCAGTCCATGCTGATATCAGGACAAGAAAGCTTACAGAATTATGAAAAGCAACTAAATCAGGCTCCAGTATTTCAAATATTTTATAGATATATCTGCCTGATGCTTAAAATCTGTCTGAAAGTATAAAGAATGGATTACTCAACTTAAAAAATACAATCCCATAAACTATTGAGGGAGTATTAACATCTTTGCTCTCAAAATATTTTAAAATGCAAAGTATAAACAGTGCAGAGAAACTGCAAATCTGCAAAATTTCAAGGACATTAATAAAAATGAGAGCCTCTACATGTAACAGGAAGATGAACAGAAGTGACTTTGTTGCGTGTGAGAAAATGAGCTTGAGGGATGACCAAGAGAGGGTTAAACAACCAAGTCCACAGATTTTGAGGTCATGTGCAATATTCAAATGTGCTGGAGAAGCTCAACAGCATTTATAGGAAGCAAATGGTAACCAACATTTTGGGTCTGAGCGCTTCGTGAAGGAATGAGCAAAATACAAACAGGCACCTGAATAAAAATGTGGAGGAGGTGGCGAGAAGAGAAGAGGAGAGGAAGGGGAAGAAGCATAAGTGAGAGGTCAAAGGTGGATACAGGTGGGAGAGAAAAAGAGAAGTGATTGGGGTATATATTGTCGTCTCTCCAATTTACCAGTAGCATCACTTTGGCAATGCATGAGGCCATGCATGGCATGTTGGTGTGGGCAGGGTGTGTGGAATTATAATGGTTAGCTTTGTATGAGCAGTGGACAGAGCAAAGGTGCTCAATGAAACGATCTGCTAGTCTGTGTCCAGTCCCACTAATGAGATCCAGAAGAGATGTTTAAAATTCTCAGTGTGTTCATAGAGTGGATGGAGAGAATGTTTCTTCTTGGGGCACAAAGTCATCAAGAAATCCAGCACCAATTCTGAAGAATCGTCTTTACCAGTAAAATTGTGTAAATATGGAACTCACTCCCATGAGAAGTGGTTGAGTCCAATGTTATAGATGTTTTTAAGGGGAAGTTGGACAAAAGTACGAGGGAAAAGGAGATAGGTGCTGTGAATGAGGAAACAGGTTTGGTAGGTCTCAAAGGCAAGGACTCTGGACATCCAGATTTGGTAGTGAAGGATTTTATTTGAAGAAGGCAAATGTGGGAAATGGTAACAGATGCAGTGCCCACACACGCACACGTACATGCAGTTTACAGCAGCCATGGGTAAGTAATAGCAGCACTGAAACATAAGTACAATTAATAATGAACATGGGAAAAATAGCATGGGGACAAAATACACACACACACACATACAGCAAAGTGGTACATACAATGATCAAGGAAAAAAATCACTACCTCTTGACTCAGTGCTGGTTCAGCTCTATGCTACAAGGGACCCTAATTAAACGTTCCCAGTCCTTTTAAACAGTGCACATCTTACCAACAATTTCTCCAGTACCGTTTCGGGCCTGGAGTGAAGTAGGATGGTCCCAAGCTGTCAAAAAAGGAGAGCAAAGAACACATAGCAAATTTATAGTGCTGGAGAATTTGCAGGAAGGTTAATCCAATTACAACAGCTAATGGCCCAAAGGCAGGTACTGTCAGGGTGGAGAATCCAGTCCAGGTAATTTACATGGATCCTATGGCAGGGTGTGCACTAATATGTGGGGTGGGAACAAACCCTAATTGGCACCTGGTGTGTCATCCAACTAGGTAGGGGTCAATGCTGTCACATGACAGCCACAACTCTTTAAATACAGTAGGGAGTTGAATTTCTACATATTTAGGTGAAAAAAGTTAAGAGTCTACTGTGCAGCATAATCAATGGTATGGATTGGTTTGGTCGAATGAATCTGTTCTTTGCTGGATAACCCACATATAACTATAATGCATTTTATTGCTGTCATAGTCTGTTAAGAAGTTTGGTCATAAAAGTGACCATTTATCTTCACTTTCATTTCACTGACTATTTTACCAAACACATGAATAAACAAGGCTGGGGCTTTTTGGCTGGAGCAGAAAACCAGTTGTTGCCCTTTTCTCATGTTACCCACTCACCAAAGAACCCAATATCAGATGTAAAGGGAAGGGCAACTTTTTGTTACCCTCTTGGCTTCAAGTGAATGGAATGGATGTGAGGATCTCGGGCCTTGTTCCAGTAAGAATATTTCAAGATTGATTCATAATGTGAAAACACTTTTGAATCTTTCTCTTGTATTGTTAAATGTTTTATAATATTTAAAGCAGTTTAGAGTTCTTTTAAAATGCTTTAGCAATTTTGCTTCTTGTTAAAGGTTTTAGTTTAAAACCATGTAGAATGTGTCAATGCTTTGAAGATCCTAGTGTTGGAATGTTTCTTCTCAAGAGCACAAGAAGCAGCATTGTCTCGGTAGACTCGTTATTACAACCTGCTCATATCCTACAGAGGTAATTTCTCTTATTGTAATTGCATCACTTGTGCCACTTCCGTAACGTTTGCAATATCCTCTGTCACTTTAAGCTTCTAGTTCTTGATCCTCTCTTTTTCACAGTGGATGAATAATTCCTCTCTGCTCTCATCCCCTCCAGAAAGAACAGTAGCCCAGCCAGTTATTATGATCCACCTCCTTTGACAGACTGAGGTTATTCTCACGTTGAACAATTCTCATTTGCCTTCTCTCATTTCCCCCAAGTAAAACGAGTTGCTATGGGAACCCACGTCAGCCCAAATAGACTTAGCATTTAGTGGGAGATGTGTCAACATTCTTTGTTCCAATTCTGTTCAGCTCCACTGCCTCATCTTCTCAGTTTATCAATGACTAAATGTAGCACAAAAGATTGTGAGAACTCCAAGTTGCATTAGCTCTGTATCCATTTCCCACCTACAAATAAGCCGTCTCTGGCTCTTTTCTTTCTTCCCTTCTTAGCCCCCATTTCCAGAATTAATCCATGAACCAATGTCCACCATGAGCACTGATTCACACTGTCATATTTAACTATGTTTTCTCGCAGCTTGCTTCCTATAAAGGCTTGATTCCATGCTCCAAGTTCTTCTGACTTCATCGAAACTGTTCTCACAACTCTACTTTCCCCGCTAACAACTTTTCAGTTTATAAATTCTCCCAGCAGAGGGAAAGGTAAGAGTTGTAAACGAAGGAGGCACGGAGATAATAGAGAGTTGTAGACCAATGTGCAAGGAAGTTGTTAGAATCTATTATTAAGGATTATTAATAAGGTAAGGGAGCACTTTAAAAATCATTATTAGGCAGGGTGAAACTGGTTTTAACGAAATGGAATTTGCGTTTGACTAATGTAATAGACTTTTTAGGTGTAAACAGAAAAGTGAAAACAGTGCATGTTGTATATTTGGATTTTCAAAACGTACTTAATAAAATATTGTTACATAGAACACGATTTCTTAAATTTGGGATAATAGCAAGGGTGGGGGATTAATTGAGTACAAACATAATCAGGGCAAACAAATTGAAGTGGTTTGGGTGTTGCAAGTTAAGGGCTAAAGGTTATTTAGAGTTGTACTTCTTAGAAACAGGCCCTTTGGCCCAACCTATCCATGCTGACCAAGTTGTCTACCTGTTTGCCTGCGTTTAGCACATTGCCCCTCCATAAGCACCCCCTGGAACCACAGCAAATTTAAGAGGGTGCAGACTGAAATCATTTTTTTCTTTGTTTTTTTTATGTATTTGGTAGAGTACAGAAGAAACCAACTAAACTTCACTGCTTCACCGGGAAGGGAGCCCATAGTGAAAAATAATGTTGAGAATGGCTTCTCTAAAGCTTTCCCATCCACATACAGCTTCACAATCCTTTATCCAAAACCCTTGGGGTTCCGAATTTCAGATTTTTCCAGATTTCGGAAAGCCAGATTTAAGCCCACCCAAATTGTGCTGCCGTATCCACACCCACCCCCTTCCAGTCATCTTGCTGGTCTCCACCCATACCCCCTCGCCCGCCCGACTCGCGCTGCCGGTATCCCCCCTTGACCGCCTGACTTGCGTTGCTGGTCTCTGCCCACCCGACTTGTGCTGCCGCCTCTCTCACCACTTGCCGGAATTTAGAGCTTTCCGGATTTTAGATGTCCGGATAAAGGATTGTGTACCTGTATTACACAATAATTGTACCCGCCTCTACCACTTCCTCTGGCTGTTTGCTCCATATACCCATCATCTTCTGTATAAAGATAATGTCTGTCAGGCCTCTTTTAAATCTTTCCCCTCTCTCCTTAAATGTGTGTCCTCCAGTTTTTGATTCCCTCCCTCTAGGACTATTTACATTATTTATGCTACTCATGATTTTAGACACCTCTATCAAACCCCTCCCTAAGCCCTCTGGAGAGAAAAGTCCCAGCCCAAACAGCCCTCCTTATAATTCAAGACTGCCAGTCCCTGTCACCTTCTCTGCACCCTTTCCATCTTAATAATACCTTTTCTATAACTGGGAAACATGATCAGTGTTTAATTGTCACCAATTTACAAAATGGATAAATTATTTCAGTGAAAATAACTGTTTAATTATCCAAGTTTACTGATGATCCATGTTAGAGAGTGAATACTCTAGAGCAGGGGTGTCAAACTCAAATTCACGGAGGGCCAAAATTAAAAACTTGGACTAAGTCGAGGGCCGAACTAAATATTTATTGAAAATTTTCAACAACGTCTGCATGTTTTCTCTTCTTTCAACATATGTAATGTTAAACTTTAGGATATAACTTTAGGAGGATAATGTTACAGGTCAGTAGGTAGCTCAAGTTCACCCTTTGCTTGACTTGAGGGAAACATATTTGGTCCCTGTGGAGATGTAGTCAGCATTCACAGGCTGTGTCCATTTTGGCCTGCATCAGGACTCAGCATTTCCTGCTCACTCCTCAGGCTCTAGGCCTCTATTCACCCTCGACCCACCATCCCTCTAGCTGACCAGTCCTTTACCCAACCTCTACTCACCCCTCACTCCACTCGCTCTGCCTCTACCCACCCCATCCTATACACGCCCCTCTACTGCCTCTCCCCTCAACCTGTTCCTCCCTCTACCCGTCTCTCACCCTCTAATCACCCCTCCCCAACTCGCCCTGCCCCTCCCCTTTTACCTCTTCCCTATCTACCCCTCCTTCTACTCATCCCTCCCTCTAACTGCCCATTCGCACCACCATAACTTCCCCTGCCCATTATTCCTCACCTACACCCTCTGCCCACCCCTGCTTACCCACCCACTCAGGCCCAGCGCGCTGCCGATCAGCCTTTGCGGACAGCCACCATCTCTCTCTTCACGTGCAGGGCCGAACCAGCCGTCCCTGGGGTCCGCGCGGGTGCAAGCGCTGAAGGCCGTGGCGACCGGGAGAAGTGCGCTCGCGCTGTGGAAGGGCCGTCCGGTGCCAGTCGCGCTGCCCAGGGGCCGTGCACAGCCTGCCATGCCCGTCGCGCCGACAGGAAATCACAGGGGCTCGCCCATCCGCCGCACCACTTGACAGGTGGGAGGAATGACTGGTTGTGCGGGGAGCCTTCCAACCGGCTTGCCGGCTGATGACATCGACAGACTTCTCGTGTTACAATTTCTCGTGTTACAATGGGGAAGGATGTGCAATGAAGGGGGAGGATGGTGGGGGTGACATTACCAAAAAACAGCATCGGCTCTCGCTGCAGGGCGGGCCACCTCTAATACATTTTTGAAATGATCTTGCGGGCCAAATATAATTATATCGTGGGCCAAATTTGGCCCGCGGGCCAGAGTTTGACATGTGTGCTTTAGAGGAAGGCTATGACAAAGCATAGGTTCCTTTGGTGGACAGGCAGGCTGAGGGATATTGTGGAAACTGTTGTGTTCGCTATTTTAATGGTAAAACTGGAAATTCAGAATGCATTTGATTGTTAAATGTTGGTATAAAGATCAATTTGGTGTGCTGCTTTATGAAATGCTCAAAGCGAATGGGAATAAGAAAGGAATATTGGGTTTTATCACAGTGGAGTGGGATCAGGAGCCCTTGCATCCAACATCCACCATTTCCGCTCCTTTGCATGTGCTGTCTGATTCTTACAAGTGATGTAAAAGGTTTTCATGAGATTCTGCTTGAGGTTGTGGGCTGTGGTTCAGAAGGCTGAAGGGTGTAGATTGAGGGCTATGATTTAAGTATAAGGGATTGCCTGTTGCAAACTGATGTTATTATTTATTTTTAGTTCACTGAATTGTAAATTTTTGAAGTACAAACATTTTAAACACAGTTTATTTCCCCTACACCTATTTGCATCTCTTTGGGGCCCACATTTACTGATCCCATTACCACTTCTTTCTGAATTATATAATAATTCTTTGTCCTGTTATGAGCCCAAAGGTCCCCAAAATCCAGCAGCAATAGACATTCACCAAGACAAGTAGTTACTTGAACAAAAGTTATTTTTAATTATCTTTAAACATAAAAACAGAATCAAACTTTCTTATCTCTATTAACTTAACTAACCCAACTTAACCCCCTTCTAATTCTAAGCGCACGTGTATGTGATGTGTGTGTGTAAATGTAAAAAAAAGTTCTTTGGTTCACAGTTCAATCTCACTTCTCCTTCTTCCAAGTTCTCTGGTTGCAGGCAATGCTTATACTGTGCACAGAATTTAACATGTCTAAAGTTCACCAGGTTTTGGTGCTCGAAAGGTAAATGTTTACCGCTCAGGAAGATTCTCGTAGGGTTTACAGAGAGAGATTTGTTGTTCCAGGATTTCCACAACTGAGGTACCACCATTAGTCACCTCAATGTCTTGCTGATGAAACTTGCCTCATCAGGGTTCTCCAGATGATAACCTTTCTTTCAGGCTACCACAGAATTCCTTTCTGTTCCACTTATTCCAAGAGAAACTTCAGTCAGATAGCATTTTCAACCATCCGCCACTCTGGAGTTTGTTTCAGTTTCAACAAGCTTCTTCTGCTTGTTTCAGCTGTCTATTCAGTCTCTCTCTCTCTCTCTCTCTCTCTCTCTCTCTCTCTCACTGCCAGAACTCTCTCACTTGCAAAACCCCTGACCTTCTCCAGCAAACAACAAGAGTTAGTCTTCTTGGTCAAGCTGTTGTTCTTAGGTAAACAAAACCCCAGGAGTAACCTTTCTGTGCATTCTGTCAAAACCCTTACAAAGAGCTTTCAACAGTCAGAGGGTCTCCAGTCCATTCATTTCATGACATCATTTCAATTAGCACCTACTTGTGAAATGTGCACAGCATTCTCCATAGTTTCTATAAATTCACTTTATATGAATTCTTCAATATTTCAAATTAGATCTGTTTTTAAAATGTGTGTATGTATGTAACCTACTCTAATTTTAACAATTTATCTCCCAAATATTCCATTACAGTCCCATTTAATCTTTGCAGAATATTCATAAGGGTGAGTCCATGGAACATTGAGGTATCAATGGCATTAGCAGGAGTGGGGTAGTGGTCCTGCAAAATAAATTTAGGGAGTTAGGAAAGAGGCTGATAGCATGACCTCCAAGAAGGTATCTGTGGATTAATCCCAGGGCCACTAGCTAGGGAAGGGTAGAACAGGAGGATAGTGTAGATAAATGTATGGCTGAAGAGATGGTGCAGGGGGCAGGATTTCAACTTCTTTGATCATTGGAACATTTTCTGGAGAAGGGGTGAACTCTAAAAGTGCAGTGGGTTGCACCTGAACCTGAAGGGAGCCAATATCTGTGCAGGGAGGTTTGCTAATGCTGTTGTGTGGAGGGATTAAACTAAATTTGCAGGAAGAGGCAGTGGAAGAGGTGATTGAGTTTGTGTAGAAGGACGAGCAGATAGGGCAAAAGTGCAGCAAGAGTCCAAAAATAAAAGATTTAGATTAAATATTCAAATTAGATTTCATATCACATACAAACCTGAGATTTTTTCTGTGGGCAAGACAGAATTACTACTTATTGCAAGAAAAAAAACTATAGACAGTGTATGCATGTAAACAAATAAAGAACCATAAGAATATAATGAATATAAACAAGCTGCAATAAAGAGAGATTTTAAAAAATCAATAAAGTGCTCAAGTAAGAGTTCTTAAAGGAGTTCCTGATTGAATTTGTTGTTGAGGAGTCTGATGGTGGAGGGGTAGCAGCTGTTCCTGAACCTGGTGGTGTGAGTTTTGAGGCATCTACACCTCTTTCCTGACGCAGAGTGCTGCTGTTTTGACAGCTGTGTTTCCCGTTCTCGATAGAGGGAAGGGTTTTGCCTGCGATGTCCTGGGCTGTGTCCACTACCTTTTGCAGGGCTTTATGCTCAGGGGTATTGATGTTCCCATACCAGACTGTGATGCAGCCAGTCAGCAAACTTTTCACCACCCATCTGTAGACATTTGCCAGGGTTTCTGGGAAGTAGAGGCGCTGACGTGCTTTCTTCACAATGCCATTTGTATGTTGCGTCCAGGAAAAATCCTTCGAGATAGTGACTCTCAAGAACTTAAATTTGCTCACCCTCTCTACCTCTGATCCCCCAATGATGACTGGATTGTATACCTCTGGTTTTCCCTTCCCGAAGTCAACAATCAGTTCCTTGGTTTTGGTGACATTGAGTGCAAAGGTATTGGTGCATCATTCAGTGAAGTTTTCAATCCCCCTCATGTATTCGGTCTCATCACCTTTCTTTATACAACCATCTGCCACAGTATCGTGCGCAAATTTGTAGATGGTGTTATTGTCGTACTGAGCCACACAGTTGTAGGGCAAAATATTTTGTATTTAACTGGATGTAGCTGAAGAAATAAAGTGGAGAATCTTGTAGTACAGATACAGATTGGCAGGTATGATGTAGCCATCACAGAGTCGTGGGAGTTTAGTGCCCTAGGATATACCATGTATCGAATGGATAAACAGAGAATCAGAAGGGCTGGCATGGCTCTGTTGGTAAGAAACAACATTAAATCATTAAAAAGAGAAGTCATAGAATCATTGTGGGTTGTTAAAAATATCATGGGTGAAAAGACACTGTTACCAATATCTACAGACCTGCAAACAATAGCTAGGAGGAGGGCAGCAAATTACAACAGCAAATAGAAAAGGCATGTCAGAATGATTATGCTATGATAGTCATTGGGGATGTTAGCATGCAAGTGTTTTGGAAAAACCAGGTTGGGACTGGATCGCATGAGAAAAATTTGAGGAAAGCCTACAAGATGCTCTTTCGAACAGCTTGTTGATGAGCCCACTACAGGATCGGCTCTACTGGATTAGGAGTTGTTTAATGCACCAGTTGTGATTAGAGATCTTAAAGCAGGGGTGGCCAACCTTTTAATTTAGACTTGCAGCACCGTAACAGGCTATTTCAGCCCATGAGTATGTTCTGGGGGTGTAGGTTAATTGGGCAGCATGGACTTGTGGGCTGAAATAGCTGTAACCGTGCTCTA
This sequence comes from Narcine bancroftii, assembly GCF_036971445.1. Taxonomy (NCBI): domain Eukaryota; kingdom Metazoa; phylum Chordata; class Chondrichthyes; order Torpediniformes; family Narcinidae; genus Narcine; species Narcine bancroftii. The sequence goes on from NC_091473.1 coordinate 34,451,976, forward strand.
TGTCAAAATTAAAAATTAAAAGTTTGGCCTCCCCTGGAGGAACCATTAGGGGGCAGGGATCACAATATGATTGAGTTCAATTTGAGATTTAACAAGGAGAAACTAAAATCAGATGTGTCAGAATTTTGTTGGAGTAAAGGGAATTACAGTGGCATGAGGAACTGGCCAAAGTAGACTGGAAGGGAACACTGGTGGGGAAGATGGCAGGGCAGCAATGGAGGGAGTTCCTGCAAGAAATGAGGAAGGTGGGAAATATTCAAATGAAAGAATGTCACAACTATAGCTGATAAGGGAGGTCAACATCAATGTAAAAGCAAAGGAAAGGGCATACAATAAAATAGTGGAAAGATAGAGAATTTTGGTTTTTTTTAAAGCTTGGAAAAGGTAACAAGAAAAACATAACAGGAAAAGATGAAGTATGAAAGTAGACTAGCAAATAATATGAAAGAGATACAAAAACCTTCTTTACGTATATAAAGAGTAAAAGAGGTGAGAGTAGATGTAGAGATATTAAAAAATGACACTGGAGAAATAATAATAGGAGTCAAAGAGATGACAGAGGAACTAAATAATTATTTTGCATTGGTCTTTACTGTGGAAGATATTAGCACTGTGCTAGATGTCGAAGGGTATCAGGGAAAGTGAGTGCAATTGCTATTTCAAGGTAGATGGTGCTCAGAAAGCTGAATGGTCCACAGGTGGATCAGTGTCCCAAACCAGATGGATTGCACCCTCAGTAGAGATTGTGGAGCCATTAGTAATGATCTTTCATGAATCAATAGATTCTGGCATGGTCCCTGAGGATTGTAAAGGATAAGGTTATGGAGTACTTGGAGGCACATGACAAGATGGTTTCCTTCAGGATAAATCATAATTGACAAATCTATTGGAATTCTTTGAAAAAGTGACAAAGCTACTTAACAAGATAAGAGCCCATGATACAACAGGAAACATACTAGCATGGGTAAAGCATTGGCTGATTGGCAGGAAGGAGTGAGTCAGATTACAGGGATCATATTCTGGTTGGCTGCCAATTAGAGGTGTTCCACAGGGGCCGTTTATTTTAATGTTGTAGATTAATGGTTTGGATAATGGAATGAATAGCTTTGTAGCCAAGTTGGGAGTTGATATGATAGGTAGGTGGAGATGCAGGTAGTGTTGAGGAAACGGAGGTTGCAGTAGGACTAAGACAGATTAGGAGAATGGGCAAAGAAGTGGCAAATAAAATACAGTAAAACCTCTGGTCTCCTGCACGTATGGTGATTAGTAGATGCCCATTGAGTGTAATTTCCTGTTACTTGTGGGTTGTATGATTGGTGAACTAACGGGAGGCGTGCCAGTTTTAAACTTCCGTATTTTTCTACTATTTATTTTCTTGGATTTTTTTTTGTCAATTGCTTGTAGCTGCCAGTTGCTTGAATTCCAGACAACAGGGGGTTTATAGTACAATGTCGGAAAGTTTTCTATCTTCGGTAGAAAAAATATAAATAAATGGAGAGAAAATAGAAAGTACATAGATGCAAAGGGACCTGGGACTCCTTGTACAGGATAGGCCAAAATAAACTTGAATGTTGAGTCAGTGATGAAGAAGGCAAATGCAATCCTGTCATTCATGTCAAGAGAATAAAATACCAGAGCAGGGGAGTGACATTGAGGTTTATAAGGCAGTGGTGAGACCTCACTTGGATTATTGTGAGCTGTTGTGGGCTCCTCCTTTAAGAAAAGATTTCCATGGTGGGACAGTCTAGGACAAGAGGGCCTAAAGTGTTCTTCAGCCAGAGAACTTGTCAGAACAGGTAGTTGTTGAGGCCATGTCCTTGGGTGTATTGAAGATAGAGTTTGAAAGGTTCTTGATTAGCCAGGGCATCAATATAATGGAAGGCTGGGCAGTGGGGGTGAGTATGAAAATGGACAAGCTCGTGATTAAATGGCGGGCCAGATTTTATGGGCAAATATCCTATTTCTGCTCCTATGTCTTGTGGTCCAACCTTTCTTTCTTCTAAGTTCTAATGAAGGTAAATGAATTGAAGCATTTATCCTGCTTTTCTCACCATAGATGTTGCCTGACCTGCTGCGTATTTCCAGTAGTGTTTTTTTGTTCAATGCTTTCTTATGTCCTGTCCAATGCATGCTTCCATTCATCTATATATATTAACAATGATCATGTCTCAAGTTCCTTTCTCCACAGCTACTGCATGACCTGTTGAGTATAGCATTTTATGTTTTTATTTTGTATTTCCAGTATCTGCTAATTTTTTTGTAATTTTTGACACATCTTATTTAGGTTTACATAGTGACCTTGCCATTTAAAATATTTCAGAGTGTGCAGTTGTGTCGATTCTTATCTTAAACCTCCTGACTACCTTCCTGAAATGACTAACTGTGATTTATCATTATTTCAATTTCTCCCAATTACCACTACACTAACAAACTTGCTACTATGCAAACTGTTTATGAGGCATTCATCACGATCACAGGAGTTTTGCATGCAACCAACTCCATTGTAGGATTATGACAGTCTATTTGGTTTACAATGTTTGGAACACCCAGAGATCAATGTTAAAACTGCAATCCAAAGTGCAGTCATTTTGAAACATTAGTGTATTATTAACAATGGTCGCAATTAATAGGACATACGTTTGTAGCGGCAAACTGGCCACGCTTGTCATGGATGGTCAACGGGGCATCATAGACTTGTCTGTTCTGGTCCAGACCGGAAGTGCACGTGCGCGCCTGCGACATTGTGATGCATGTTCAGGAACGTTGGGGGCAGGACCAGAGGCTGCAGCGCAGAATTCAATTTAAAGCAGTTGTGATACCTGAGCTCCCAGCCTGCTGTCTCAGTCTTTTTGCTGCGCTCGCTCACAACCCGCAACATTGGTAGACCTTGACGAGCTTTCATGTCCTGAGGACTCAACACAATGGAACCTGCCAACATTTCTGGATGAACAGGCACTGCACTTGGTTTGGCCAAGTTCCAGATCAAACAGATAACCTTGGATCCGAAGAGATACTTCTACTTTGTCAGCTCGCTCGACCAGGAAGCCGCCTCAAGGGTTGATGACATCATCCAGATGCCGACAGAGAAAGGTAAATACATGACTCTTAAAAAACCTCCTTATTAGCATGTACGGCCTCTCACGATGCGAGAGGGCCACCAGGCTCCTTCACTTGGACGGCTTAGGTGATAGGACCCCCTCTGCCCTCATAGACGAGATGCTCACATTGGTGGAAAGGTACAAGCCCTGCCTCGTATTCAAGAAGGTGTTCCTCAAGCAAATGCCAAAATCATCAGACTCCTGTTGGCCAACGCAGATTTCAGTGACCCGCGCAAGGTTGCGGCATGAGCAGATGTACTCTACCATTCCAAACGTGAACCCATAGACTCAGTCAACCGTGTTACACGGCCGCCGCCAAAGCCAATGCCCAAGTCCACCAGGTGTGCGGGCCCCACCCCACCAGACAGCAGAATGGCCTGATCCCAAATGGTGCTTCTACCATCAGCGTTGCGGTGTGTCAGCACGCAGGTGCTGCCTGCTATACTCGTTCCCAGGAAACAATGGGGCCAGCTGCCATTAGTGGCTGCAATGGCTGGCCGACTGAACAGCCTTTTCCATGTCTGGAACAGGATCTCAGGCCGCAGGTTCCTCGTGGACACCCACTATGGCGCTCAAGACATGCACAAGACCTCACGGCCTGTCCCTGTGCGCGGCCAACTCACCACCATTAAAACCTTTGGCAAGAGGCGAATTCATGTATGTTTCGGCATCACCACTTTCAATTGGTCCTTCACACTTGCTTCAGTTGACAAACCTCTGTTGGACACGGATTTCCTGCGGCCACACTCCCTACTCATGGACCACCAAGACAGATGACTAGTACATGCTGAGACTTTATAGAACGTGCCCCTCATCCAATGAGCCATCAACCCAGCTCGCTTTTGTGAAGTCTCCGCATGTCCTGTACAGCCACCTCCTCCCTCCATTCTGCCCCCCAGTTCATTGCCACCATGCTGAAGCATGGCGTCGAACACCACATCGCGACCACTGGCCCACCGTTGCATTAGAAGGCCAGCCACCTGGACCTGAACAAACTCAACTTCGCCAAGGAAGAGTTCAAATACATGGAGGAGCTCAGCATCATTCACCGTACCAATAGCCCGTGGGCCTCACCCCTCCATGGTGTCAAAGTCCAACGGCAGCTGGAGACCCTGCAGGGACTATGGATGCCTCAACGATGCAATGACACCCAACCACTACCCAATGCCCCATATCCAGAATTTTGCAGCGAACCTCCATGGCACAAACTGTTCTGTAAAGTTGATCTGATACAGGGATACCATCAGATTCCCATGCTCCCAGATGATGTCCAGAGACTGTTATCATCACTCCATTCAGCCTTTGAGTTCCTTTGCATGCTGTTTGACTTCAAAGGTGCGGCACAGACATTCCAGCTCCTTATGGACACGGTAGGCAGGAACTTGCCCTTCCTTTTCATCTACCTTGACGATATCCTGGTAGCCAGCAGCACATAACACACTTGTACCGGCTCTTCAACTGCCTCGCACAGTTCGGCCTCATCATTAATCCAGAAAAGTGCTGGTTTTGACTCACAGAAATAGACTTTATGGGCCACAAAATTACCAAAGATGGCACCACCCCCTACCTGACAAAGTGGAAGCCGTACGACAGTTCCCCAGGACGACGACAAAAAAGGGTCTGCAAGAGTTCGTGGGCATGGTTAATTCTTACAACAGGTTCATCCCTGCCGCAGCTGAGATTATGCGACCTCTTTTCGCTTTGATGTCGGACTTGAAGAAGGAGCTCACATTGATGGACAGGACTCACAACGCTTTTGAGGAGATCAAAGAAGCCCTGGCCCATACAACTATGCTAGTCCACACACGAATGGATGTACTGACAGCCCTCACAGTCGACGTGCCAAACATAGCAGTAGGCACTGACCTGCAACATTGATGATTCATGGAGACTCCTCACCTTTTTCAGTCGCCACCTGTGACCACCTGAACTGAAGTACAGTGCATTTGAGAGGGAGCTACTTGCTCTGTACCTGGCCGTCCTCCATTTCCACTGCTTCCTGGAAGGGTATCCATTCACTGTCTGCATGGATCAGAAGCCGCTCACTTTCATCTTCTCAAAGACCTCCAACCCGTGATCCGGCTGACAGCAGAGACACTCATCCTACGTCTCCGAATTCATCGCCACTCTTCGACATCTATCCGGAAAACAAAACATTGTCGTCAACGTATTCTCCGGGCCAGCGGTCAACGCAATGATGTAGAGCATCGACTACCATGATCTGGCCTGTGCACAGCAACACGACCTTGGGACACTCAGCTTCAGAACTGTGATCACGGGATTGGAGCTTCAAGACCTCCCATTTGACACAAATAGCACTACGCTCTTCTGTGATGTCTCCACAGGTCAAACCCAACCACTGATCCCCGCCCAATGGAGGAGAATGGTTTTCTATATAATCCATGGTTTGTCACACCTCTCCATCCGCACAACAGTGCAGCTGCAAAATTTTTTTGGCATGGCCGCGTAAACAGATCACGGTGTGGATGAAAACCTGCACGGACTGCCAGACAGCCAAGGTCCAGCAGCACATCAATTAAACTCCAGCAGTTCAATGCCCAACCCATAGGTTCCAGCACATCCACTTCAATGCAGTTGGGCCCTTGCCGGTCTCCTGAGAGTTGCAGTACCTGCTCACAGTGGTGGACAGGTTCACTTGTTGGCAGAAGGCATTACCCATTTTGACATCTCCCCCAAAGCATGCGCCAGGGCTCTCTTTGCCACCTGGGTCTCCTGTTTTGGTTTCCCGGCAGACATAATGACTGACTGACTGGGAGGAGCAGTTCACCTCTGCCCTGTGGAATGAGCTCTCTTAGCTCCTGGGTACCCAGCTGCGTCGCACCATGGCTTACCACTCCCAGGCCAACGGGCTAATCGAGCGCTTTATCGCAAATGTCTGTATGTATCTTGGTCAATATGGTTTATAGTGTGAAAAATAAAAAAATTTAAAAAAGAAGAAAAAAAAAGCCCAAATGGGTGGATGAACTACCCTGGGTTCTCCTAAGAATACACACGGTGCCCAAGGACGACCTCGGAGCCTTCTCTGCTGAACTAGTCTATGGTGAGACTATAGCAGCCCTGGACAATTCCTCTCTCCAGCAACCAATCAGGACAGTGACACTGCAGTCGTCCTCGAGAGGTTACAGGACAAACTGGGCTCCTTTGCATCACCGCCACCATCGCAACACAATCAGCCCCCCTGTAGCTACCCCCAAGACTTGTCATCCTGTGAGTATGTATTTGTGCAAAGGGGCATGCACAGGATTCCCCTTCAGTGCCCTTATGAAAGACAATACAAGGTGTTGCAAAAAAACGTGTCCATGTTCACTCTTGATATTGGGGGCAATGAGGAGTTACTCACATTGGACAGTTTGAAACAAGCCCATCTGGATTTGTCTCAGCCAATACAGGTCCCCCCCACCGGTACGTAGGGGTCAGCTGCCGAAACAGTATACCTCATCCTCAACGCATTGCAAGACCATCGGTGCTGATTCTGGAGGGGCATAGGGGGGATGTGTGGTTTGTGTGGTGATGCACATGTTTGTAGCGATGATCCAGCCCCACTTGTCATCCGCGTGGCAGGATCGTCCCTTCCGCTCCAGACCGGAAGGGCGCTTGCGCTTTCATGACGCAAGTGCCAGAATGTTGGGGGCAGGAACAAAGATGGGCTTAAAGGCTGTAGCGCGGTATTCAAATTAAATCGGTTGTGATACTCAAGCTCTCAGCCTGCTGTCTCAGATCTTTTCACTGCGCTCTCTCACAACCCGCTACAACATGTTGATTGTCACTTTTTTTTTACCTGAAATGTATATTACTGTTTCCTATGCATGTTTATCAGAAGAAAAATTAATAACAAATATTAGTTAGGGCTGAGCTATTGTCTCCACTGAGGTATTCATTTGATTAATTTAGCTAGTCTTCAAGATCCCAAAGGAATTTGAAAAATGCTTTTCTCAGAAGCTGCTTTGATACAAATTAACCCATGTTTAAAGCAAAAACATTAATCAAACAAAAAAATGGCCTTGCAAGAATTATGGATATCAACTAGTTTCTTTGCCGTTGTCTTGAAGGTCAATGTAGAAGGTTCAAGCTTTGAGCTAATAATAATGTTTTGCACAAGAGTTGAAGTGGCCTTACATTTTTGTGTATATATTTATTAAAAGGAGGCATTATTAAAGTTTTTTTTTCATTTTCTTTTAGCATCTGCAGCAGTGGTTCTCAAACCTTTTTCTTCCCACTCACATGCCACTTTACATAATCCCTATGCCATCAGTGCTCTGTGATTACTAAGGGATTGCTTAAGGTGGGATGTGAGTGGGAAAGGAAGGTTGAGAATCAATGCTCTAGACCCAATTGTTACTGAAATATTTTGCTTGCGAAAAATAGCCGTTGGCCCATTTCCTTTGGAGTTATGAAACCCTGCACATAACAAGCCAATTAGGTACGATTAAAACAGTGGTTTTCAAACTTTTTCTTCCCACCCACATACCACCTTAAGCAATCACTTACTAATCACAGAGCACCTATGTCATAGGGATTACTTAAGTGATATGTGAGTGGAAAAAAAAAAGATTGAGAACCACTGACCTGCAATAAATCAGCATTTTTCTTTATCTATATTGGTACTTGTCCCGGAGTTGAAGGTTTGTAAGTTCAAATCCCAGGAATGTAAGCACATAATTAAGGCAGATACTCAGTAGAATACTGAGAATTTACCACTGAATGTCACAGAACACTTGCCCCTCTGAGATGGAATGTGTATGATCCTAGAATAGAGGAGGCCTTTACATTACTTTAATTTTTTTTAATTTCAAAGAATCATTAATGGTCAATGTTTAAAAAGTTTTGAGTCCATAATGAATAATTTAGAAAAGCTGAGGGATCCCACGCTGAAGTATTTTTGTGCAGCCCTCTGTCCCAGTGCTGTTCCAATTGATGTTTTTGTTGTGCACGTCTAGGCAAGGTTAGTTCAGTGTGATACTTTGAAAAAGCTTGACGGTACACTTCTAAATGCAGCAACTTTTTGACTTTTCAAGCTATTGATTATGATTCGCATAACGCAGAAAACATATGTTCACTTCACTGAAATTCTAGGTCATCTTGTCAACATGTTTAACCCAGCTGTGCTGGAAAAAAATATCTTTCACACTATCCATTTGATCTCCCATTTTGTGAGCATTTAAAAAAAAACAAATGTGTTACTTCACCTCAGCTAAATCATTTTATTCGTATTGGCCAGTGTTAGAAATGTGGCATTTGATTGGCTTTCCTCACATTTGAGCTATCATTGCCAGGAGAAATGATTTGTTCCTTTGCCTATCATCTTAATTATTTCCGCAGTTGTTGAAGGTTTGTGGTGGCTGAAGAACACTGAGCGATTGGAATCATGGTCACTATTGTTTATTTCCTTGACTGTCGTCATGGTGTCCTGTGTTTTGTAGGAGGTTGAGGGGTTTCAGATAGACTGTGTGCCATCATGTAGAACAGTGGTTTTCAAATGATTTCTTCCCACTCACATACCACTTTACGTAATCCCTATGCCACCAGAGCTCTGTGATAGGTAAAGGATTGCTTAATGTGGGATGTGAATGGGGAGGGAAGGTTGAGAACCACTGCTCTAGACCCAATTGTTACTGAAATAGTTTGCTTGAGAAAAATGGTCATTGGCCCATTTCCTTTAGAATTATGAAACCGTGCACATAACCAGTCAATTAGGTACGATTAAAACAGTGGTTTTCAACCTTTTCTTCCCACTCACATACTACCTTAAATAATTCCTTAGTAATCACAGCACATCAATGGTATGAGGGTGGAAAGAAGAAGGTTGAAAACCACTGTGTAGAAGCTATCTAGGTTTCACAGACCAACATGAAAAAGAAGCAAGAACATTATGTGAATCTTTTCCCATTCCTCAGTATGTTTGGTTGAGTACTGAGATGCTTTGGGGAGAAAAATGGGTGGAATTTTGTGGGGTGCAAATAGAAAAGTTGAATAGTCTATTATATTCCAGAGTTCGCATGGATGTTTTCTACAGATTATTCGAATCTTGGGCAAGAAAATCTATTGATTAGTGTTTTATTGCAAACAATAATTGCGTCGTGTTATCATGAAATACACGTGGGTGAGCAACCAAGATGTAGTATTACCTTGGTCGCTCTTTGGAGGTTAGTTGACATTTCTGGCCAGAAGTAATAATTGTGGGGACTGCTGCAGTGACATTTCCATCCAAGGCTCTGGGGATGTGCTCTAATATCAACTGCATTCCCTGTAGGGGAGGGGGAATCCACCTGACTGAAATGTAACACTTATTTGAGAGCTTTCCCTGTTAATTTGTGGAATGAATGTCCTGATCAGGAAATTGTAGGAAGCACAGAAAGAGTTGAAGATGGTGTGTTCTGCTGCTTTGCTCTCTACTAGTATTGAATTTATCATTCTTTTCTCCACCCAACAGGGAAAATATCTCATGGAACTGGCGGGGTTAGCATTGCAGGTTAGTGCAATGCTATTGCAGGGCCAGCGATCCAGGTTTGAAGCTGATGCTGATTGTAAGGAGTTTGTATTCTCTCCCATATCTGCTTGGGTTTTCCCTGGGTGCTCTGGTTTCCTCCTACCCTCCAAAATGTATGGGGTTGATCATTAATTTCGGTGTAATTTGAGGGGCACAGGCATTTGCCAGGCTGTAAATAAGATGTTATTTTTTTTTATAAACTACTTTCAAAACTGTGTGCTTCAAAAATTAATAATAATGGATAGATCTGGTTCTTGATGGCTTGTTACACTGTCATCTTTATTCTGGTAAATTTAGGATTAAATCTGCCATCTCAAACATTAAAGTGAATTTAGTTACAGCCAACAATCACTTTTAATGTATTTTTTTTAAACATAACACTTTTTCTGTTGAAAAAATGTGCTGACGCAGTTCTCTAAAATTAAAATAAATCTGTGCTAATCATGATACATAAAATGAACTGAGACTGAGGTTAAAGGTCAACTTTTATGACCAAATAGTGCTTAGAGCAAAGCAAACTGTTTTTGAATTTTTTTTTTTAAAAGTTAGTATGTTTAAAAATAACACCTTTTTAGACAAAAATGGATCATTTAATGGAAAAACTGGCAATCTTCTCTCAAAATCCTGGTGGGGAGTAGGAAGTTTATACAGTAAAACCCCTGGTGTCCGGCACCTATGGGGATTGGTAGATGGTGGACAAATGAATTTTCAGTTGCTTAAGATAGCGGGTTGTGTGATTGGTGAACTAAAGGTGAGGCGCGCCCATTGTAAACGACCGTATATTTTACCTATTTTCTGCATTTTGCTTTGGCAGTTGTTTGAGGCTGCTGGTTCCTTGAACTCCAGATTACGGGTTTTAATGTGTAAGGAGAGGGAGGACCAGATAGGAAATGCCGTTAACGGAGGACAGGGGAATGAACAGCAAATCGAAGATTTAAAATTGGAACTACTGGCAAAAGGTTGATACATTGTACCACCTGGCAGTAAACAGGACAAGCTTGGTCCATTTTATAATTTTCCAAAGCTTACAGAATGATTTGTGCATTCCAAAGATATTTATGTGTTAGTGTTTTGAAATATAAGACAATCAGCCAAGTAAATTTTAATGGTGTTAAAATTGTGGGTTAGAGAAAATCATCTTGCTTCCTAGCATTGGAAAAATAAAAGAATGTTTTTGACAGTGAAGTCATGTTAATCCTTGAGGCATTTATTGATGCGTGTCCTCCCAAGTTAGCATGGTTGCTGGCTTCAGAACCAACTGCAGCTGCATAACTGATGCAACTAAGTTAAAGATGTTACAGGCAAGTAGAAGATATGGGAATATTTGAAATTGAAGTTTCAGGATGGTTGTTTTTCAGGTGCGATAAAGCAAAACAGAAAACTGGAAAAAAAATCTTGTGAACTAAATGTGCCCACCATTTTAAAAAAAAATGCATAATCCTTCAGTGGCTAAATCAGAGTTATTTGTCTGAACTGTGCTGTCACTTGCAAAGCAACAGCATTGATTCCAAGTGAGAAATCTGCAAATAGTGCAGCCTGTGGAGACTTGCTGAATTACTGACAGCAGCTTCAAAATTGTCCCGTCAACATGATGGTGAACTCAGGTTGTTATCTGTGACTAAAATAAATTTTGCAGCACTGAAATTGAAAGCTATTGGATGGGTTGGTGGGCATAATGAACAGGTTTTCAGTTATCCTATTAGGGTTACACTTAGCTTAAAGTAGCAATGAATTATTTAGCATTGGGAGTGGGATGGCTGCAGTGGGCTGTTCATGTGACACAGTGGTGGTGAATAGACTGGGGCCAGAAGAATACATGACCAGTGTGAATGGAAGGGAGGGGGGGGGGAGGGGAGAAAAAGTCACTGTATATGTGTGAAAAAGAAAAAGTGTATATCATGGCTAATGTGATTTATGGTGTGAAAAAAAAGAATACATATATGACACCCTGGGATTCTTTTCCTGCAGACGTGGCAGAATTACCACTTACTGGTAGTACAAAAAACTGTAATCAAGAAGATACATATGCATGCAAACAAACTGACTATGCAAAACAGAGAGAAAAAAAATCAATAAAGTGCAAAAGTAAGTGTCAAAAAAAAAAGAAACAGTGTGAATGGGAGAGGGATTGAATTGGTGATGAAGGACCAGATAGGAAATGCCGTTAACGGAGGACAGGGGAATGAACAGCAAATCGAAGATTTAAAATTGGAACTACTGGCAAAAGGTTGATACATTGTACCACCTGGCAGTAAACAGGACAAGCTTGGTCCATTTTCATGGCAAAGCAGTCTTCCACTCTGCGGTGCAAGTGGCAATTTGTGCAAGCTTTGAAGGTGCAGAAGAATTCTGCGCAGATGATGTGAAAAGGCAAATGTTACACATTGCTTCACTTCACTTTGTCTGCCCAAGACTTTGATTTTGAACTTAACCCACACATTTTTGACCATGTTCAAAGAACCTTGTAATTTTTATTCGAGTGCAATACAACATAAATCAACACAGGTTCTACTCTTATTATTTTTTTTATTTTTCACACTATGAACCATATTAACCAAATTACACACAAACATTTCCTTCTTGAATATACACAGTGTCATTTTCTCCCCTCTTCCCCCTCCCTTCCCTCCCTTCTTCCCACCCCCCTCCCTACCCACTAAACGTTCAACATCTACAATACAATAAACCCATTAAACAATGTCATCACACAATGAAAATAAACAAGAAAATTGTGTCATCTACTTTTACACACTGGGTCAGTTCATTTCGTCTTCTTCTCATTCTGTCATTTTAGGCGGTGGAGGTCCGCGGTAGGCCCTCTCTGTGTTGTTCCATGTACGGTTCCCAAATTTGTTCAAATATTGTGATGTTATTTCTTAAATTATATGTTATTTTTTCCAATGGAATACATTTATTCATTTCTATGTACCATTGCAGTACTCTCAGGCTCTCTTCTGATTTCTAGGTTGACATAATACATTTTTTTTGCTACAGCTAAGGCCATCATAATAAATATTTTTTTGTGCTTCATCCAATTTGAGGCCTAATTCCTTACTTCTTATATTACTTAGAAGAAAGATCTCTGGATTTTTTGGTATGTTGCTTTTTGTGATTTTATTTAATACCTGATTTAGATCTTCCCAAAACTTTTCCATTTTCTCACATGCCCAAATTGCTTGTACTGTTGTTCCCGTTTCCTTCTTACAGCGAAAACATATATCTGATACTGTTGGGTCCCATTTATTTAACTTTTGAGGTGTGATATGTAGTCTGTGTAACCAATTACATTGTATCATGTGTAACCTAGTGTTTGTTGTGTTTCTCATAGTTCCGGAGCATAGCTTTTCCCATTTTTCATTTTTTATCTTTATGTTTAGATCTTGTTCCCACTTTTCTTTGGGTTTACAGCTTATTTCATCATTCTCTTTCTCTTGCAGCTTGATGTACATGTTTGTTATAAATCTTTTAATTATCATTGTGTCTGTAATCATATATTCAAAGCTGCTTTCTTCTGGTAACCTGAGCCTGCTTCCCAATGTGTCCTTTAAGTAGGTTTTCAGTTGGTGGTATGCAAACATTGTACTGTGAGTTATACCATATTTGTACTTCATTTGTTCAAAAGATAATGAATTATTTCCCAAAAAACAATTTTCTATTCTTTTGATCCCTTTTCTCTCTCATTCTCTAAAGGAAAGGTTATCTATTGTGAAAGGGATTAGTTGATTTTGCATCACTAATAATTTTGGTAGTTGGTAATTTGTTTTTTTTTCCTTTCTTTGTGAATCTTCTTCCAAATGTTGAGCAGATGGTGTAGTACTGGTGAACTTCTATATTGCACCAGTTTCTCATCCCACTTATAAAGTATATGTTCTGGTACCTTCTCCCCTATTTTATTTAGCTCTAACCTGGTCCAATCTGGTTTTTCCCTTGTTTGATAAAAATCTGATAGATATCTTAATTGTGCTGCTCTATAATAATTCTTAAAGTTTGGTAGCTGTAAGCCCCCTTTTTTGTACCATTCTATTAATTTATCTAGCGCTATCCTCAGTTTCCCCCCTTTCCATAAGAATTTCCTTATTATTTTCTTTAGCTCATGGAAGAATTTCTCTGTTAAGGGAATTGGAAATGATTGAAATAGGTATTGTATCCTTGGGAAGATATTCATTGTAATGCAATTTACCCTTCCTATCACTGTTAGTGGTAAATCTTTCCAATGTTCTAAGTCATCTTGTAATTTCTTCATTAATGGCCGATAATTTAATTTTATAGATGGCCTAGATTATTATCTAGTCTAATACCTAGGTATCGGACTGCTTGTGTTTGCTATTTAAATGGTGATTCTTTCTTAAACTTTGTGAAATCCGCATTATTCATTGGCATCACTTCACTTTTATTTGCATTGATCTTGTAGCCCGATATTTCTCCATATTCCTTCAATTTCTTATGTAATTCTTTTATTGATAATTCTGGTTCTGTTAAGTATACTTTGATGTCATCTGCAAATAGACTGATTTTATATTCCTTCTCTTTTATTTTTAGCCCTTTTATTTTATTTTCTGTTCTTATCAGTTCTGCCAAGGGTTCTATAGCTAAAGCGAACAGTGAGGGAGATAGTGGACATCCCTGCCTAGTTGACCTACTTAATTTAAATTTGTTTGATATATATCCATTTACTGTCACCTTCACCAATGGTCCCTTATATCGTGCTTTAATCCAATTAATATATTTCTCTGGTAGGTTGAACCTCTGTAGTACTTTGAATAAATAATTCCATTCTACCCTGTCAAAGGCTTTTTCTGCGTCTAAAGCAACCGCCACTTTTGGCGTCTTATTTCCTTGTACTGCATGGATTAAGTTAAGATATTGTCTGTTGTTTGTCTTTTCTTAATAATTCCAATTTGATCTAGTTTTACTATTTTTGGTACACAGTCGGCCAATCTGTTTGCTAATAATTTTGCTATTATCTTATAATCTGAGTTAAGTAGAGATATTGGTCTATACGGTGCTAGTGTTAGTGGATCTTTCCCCATTTTTGGTATTATTGTAATTATTGCTGTTTTACATGAATCTGGCATTTTTTGTGTTTCTTCAATCTGGTTCATTACTTCCAGGAGAAGAGGAATTAATAAGTCTTTAAATGTTTTATAGAATTCTATTGGGAATCTGTCCTCTCCATGCATTTTATTGTTCGGTAGCTTTTTTAATATATCCTGTATTTCCTCTCTTTCAAATGGTTTTATCAATTTGTTTTGCTCCTCTTCTTGCAATTTTGGTAGTTCAATTTTAGCTAGAAACTCATTTATTTTGTCTTCTTTCCCTTCATTCTCAGTTCGGTATAATTGCTCATAGAATTCCTTGAAGTTTTCATTGATCTCTGTTGGGTTATATGTAATTTGTTTGTCATTTTTCTTTGATGCCAATACCGTTCTTTTAGTTTGTTCTGTCTTAAGCTGCCAAGCTAGTATTTTGTGCATTTTTTCTCCTAGCTCATAATACTTCTGCTCTTATCTTCATTATGTTCTTCTCCACCTTATACGTTTGTAGTGTTTTGTATTTTTTTTGTCCGTCAATTCTCTTCTTAACACAGGTTCTACTTGATATTAATTTTAGTATGTGTTGTATTACCAATACAGTGAACTTGAGATCTTATTGAAGGTTCTGTTGTCAGATTTCTTTTGTACTCTTATCAGATTTAAAAGCTTTGAAGATGGCACTGAGAAATGAAGATTCTTTCTACTTGCCAGTTTCCTTTGGTTTTAATTTTAGTTGATTCCACCCTGTGTAACATAATTTATTCTCAGGCAATCACAGACTATCCATGAGATCCGAGGTGACTAGTGAAACCAATGAGGGAACTGTAAACTCTTCTGTTAGAGATGGATGATGGTAGTTTGTGAGGTGGTCTGCTTCTGCTTCCTGAACAGGCATACTCCTAGAACATGTAATCACATTTATCAATACATCCCAAATGATTCTTCAGCATTTGAAATTGAAGTTCCAAAGATTACCTTGAGTATGTGGGTAATTGCTTTTTTTCATGCTGGACAAATACTCGCTTTACATAAATTCACTTTTTTACGAAGAAACCTGTGTTCGCTCTTACGAAAGGATTTTCACTTTTATGAAAGTAGCGAGCCATTACAGAAGCAGCTCTTCCTCCCTCTCCTACTTTCCAGTCACCTGTACCTCCCACCACCCCAACCTCCAAAGACTCAGCCTAACTATACTGCACATACCTATTTCTACTTTATAGGCTGTGTATTTATCATGTCATTCCTTCTTTAAATAAATGTTAGTGTTATTTGAGGTTTCGTGTGTAATTTGGTATGGGTTGATGGGTAATTTTTTTGGGGTCTGGGAATGCTCAAAAAATTTCCCCATAAAAATCAATGGTAATCGCCTCTTCAGTTTACATCATTTCAGCTTCCAAATGGTTCCGTAGGAACGATCTAGATTCATAAAGTAATGTATGCCTGTATTTGTTTTGGGAGTTTGGTGTCAGGTAGGCAAATGATAGAGCCAACTAAATGTCGCAGACTGTAACTAGAACCACAGTACTGGTGATAATGACCTATGAGGAACACTGATGTTAATGAACTTATCCTTAGAATGAATGTTCAGAATTTTGGGGAGATGGAGGTGGTGATATTTATCAAGTGCCTTGGGACGCTCCTGAAAGTAGCCACATCCCAGAAGTCTATTAGGAGGACAGGGGTCATAGTGGAGTGATGGATCACAAATTCCTTGTCAAGTCGAATCTCTTGATCTTCCAATACTCTCTCAATCGACCAAAGGCTGTGCTGCAGTAATGAAGGAATGATGAATTTTATCGTCATTGTCTGCCTTTGCAAATATGTGCCTCCTGAGATATGCAAAGTGGTCCAGGTTCTCAAACATACTCTACTGCACAGTCTCGGAGAACACTGCAGTAGAACGTGTTAGTTAATTAAACATGGATTAACAGATAATTAAATGAATGGAAACTTAAGCTTAGAACTTGATTTAAATACTATTTTGGAAACTAAAATCACAGACATACCTATTCAGTGATTTGCTAATCTAATCCCATTCTGATATACCAATGATAAAAGTTTAAAAACATGATCTACAGAGTCCTATAGTTTGTGGATGGCTTGAATCAATATTCTACTTCTGCAATTTTAAGACAAGCTGAAAGTCTTTCTTTATATGTATTACCCATTTTACGAAGATTTTCTTTCTGGGAAAGTATTAGATTAAGAAAAAAATATTGTAAAAGGTAAAAGCATTTCCCATTTGTTTCAACATCAAAATTCTGTTTGTGTTCCAGAATCTTCATCAAAAGAACCTTGAACACCTAAAAATACATCAACCTTTGATGTATCTTAACCAATCAAATGTTATTTTTATGTCTCTTTTCTCTTTGGCTTGACCTCGTGGACGAAGATTTATGGAGGGGGTAAATGTCCACGTCAGCTACAGGCTCGTTTGTGGCTGACAAGTCCAATGCGGGACAGGCAGACACGGTTGCAACGGTTGCAGGGGAAAATTGGTGGGTTGGGGTTGGGTGTGGGTTTTTCCTCCTTTGTCTTTTGTCAGTGAAGTGGGCTCTGCGGTCTTCTTCAAAGGAGGTTGCTACCCGCCGAACTGTGAGGCGCCAAGATGTACGGTTTGAGGCGATATCAGCCCACTGGCGGTGGTCAATGTGGCAGGCACCAAGAGATTTCTTTAGGCAGTCCTTGTACCTCTTCTTTGGTGCACCTCTGTCACGGTGGCCAGTGGAGAGCTCGCCATATAACACGATCTTGGAAAGGCGATGGTCCTCCATTCTGGAGACGTAATAATAACATATTTGATATACCCTCACCCAACATATCTCTGTATAACATACCATTCCTTCCATAATGTTTGGGACAAAGATGCATTTTTTCTTTATTTTCCCCTGTGCTCCACAGTTTTAAGTTTGTAATTGAACAATTCACACATGATTAAAGTGCACATTCAGATTATATTCAAGATTATTTGTAAACATTTTGGTTTAATCACCAAGAAATTACAGCACTTTTTCTACAGAGAATCTGTCTATCATAGGATTTGATCTGGAGATGGTTAACATAGTGATCTGCTTTCCCCTGACTTCTAAGTTTCAGCAAGTCCACAGACAACAGCAACCTAGGTTCGAATCTGGTGTTGTCTGTAAGGAGTTTGTACTTTCTCCCCATGCCTACGTGGGTTTCTCCAGGTGCTCTGGTTACCTCCCACCCTTCAAAAACATCTGGAGGTTGTAGGTTATTTGGTGCATTTGGTGGGGGGGGGGGTGTAAGGGCTCATGGATCGGGAGGGCCTCTTAGCGTGCTATATGTCTAAATTCTTTTAAAAGTTAAAGGTCCTAGCTAATCTGAGGAGCAAAGACACACTTTACTAAATATGTGATTGTTTTTTTTTGGATATTCAGAGCATTTATGAAAGAATTGAAAATAAAATATTAACATTTGCTTGTTCAATTCTTTTGTTTGCTCCATGAGAGTGGTTGCTTCTTTGTTCCAAAACTTTGATCCATGCATTGATGTTCTCGGCCCGCTGAAGGGGAACATCATATACCCTATTGAGCTCCTTTAAAATCTCATGTGTTTCTCATTCTTTTGGACTCCAGAGAGCACAGGCTCAGTCTGCTCAAACATGCCTGAAGAGAGAAGTCCGCCATCCTCATCAGCAAACTAGTGGAAGGAGACCAAAAATGTACACTGTATTCCAGGTGTCATCTCCCCAGTGCTTGGTGCAGATGCTCCTGTTGCTTACTGTAATGTCACATTTCATTTTTCATTGATTAGCACAGAGTAAATTACCAGCATGTCAGCTGCATGAAATTGGAAGCATCTGAAAACAAGTGAGAAATCTAGTGAGAAAATTAATAAATTTCAAGGAAAGACTTCTGAATAGAACAGATCCAGATTTGTAAATGTTGTTACTGAAATAACTTGATTGATGCAAATACTGTCTATCCATTCACGGGTCTATTTTTGTAATGTGGACTACCAAATCTTTTAACAATTGGTCAAAGTTCTTTTCCTGCATTACTTCAAAGTTTACCCAATCCCACTCCCAAATCAGTGTGTGAAAAGGAGACCTGCTTGATTTAATGAATTATTCAATGTGCAATAAAAGCAGACATCTCCCAATAGTGTTTTTACTTTTAGCTGTTTTTATTTCATTAATTTTCACTCTCCCAACAGAATATTACATTTTCAGCACCATTTATTTAATAAATTCAAGGGAAATGTGTCATATTTCCTATGGCTTTCTTTGTTGCCATCCTTTTACTTAATTAATTTGCAGAAAGCATTACTTGCTCCTGAGGGCATTTTGTATTGCAGGTCCCTTTTTATTTTAATTAATTTTGAATAAAATGAGGTCTAATCTCATCAGCATTTCATGTATTTTTCCCCAGCTTTATTTAATGAATTAATTTGTGAGAAGTACAACCCATTCTTGATTGTATTTTACAATTTTACTTGTTTGATTGGGAGAGCACCGCCTGTTCCCGAACAGGCAGATATTGCAATCACGTTATCATCAATTTATTAATTCACCAGATCCACATCATGTTTCTGTTGGCAGTTTTTGATTAATTGTGCATTAAGCCATTGCTTTAAATGACCACTGCTATTATTTTTAAGTTCAAGTAAACTTACATTTGGTTCTTCTGTTGGAATTAAACACCAAGCAGATTACTGATGATTTTACTTAATTGATAGAATTGGGGAATTGCAAAAGATTAATCAGATGTGTTTATTATCTAAGTTTGTAATAATGCTACTCAAATCAGTTAATTTCATTTAACCGTGTCTGCCTGTCCCGCATCGGACTTGTCAGCCACAAACGAGCCTGCAGCTGATGTGGACATTTACCCCCTCCATAAATCTTCGTCCGCGAAGCCAAGCCAAAGAAGAAGAAGAATGACCTGTATCCAGTTTCCACAGTCAATGCCTTCTCTTGCATTTTAAGAATCAGAACTTATTGTCATGTGACAGCATCATAGGGCAAACATTGATATTATAACCATTTTACAACATTATTTAAAATAAGTGCATGAAAAGTAAGGCAGTGTCTTTGGTTCATTGATTATTCAGGAATCTGATGGCAGCGGGGAAGAAGCTGTCCTTGTGTCACTGAGTGTTCATCTTTAGGCTCCTGTAGCTTTTTCCTGATGGTTGCAGAGTGAAGAGGGCATGGCCTGGGTGGTGGCGGTCTTTGAGGATAGAGGCTGCTCTTTTTAGGACACCGCCTCATGTAGATGTCCTCAATGGAGAGAAGTCTGGCGTCTGTAATGTTGCAGGCCAAGTTAACAACCCCCTCTGGAGTTTATTCTTGTCCTGAGTGTTGGCACCTCCATACCAGGCAGTGATGGACCCAATCAGGGGTGGAGGGTGTGAGCAAGTTTAAATTCCTGGGAGTCAAGATCTTGGAGGATCTTTCTTGGACCAAACACACTAATGGAATTGTGAAGAAAGCACGTTAGTATCTCAACTTCCTCAAGAGTTTGGAGAGGTTTGGTATGATATTAGAAACCCTGGCAAATTTCTGCAGATTTGTCTTGGAAAGTGTGCTGACTGGCTGCATCAATCCGGTATGGGGATACCAATACCCCTGAGCATAAAGTCCTGTAAAAGGTAGTGAACACAGCCCTGGAGATCACAGGCAAGACACTCCCCACAGTCAAGAACACCGGGAACGCTGCTGTTGAAGAGCAGTAGCATTCATTAAGGATCCATATCACCCACAACTCATTCTGTTTTCATGACTACCATCAGGAAAGAGGGAAAGTGCTACAGACTCGCACCACCAGGTTCAGGAACAGCTTCTACCCCTCCATCATCAGACTCCTCAACAACGAACTCAATCAAGAATTCATTTGAGGACTCTAACCTTTGCACTCTATTTATTTTTTCCCTTTGTAATGCACCAAGTTTGTTTATATATGTACGTTAAGTACAATTTTTTTTGTACTAGCCATAAGTGGTCATTCTGCCTCATCTGCAGGAAAAAGAATCTCAGGTGATGACCAATATGTACTCTGACAAGAAATCTGAAATATGATGCAGTCAGCAGATTTGGGGACCATTGCAGTACAACTCTGTTTACTCAGTGGGCATGACCCCAAACTTTACGTTGGTTGCTGAGTTATTTTCCCACTTATTTTCATGTTAACCTTCCTGTCTTCAACCTTCCACATTGGTTAAGGGAAACCCAACACAATGTCAATGAACAGCATGTCATATTGAAACTACACATATCAAACTTAACATTGAGTTTAATGTTTTCAGGTAGTGGTTCTGTTATTCTCATTAACACCTTACTTTTATTTCTCTTCTTGCCCCCCATTACCCCTACTTTTGCCTCGTCCCTGTGCTATTTCTTGCATTCTCAACATTTTGCTTATGTGCTATAAGATCCCCATTAGTATTAATACGATCTTGGGAAGGCGCAAGATTGTGTTATATGGCAAGCTCTCCACTGGCCATCGTGTCAGAGGTGCACCAAAGAAGAGGTACAAGGACTGCCTAAAGAAATCTCTTGATGCCTGCCACATTGACCACTGCCAGTTGGCTGATATCGCCTCCAACCGTGCATCTTGGCGCCTCACAGTTCGGCGGGCAGCAACCTCCTTTGAAGAAGACCGCAGAGCCCACCTCACTGACAAAAGACAAAGGATGAAAAACCCAACACCCAAACCCAACCAACCAATTTTCCCCTGCAACCGCTGCAACCGTGTCTGCCTGTCCCGCATCGGACTTGTCAGCCACAAACGAGCCTGCAGCTGACGTGGACATTTTACCCGTCCATAAATCTTTGTCCGCGAAGCCAAGCCAAAAAAATTATAGCATTAATAATGTAATAACTTTTGAGGAAAGTTATGCTCATAACTTGGTTAAGGGCAAATTTGTTGCCCTTGTTTTCTTTGCCGAGGTAAGAAATATTAGACTCATACAGAATGTGTATTGGGATGAACAAATGGCCTAATGTTCAGTTATTTTTATCTATATGAGCAAGTAGTGGATGGAAAACTGATGTGTTAGTTTGCTTCATTTTATGGCATCTAACACCCCCCCACCACCACCACCACAAATAATGCTTATGTCCTGTCTTCCTTTACATCTAAAGCTATGATTTTGAGGTTTTTTTCCCGTTGATTTTTAATCCCAGTGTTATTATAGTGTTTATTATCACATGTAGAGCAGTGAACATTCCGGCTCAGTGGAGCCCCAACAATCTGCTATTGTTGTGTGGCAAAAAAAATTGTGAGAGATTGAAAATGAGTAATGCAGAGTCTGTTCATGCTAAGTGAAGTGCAAGAAGAAAAATCGCCCTCTCAGTTGTTTCCTTATTCAACAAGAAGCTCGTTGAACTGGATAGAAATCTGTCAAATGCACCAATTATAAAACAGCAGAAGATGAAGTGATCATTCAAGGTGATTGCCGTGGTTTGCGAAGGAATGACTATCTTCTCCACTCTCTAGGATGTGGAAGTCAAAGTTCAATCAGGAAACTTTAGCTAAGAAAAGTAAACACTAATTCTGAGATTATGTATATGGCACCTTTCTATATAGTATCTCATTCAATATTTAAAGTCTTTTGTGGTTACTGGTAAATGGTGTTGTCATAAATAATGGACCAGTCATTACACTCAAGTTTTAGGATTGTGACTGATTCATCAGTTAAGTAATAAACAAGGTGACTGAGAAGAAAACAGTTGTTCATTTTGTGTCGGTACTATATGGTAATCAGAACTCTTAGGGTAGACTTTAATTTTATTGAATTGTATGACAGCTGTTGATTAGTTTGAATTCCATTCCATGTTATTTGAAGTATATATGTTTTTTCTTACTTTTTAAAATTTAAAAAAAATTTCACACTATGAAGCATACTGACCAAAATATACACAAAGTTTTCCCTTTTGAATATACACAGTGTCACTTTCTCCCCTTTTTCCCCCCTCCCTTCCCTTCCTCCTTCACCCCCCCCTCCCCACCCACTCAACATTCAACCTATATGATACATTAAACCCATTAAACAATGTCATCACACAATGAAAATAAACAAGAAATTTGTGTTATCTACTTTTACATACTGGGTCAGTTCATTTCGTCTTCTCCTTCTGTCATTTTAGGCAGTGGAGGTCCACGGTAGGACTTCTCTGTTGTGTTCCATGTACGGTTCCCAAATTTGTTCGAATACTGTGATGTTATTTCTTAAATTATATGTTATTTTTTCCAATGGAATACATTTATTCATTTCTATGTACCATTGCTGTATTCTCAGGCTATCTTCTAATTTCCAGGTTGACGTAATACATTTTTTTGCTACAGCTAAGGCTATCATAATAAATCTTTTTTGTGCTCCATCCAAATCGAGTCCAAGTTCTTTACTTCTTGTATTACTTATAAGAAAGATCTCTGGATTTTTTGGTATGTTGCTTTTTGTGATTTTATTTAATTCCTGGTTTAGATCTTCCCAAAACTTTTCCACTTTCTCACATGCCCAAATTGCATGTACTGTTGTTCCCGTTTCCTTCTTACAACGAAAACATCTGTCTGATACTGTTGGGTCCCATTTATTAGAGGTTTCTTCTTACTTTTGAAGGTAACTAGTTGTTAAATGCATGTCCTTAAAGTTTACAGGCCATGGAAAAGGAGTTGGTGCTTCCATATATTGGTAGAGGCTATATCTTCTGTCTTTTAGAAACTGAATAGATGATGTGTGTTCACAATATAATGCCGAAACCTTCATACAATAAATAAAATTATGCATTAAAAGGTATTTAGTCTCTGTCCCTGGTATTGCAAACTATGTAACTGTGGTAAATGGAAAATGACATACATCAGAAACATATTGACATTGTTAACTACCATGAACAATACTGTAGAAATATTCTACCATTTTGTGGCAGTGATATGTACGAAGAGCTAAACCCTTTGTAATCAAATGCTAATGTCATATTAAAGACAGAATAACATTTTGATTGTTCAATTAAAATAATATATTAAATTTCATGTCATAGTATGTTTGACTTTCATTAGTTTCTAGGATAGTTTTCATGTATGTGCCCATACTGTAAAATAACAATTCAATAGAGCATTAATAACTACTTTTTTTCCTTGCGTTTACTAATATTTTACAATATATCCAAACTTGCCTCTTCACTAATGGTTCTAAACCTTTTTCTTTTCACTCACATACTACTTTAAGTAATCCCTATGCAATCAGTGCTCTGTGATTAGAAGGGAAGGGATTGCGTAAGTGAAAAGGGAAGGTTGAGAATCACTGCTCTAGACCCAATTGTTGCTGAAATATTTTGCTTGAGAAAAAGTGTTATTAGCCCATTTCCTTTGGAGTCATGAAACTGTGAACATAACAAATCAATTAGGTATGATTAAAACTGTGGTTTTCAAAAGTTTTTTTCCACCCACATACAACCTTAAGCAATCCCTTACTAATCATAGAGTACCTATGGCATAGGGAATACTTAAAGTGGCATGTGAAAGAAAAAGGCTGAAAATCACTTCTCTTCACTGTTAACATTAAGGTAGAAATAAATGCAAAGCAGTAAAAATATTAGCCCAATTTTAAGATGTGTGTTGGTTTGCTCTAATTTTTCCTCAAACCTTTTTTATATTGCCAAACATTTTTTTTCTGCAAGAGACAGTGAATCATACAATGTTAAAATACATTTTCTTAAAGAACATTCTAAGTATTCCTTGATCTATTTAATGATAGTAACTTGTCACAATGTAATTATTATAGATGAAAAGTTTTATTTTTAAATCTAATTTTTTTAAATTACATTGCAAATTACTATCCAATGTTACGTGACTAAATCATACAGTGGAACCCCAGTATAACGCAATATTTTGGGTCAAAAAATTACATCACGAAAAAAGTGGGGTCACACTAAATCTGGGTTTCAATAAATTGTTGTTGTTACAGTTGAAATTAAAACACAAATTAATTTTTAGTTAACTGACCATCCCTGTTCCTGGCAGCAGGCCAAAGTCTCCGCTCCCCATGGGAGCCCGATGTCCCCACTCCTTGCAGCAGTCCAATATCCTCGCTTTTAGAGGAATACCGGAGTCACCACTCTGAAGTCACCGCTCCTCATGGCAGCCCGAAGACCCCATACCCACTGCTGGTGGCAGCCCGATGCTGGAGTCGAATGACTCACCGCGTTATATCCAGATTTGTGTTAAATCAGGATTCCACTGTAATTCCTCACAATATACTTAAAATCATTTCTAAATTCTATTGGGCCACAGGAATCTGTTTCTTAGTATGTTAAAGATAAACCTTCAGGAAATATTAAAACTATCCCCAAATAACCATCTTAATTTTAAGATTAGGGATCTAATTTGAGAAATTTCTCAGAAAACCTTAAAACAGTGTGAAATAACATTGTCAAATGATTTAAATTTATGTTGCATGTTTGTGACATTAAAAAAAAAACTGGAAATATATATAGTGATCTTGGAAGATGATAGGTGCATTTTATGTTGAGAAACAGAACATAATGGAAATGAAACTTGGATATGTTCTGAGTGCAGTGAATTGGAAGGATTCTGTTTATGAGAAAAGGAAATTACACTTTTAAAGTGATAGGAGCTGATGGAACTGTAGGGTTTCCATCTCGTCAACCGTTCTCAATAAGGGCCCTGGGAGTTGAGGGAGTCACAATACATTTAAGTAAAAGCATTGTTTTCACATCGCATAACATAATTTTTTTTAAAATTATGCAGTTGGTAGGAGAGAAGAATGGAAGAAATCAAATCTTGACTGCTTCATAGGGAAGAGGGCCCATAAACTTGAAGCAGAGTCCTTGTTGGGGGGGTAGCATAGCTGAATAAATGTTGAGAGTGGCTGATCTAGTCTATGCTTCTTTACAAAGCAATCCTTGTTCCCACACCTTTTCCCTTTCACCCATTTCCCCCACATTCCTATAATCTCTCTGCTCAATTGACATCTACCAAACTACGTGTGTTTAAGATATGGAGGAAACCAGAATAATTAGAGGATACCCAGGCAGTCACAGGGAGGACCACAAGCTCCATGTAGTAGGTGCTAGAGGTCTGTATAGAACCAAGGTCGTTGGAGATGCGAGGCAGTAATTCGAGCAGCTGTCCTACTGCTCTTTCCCTCAATAGATCACCTGCCATTAAAAAAGTGAAAGAATTGCAACATTTAATTATGATGAATTATATTTAGCCTTCTTTAAATTAAGTCAAGTATTATGAAAAGATAATGTGATTTTTCACAGTGCTCAACAAAAATATATTCCCATTAAAAATAAGGGCAGTAAGAGAGGGAAGAGTCAGCCTTGGTTAACTAAAGAAATAAATGAAAGTATAAAATTAAAAGCTTGTGTACAAAGTCACCAAGAGTGGTGGGAAACTGAAGGATTGGGAAGGCAACAAAGGACAATAAATGGGAAATAAGGGAAGCAAAGAAGGATTATGAAGGTAAATTAGTACAAAATATAAAAAACAGATAGTAAAAAATGTTATAAATATATAAAATGGATGAGGGTGACTAGATTCAACATAGGTCCATTGGAAGATGAGAAAGGGTAATTGATATTGAGCAATGAGGAAATGGCCAAGGCATTGAACTGATATTTTGTATCAGTCTTCACGGTGGAAGACACATCCAGCATGCCAAAGAGTGGTGACAGGAATGCAAAGAGAGGTGAGAGCCTCAATAAGATAATTATTACAAAAGAGATGGTGACGAGCAAACCAATGGGATTGAAGACGGACAAATCCCTTGATCCTGATGGGATGCATCCCAGGGTATAGAAGGAAATGACGGGTGGATGCTTTGCTTGTCATTTTCCAAAATTCTCTGGGTTCTTGGCAGGTCCCAGCAGATTGGAAGACAGCAAATGTCACACCACTTTTAAAAAAAAGAGATGTAGGCAGAAGATGGGTAACTCTTGGCCAGTTCACATCCGTAGTCGAGAAAATGCTTGAAGCTGTCATTAAGGATGAAATAGCGAGACATATAGAGCGAAGGGGTTCAATCAGACAGACACAGCATGGATTCAGAAAGGGCAGGTCTTGTTTGACAAATTGCTGGAGTTTTTTGAGGATATAATGGGTGCGGTAAATAGAGGGGAACAGGTTGATGTTGTATATTTGGATTTCCAGAAGATATTTGATAAGGTGCAAAATAAGAGACTTCTCAATAAAATACAGATGAATGGAATCAGCGGAAGTATATTGGATTAGTTAACTGACAGAAGACAGAGAGTTGGAATAAATTGGTGTCTTTCTGATTGTCGGACAGTGGTAAGTGGGGGAGGGGCCGCAGGAGTGTCGGTGCTGGGCCCTCAGCTGTTCACCATTTACACTGATGATTTGGAAGAGGGGACAGAGTGTCGTGTAGCCAAGTTTGCAGATGACACTAAAAGGAGTGGAAAAGCATATTGGACAGAGTACATGGAGAGGCTTCAGAAGGGTATAGTTAAGGTTGGTGAGTGGGCAAAGGTCTGGCAGATGGAGAATAACATTAGAAAATCCAAGGTCATCCACTTCGGTAAAAAAAATAGAAGAGCAGATTATTATTTAAATGGTGGAAAAAGTGCAGCATGCAGAGGACTTGGGAGTGCTTGTGTATGAATCACAAAAAGTTGGGTTACAGGTACAACAGGTTATTAAGAAGGCAAATGGAATGTTGGCCTTCACTAGAAGAATTGAATTCAAGAGCAGGGAGGTCATGCTGCAACTATACAAGGTACTGGTGAGGCTCCACCTGGAGTACTGTGTGCAATTCTGGTCTCCATAGTTGAGGAAGGATATACTGTCCTTGGAGGCAGCCCAGAGGAAGTTCACCAGGTTGATCCCTGAGATGAGGGGGTTGACCTACGAGGAGAGACAAAATCACCTGGGATTATACTCACTCGAATTCAGAAGAATGAGAGGAGATGTTATAGAAACATATAAAATTATTAAAAGGATAGAAAAGGTAGAGGCAGGAAAATTGTTTTCACTGATAGGTGAGACCAGAGCTAGGGGACACAGCCTCAAGATTCAGGGGAGTAGATTTAAGACAGAGATGAGGAAAAACTGATTTTCCCAGAGAGTAGAGAATCTGTGGAATTCTCTACCTAGGGAAGCAGTTGAGGGTACTTCATTAAACATATTTAAGGTTCAGTTAGATAGATTTTTACATATAAAAGGAATTGAGAGATATAGGGAAAAGGCCAATAGGTGGAGTTGAGTCAATTATCTTAATGAATGGTGGCGCAGGCTCAATGGGCTGGATGGCCGACTCCTGCTCCTTTTTCTAATGCTCTTATGTAATGTAGCTTACCTTCTATGTGGTGTTTTGTTGAAAATGATCAGAGGGCATGATTAAAAACAATTAATATTATTACTTTTAAAGACTTTGGTCTATTGGTCAAATGCAGCCTGAAATCATGGCTGAGATGTAGTCATTGACATAGTGATGGTGTTTGGCACCAGCCTCAGAGAAACACGTCCAGAAAAATATCTCCAGCGTACTTTCAGATTTCAGATTTATTGTCATAGTACACACATAGCATTGCAACCAATCCTGAGATTCCTTTTTCTGTGGGCATGCCACAATTACCACTAATTGGTCATGCACAAAAAAACTACATTGTACACATGTAAATAAATAAAGAAATGTAAACAAACTAACTGTACAATGCAGGTAGAAAAAAAATTGAGTGCTAAAGTAAGTCTCCTTAAATGAGTCTCTGATTGAGCTTGCTATTGAGGAGTCTGATGGTGGAGGGATAGCAGCTATTCCTGAACCTGGTGGTGAGAGTCTTGTAGCACCTATACCTCTTTTCTGATGGTAGCAGCAAGAAAACTATGTGCTGGTGGTGTGGATCCTTGATGATTGCTGCTGCTCTCAGTCGGTAGTGTTCCCTTTAGATGTACTCAATAGTGAGGAAGGTTTGCCTGTGATATCTTGGGCTGTGTGCACTACCTTTTGCAGGGCTTTACACTCAGAGGTATTGGTGTCCCCATATCAGACCACAATGCAACTGGTCAGCACACATTCCACCATACCTCTGTAGTAAATGACCATGGTTTCTGATGTCCACAAACTCCTGAGGAAGTAGAGGTGCTTACGTGCTTTCTTCACGATATCATTGGTGTGTTTGGTGCAGGAAAGATCCTCCAAGATAATGACTTCCAAGAACTTAAATTTGCTCACCCTCTCCACCTCTGATTTCCCAGTGATCACTGGATCATACACCTCTGGTTTTACCTTCCTGAAATCAACAATCATCTCCTTGGTTTGGTTGATATTGTATGCGAGCTTGTTGTTGCTGGACCATTCAGCCAAGTTTTCAATCTACCCTACAGTGATATTAATTCCATTCTGCTGACAGCTAAATGCAAGTTCTGGTGATATCATCAATGGAAGGAAGTGACTATTCCTGTTGTTGACAGCAAACAAGAAAACAAGTTTTATTTTCCAATTGACATTTTAAACATTTGATCAAGGACCAAATAAAAATTGGGACACATTGATTGGATTTGGAATTTTGGCAGATTTTGAGGTTATTAGACACCACACAATATTTTATCTTTTTTTTTTCTTTTTTAAATTCTTTGGCTTGGCTTCGCAGACGAAGATTTATGGAGGGGGTAAAAAGTCCACGTCAGCTGCAGGCTCGTTTGTGGCTGACCAGTCCGATGCGGGACAGGCAGACACGATTGCAGCGGTTGCAAGGGAAAATTGGTTGGTTGGGGTTGGGTGTTGGGTTTTTCCTCCTTTGCCTTTTGTCAGTGAGGTGGGCTCTGCGGTCTTCTTCAAAGGAGGCTGCTGCCCGCCAAACTGTGAGGCGCCAAGATGCACGGTTTGAGGCGTTATCAGCCCACTGGCGGTGGTCAATGTGGCAGGCACCAAGAGATTTCTTTAGGCAGTCCTTGTACCTTTTCTTTGGTGCACCTCTGTCACGGTGGCCAGTGGAGAGCTCGCCATATAACACGATCTTGGGAAGGCGATGGTCCTCCATTCTGGAGACGTGACCCATCCAGCGCAGCTGGATCTTCAGCAGCGTGGACTCGATGCTGTCGACCTCTGCCATCTCGAGTACTTCGACGTTAGGGGTGTAAGCGCTCCAATGGATGTTGAGGATGGAGCGGAGACAACGCTGGTGGAAGCGTTCTAGGAGCCGTAGGTGGTGCCGGTAGAGGACCCATGATTCGGAGCCGAACAGGAGTGTGGGTATGACAACGGCTCTGTATACGCTTATCTTTGTGAGGTTTTTCAGTTGGTTGTTTTTCCAGACTCTTTTGTGTAGTCTTCCAAAGGCGCTATTTGCCTTGGCGAGTCTGTTGTCTATCTCATTGTCGATCCTTGCATCTGATGAAATGGTGCAGCCGAGATAGGTAAACTGGTTGACCGTAGATAAATTAAATTATCTTTTTTAAATTAAATGTTAATGATACAGCACAACAGAAGGCCCTTACGGCTCATTTCACCCAATTAACCTTGCAAACGTCATTCATTTTGAAGGGTGGGTTGAAACCGGAGTACCCAGAGAAAACCCACACAGGTCATGGGTAGAACAGAGAAACTCCCTACAGACAACACCAGATTCGAACCCAAATCACTGGTGCTGTAATAGTGTTGTGCAGACTGCTGCACTAACCATGCCACCCATATGAAATCTGAACATGAATACTATTCAAACATTGTGACATTTCATATAACAATGCTTAATTTTATGAAGTGTTTGTACTATAATGGTCATAAAGTTAAGGTTTTCTTTAGTTCATTATTTTTTTAATCACTAGTGGATCGTATAGAGGAACAATTCTGATTAATTATGCAGGAACAAACCCAAGATTTTGCTGTCAGGTTCACAGCATAATGACGCCCATTACTGACATTTCCACTGGGAACTACAGAAAATGGGTGATTGTTCCTGTGGGAGTGGTCACAATGAAGCAAACTCCATTCAATGCTGGCTTCTATAAAACTGACATGAAATAATCTAAAATAAGTCTTTTATTCTGGTGACATCACAAATTCAGAAGTGAAGTCGGTGTTAATATTTTCGCTACAAGGTTAAGATGAAGAATGAATACTATTAACAGCCTTTAAAACATTGTGCATGGAGAGGGAAAGTGTTAGAAAGGGCAACAGTTTGAATAAGATGAGAAGTGGCAAATATAATTGTGAAAAGATTAATAAATAAAAATGTTTTGATATTGTCAGAAATGCTATTAGATGTCATAGCTCAGAGAATGGCATCAATTAGATAAATACTTAACATATTTGGGTGTGATATTCCTTCATCTGTTAGAGTGGCTTATTTTTAATGTAAAATTCACTTTTGAGGTGAAATATATAAGACAGGCATATATGAAACATGCATATCTAGTGAAAAATCCAATGATACTTCGGTTAATGTTTTCAGTGCAATTTTGTGAATCCAATTACAGTGATTGTTGAATGAACTTAATTGATATTTTACTTTCTTTGTCACCCAATAGAAGCAAAAGAAATTGTTTTAAAGGCTCAAATTCTGGCTGGTGGCAGAGGAAAGGGCAGCTTCACCAGTGGACTGAAAGGAGGAGTTCATTTAACAAAAAAGTATGTTTCAAATTTTATTTAAATGGTTATTTTGCTGTGTTTTGTTATGTCTTGAATGGATAAATGAAATCAAATTATATGATGTTGGAACTAAATAAGCATTTTAGAAATTGCAAATTGGTTCGACCAAATATGGGGACGAGAAGGATAAATGCAGTTATAACTGTGGTGATATGTAATTACACCACAAGGGCACCAGGGGTCATCCCGGTGACCTTGTACAGAAAGCAGTCCAGAGCTACAGTCTAGCCTTTCAGGTTCGTCTTGCAGAGAGGCAAGACCTCTTAGTGTACATATTAGTTTATTAAAGCTGTCTTATACTCGCACTGCTGGTGTGGTTATTGTCAGTACAGTAACATAAAACTGGCGACTGTGAAATGAATGACACAGGCAGGGGAAAATTGGGTTCTCACATTTAATGAATGATTCTGAAGTAGCAATGGTAGAATCTGAATGGGGACTAGCAAGCTTAAAGTAGATCATCCACTGATGAATCCAGGAGGAAGATGAAATACATAACTATAGCTGCAGGTCATTTCAGATGAAATGATGTTCATTTTAGTTCGTGATCTCAATAAAATAACATCAGCAAAACTGAACACGAAAGGGAAGTTGTGTCTCAAATTTACTAGATGTTATTTGTTGTGGTTATGAAAGGTGAAAGGGAATCGGTGGGTTGATATACAATTTTGTGCACATACATAAGGGTTCAACGTTAGATTAGGACAGATGGACATGAAGGTAGTTTATCAATCAGAAAATAGAGAGCAGAATTAAAAAGATAATTTCCAGGTTGATGACCAGAATTCATTGCATGCCAGAGGGATTGATGAAAAGGCCTCAGATATTTGCAATATATTATACAAAGGTTGTACTATAAAGAGGATGGAAGAATAGTTGGTGTAAAGATTTGAAGGGGCTGTCAAGATATGGAGATATGATGGGAGTGGGTAAATAGGTGACCAATGTTGTGAGGAAATGCTGAGGATATGCACAAGTTGGAAGAATAGAAAAGCAGCATTGTTTAAACCATCTGAGACTAAATGTTGGATTTCTGAGCAGTCTGAATTGCCTCGTAAAAGAATCACTACGTTAGCAGACAAATAAGAAGGAAAATGGAAGGTTGGTCTTTGTGGCAAGGATGATGCAGTGCAAGGATCATGAAGTCTTGCTACAATTATACAGTGATTTGGTCAGGCCATTTGTGAAATACAGAGGAAAGATATAGCGTGATCAGATGTGTCATTTCCACCCATATTTGTATCTGCTAGATATTGAAGAGTGAGAAGAGATGGTTGACATTTAGAAGGACCTGAAGGGTCTTGGCTGGGTGAATATGGAGAGAATGTTTCATTGTGTGAAAGGATGTAGAATTAGGGGTCTATTAAATGAATAAAGGATTGTAGTGAGTGGTGCAGTGGACAAAGCACAACGGAAATCGTCTGTGACCTGAACCAAATGAATTCTTAAATGGAACCTTCACAGAAGTTTAAATAAATACAATTGGCGCACTATCGCCATCATCTGACCTCGGAAGTCATGCCCCTCCCAGAGTCCTTTGCATCTCCTGTCTTCTGCGGGGGCCCAAAACTACGGGTGCCAGTTTGATAATGGAGTGGTACGGTTTGCAACAGGATCACCCATTGTAAATAAAGATGAGTTAAAATCTTTCTTCACCTCATGGACCACATTCAGTACTCCTTTATTTACCGTGGAATTCCACTGGTGTGTAGACCACAACTGAGAAGTACTGCTCTCTAGTTTTAAAGATTGGAATTTTCTTTCTCAATGCGTGGTGTTTGGAAAATCTTTGCAAATTTTCCAAGATGAATGTAGCTGTATTCTTGATTCAGGAAGGAATTAAAGGTTACCTTGAGTAGGCAGGAATTTGGAGTTGAGGTTAGAATCAGTTTTTCCATGATCCATTTGAATAATGGATTTGGCTTGAATTGTCCAAAATTTGATTCCTTTGTGTCCTGTTACTGCAACTAATTTGTATGCTCATGTTTGTGGTCCTCTGTATACCAGCCATTCACCTGTTGAAAAATAGGATTATTTTCAGTGATTTGGCCTTCAACGACTTTGGTGGTAGGAAGTTCTATAGTTTGAAGAAATGTTTTCTCACCTCTGTCGTGAGACTGAAGGCCTTGGCAAACCTTTGTTGCATTCATTCCATGACAAATTTATCTGAGAGTTAGAGACACAAAAACTGTGTACTGTCCTGGGAATGGCATTACTGCAAATTTGCAGGACCTTGGTGAGACTTCCTTGGACCTGTACTGAAGTGATGGCCAATGTACAATTTGCACCCTTAAGTGTTTGCTTCACCTGCATCTTTCAAAGATTCAAACTTTAATAAAATGTTTTTAAAGGCTTTAAAAGTTAGTAAATTAGGGGTACATTTGTTTAACATATCCTGAAAAAGAGAGAAATTATAGAAAATACTTCATTTTTAAGCTGAACTGCTGTTAATCAAATGAAAGCCATGTTGACCATTTCTCAGGAACCATGCATTAAGGAACCAAGTATAAGCTAAAGGTTCCCTGAAATCTCTTTGACACTTACAAACCAGTGTTGCTCGCCCCAGTACCCCATTTTCATTGGACTTGAGCCAAATCCCATTTTCCAATACTGGTTTTGTAAACCTGAGGTTCTCTGTACATAGCTATGATGAGCTTTCAAGAATTCCACATGCTTATGGCTCTTCAATGATGGTCAAAGCATACAAGTTGTTTCTTGGGATTAAGAGAATTAATGCCCCTTAAATATTTATAAATATGAATTTGGGGCAGCTCGGTTGGTGTCACAGTTAGTGCAATGCGTTTACAGCACCAGCAATTGGGACCAGGGTTCAAATCCCGTGCTCTCTGTAAGCAGTTCGTACATTCTCCCCGTGTCTGTGTTGGTTTTCCCTTGTGGCTCCAGTACCTCCCACTGTTCAAAATGTACCAGGGGTGTGGGTCAATTGGGTGTAATTTGGGCGACACATGCGAGTGGGCCAAAATTGCCTGTTACCATGCTGTACATCTAACAAAATGTTTTTTTAAATTATGAAATGTAATATTTTAAGAACCTGAGCAGAGTCAATTATTCTGCAAGGCTCTTAAGAAACATTACTTCGGAAAACACATACAAATGTATTTGCAGTTTGAACCCACCCAGCTTGTTGCATTCACTTGAAAAAATTCTATTCCCAAATATGTAAATAGAACAGTGGGCAAACTCTGTGAATGTGCATTTGTCAGTAAGGTGCTTGGAATCCATTGAAGAGGTGAAAGCAGTTTCTTAATTCAATTTCATCCTTTCCATGCCAGGTTATAGTTCATACCCACTTTTGATCTGTTCAATATTTTTTCTCCCCAATTCTCTACCTGATCTCTATCTGTTGGGTTTTGTGATTCAATGTCTGGAGATATTAATGTACAAACACTTTCCAATTTTGTTGTAATTAATGAACACTTTTTGAAATTTGCTGGTGGTGTGATTTTTTTCCCCCCTCTCTTTCTATTATCCCTTTTTTCTCCTTATGTTGTCATGTACCTGAAAAGTTGCAGCAAGTAAGACTTTCATTGGGTTTGTACATTGAACTTTTGTATATAGCGAATCAACTCTTCATTCATTCATCATTCATTCATTAAATATGCAGCTTAAACATGGCTTCATATTTTACACTACTTGCCTGGTTTGTTATATAAAAAAATTGTACTGTGAGTATCAATACTGAATATTGATTTGATGATTTCTTAGCTTTGTTTTCTGAATAAAATTAAAGATGAGTGAAATGAAAAGCAGAATTCCTTATTCATGGCAGTATTTGCCAAACTCAGCACTATGAAAAGACTGAGAATAGCTGAGCGAAGCTTTTGGGGAAATGTGTACGAGCTGCTGCAGTGTCAAAATGTAGCCTACAGAGTGAGCTGTAGCCCTGGCATGGCTCATTTGTGATTTCTCGTGGCAGTAACCTGTGCTGGCGCTGGAACCTGAGACATGGTGTTAGGAATTTAAATAAAAATAGACAGAACAGGCCAAGCTACCTGTGCCTAAAAATATTGCATCAATTTCAGAATTGAGGGACAGGCCAAGTTAACCATTGCTTTAGGGTTAGTAAAATTGGACTTGCAGAAAGCAGTTAAAATGTTACCAAATGAAAATGATAGAAGTAAAAACACGAAGCTGGAGAAACTCAGCTGGTCAAACAGTGTACTTTATGTAGCAAAGATTGTTTCGGCCTTGAGCTCTTAAATTTAAATTTTGGCAAACAGCAGGGTAACAGGCCATTTTGGCCCATGGTTCCGTGCCATCCAATTTGCACCCTATTAACCTACACCCAGGGTATGTTTTGAATGGCGGGTGGAAACCAGATCCCCTGGAAAAAACCCACATAGAAACGGGGAGAACGTACAAACTCCTCATAGCGCGGGATTCGAACCCCAGACTGATGGCGCTGCAAAGGCGTTGCGCTAACTGCTAACTGCCAACCGCAAGGTGTCAACAAGCTCCCAAGCAAAATTATAGGGGGGGGGAGGGCAGGGGGATGAGCACGGCCCCAAGGTAGAAGGTAATTGGTAGATAAGGGAGGAAGGGCACACTAACAATCAGAGGGAGGAGGGGTGGCTCTGTGAATGGAGATGGACTCCAATGATAGAGAAAGAGATCACATTTAAAAATTACTTTTTCTCTAATATATCTATAGCCCTGATGATGTTGGCCAGCTGGCAAAACAAATGCTTGGGTACAATCTCATTACCAATCAAACCACAAAGGAAGGTGTCAAAGTTAGCAAGGTAAGGCGATGTTTGTGAACTTCAAACTAAATATCTGTTAATATATTTAATTAATGAGTGGCATAGATACATATAAACACCCATCACCTTCAGTCCACAGTTGAAGTAGCCAATATTGGAGGACATCTGTTTAAGATAAGTGGAGTTAAATTTCAGAGCATCGTCAGAGGTAGTTTTTTTTAACAAAGATAATGGTGGATGCCTGGAATGCATTGCCGTGGGTGGTGGTCAGGGCCAATACAATAGGGACATTTAAAAGATTCTTAGATAGGTACATTGGTATAAGAAAAATTGGAGGTTATGGACTTTGAGGGAGAGAATGATTAGTTTGATTGGGCAGTATGTTGATATGGGTTAGCATAACTTCATACTGTGCTGATCTATATACAGGTATATAAAAATAACAGTCAAACACAAAATGGTTGAGAAACTCAGTAGGCCAAACAGTGTCCTTTATGTAGTGTTACGAGCCCAAAGGACCCCAAAACCCAGCACCAATAGATATTCACCAAGACAAGTGGTTTGTAAAACAAAAGTTATTTTTAATCAACTTTAATCATGAAAACAGAATCAAAGTAACTTAACTCTATACTAACCCAAATTAACCCCCTTCTCATTCTAAGTGCATGTGTATGGAATGTGTGTGTAAATTTAAGAAAAGTTCTTTGGTTCACAGTTCAATCTCACTTCTCCTTCTTCCAAGTTCTCTGGATGCAGGCAATTCTTATACTGTGCACAGAATTTAACATGTATAAAGTTTACCAGGCTTTGGTGCTTGAAAGGTAAATGTTTACCGCTCAGGAAGGTTCTTGTAGGGTTTGCAGAGAGAGATCCAGAATTTCCACAACTGAGGTACCACCATTAGTCACGTCAAGATCTTGCTGATGAAACTTGCCCCATCAGGGATTTCCAGATGGTAACTTTTTTCTTCAAGCTACCACAGACTTCCATTCCTCTTATTCCAAGAGTAACATCAGAGAGATAGCGCTTCTTTGGAACTTTGTTTCCAACCAGCTCTTCCTGACTTGCATTGTTCAGCTGCTTTAGTGTCACACACACTAGCTGACTGAGAGAACTTGTCTTCCCTCTCTCTCTCTCTCTCTCTCTCTCTCTCCCCCTCCAACTGAAACTTCCAGCAAAACCATGTGATTCACTCACTTCCAAAACCCCCACCTTCTTCAGCAAACAACAGGAGTTCTTTCGTCTGCTCAAGCTGTTGTTAGATAAACAAAACCCAGGAGTGACCTTCCTGCAAGCACCCTGCAGAAAGGTACATGTGGCTATCCTGGCACCAGCTCCAAACAATGATCATTCATTTTATGACATCAGTTCAATTAACACCTATTTGTGAAATGTGCTTACATTCTCCAGAGATCTTCAGTATTTCTTCAGTCTTCCAAATAAGATCTGTTTTAAAATGTGTGTATGTATGCAACCTACTCTAAATCTTACCAAATTCTCCCCAAATATTATATTCTCCCAAGATATTTATCCATTACAGTAGCAACGGTAAAAATACATAACTGATGTTTTGTGCTTTAAAGCCTGAAACATCAGTTATGTATTTTTACCGTTGCTACATAAAGGATCATGATATATGGCGAGCTCTCCACTGGCCACCAAGACAGAGGTGCACCAAAGAAGAGGTACAAGGACTGCCGAAAGAAATTGCTTGCCATATTGACCACCGCCAGTGGGCTGATATCGCCTCAAACCGTGCATCTTGGCGCCTCACAGTTCGGCGGGCAGAAACCTCCTTTGAAGAAGACCGCAGAGCCCACCTCACTGACAAAAGACAAAGGATGAAAAACCCAACACCCAACCCCAACCAACCAATTTTCCCTTGCAACCGCTGCAACCACATCTGCCTGTCCTGCATCGGACTTGTCAGCCACAAACGAGCCTGCAGCTGACGTGGACATTACCCCTCCATAAATCTTCGTCCGCGAAGCCAAGCCAAAGAAGAAAGACATAAAGGACGCTGTTTGACCTGCTAGGTTTTTCCAGCATTTTGTGTTTTTACTTCAACCGCGGTGTCTACAAATTTTCATGATTTACTTCCTTTAAAACTATACTAATAAAAACAAATTAGTTGTGTATGCATTAACTATTGAATATATTTAAAGGACCAAATATGAAAGCAACACAGTGCTTCAGCAAGTAGAGCTTCTATCTCTCTCTCAGTGAGAAGGGTTCAATCCTGACCCCTGCTGTTCATGTGAAAGTTTACATATTCTCTCTGTAGGCATGTGGGTTCTTTCTGATGGTCCAGTTTCCACTAACTTGCTAAAGATTTGCAGACTGCTTAGTTAATTAGCCTCTGTAAATTGCCACCTGTGCATTGGTGAGTGATGAAATTGTGAGGGGAGTCGATGGCAATGTGGAGAGAATAAATAAAGTGAATGAAGCTGGATCCTTGACATGGACTCTGTTGGGCAAAGGACATGCAAGTTGAATGAGAGAATATTTCAGTATAAATGCTATATTGCACGATTAATATTGTAAATATTGTCCCAAATTAATATGCATGTGAATAAAGGTCATGGTAGCAGAGGCCCTGGATATTGCCAGAGAAACATATTTAGCCATACTGATGGACAGAGCCTGCAACGGACCGATTATGGTTGGAAGTCCCCAGGGAGGAATGGACATTGAAGAAGTAGCAGCAACCAAGCCCGAGTTGATTTTTAAGGTAAGCTGTGAAGCTAGTGATTGTGAATGCTATGTTACATGTTTCTCAATGCTAAAAAAAACTAAATTGAACTGTGGACATTTATTATCAATTTCACCCCAAGAATTTTGAAACCTTTAGCAAAGTATATTTATGAAATTACCGAGGTAACTGAATGAGAAAACTCTCTGCCTTGACATAACATGGGCAGATTTATTATTATAAATTATTTGCAGAAGTTAGATTATTTTTCTAAATTGGCAGGCAGATTAATTGTCAACCAACATTTTTGCGCTCAATAACTGCTTGGCCTATGAAATATATACTTTTCATTCTTCTTATGAAGTGCTTATTAACTTCTTTTTGTGTCTCCTTCTGTTGACTTATTTTTCAGGAGGTCATTGATATCATTGAAGGGGTTGGAAAAGATCAGGCAATTCGAATGGCTGCCAATATAGGATTTAAAGGACCGCAGCAGCAAAAGGTAAAAGTGCAACAATGGTTTACAAATCTGTGGAAGTTGATTTATTGCGGAGTGTGCTTCTCCCAGATTAGAAATCAATTTCTCTTGTGACAAGAAAGGAGAAGGCTGTCATTATTGGGACAGACATTCACTGAACTAGCTCAAAGTAAATCTTTTCCAAAATATAATTTCTCACAAGAAGGAGGCATTTATTTTTAAAACATTAGACACTTTCAGTTTAGTGAATGAAGTAAATATTTTTCAATCTTTTTATCTATTTTTATATTAAAAAAATCATGCATTTACATGCTCTTTATGTTTTCTGTTAACTGGTTTTACAATCCAAAAGAACAGCATGACACTTTTCACATGCTCTTTGTTATTTGAAAGCATGTTATACAAAAGACATTGTCAAAGAACAACATGACAAGATTCATTTTAGGGATGGAAGGCATAACTCTGCTGCTTTTATATATTTACTCCAATGCAATTAGCCACAACAAAGCAAAAGAGTAAGTTGTCTTGTGGTAAAGTTTTCAAAGAAAACTGTAACCTCTTGAATACACACGTAAACCTTGCCATGAGTCCAGGATGTGCTGAGTGACAAATGCTGATCCATCTATCACCGGAGTCCATGGGGAGGGCAGTGGCAGACCCCATTTGGGCTGAGGGACCCAGAATGGCACTAAGGAATCATTCTCTATCATTGTACATCTGTAAAATCTGGCATAGGAGTGATCACTCCATTCATCCATATCACAGTTTTGACAGGGACAACTGGGAGGTAAAAGTGAGGTGCACTGAGGCCTCAGTACTGTGCAGCTGAGGCCCTACCCCAGAATGACCTGGTCTTTGACAACAGGCAACTTGTGGTCAGCTAAAGCAGCTTTCTGCCCCAGACAGAAGGACTTCAAGTGATGATCGAAATCCCACTTGATTTTCCTCCTCCCCTCCCCCACACTTCCATATGTTACACTCAATTTCTCTTCTGATTCATGTTTCTCTTCTGCATTTTTTTTACACTGTTGTAGATTTACCCCACCCGCACTTGCAAATATGCACAGGGGTTAAAATTATGAAATTGCTGACTGTGCTGGTTGCGAAAGACTTTTCAAATTGCTCACTTTGTTAACTACCTTGTCAAGGTATTTTACATGAATTTGTGTAATAACTATCATATGCCAATTAAACTGTTAGATAAATTATCTTTTAGCTATATTCAAATTGAGTCTCTGGCAAACCAAATGTTCTCAAAACATTCACTGACCATTTCTGTTCACGGATGCTACCTAACCCTTTGAGTTCCTCCAGAATCTCATTCTTTGCTACATATATTTGCTGACTGACCCATTTTTAGTGCAGGAATAGAACTGTCCTAGGTTACCACTCCCAAAGGCAGCAAGGAACACTCTTCGATGGATGTACTGCTACTGCACTTTTGGTTATGCAAGAAGAAACGTGAATGTAATATAACTGGAACAATTTTCATATTCTTTCATATGATTCTCCAGTGTGTTTGAGGTATAAATATTCCAATCTAGAATATCATGTTCATGGACTCTGATGGCATCATAGAGATATTGAAATTTGTTCTCTGCCTTATGATGCTTATGTTCATCTTTACTCTGGTAATACACCCACTTTTAAAAATGTTCAGTGTGCCTTTCTAATAAGTGAAGGGGAGGTAGACGGGAATGATGCTTCACTTTGTTATGTCTATCTGTATGTGTGCCATGCGTCTAAATAGGAGCGCTCAAGGTGATTAAAATATTTATTATATTGTGAGTGGAACACAAATCACTTGGGCAGTATGTTGATATGGATTAGCATAACTTCATACTGTGCTGATCTATATACAGGTATATAAAAATAACAGTAAAACACAAAATGGTGGAGAAACTCAGTAGGTCAAACAGTGTCCTTTATGTAGTGTTACGAGCCACTCGTGATGAAATGGTTTTGTAGGTGTTGGAATAAAGGTAATTTCCAGTATATTTTTCTCTCCATTTTCTCAGTGAATTCCATTTCATTAAACAGGCTGCAGAACAGATTCAGAAACTATATTCCCTGTTTTTGAAAGTTGATGCCACTCAGCTCGAAGTGAATCCCTTTGGTGAAACCCCAGATGGGCAAGGTAAAGTTAGAATGAAATATATGCTTTCTCCCTTTGTTTTTTTTTGTGTTTGGGGGGGAAAAAATAATCAGTTAAAGCAAACATGCAAACAATGGTTCATTTGTGCTCAGAGTAATTTCAACATTTAATAATGAAGTTTCTATTGATGAACAAATATTGAGTGGGTAAATCTGTACACTTCCTCTCTGCTGAATTTGTAATTGTGAGATAAGAACACATTATGTCCAGACAAAGATGCTGAATTCTTCAATAGTCACAGTGGAGTAGTTGGATTTATCAGTCTTGTTCTGATATATAAAAAAAATGAACCACAGTATCTTTACTGGGGTTTCTATCTTTGAATGCTTCTGAAAGAAATAACCACTGGGAACTATATAATTGGTTCTGATGCAACTCTTCTCTGAGTAAGTCATGTGAAAGCTATTGATTTCAAAATGTTTATCCAATATTGTATTTTTCTTTACAAGACAGAAATCATCTATATTGTCCGTCAAAAAAAATATGGTGACTTTTGGAGAGATCTTGAGTTTTTTTTTGTTCCCTTTCACGTTTTCTTGTAAATATTTGAGTATTCAACTGGGTGTTTTGTGCAATAATTCAGGAGGGAGTGGGGCTGTGGCATTGCATCCTACTAAAAAACACAAATTTCCTTCAATCAGATGAACATGAAGAGGCTTTTACTTCCACCCATGGCCCTCCTTCTTTGTTCTCCCTCACCTATTTGTACTCTTTTTACTCCTCTCTTCCCTATGATCTCTCCCTCCTCCATTTCCTTCCCTTCTCCTCTCTCCTCATTCATCCTCCTTTTCTCCCACCCATTAAACTAATTTTTCCCACTTCCTCCCCTCCTCTCCTCCCCATCCTACTTCTCGTTCCCATCCTCTTTACCCCTTCCTTTTGGACCCCAAACCCTAT
This sequence comes from Narcine bancroftii, assembly GCF_036971445.1. NCBI lineage: Eukaryota > Metazoa > Chordata > Chondrichthyes > Torpediniformes > Narcinidae > Narcine > Narcine bancroftii. The sequence continues at coordinate 34,494,157 of NC_091473.1, forward strand.
CCCTCCAACATACAAATTCTACCCTGGAATTATATTTTTCAAGAACGAACTAATCATTAATTCACAATTAAAAGGAGTATAATTCCAAAAGGTTCTTATGAAATGTGCTGAATATCGGTGTTAAAATAAATTGTCTCTTTGGACAGCTTATACAATCAGTTATCATTAAAACGTGTTATTTTAAGAGTTTCATCTATTGACATAATTTGAAGAAATGTAGGATACAGAGTTTATATATTTTTATATAAAGACATCACTTGCATTGCAAAAAATCTGTAAGAATAGAAAAAAAGTGCTATATAGATTTAAAAGGTGAAGGTCCTCAATGGCCACCCATTTGATAAATGTCATTATTTCCAGAAGAACATTTTTTATCAGAATCTTCAAAGTCTTTCATGCTGTGAACTAGGCCATCATATGCTATTTTCAATGGATTAAATAATTATCTATGTATTATTCAGACTGCTGAATTGAACAAACACAGTAAGTTTAAAACAATTAGAATCTATTCCAAGCTCTTCAAAGATGAGCGATATTTATGTCTCTGGTTTTATGAGGACTCAATGTTTGTTCAAAATGAAACAAAAAAAAAACATTTGCAGATTAATGTTGCCAACTGATGGAAATATATGAATGCAAATTTCTACTGAACCAGAAAGAAGAGACAACTCGTCTCTTGGTTTTGTAGTAGGTGTGAGTACAGAAATTAGAGCTAAATGTTGAAAAGGCCATGGCTCATTAGAGGCCCCTGAATTGACATTGCACTGGTGGCAGTGAGCTGTGATCTTGTCGTGGCGTATGCATCAGTGAAAATAATCAGGAAAAAGCAATAAAGTGCACCTTTCTTATTTGTCGGATATATTTTACTGAATAGCTATAGCTATTTTAGGTCACTTAACAATCATACTAGATATTTCGCTGCAGGATAACTGATTGCATGATCAAAATGGCCACATATTTTCTAGAACCACAATTTGAAATGATTTGCTTTAAATGCCAAAGAATCTGTTGAGATTGGCAATTTACGCATCACGTTTAAGGATTAGTAGTGTGGATTCCAGTTAAAATAAAATAAATTGAGAAGTGGATTGATGTACTAAATGCTGGAAGCTTGATTGGCTAGTGCCTGTTTTGATGTAAAAATTGCTCAAAGATGAGGTTAACCCAGAATGGATGAGACCTCACTTGGAGTATTGTGAGTTGTTTTGGGCATCTTGTTTAAGAAAAGATGAAATAGGTTCAAAGGAGGTTTCAAGGTTTCACGTGGATGATTATGGGAATTAAAAGGTTATCATATGAGGAACGTTTGACAGCTTTTGGCCTGTATTCATTGGAATGTAGGAAAATGGGGTGGGGGGGGGGAGAATCTCATTAAAACATCGCAACTGTTGAAAGGTGTGGACAGAGTAGATGTAGAAAGGTTTTTTCCCATGGTGGGAGTGTCTAGGACAAGAGGGCACAACTTCAGGATTGAAGGGTGTCCACTTAGAATAGAGACGCATAGGAATTTCTTCAGCTAGAGGGTGGTAAATCTGTGGAATTTGTTGCCACACACAGTTGTGGAGGTAAGTTATTGGGTGTACTTAAGACAGATTGATAGGTTCTTGATTAGCCAGGGCATCAAAGGTTATGGGAGAAGGCCAGGCAGTGGGGGTGAGTGGGAAAATGGATCAGGTCATGTTTAAATGGTGGGGCAGACTTGATGGATTGAATAGCCTATGTCTTATGGTCTTAAGGATCATCTGAGTAACATTTCTGGTTGAAGTCATGTTCATTGGAAAATTGAACTGGGCACTTAAGGTCACTATGCCAGACATACACCTAATGCTGTCACTATATACATAATACCATCCCTCCATGACTGATGTAAATTGGAGCATTGGGGCTCAGCTCAACTGTTGTTGAACAGTCAAAGCGTGAGAATGGGAGCATATCAGACTGCTTTGTTGCATTGATTGCTATTTAAAGTGACATATTTCTGACATCAAAATGCCTAACTAAGTAGCTTCCAAACTGATTATTGACTGCTCACTCTCCTCCCTGAAGTTACTTTACAATTAGCAGGGAACTTCTTGCCTAGCATTTAGCTGCTGAGATGCACAACCAGTTAGTGGCAGTGGTGACATCAGTGATTGCAGCCTATTACTGAGGGTTTCTGAACAACAGGGTAAGTCTGGGATCTTGGGAGAGGAAATAAAGTCATGGCCGTTGTAAAGATTCCACTCCCACAGAATTTTCAAAGACAGAACTGCGGTTTCCCTTGAATTCTCTTAAACACTGCAGCAAATCACCCAGTTTCACCCAATCAAAAAAAAATCCCTTTGGAGTCATGGTCATATACCACTTAGGCCCAGCTTGCCCATGCTGATCAAAAGGACCTTCCCACACTAGTCCCACCTGATTGCATTTGGCCCATATCCCTCTAAACCGATCCTATCCATGTATCTCTCCCATCCATTGGCCTCCCCTACGAAGTCTGCTACCAAGACTTAATTTTTTTTTCTCTTTCCCTGTTCTGATCAATGGTTCCAGACTGGAAATGTTAACTGTTGCTCTCTCTGGAGAGAGTTCAGTTGACACATTATAATCCCTCACCATTCTTTTATGCAGGACTACCTCACTCCTCATAGCTCATCAATGTGTAAATATCTTGTGCGATGTTGAAATCTCTGGACACAACTGTTTTAGGAGATATGCTGATGTCTTTTGGGAGGACTGTCATTCTTTTTTTCATTGCTCAAATGAGCCAGGATTCTGTAATAACAGAAAACTATATGGTAATCACCATCTCTCAAGTTGCCTTAATTTTTATACTGGATCTGCTGACACATATCTTAGTGATAAGAACATATACTAAATTTAATGCTCTTTCCTTGTATGTTGATGCTGGTTTTTGGTGTTGCCACTACAAGTGTGCCTCAAAGCCAGAATGTCTTTCTCAGATTAATGCAGTGTAAATTGTTGGAAGCTGGCCATTGTCATTGTCAGGAAAAGCATTGGGGCGTTAGCACTAAACACAGTAATAATTTGGTGAAATGCTCTTATCATGGAGATAACTGTGGGACTGTAAATGTGGTTAGCACAGCGCTATTACAGCACCACCAATCCAGTTTCTAAACTGGAAATGTCTCGATGGAGTTTGTACATTCTCTCCATGTCTGCATGTCTTTCCCTCCACTCTCTGAAAATACACGGGGTTAATTGAAGGGCCTATAAACATACTGCATCTCTTTAAAAAAAATCGTAATGGAAACTTAACTTTCCTATTGGCAATTGTGTTTTCAGTGATCTGGGCTGTATTATTGGCGATTGTGTTTGGGGTGATCTGGGCTGTACTATTGCCGATTGTGTTTTCGGTGATCTGGGCAGTACTATTGGCGATTGTGTTTGGGGTGATCTGGGCAGTACTCTTGGCGATTGTGTTTGGGGTGATCTGGGCAGTACTATTGGCGATTGTGTTTTCGGTGATCTGGGCAGTACTTTTGCAATAGGCTGACATTTGAAGAAAGATGACTGTTTAAAAAAAATGCACCAGAATATGGAAAGGATGCATTTTTTAATGTTCTGTCTTAAGAAATATGGTCAGAAGAAATCATTCGTGCAATTTTTTGTTTTTCCCCTGTTTGTTTCATGATCGCTGGAGGGTTTGGCAGTAACTACCTTGTAAATGCTAAGATTTGCTGGTTGAGTTGCTGTTCAACATTCACTGTATTGACCTTCCAATAAAATTTCTAACCCACTGTGCCAGAGAGCCACTTGTTCATGTCCTTGCTTTCCCAAGTGGAGTTGAATTTAATGCCTTGTATAAGTAACATTTAAAAATTATCACATAAATGCACCTGTAGTTGACTTGAATAACAATTCAATAGTTTTGGCTTGGCCGGAAAATGGATTACAGAATTTATATTCCACAAAATCAACTTCTGGTGTATTGGAAATAAAAAGATTCAACGTGGTAATGAAAATCAGTCTATGAAGGAGAAGCCTAAATAATTCTAAAGTATCTCGGGTCTAATTGAACTGATAGTTTTCCTGTGCATTATTAGTTCACACCAAGACACAAGAGAAAATTGTCCGTGAACTACTCTTTGCAGACGATGCCGCTTTAGTTGCCCATTCAGAGCCAGCTCTTCAGCGCTTGACGTCCTGCTTTGCGGAAACTGCCAAAATGTTTGGCCTGGAAGTCAGCCTGAAGAAAACTGAGGTCCTCCATCAGCCAGCTCCCCACCATGACTACCAGCCCCCCCACATCTCCATCGGGCACACAAAACTCAAAACGGTCAACCAGTTTACCTATCTCGGCTGCACCATTTCATCAGATGCAAGGATCGACAATGAGATAGACAACAGACTCGCCAAGGCAAATAGTGCCTTTGGAAGACTACACAAAAGAGTCTGGAAAAACAACCAACTGAAAAACCTCACAAAGATAAGCGTATACAGAGCCGTTGTCATACCCACACTCCTGTTCGGCTCCGAATCATGGGTCCTCTACCGGCACCACCTACGGCTCCTAGAACGCTTTCACCAGCGTTGTTTCCGCTCCATCCTCAACATCCATTGGAGCGCTTACATCCCTAACGTCGAAGTACTCGAGATGGCAGAGGTCGACAGCAACAAGTCCACGCTGCTGAAGATCCAGCTGCGCTGGATGGGTCACGTCTCCAGAATGGAGGACCATCGCCTTCCCAAGATCGTGTTATATGGCAAGCTCTCCACTGGCCACCGTGACAGAGGTGCACCAAAGAAAAGGTACAAGGACTGCCTAAAGAAATCTCTTGGTGCCTGCCACATTGACCACCGCCAGTGGGCTGATAACGCCTCAAACCGTGCATCTTGGCGCCTCACAGTTTGGCGGGCAGCAACCTCCTTTGAAGAAGACCGCAGAGCCCACCTCACTAACAAAAGGCAAAGGAGGAAAAACCCAACACCCAACCCCAACCAACCAATTTTCCCCTGCAACCGCTGCAATCGTGTCTGCCTGTCCCGCATCGGACTTGTCAGCCACAAACGAGCCTGCAGCTGACGTGGACTTTTTACCCCCTCCATAAATCTTCGTCCGCGAAGCCAAGCCAAAGAAAAAAAAAAAAAAAATAGTTATAGATCAGGGGTTGATGCTGGTACAGGTACACAATCCTTTATCCGGACATCTAAAATTCGGAAAGCTCCAAAAATCAGCATTTTTTTCCTGATGCTGATTCAGCGGAGGGAGAGAGAGAGAGAGAGATAGCAGCGCGACTAGGTTGGACGGGGTGGGGGGGGAGAGACAGTAGCACAACTTGGGTGGGCTAGGGGGAGAGAGAGACGGTAGCGCAACTCAGGTGGGGGGGTGGGGAAGAGAAAGACAGCAGCACGACTTGGATGGGCAAGGGGGGAGAGAAATGGCAGCGCAACTTGGGTGAGCAAGGGGGAGAAGAGATGACAGAGCGACTCAGGTGGGCAAGCAGGGATAAGGGAGATGGCAGCGTGACTCGGGTGGGCGGGTGGGTGGGAGAGAGATGGCAGCGCGACTCAGGTGGGCAGGGTGGGGGAAGAGATGGCAGCGCGACTTGGGTGGGCAAGGGAGAGAGAGACACCAGCACGACTGGAAGTGGGTGGTGAATATGACAGCACAATTAGGATGAGCTTAAATCTGGGGCAGCAGGCTTTTGTTCTGAAATCTGGAAAAATCCAAAATACAGAACACATTGTCTCCCAAGGATTCCGCATAAAGGATTGTGTACCTGTACAAATACATTTTGGTTGTTTTCAAAGTTCAAGGTTCCTTTAATTGTCACATAATAATACATATAAATGTGTACATATACATATATATCTACATGTACATATACATGATGTACTTCAACTTTTGTATGCTGTAAGGGAAACAAAGGGTCACCATGAGCACTGCCCGGCATCCCTAAAAATAAAAGAAAGAGATGCAAAATGGAATCTCTTCAGAGACACCGAGTGTCAATGGATTCATCTTCAGTGCTCCAGCAGCCTCTGCATCCTGTTTAAACGATCATCCACCCAAGCTCCAGGTCCAAAACTCTGATACGATTAGAAAGTCTTCAGTGCCCAAGGCAGGGAGCCCTTGCCCTCAGCATCCTCTCAAATCCAAGTTCCAGCACTTGGTTCCAATGAGTCAGGCTGTTTTTTTTAATCCTTTAGGACCTGGTGTTGTGGTAAACCTGCATTGTACCCCCATCAAGCTCAATTAAAAGAGTTAAAAGGCTCATAACATGGGAAGAAAAAAGAACAGACATAGCAGAAATCAAAAATAGAAAACACAAGCCATACTTGTCAGTTCAGGTAGCATCAGTGCAGAAAAAAACGAGGGTCACAATTTTGTTGTGATGACTTTTCATTGTGTGCTATCTTTCTTGTTTCCACTATATTAGCCTTTTAATTCTTATGTTTTGTGCATTTAATTATTTGGGTGCTTTTCCACTTCAGATCTGTAACTTCCAGTTTATGTACATTTTTTAGGATGAGTTGCTGCATTGGGATTGAGAGTAGAGAGGTAAGATAGCCAATATAAAATATCTTTGTATTGCGATTGAAGTTTCTTTTCTACTTGCATCTACATGAGGTTTGTTTTTGATTCATTTATTTACCTTGATTGTTTGATATTGGTTTAAAGATGCCTAAAAGTGGTATTTTCACATAAAATATTTTATTTTAAATGTTAGCTCCATCATATTTTTCAAATTTCCTTAGCAACTCGGAGATGTACTAAAACAGTATTTCTCAACCTGTATTTCGTGCGCTAGGTTGTTGGAGGTGATTCACAGCAAAGACAAACGTTACTAATAAAATGAGCAGGTAATGTGTAAATTTGATCTGCCAGAGAAAGATAAGACTGTACATTTGATGACAAATGTAATGAAAATTCTCAAAACAATTCTACTTTCTGTAGTTGTTGGAGTAAGTTCTCAAAAATCTCCACATCATTTTTCTTTTGATTGGAGGGTTAAAAGCCAGCATATTAATTTTATATGTTCTTTTTAGACAATTAAAAGGTTGAAATATATTGGTCTTAATCTGTAAATAGTTAATTCTCTGCAATTTTTAATTGTAACTGAGTTGAAATCCTTCTCACCCTATTTCTGCTGTTGTGATTCAGGAATTCTCATAAATAATTAAATGTATTGATTATGTTAGTGAGGCTCTCAGAGACATATTTACAAGTGAAATCTTGTCCTGTAAGCAGGTCCTTCACACCAAGAGGCCCATTGCAAAATGCCTTGAAGTGATATGCATTAGATTTAAAATATTCTCATGGATCTATATGTCAAGTAAATGGTAAATGCAAATAGACCCAGGGTGTTGCTGTGGAAGTTCTCAGCTGCAATTGCTTTCTTCCAAATTAAGGTCAAGATTGGCAATTGTTCAATGACGAGTACATAATGTTCAATTCCATTTACCAATGATCAGAAATTGAAGTAGTCAGTGCCAACAGACAGCAGGCCCTCGACAAAATTCAGGCACAGGAGATTAACAATGGTGCTGTAAAAATTCCAGGGAATAACCATCCCCCCCTCCCCCCTCCCCCCCAAAAGGGAGCCTAAGCACCTACTCATGACATTCAATAGCATTACCACCATTCAGCCCCCATCATCTACATTTGACGGGTCATCTATTATCAGAAACTCAATTGGACTAGCTCTTCTCTTCTCTTTGGCTTGGCTTTGCGGACGAAGATTTATGGAGGGGGTAAAAAGTCCACGTCAGCTGCAGGCTCGTTTGTGGCTGACAAGTCCGATGCGGGACAGGCAGACACGATTGCAGCGGTTGCAGGGGAAAATTGGTTGGTTGGGGTTGGGTGTTGGGTTTTTCCTCCTTTGCCTTTTGTCAGTGAGGTGGGCTCTGCGGTCTTCTTCAAAGGAGGTTGCTGCCCGCCAAACTGTGAGGCGCCAAGATGCACAGTTTGAGGCGATATCAGCCCACTGGCGGTGGTCAATGTGGCAGGCACCAAGAGATTTCTTTAGGCAGTCCTTGTACCTTTTCTTTGGTGCACCTCTGTCACGGTGGCCAGTGGAGAGCTCGCCATATAACACGATCTTGGGAAGGCGATGGTCCTCCATTCTGGAGACGTGACCCACCCAGCGCAGCTGGATCTTCAGCAGCGTGGACTCGATGCTGTTGACCTCTGCCATCTCGAGTACTTCGACGTTAGGGATGAAAGCGCTCCAATGAATGTTGAGGATGGAGCGGAGACAACGCTGGTGGAAGCGTTCTAGCTTTTCCACCAATAGGATTACACACTCTCCATTTGTTTGAGTACAGTAAAACAACACTCAAGAAGTTTGATCTATTCTATCCAACACAAATAGTAGGCGTTTTTAATCTGCCTGTAAAATGGGGTTAACTGGGAAATTTGCCTGGTTAGCACTCCATTCACAGGCCAGTTTTAAAGGGTCTGACACAGTAGTCAGGGAACCCATTAAAACTTAACTATGTCGCGTCTCCCCGTGGCTTGAAAATGAATATGTCCAACCCAGTTACTCCTGTGATGTCAGCACTTGCGCAGGGGAGAGAGGAGTCGCCAGTGGGGCAGAGGGGTCCCAGTGATCGGCGGGGCTGGGGGGATGCCGTGATCAGTGGGCCAGGTGGGATGCCACAATTGGCAGACCGGGGGGGGGCAGAGGGGTCGGCTGCCATGAGGTGAGGGGGAGAACGATTGACGGTTGGTGGGAGACTGACAGCTGGTTGGGGGGGTGTGACTGACAGCTGGTGAAGGGGATGGCGGAGACTAGTTTGCATGACTAGTTACCACGTCACCAAGGGAGCGGGATTTCCCTTAAATCACCCGGTTGGTGATTTACTGGGGATATCCCCCTCAGCTTAAAAGGTGCTGGAGGCACCTTTGCCCCACTAATCGCATCTGGATCCCAGGAGGGCTACTTGGGTGCTGCTTAAAAGCACCTAGTGTGTGTGATGACCCTGCGTCACCAACCTAAACCTTCATTCTTTTGACTCTCAGCACACAATACTCTCTGTACCCTCTACAACACACATGTCAAACTCAGGCCCGCGGGCCAAATTTGGCACGTGATATAATTATATTTGGCCCGCAAGATCATATCAAATATGTATTAGAGCTGGCCCGCTGGCCGCCGCGCCAGTATAGCGCATGCACAGCTAATACTACAAATCCCAGAATGCTTTGCAAATGCGTTGGCGCCGGCCCGTCAGCCCGCTAATCGCCCCCACCTCCTCTGCTTGCCTAACTCACATGTAATAACCCCCTTACGAAAAATGGCCAAACGAAAGACAGAAAACAGGACCTTTCAAGACAGGTGGGAGGCAAACTCTGACCCCAGAGTTTGATGAACTTGCATCGAAGAAGAGATGCCAAGTACCTAGTTTAGACCCAAGTACATCAGAGTAAATCAGTGTAGCAAGCTAAGCTTGGATTAATATTTTCTGTGGTTAACTTTGGACTGTTCATAGTTGAAAGATTGGATTTTCATTGAAGCAAGTTATTTTTTTTTACTTGTTGGCTTGTGAAAAAAATACATTTAAAAGGAGCTTAAAGGCTATAGAGAAATATAATTTATTGAATATTTTATTTCTCATTTGTTAATGGTTCTTCTGGAAAGAGTTTAACCAAAACTATTATTAAACATTTATTTTAATAAGAAAAAGTTTAACATTAATTATGTTGAAAGAAGAGAAAACATGCAGATGTTGTTGACAATTTTCAATAAATATTTAGTTTGACTTAGTCTAAGTTTTTAAATTTTGGCCCTCTGTGAATTTGAGTTTGACACCCCTGCTCTACAAGATGAACTAGTTACTTGGCGAAGCTGCTCCAACTGCATCACCAAAGCACAAGGTCCCTGTCACCAAAATGGACAAGAACACCGAGTGCACTGGAAAACCACAGCACCTTCAAATAACAAACCATTTTATTTGTTCATTGCTATCTTCTGAAGGCAGTGAAGGACATCCTGAAGTCTACATCCCAAAAACAATTAAATAAACATCCATTTATTTTAATGTGGTCTTGTAAATTTTCAGGAACATGGAAATTATGCTCAAATCTCTCAAATTCTCCTCATTTAGATTGCATGTTGCTACAGTCTGCTTATTATATTGGTGACTTGTTAAGTATATGTTGCATGTTTGCACGTTGCTAAGGTTAACTGTTATAATTAATCTACAAGGAGATGTTGATAACAAAAAAATTTTTTTTCAAAAATCATCATGTTTGAAGGCTGTAAGGAAGAGTTATGTCCCAGCTGTAATTAGATCTTACCTCCTGCAACATTTGCCTTCTGGCATCAAACATTTATCACATTCTGAACCAGATTCTGAAGAATAAAATGCTACTGTATTTAATTAACTAACTATCAGCCAATGAGTGGGTAAGCAAACTCGCCAAACATTAAAGCACTCCTTGAAAAAAAAATTAAGCACGAAAATATTAACTTACAACTAAACACCCAGCACATTAATATACTGGTGAGCTGTATCTCTCATCTAGTTTGAAAATAAGTTCTCAGCCAGTCTGAGTCTGTCAATTCAGACCCTCTTTCTTCTAGCCTTGTCAGCATATTCCATTCCCTCCCATACTATCTGCACTCATTCCATTTTCTTCCCCCACCCTTTCTTCTGCTGTCTTATTATTCCTGTCACTCTCCTGCCCTTTCCCTTTTTTTGTCTGTTCTTTTCTTCATCCCCGCTCTCCACCCTTCTCTCCACATCCTCTTACTCTCCCCATTCTCTCTCTTTCTTGCTCTTCACCTCGGTCTTAAGAGCCCCCTGCTTGAAAAATACAGCTGATCACTAATTTGATCGGCCATTGACAGCAAGAGAGGAGCAGCACTATGCAGGTTCCACATTCAGGGACCATATTGTTTTGACTTGAAAATGCATGGTCATTTCTTTGTTATTAGTGGATCAAAATGTATCTGGCTGTGATTGATTCCAAGTTTGCTTCTGATACCAAATTAGGTGGAATTGTGAGGAGGTTGAAAAGAATCTTGGAAGAGAATATTGACCAGCTGAGTGAAATTGACAGATGGAATATAATGACTTCAAATAACATGTTGCAATTGGTGACACAGCCTTTTTTATGCATTCAACTTCAATCTTGTCCTTAGTAAGGTTCAAATGAAGTCTTCCTCAGAGACCATTCACTTGGGTGCACAGACCAGAAAAGCAGAATATTCTTTTAAATGGTGAGAGATTGGGAAACAATGATGATCATCACTTTTTGGGTGTTCTTCTACACAAGATACTAAAAAGTCAAAATGCAGGTGCCACAAGTGAATCAGAATGCAAATAACATGTTCACTTTTATTGTAAAAAGAATCAGAGTACAGGAGTACGGAAGTTTTATTTCAATTGCTTTGGATTTGGAAGATACCACACTGACGCAATGTGTACAGATTTGGTTTCCTTACCTAAGTGAGGATGTGCTTTTCATAGTGGGAATGCAGCAAAGCTTCGCTCGGATGTATTTGGGGATGGGGGATTTGCCTCATGAGAAGATCTATTTGGAAAAATAAGAGACTTAATTGAAAGATGTGGAATTTCTACAAAAAAACAATGACAATCTGAATACAAATAGGATAATTCCCCCTGGTGAGGAGTCTAGAACCAGGTGGAGGTTATTTCAAACTAAGGTGGGAAGAATTTGTTCGCATCAAAAATGGCATTTTTTAAATCATTTTTCTCCCCCAAAAGGGTGTTAAAATTCAGCGTTAATTCATTGAAAACAGAGATGGACAGATTTCTAGACATTATAACAAAGATCAAAGATAGGGGATGGTGCTGAGGAATGATCATTCATGATGGTTTTAATCTTCTATTCCTGCTCTTATTTCTCAAGTACAGTTACACCCCTGGTAACCGGTATTCACGCAAAAGGCACTTACAAGAAACCAGTGGGAAAAAAAATTGAGGAAAGTAAATTAAAATAAAATAAGAATAAAATAATAGGCAAAAATATATAAGTTTAAAATTGTAAAACTAAAAGTTCTCTAAAGTGACACATTAACACGCAGGTGAAGATGGGAGCAAATATTCAGCCAGCAGAGAGCTTTGCTCATAGCAGCTGTTTGAATAAAGTTGTCTGAAGCAGCAATAGATTTGCCCAGGATGAGGAGCAGGTTGTAGCCACTTGCTGTTGGGGTGACTCTCTTAAAGTGTCTCCATATACTCTCCATATAAGAGTCGCTCCTGTCAGAGGCTTTATCTGTAAACTTGGCGGGAGTGGGGTGGGGGGGGGGGGGCGTGTTAATTATCTATAGATGCAGAGATAGTTCAATGTTTTCAAAGAATGTGACTGTGGGAGTATCTCCAAATGCAAACACTTTGTTAATTCAAGTAAATAGCTTACTTGAATCTTCTCCAGATATTTGAGAAAAGCAAGAGCTTATGACCACATCAAGGTGCCCACATGTTGCAATTGGTGACACTTGGCCTTTTTATGCATTCAACTTCAATCTTGTCCTTAGTAAGGTTCAAATGAAGTCTTCCCAGCAGCACAGCTCTCATGTCCTGATATTGGTTCCTGTATTCTACCCATGCCAATCCTTCAGCAACTTGTGCTGGGGTTAATTTGCACAGGACAAGATTATTCCCCTCTGGGTCTCTAATTTTCCCTTTGGTGGAACTCTTCCCTGCTCCTGTTATGTAATTGAACTTGAAAAAGGCTATTCTGACTGAATGTTCCCCAAGACTTCAGGGATCCTTTACTGCTGCACTGATTTGGCTTAACCTGGCATCAAGAGGCAACTGTGATTCTCATTGTTACTACAACAGATGTTTTCTAATCCATGAAATAAACTGCCCCCCACCACTCACTCATTTTGAGGTTTTTTTCTTTGTTTTTTTAATCAATTTTTTGGAACATAAGTTAGCCCTTCTACCCAGACATTGGTTTGATGAGTTGTTTCCACACCAGCCCCTGAGGGCTCTGAAATGGATGATTATGTCATTGTGGGCCTGCAATTAGTTGAGGTGTGGGGGGGGGGGGGGCATTGGGGGTAGTTAGTGTGTTCCTTCTACTGTTTATGCCAGATGCAGCAAATAGATTCAGGGTACTCAGTGCCATCCAGGGTGTGTGTTTCCCATTATGATTCAGCTTTCAGACATGTTTGAATGATAACATAATTGCATTTCATCACAGAAAAGCTTTGAAATATATGCAAATGCACTTATCCTATCTAAGTGCGAGAGTTGGATTTGACAATTTATTCATGAGTAATTTGAATCAAATATATGAGGCTTTCTGACGATGTTCAGATGTGTTGATTTCAAATTGAATAGTGATGCAGAACATATTTTGAATTTCTAACAGTGAAAAGATTTTGTCTGTAAAAGTGTTCTTTCATAAGAAGGTAACATTTAGATGCCATATAAGACCCACTTTTTATCCCCCAAAAAATAGCTCAAAAATATCCCCCTGGTTTTATATGCAAAGTTGAAATTTGAGTGATAGATTTCAGATTCAGATTTCATATTTCTTGTCATGGTAGCAGCTAATCGTGAACCTGCTGTTGCGAGTTTTATGGCACCTATATCTCTTTCCTGATGACAGCAGCGAGAATAGAGCATGTGCTGGGTAATGAGAGTCTTTGATGATTGCTTCTGCTCTCCGACACCAGCGTTCCCTGTAGATGTACTCAGTAGTGGGGAGGGTTTTGCCTGTGACGTCCTGGGCTGTGTCCACTACCTTTCGGAGGGTTTTACGCTCAGAGGTATTGGTGCTTCCATACCAGACCACGAGTAACGCCAACTGTGATCATTGTCGCTCCGTGGCTAACTGGCGTCACTGCCATCAATCGTTTTGGGCTGGTGGTGGGCTGTCGGAGGGGAGCAGGATGGTGGGATCAGAGTAGGAGCTGGTGGCGGACTGTCAGAAGATTCTCCTGGTGTGCCGCTGCCGGTCCCCTCACTGGTCCCACTGCCCCGCCCCCTCCCGACAGCCCACCACCAGTCCCCACACTGATCCCACCATTCCGCTCTCCACCCCCCACCCCTCCCAACCCCAGAAGAGACTGGGGCAGAGGAACCAGTGCAGGGACCGACTACGGCAGTTTGTTTTTATAAAACGTTTTCTGCTACAGTTCAGCTGGTTTTGTTTTCTCTTGTCAATTACAACAATATTAATATTGAAAAGATTTTTCCTGTTGTCCTAGTTGCATGTTTTGTCCAAGTTTTTTTTGTACTGTAGCTACATATTTCAATGACATTAAATGTTTACCCATACTAAACCCCCTGCCCCTGCTGAAATGGGGGGAGGGGGTCTTATATACCCATGGATCTTATATCCCATCAAATATGGCACTTACACAAGAAAATTTGCAGACACAGTGATTGTAGTTTATACAAAAATGCTGGAAAAATTCAGCAAGTCTCGCATAATTTATGTAACAAAGATAAAGATTCATTTCAGGCCCCAGCCCTTCATCAAGGTATGACCAAAAAGCAGACAGGAGCCTGAATAAAATGAAGCGGAGCAGGAGCACAGACCCACAGGCAAGAGGAAAAAGGTGGATATGGGTGGGAGAGAAATTCTGAGAAGTGAGAAGTGGATAGCTCTGATTGGAGAAGGAAGGAATGGAGACCAGGAGGAAAAAGGATGGGGAAAAAAGCCTAATGAAAATCAGACAAATCAATGTTAATGCCATTCAGTTGAAGAGTGCCCAGATGGAATATTGGGTATTACTCCTCCAACTTGCTTTCCTTGGTTTGATAGTAGATGAAGCTATGGGCAGACATTTTGGTATGAGAGTGGGGCACAGAATTGAAATGGTTGGCCATAGGGAGATCCCAACCTTTTCTGCAGTGGTCTGTGTCTAGTTTCTCTGTTATAGAGAAGGCTACAATGGAAGCACTGGATGCAGTAAATGACACCCGCAGATTCAGTTGGAAGGACTATTTGGAGCCCTGAATGGCGGTGAGGGAAGAAGTGTGAGTGCATGTGGAGCAATTCCTGTGGTCATAGGGGTAGGTACCAAGGGTGCGATTAGTGAAAAGGGATGAGTGGACGAGAGAGTCATGAGGGAGCAGTTCCTGCAGAAGTAGGAAAGGAGAGGGGGTTGGGATCACATAGTAGGTGAGGGAAATTGGAGAGGGTTATATGTTGGATGAGGAGGCTGGTTGGGGTGGTAGGTGAGGACAAGGTGAATTCTCTCCCTGTTGCATCTAGGGGCAGAGCAGGCCAGGGCAGATGTGCAAGTAATAGAGGAGATACACGTAAGGGATGTGTTGAGGGTGGTAGAGGGAAAGCCATGTCTTTTTGAAGAAGGAGGGCATCTCGGATGAGACCTCATCCTGGGAGCAGATGTGACTGAGACAGAGTAATTGAGAGAAAGGAATAAAATCCTTGCAGGAGCAAGGGTGTGAAGAGGTGTAGTCGAGGTAATTGTGGGAATTGGTGGGTTTGTAGAAAATGTCTGTCGTCTCCCAAGATGGAGAAAAAGATCAAGAACTGGGAGAGTGTCACCAGAGATGGACTAAGTGAATTTCAATTTGGGGTGAAAATTTGCAGTAAAGTGGATAACGTTGATGAGCTCATCATGGGAACATGAGGCAGCACTAATGTAGTTGTCAGTGAAACACAGGAAGAAATGAGGAGCCTTGCTTGTGTAGGCTTATAGCATCGATTGCTCCTCATAGCTAACAAAAAGGCAGGCATAGCTGGGACCCATGCAGGTATGCATGACTATCCTTTTGACTTGGAAAAAGTAAGATGAGTCAAAGGAGAAGTTATTGAGGATAGAACAAATTCTGACAGGTGGAGGAATGTGGTGTTGGAGGGAGACTATTTGAGCCTGTTATTGATAAAGAAACAAAGGTATTTGCAGCTCTCGTTACCTCCAACACTGCGACCCTGGCTGGCCAAAGGCTGGGGCTCCCAATGCCTCCATCGAAGCAGGTACTTAACCCGCTACATGCCTACACAGGCAAGGCTCCTCAACCCTTCTACTACAATATTGATGACTACATTGCTGCTGTCACATGGCCCCATGATGAATTCTTCAACTTTATCTACTTTACTGCTAACTTTAACCCTGTCCTCAAATTCACTTGGTCCATCTCTGGTGACAATCAAGTGTTGAAATATCCTACCTACTGACACAAGAAGCGAATGTGTGTGGTTATTCACAGACAATCAATCAATACATGGAATTGGATGCTTACCCCTTGCCAACAATTGAGGAAATAGTGAATAAACTTGAAAAATATAGGGTGTTCTCTACTTTTGACCTGAAAAGTGTCTACCACCAAGTGTCACTGAGGAGTCAGATAAGAAGTGTACGGCTTTTGAGGCCAATGGACATTTTTGTAGGATTCCATTTGGAGTCACAAATGGGGTAACTGCCTTCCAGCGAGCTATGGACAAATTAGTTAGCGAAGAAAAGCTGTAAGGTGCCTTTCCTTACCTTGAAAATATCACTATTGCTGGACATACACAAGAGGGACATGGTCAAAATGTAAAGAAATTCCTAAAGACTGTCAGTCAGAGGCACCTAACATTCAATGTTTCAAAGACTGGAGTCTGTGAATTGCATCAATGTTCTTGGATACTGGGTGGGGAATGCTATCATTAAGCCATATCCTGAGAGACTTCGCCCACGACAAGAACTTTCACCACCAGAAAATTTGCGATCCTAAAAAGGGTACTTGGGATGTTTGCATATTATGCCGAATGGATTCATGGGATTTCTAACGAGATTCAACTGATGGGAAATACAGAGAAGTTTCCAATGGAGGAAAAGGCCTGAACACTTTTAGCTTACTGGAGAGTTGGAGGAAGCCACCCTGCAATTGGTGAATAAAAACTTATCCCTTGAGGTGGAGTGTGATGTATCTGATGTGGCTATTTCTGCTGTCCTTAACCAAGGAGGACGCCCTGTTGCATTCATGTCAAAGACACTACACGGAAGTGAACTTCACAACCACATTGTAGAGAAAGAAGTGACTGACATCATTGAGGCAGTTTGCAAATGGAGCCACTACCTGGCCCCACTTTAGCTTGGTTACTGATCAGAGATCAGTGGCCTTTATGTTTGACAGTAAAAAGTGTACAAAGATTAAGAATGCAAAGATTCAAGAATGGAGGCTGGAACTTACAATAAAGTATTGACCTGGTAAAGAGAATGTAGTCTCTGACGCATTTAGTCGGGCGTACACTTTTTCAGCCTTTACTACCTCCACACTTGCTGACATTCAAAATGGACTTTGTCATCCAGGAATAACTTGGCTGCTGCATTTCGTTAAAGCAAAGAATCTCCCTTTTTCTACAGAAGATGTCAAGAAGACTTATGCTTCATGCAGGGTCTGCACTGAACTAAAGCATCTGTTCTACCAACCATGTATTGATTACAAGGGACCCTTGCCTTCAGCTTCACATAACCCATATCTACTGACAGTAGTTGGTGAATACTTGTGTTTGCTTTTTCATGTCCCATTATGCATACTACAATAGTGGATCTGCTATTTAGCCTATGCAGAATGCCAAACATAGAAACATAGAAGATAGGAGCAGGAGTAGGTCATTTGGCCCTTCGAGCCTACTCCGCCATTCAATGAGATCATGGCTGATCTTAAAGTTCAGTACCCCGTCCCCACCTTCTCTCCGTAACCTTTAATACCCTTATACTGAAGAAATATATCTAATTCCCTCTTAAATATATTTAATGAACCTGCCTCTACTGCCCTCTGTGGCAATGAATTCCACAGATTCACCACCCTCTGGGTAAAGAAATTCCTCCTCATCTCGGTCCTAAATGGTTTGCCTATTATCCTCGAACCATGGCCCCAGGTTCTGGACTCCCCCACCATTGGAAACATCCCTTCCGCATCCATTCTATCCAATCCTACCAGAATTTTATATGTCTCTATGAGATCCCCTCTCAATCTTCTAAACTCAAGCGAGTACAATCCCAAATTGCGCAATCTAGTACAATCCCAAATTACATACACTCTGATCGAGGCACCACCTTCGTGTCTAAGGATCTGAAAGATTATCTTTCCCAGAAGGGGGGTTGCCACAAGTCATACTACCCCATACCACCCAATCGGGAATGGACAGGTAGAGAGGTTTAACAGCATCATTTGGCCCTTAGATCATGTTAACCTGTCCAAGAAGCATTGGGAACTACATTCCCAAAGTTTGCTGTTGTGTACAGCAACAAATGCTATACGTCATGAACATTTTTTTGCATTCCAATGCCACTCATCCCATGGGAATTCACTGCCATCCTGGCTAATGACCTCTGGACCCATACTACTAAGAAGATTTGTGAGGAGTAACAAGGATGAACCACTTGTAGATTAAGTTGAACTCCTTGACAGTAATCCAACATATGCAAACATCAGGCACCCAGATGGACGGGAGTCTACTGTGTCTATTTGTGACTTGGCACCATGTGGGGAAGCCCAGGCACTCTTCACATCTCCTATTTATGGAACAAGATAAAAAGAAATCTGGTGTACCAATACTGGAGGAGGAGGAAGATGTGACATGCTGTAGTGTGGAGGATGATGAAACAGTAGCTCTACAAGAACTAAGTAGATCCATTCGTGTACCAAAACCTCCCATTTGATATGGATGGGAGTAGCCCCGTAAAATGTTGCTTGATACTGCTAGTGTTTTTTTAAGGAGGGAAGAATATGATATTACAAAATTATTCTTTAATTGTTCTTCTTCCTTCAATCAGCTTCTCGTTGCTGTCTTGCACCTTTCTTTAAATTCTAACTAACTGTACAAACTTTACAAGTTTAGTAAAGCGTGGAAAGCAGATACCAAGTTTTTTTTTGTTCTCAAAACAAACAGCATGGATAAAACAAAAATGTAGGTAATATAAATTTTAAAAATTTTAATCATTGCCTAGATTGAGGTAATTCAGAATATTATATTTTGTTTTGTCCCTGTTCATTTTCAGCTATGAAAATGTTTACATGGCTTTGTCTAAACACTCCTAACAGTTTTCTTTTATTAGTACTGGCTTATTTTAAATCTAGCAGGTTGTGCATTTTTGTTTAATTGTGATAATTACAATGCCACTTTCAAAGAAACAAAAAATGAAGAAACTTGATTTTAATTTTGGGATCTTTTGCATGAATAAACCATAAATTTCTTTTGACATGTTTCTAAGTTAACAGTTTTTATGCATCATGCCTTTGCATTTATCTTTCACTTGAATAAGTCAGTTTAAAATTATGGTAGTTCAATGCCTTTAGGTAATAATTTGAAAGTTAATGAGACTGTTTTCATGTATTACATTTTCATCAATATTATGGGTCCCCTTTATAGATTACGAAGGATGTGCCATTTTTCAAAAATGTTGATCTACCTTGTAATATGTGGAGTGGTCAAGAAAAATAAACTAACTTGGAATTATCAGGAGACCATCTTCCCTCGTTTTCATCTGTAGTTTGGAGATTGTTGAAAATACAAGAAGAGGCTGTATTCTTTTTTTTTAAATTTTTTATTTTTCACACCATAAATCACGTTAGCCATGATATACACTTTTTCTTTTTCACACATATACAGTGACTTTTTCTCCCCCCCACTCCCTCCTCCCAAGCCACCCCCCCACCCCCCCCTCTCATCCATTTTAGGTATACAATCTAGGTTGCATTAAGCCAGTCAGACAATGTTGTCATTCAACAAAAATACACCAGAAATTCTACTGAGTCCATTCTTTTCTTTTCTTCTCCTTCCATCAACTTAGGTAATGTTTGTTCCCGGTAGGTTTTCGCTATTGTATTTAATGTAAGGCTCCCATACTTGTTCGAATATTTCAATATTATTCCTTAAACTATATGTTATTTTTTCTAATGGAATACATTTATTCATTTCTATATACAATTGTTGTATTTTCAAATTATCTTCCAATTTCCAGGTTGACATAATACATTTTTTTGCTACGGCTAGGGCTATCTTAACAAATCTTTTTTGTGCATCTTCCAAGTCAATTCCAAATTCTTTATTTTTTATGTTACTTAGGAGAAAGATCTCTGGATTCTTTGGTATATTGTTTTCTGTTATTTTATTTAATATCTGATTGAGATCATCCCAAAATTTTTCTACTCTCTCACATGTCCAGATTGCATGAATTGTTGTTACCCTTTCTTTTTTACATCGAAAACATCTATCAGATACTGTTGGGTCCCATTTATTTAACTTTTGCGGTGTAATGTATAGTCTGTGTAACCAATTATATTGTATCATACGCAGCCTCGTATTTATTGTATTTCTCATCGTTCCAGAACATAATTTCTCCCATGTTTCCTTTTTTATCTTTATATTTAAATCTTGTTCCCATTTTTGTTTAGTTTTACCATTTGTTTCCTCATTCTCCTTTTCTTGCAGTTTAATATACATATTTGTTATAAATCTTTTGATTAACATTGTATCTGTAATCACATATTCAAGGTTACTTCCCTCTGGTAAACTCAAGTTGCTTCCTAATTTATCTTTCAAGTAGGATCTCAGCTGGTAATATGCCAGCGCTGTATCTCCAGTTATATTGTACTTATCTCTCATTTGTTCAAAGGATAAGAATCTACTTCCTGAAAAACAATTTTCTATTCTTTTAATCCCTTTTT
Source organism: Narcine bancroftii (assembly GCF_036971445.1). Classification (NCBI taxonomy): domain Eukaryota; kingdom Metazoa; phylum Chordata; class Chondrichthyes; order Torpediniformes; family Narcinidae; genus Narcine; species Narcine bancroftii. The sequence continues at coordinate 34,514,719 of NC_091473.1, forward strand.
TTTCCCATTTTCTAAAGGCAAGGTTGTCTATTGTAAAAGGGAGTAGCTTATTTTGCGTCAATATTAGTTTTGGTATTTGGTAATTTATTTTATTTCTTCCTACATGAATCTTCTTCCATATATTGAGGAGATGGTGTAATACTGGAGAAGTTCTATGTTGTACCAATTTTTCGTCCCATTTATATAATATGTGTTCAGGTATCTTTTCCCCTATTTTATCTAATTCTAGTCTCGTCCAGTCTGGTTTTTCCCTTGTTTGATAAAAATCTGATAGGTACCTTAATTGTGCGGCTCTATAATAATTTTTGAAGTTTGGCAATTGTAAGCCTCCTTGTTTATACCATTCTGTTAATTTGTCTAGTGCTATCCTCGGTTTCCCCCCTCTCCATAAAAATCTCCTTATTATTTTCTTTAACTCTTTGAAGAATTTTTCTGTCAGTTGTATTGGCAATGCCTGAAATAAGTATAGTATCCTTGGAAAAATGTTCATTTTAATACAGTTTATCCTTCCTATCAGTGTTAGTGGTAGCTCTTTCCAATGCTCTAAATCGTCCTGTAATTTTTTCATTAGTGGATTGTAATTGAGTTTATATAATTGGCCTAGATTTTTGTTTATTTGCACACCTAGGTATCTTATTGCCTGCGTTTGCCATCTGAATGGGGATTCCTCCTTAAATTTTGAGAAATCCGCGTTATTCATAGGCATTGCTTCACTTTTATTTACGTTTATCTTGTATCCCGACACTTCTCCATATTCCTTCAATTTCTTATATAGTTCTTTTATTGATAGTTCTGGTTCTGTTAAGTACACTATCACATCATCCGCAAACAGACTGATTTTATATTCCCTGTCTTTTATTTTTATTCCTTTTATATTATTATCTCTTCTTATCGATTCTGCTAGTGGTTCTATAGCTAGCACAAACAATAATGGTGATAGTGGGCATCCCTGCCGCGTTGACCTGCTTAAGTTAAATTGCTTTGATACATGTCCATTTACTGTCACTTTCGCTAACGGTCCCTTATATAATGCTTTAATCCAATTAATATACTTCTCCGGTAAACTGAATTTTTGCAATACTTTGAACAAGTAATTCCATTCTACTCTGTCGAAGGCCTTCTCTGCGTCTAAAGCAACTGCTACTGCAGTTGCTTTATTTCCTTCTACTGCATGAATTAAGTTAATAAATTTACAAATATTGTCTGTTGTGCGTCTTTTTTTGATAAATCCAGTTTGGTCTAAATTTACCATTTTCGGTACCTGTTCTGCTAATCTGTTTGCTAATAGTTTAGCTATTATCTTATAATCTGTGTTTAGCAAAGATATTGGTCTATATGACGCTGGTGAGAGTGGATTTTTCCCTTGTTTTAGTATCACTGTAATTATTGCTGTTTTACATGAATCTGGTAAGTTTTGTGTCTCATCAGTCTGGTTGATTACATCCAGGAGGGGCGGTATTAATAGGTCTTTAAATGTTTTGTAGAATTCTATTGGGAGTCCATCCTCTCCTGGTGTCTTATTATTTGGTAATTTTTTTATTATCTCTTGTATTTCTACTGTTCCAAATGGTTCTGTTAATGTATTTTGTTCCTCTATTTGTAGTTTTGGTAGTTCAATTTTAGTCAAAAATTCATCTATTTTCCCTTCTTTCCCTTCGTTTTCAGTTCGGTATAATTGTTCATAGAATTCTCTGAAGTTTTCCTTAATTTCTTTTAGATTATATGTAATTTGTTTGTCTTTTTTCCTTGTTGCCAATACCATTTTCTTAGTTTGCTCTGTCTTAAGCTGCCATGCTAAGATTTTGTGTGTTTTTTCACCTAGTTCATAATATTTCTGTTTTGTCTTCATTATATTCTTCTCCACCTTATATGTTTGTAATGTTTCATATTTTATTTTTTTATCCGCCAATTCTCTTCTTTTGGTTGTATCTTCCTTTATTGCTAATTTTTTTTCTATGTTTACTATTTCCCTTTCCAACTGCTCTGTTTCCTGATTATAGTCCTTCTTCATCTTGGTTACATAACTTATTATTTACCCTCTAATGAATGCTTTCATTGCGTCCCATAGTATAAACTTATCTTCCACTGATTCCGTATTTACTTCAAAATACATTTTTAATTGTTTTTCAATAAATTCTCTAAAATCCTGTCTTTTAAGTAGCATGGGGTTTAATCTCCATCTATACATTCTTGGAGGGATGTCCTCTAGCTTTACTGTCAGTATTAAGGGTGAATGGTCCGATAGCATTCTCGCTTTATATTCTGTTTTTCTTACTCTATCCTGCATACTAGCTGATAACAAAAATAGGTCTATTCTTGAGTATGTTTTATGTCTAGTCGAGTAGTATGAGTATTCCTTTTCTTTTGGGTTTTGTTTCCTCCATATGTCCACAAGTTTCATTTCTTGCATTGATTTAATTATAAATTTGGTTACTTTGTTCTTCCTGTTAATTTTTTCCCCCGTTTTATCCATATTTGGATCCAAATTCAGATTGAAATCCCCTCCTATTAGTATGTTCCCTTGCGTATTAGCTACCTTCAAAAAGATATCTTGCATAAACTTTTGATCTTCTTCGTTAGGTGAATATATATTAAGTAGATTCCAAAGCTCCGAATATATCTGACATTTTATCATAACATATCTCCCTGCTGGATCTATTATTTCCTCTTCTATTTTAAATGGCACATTTTTGCTAATTAATATAGCCACTCCTCTTGCTTTTGAATTATACGATGCTGCTGTTACATGTCCTACCCAATCTCTTTTTAATTTCTTGTGCTCCAATTCAGTTAAGTGTGTTTCTTGGACAAATGCTATATCTATTTTTTCCTTTTTCAGTAAATTTAGTAGTTTCTTCCTTTTAATTTGGTTATGTATTCCATTAATATTTAAAGTCATATAGTTCAGCGTAGCCATTTTATATTTTGTTTATCTTCTCTTTCCGTTTTTCCATCATTACCTTTCCTCCTTTTCCATTTCTGTTTTCTTTTTTTCAACTCTTTACAAGACAACATTCCTACAACATCCAACATTTTCCTTATTCTCCTATTTCTATCTTCTTTATCCCCAATCTCCCCTTCCCCTCCTGAGTTGTCCTTTATCCCTTGTCGGACAACCACATCTCCCCTCTCCATTTGGATTTGCGAATCCACTCGCAAGCGTCAACTGATTTTGCAGTGAAGAGGCTGTATTCTGAATATGTGAATGGAAGTGTATAGGCTGAATTAGTGTCCTGGTATTTTAATGATAAGGCTATTCGATGATATTGACATCTGTTTCCATGTTGCTGATTTGACAGCACTGAAAGTGAGGTTTTCCATACTTGTTTTCAAAGACTTTTCATTTTTGAAATTGGCCAGTACTGTCTTTGCAGCACAAGGTTTGCGAAACAATTCCTGGGATTACACTGTCGATTGTTAATAGAATCTACTCTGAATCACAAAGGTATCTGATTTGCTGTACAAGAATGGCAACTGAGAAAATATTTAATGCAGCATAAAACAGAGTTATGACCCAAAGCATCAGCTCTCAATCTCCCGTCAAAGATGGTGCCTGACCTGCTGAATTTTTCCAGCGGTTCTCTTTTGCATTCAAGCAATCAGGAAATTTAATTCAACGAAAAGAGGCAGTGACTCTATTTGAATGACTAAATGCGAAAACACTGGGAGCAGGAAACAGATTATATCACTTTATAAATAGTTATGATCCTATCCACATCTTGAGAATCTAATGCTTTATTACTGTAGTTTCTTCAACTAATGTTTGTGGTAGCTCTGTCCATAATGGCTCGAACACTGTAGATTCACAAGCTGAGGTTCTGAATTTTGACAGAACTTTGAGCTTCATGTGCCTGGGACTTCTGTACATACACAGTGAAAGGTGGAAACCCTTGTGGTCTGAAGTCTGTATCTCTGATTTTGGAATCTGTTGCTGGACCCATCACTAAGCCCAGTGGCAATGCATTGATCTATTGAAGAGAGGGCCTGGGTGCATTTTTGCAGCTGCGTCTCAGCTTTACACCAGTGAGTACAGGCATATAAATTCCCATATGTTTGTCTATTGCAATTAAAGAGATTTTTAAAATTAATTTATGCAGAATGGGTAAAAAGTTAACATTGAGGTTCTTGATCTTTAATGAGAATTGATAAAATGAGATCTCCCCCCAAAAAATAATGGTGATTGTGTTCATCCATGCATGTTGATTAACTGGCAAGCACCAAGCCAAACTTGTGCTGTCTACGTAATGTACTGAATGCATTATCAGGGAATCCAAATTTGCAATTTAAAGATATCGTGGAATGCTAGCATACAGTTTACAAGGAATAGTGTGATGCAATGGGTTAATTAAATATATGCTTATAAAAGGGATTCGAATTGGGTTAGCTGTTAGGTTGCATGCATTTTACAGACAGAACAATGCCTTGCAAAGTTCTGAGGGAAGGTGCAAAAAGAAGGTTCTGGGCTTTAGCCACATTTGCATGCACACCCCTGAAACTGAAATATTTGCAGAGAGTTGGGGCTATGTGTATTGTAAAGTTTGTAAATTGTAACATTTGCAAATTGAAACAACAAAAAAAAACAGTGCTTGGAACATCAGGGAGAGAGAGGGAGATGACTATTTCATTCTGTGCACAGGATTGAAGATTACTGGAAACTATAGCCTTGGAAACATGGACAGTGGAAGATTAAACAGTAAAAAGGACTTTCTTGAAAACACATTACACTCACTGGCACTTAGATTAAGTTGGCAGTCTTTGGCTTGGCTTCGCAGACGAAGATTTATGGAGGGGTAATGTCCACGTCAGCCGCAGGCTCGTTTGTGGCTGACAAGTCCGATGCGTTGGCAGTAGGGATTGTGTAAATACCTTAGTCTTGATAGCTAAGTGCTGATCTTGTTGTTCTTGTACTCAGAGAATTAAGCTAATTTTGTTTAAGAAACCATTGTTTTGGTGTATTTTGCTGCTGGTATATGGAGTTCACTGAACGTGTAACAAAAGGCTGTTGCAATTGGACTATGTCCAGGCATTTGAGCAGACCATGGAAAGGGAAAAATAAAAGATGGCATAACGTAAGAGATAGTAAGATCAGGGTCACTATGTGGTGCGTGATGAGGAAAGTGGAAAATAGGAGAGATAAGATAGAACTAGAATTCTCTTTATGCCTTTCATAATTGTGGAAGTAAGTAACCATGGAGGTGAATTCTGGAAGTCTAGCCCCTGAATATCTGGTGTGTGAATGGCCAAGGCCAGTGAATGCGTCTCATCCCATTAACCGTGGCCACACCCTTCATATGCTGCTCAGTTGACTCGACCCTTGCTGTTCACCTGCCAAAATCTTTATCAACTAGAGCCCAGAATTCTTAAATTTAATAGCTTCTTTACAAACTGGGCACATCCCTACTGGAGGGAACCAGCCACACCGACAAGTCCTAATCTCATGGAGCCTGTGGCTTTAATCAGAAAGAAAAATTCAGCATTGTCAGGCTAATAACGTGTAATGACAATGGGCAGATGCACTGAAATGCACACTAGTTGCAGCCTAAAGGTGCGAAAGAGACATCAATTACAGTAGTACACTTTAAACGTCCACAATATGTCAAGATAGAAAAATAAATATAAAAGGATAGATAGAGAAATATTCATAGTTGCAGTTTGTACAAGAATTACAATAGCAGACAGATATTTTAGTGATCCCAGTGTGGCTTTTGGTTAGAGTAGTAGGGGAGGTTGATAGCTGTTGGATTAAAAACTCCTCTTGAACCTGGAGGTGCTGGTCTTCAGTCTTTCTATACCTTTTACCCAAAGGGAGCAGTGAGAAGAGGCTGTGACCATGGTGATGGGGGACCTTTATGATGTTGGCTCCCTTCTTGAGGCAGCGCCTACCATAGATGTCTTCAGTGGATGGGCCTAAGAGCCCATTTCTGTGCTGAACAACTTACTGGAAGGTAATGGCATCCTTGTACCATTGTTTTCCTTACTGCAATCTTACCCTTCTCTCTTTTTTCTATTCACATATTCAAGAATACAACAAAATAGGACCAGGAGAAGGCCCTGGCTGCCTGTGGAGCAAGTGGCAAAAATGCAAGAGGGAACAAGATGATAATGTTCACCACTACCAGCATAGATACTGGCATATCACAGAATTGGAAAGATAATCTTGAGGCATGATTGAAAGAAACATGGTAAATCAGCTTGAAGTGCAATACCTGCAAGGCCAAACACTAAGATTAGTGCCATGTAAATTAGCTGATACAATTCCAGTGGGTCCAGTTCTAATTATGTAACACAGCAGTGCAACAGGTGTTAAGTCACACCGGCTGCATAATGTTTCAGCTTCCACTGCAGCACCAGCCTCTTCTTGAAGATGGTATGGTGAGGCAGTGTCAACTTTCTGCACGCAAGCATCAAGTGCTCCCAGGCTGTCATTGTGGTCGGGGATGCTGGTATAGTCAAGGTGCTCAGCCAATTACTAGGATTTGTAGGACAAAGGGAGGGACAGCAACTGGCCTGTTGCTTCTCACAGGATGATAGCATTATATATCTCCTTTTCACCTGTCTCCTCATTGCTGCCCGTCAGGCATTCAGTCCAGATTGCTCCTGTTCAAGCTGAGGTAATGCAGTCTAGAGCAGGCCATCTTGACTTGGAGCTGCTTGGCATTGCTGTCCAAAGGCATATGGGCCTCCCTACTCTGAAGTTCAACAGCATTCTCCACCATGATGCAGGACTATGTTTGAGAATTAAAACAAACAAAGGCTCTCAAAAATAGGGCATCAATGCAAGAGAAAAAATTACCCAGTGTTTATACAATGGCATAATTTAATTTGTGTTCGATTTAGTTTGCAGATGCTCTGCCGGCAGTATGTTTCTGCATTTTGAATGAGACGACAGACGACGTATCAATGATGAGGGAAGGAAAGTGGTCATGATTACTGATGTCTCATTCAAAGATAGCACCCCTGTCCCCATTCTGAGAGCTTGTCCTTCCCTGTGCAAACTTTGCTCATTCTTTCATTCATGTTCAGGATGAAGAAAAAGGCAGAAATGTGCATGCATGATTGGCACAAACTAATCCGTGCAGAATCCTTGATCAGCACTTAATTTAATTTTAATTTTGAGATACAGGACAATAACAGGCCCGTGAGACGTGTCTCAATCCAGGTACACGATCCTTTATCCAGACTAATAAAATGTGGAAAGCTCCAAAATCCAGTAAATGGGGAGAGAGGTGCCCGGCACTTGGGGGAGGCGGCCGAGGGACTGGCGCTTGGAGGAGGTGGCCCGGTGACTGGAAGGATGGATACGGCAGCACAATTCGGGTGGGCTTTCCAAAATCCGGAAAAATCTGAAATTCGGAACACACTGTCCCCCAAAGGTTCCAGATAAAGGACCGTGTACCTGTACACCAATTAACCTGCAAACGCTGTATGTCTTTGAAATGTGAGAGGAAACCAGAGGAAACCTACGCCTGACACTGGGAGAACATGGAAACTCCTCATAGACAGTGCTGGATTCGAACCCAGCTCACTGGTGCTATAATAGTGCTGTGCTAACCATGACGCTAACTGTGTGGCATCATTCCCGATAGACTTCTGCAACTTAAAAGGTTAAAGACACCACCAAATACTTGTAGAATTGCATCAACCACCAGAAGAAATCAAGCAGCAACTTGCACTAAAGTAGTTCATTAATCCTTTAAATGGCACTTCATGGTGTTACTTCTGCTGCTTTGGGCATTTTCACCATGTGAGGTTAAAAGAAGGAATGGTCTGGAGTACTAAAATCTACAAAGGGTGTGTAACTGGAAAATGGCTCCAGCAGTTATTCAGTGTACACAGTCACCAAGTTTGTGCCTGCTGTGTTCAATAACAGAGGTGTATGTCATGTCCACATTAATTTAGTAGCTTCTTTGTTGAACAGTTAGCACACTTTATTCTCAAACAAGATGGTGCACACACTAACTGAACTGCACCCTTACCGTGTCGCTTACATAATCCCATCACCCGTGTAATTTGTGTGATGACATAACGTGTACCCATAACACTTCCCCCAAAATACTAGTACATAGATAATAAGTCTAAGAAGTAAATTTTGTGTTAATATCTGTGTGTGTGTGTATTATGTGTTAAGAGCCCAAATGACCCCAAAACCCAGCAGCAATAGACATTCACCAAGACAAGTAGTTACTTAAACAAAAGTTGTTTTTAATTATCTTTAAACATGAAAACAGAATCAAACTAACTTATCTCTATTAACTTAACTAACCCAAATGAACCCCCTTCTAATTCTAAGTGCACGTGTATGATGTGTGTGTAAATTTAAGAAAAGTTGTTGGTTCACAGTTCAATCTCACTTCCTAGGGTAATCTACATCCTAGGGTACTTAAGGAAGTGGCCATTCAGATAGCAGATGCTTTAAGAATTATTTTCCAGAACTCGATAGACTCAGGATCAGTACCCATAGATTGGAGGGTAGATAATGTTACCCCACTATTTAAAAAGGGGGGTAGAGAAAAAGCGGGGAACTATAGGCCAGTAAGCCTTACATCAGTAGTGGGCAAAATGATGGAATCCATTATTAAGGATGTAATAGCGGAGCATATGACTAGCAGAGAAGGGATCGGACGGAGTCAACATGGATTTACAAAAGGTAAATCGTGCTTGACAAATCTATTGGAATTCTTTGAGATGGTGACAGGTAAAATAGATGGGGGAGAGCCAATGGATGTGGTGTACCTGGACTTCCAAAAGGCCTTCGATAAGGTCCCGCATAAACGACTGGCTTCCAAAATCAAGGATCATGGGATTGGGGGAAAAGCATTGATGTGGATTGAGAACTGGCTGGCAGATAGAAGACAGAGAGTTGGTATAAACGGCTCATTTTCTGAGTGGAAGGCAGTGACTAGTGGGGTGCCACAGGGATCTGTACTGGGACCCCAGCTGTTCACAATTTACATTAATGATCTGGATGAGGGGATTGGATGTAATATCTCCAAATTTGCAGATGACACAAAGCTAGGAGGGGTTGTGTGCACGGAAGAGGGGGTCAGGAAGCTCCAGTGTGATTTGGATAAATTGAGGGACTGGGCAGATACATGGCAAATGCATTACAATGTGGATAAATGTGAGGTTATCCACTTTGGTAATACAAACCAGAGGGCAGATTACTATTTGAATGGCAATAGATTAAGAGATGGGGAAGTGCAGACCTAGGGGTACTTGTACATCAGTCTCTGAAGGCGAGCATGCAGGTACAGCAGGAGGTTAAAAAGGCAAATGGTATGTTGGCCTTCATATCAAGAGGGTTTGAGTATAGGAACAAGGATACCTTAGTGCAGCTGTACAGGGCCTTGGTGAGACCACACCTGGAGTATTGTGTGCAGTTTTGGTCACCTTATCTAAGGAAGGATGTTCTTGCAATGGAGGGAGTGCAGAGGTGATTCACCAGGCTGATACCTGGAATGACTTATGAGGAAAGATTGCGCAAATTGGGATTGTACTCCCTGGAGTTTAGAAGATTGAGAGGGGATCTCATAGAGACATATAAAATTCTGGCAGGACTGGACAGAATGGATGCAGATGGGATGTTTCCAATGATGGGAAAATCCAGAACCCGGGGCCATGGTTTGAGGATAATAGGCAAACCATTTAGGACCGGGATGAGGAGGAATTTCTTTACCCAGAGGGTGGTGAATCTGTGGAATTCATTGCCACAGAGGGCAGTAGAGGCAGGTTCATTAAATATATTTAAGAGGGAATTAGATATATTTCTTCAGTATAAGGGTATTAAAGGTTACGGAGAGAAGGCGGGGACGGGGTACTGAACTTTAAGATCAGCCATGATCTCGTTGAATGGGGGAGCAGGCTCGAAGGGTCGATTGACCTACTCCTGCTCCTATCTTCTATGTTTCTATGTTTTTCCTTCTTCCAAGTTCTCTGGTTGCAGGCAATTCTTATACTGTACACAGAATTTAACATGTATAAAGTTCACCAGGCTTTCATGTTCGAAAGGTAAATGCTTATAGCTCAGGAAGGTTCTTGTAGGGTTTGCAGAGAGAGATTTGTTGTTCCAGGAATTCCACAACTGAGGTACCACCATTAGTCACCTCAGTGTCTCGCTGATGAAACTTGCCCCATCAGGGTTCTCCAGATGATAACGTCTTTCATTCAGGCTATCACAGAGTTCCTTTCTGTTTCACTTATTCCAAGAGAAGCATCAGACAGATAGCACTGCCAACCATCCACCACTCTGGAGCTTTCTGTTTCCACCAGCTTTTCCTGGCTTGTTTCAGCCGTGACTGTTCAGTCTCTTTTTGTGTCACACACACACACTGGCTTGTTGCTTGTCTTATCTCTCTCTCTCTCTCTCTCCAACTGCCAGGAAGCCCATGTGACTCTCTCACTTACAAAAACCCCCATCTTCCAACAAGAACCTTCCTGAGTGGTAACTATTTACCTTTTGAGCACCAAAGCCTGGTGAACTTTATACATGTTAAATTTTGTGCACAGTATAAGAATTGCCTGCAACCAGAAAACTTGGAAGAAGAAGTGAGATTGAACTGTGAACCAAAGAACTTTTCTTAAATTTACATACACACATTACATTCACATGCGCTTAGAATTAGAAGGGGGTTAATTTGGGTTAGTTAAGTATAGAGTTAGGTTAAAGTTTGATTCTATTTTCATGTTTAAAGTTGATTAAAAATAACTTTTGTTTTAAAAACTACTTGTCTTGGTGAATATCTATTGCTGCTGGGTTTTGGGGTCTTTTGGGCTCGTAACAGTGTAAATATGTTGAAAATTATTGTGTTTTCAAACACGAGATTACGCTTTTTTTTAATTGAATTTTTTTTAAAAATATGAAGACACGAAAAGATCCAAATACTGTGAAATAGGTAAGGTATTTTGAAAGCATGGGTAAAGATAATGCAACAACTTCTAATGCACAAGGCCTTCAGCAATTTAAAACACAAAAAACAACCTGTTCATGAGCTGCTGCTGTATCTTGAATATCAATACGTCAGGACACTGATGGTTTCCTCCCAACTTGCTTCCTTTCCCTATCCCCATCATAAATTTGAATGAGGTCAAAGGAAACTGAAGTCGGTTTGAATCTGCAACTTGAGAAATAAGCCACTTGTGGAATAAGGAATCCTTTATTCATCATCGGTAGAGACATTGATATCAAATAGATGTAGCAGATTCTCTGCCACTGTGAATTCTGGGTAAAAAAGTCTATTTGATGTCACACAAATCTATCTCCATTGCATTACTGATGTGTGTCAGGGCTATTAATGGCTGATAAAGCAATGTACAGAATCTACAAAACTACTCTCCTAGTGGCCATTGAGATATGGAAAGAACACTCTTGTGCCACTGGTAATCTGAGGATACCGACCTTTGCCTTGAATTTTCCTGCTCATCATGTTTGCCCCACTTCAAAGTCCGTTGCAGCTATTAATGGATTCAGTTGGCTTTTGAGGCTTTAATGAATTTTTCAACTACCATTTAATCATCCCCAGTCCTGGAAATGTTCAGCTCCCTACACAACTAAATCTGCACATCGAGCTATGCATATGAAAACTCACTTTTGAAAAGTGGATGGCAAGGAACTCTGATTTAAACTGGCTTCTAATCATTTAGATACAACTCCTTTCCTTTTGGAAAGTGTAACAATTTCTTTTTAACTCTGGGTATATTGAAGGCAAGACCAAAGACTAAAAGTGGAGAAACAAGAAAGTCTGCAGAAGCTCTGATTATAGTAAAGGCAGAAGAGTGCTGTAGAAACTCAACAGGTCCCGGAGCATCCGTAGGAGACAAAAATGTAGAATCATTTCGTATCTTGACCAAGTCCTCAAGCCCAAAATGTTGATTGTACATTTTTGCCTCCACTGGACGCTGCGTGACCTAACATGAGTTTCTCCAGCACTTTTGTGCATTTATCCAAGGATGAAAGTTCTACTAAAGGAGCAGCAGTTAATATTTTTTAAAGGTCTGACTGGCTGGCTAAAATGAACATTAGTTTTTTGTCCTATTGCTGGAATCAAAATGCTTGCTTTTTGATACTATATTGTCTGCCAAGGGAATATCACAAAACTGTTCCTGTTTGGTGCATGAATAATATAAAAAGTGCTCAAGATTTTTCATTTTTAAGCCATTCTTTTTGAGGTAAAGTTGTACACTGTTATTTTTGATACTAACTAAAATTAAGCATTTGTTTTTAGATTACTATTTAGCCCTATTAGAAATGATAAATACTTTCTTCTGGTGATGCGCAAAATAATTTTTAAATGTGGCTTTATTAATTGTATTTTTATTTTGGCCTTGCAGTTGTTTGCTTTGATGCCAAGATCAACTTTGATGACAATGCAGAATTCAGACAAAAAGAAATTTTTTCTCAGGGTGATGTGTCAGAAGCCGATCCTCTAGAGAGCGAAGCAGCAAAGTATGATCTCAAGTATATTGGCATGGATGGAAATATTGCTTGCTTTGGTAAGTGAAATGATTTTGTGAATTAAAAGTTATAAGTAGATATTTCAGATCAAGACTGTGCATCTGGCCACAATTGAAGTATTGCTGGTTGCCCTGTAACAGTTAGAATGTGGTGCATTGGAGAGAATGCAGAAGAGATTCACCCTGGATATTCCCAGGAATGGAGCCCTTTATATATGTGGATAAATTGCATGATCTGGGCTTGTTCTCACTGACACATAGCAGGCTGAGAGGTGACCTTATTGAAGTTTATAAAAAATACCATAGGTAAGGTTTTGATTAGTAATTAGTTCTTAAATGTTGATAAGGGTAATGGTGTTTAATATCAAATGAAGGTGATTATTCCCTGGCATTTTTTTTGAAATGAATGTTTCTTACCAATCAGCCTGAATGTGGATATTGTTCAGGCTTACTCAATGTGGGCACAAAGTACAAAACCCTTTTTCAAGCCATGAAGAAGTCTTTCCTGGAGGTTAATTGCATAAATAGCACAGGTGGTTCATCTACCAAAATCCAAAAAGAGACCCACATCTTCCTTTCTTTTGCTGTCCACCCCCTTCCCTTCCCTTCCCCCTATCAGTGTCCATCCTTCTCAGCCTCTTCCTCCGATCACCTCCTATTTTTCTTTTTTTCCTTCTCATTCCCCTCTCCCCACCTGTATTCACCTATCACCTGCCATGTTGTGCTCCTCCCCCTCCATCCCACTCTTTTATTTGGGTGTCTGCCTGTTTCCTACTATTCCTGATGAAGGGTTTCAGCCCAAAACGTCGACTCTCCACAGAGGCTGCCTGTTCCACTGAGTTCCTCTAACATTTTATTTATCTTCCCACATGAACTTGATGGGCTTTTAATAAGCATTATTTTCTGCTTCCGCTTCAGTCAGCCTGCAACATTAAAAAACGTGTCCTGCCAGGTTAAATTTTTACACAATTTCAGAACTTTAAGTGTTTATTTGTTTCAATTTATCTTGCTATGTTTTACTAACACTATTTTATGTGGAGAATGTGGTTCCCCTGATTCAGAGTTGAATCATTGCTTCTGGGTTTACTTTTCCATTAAACAAGCACTGCTGACTTGTTGAATAAGATGTTAGTGTTTATCTGTAGCAACAATATGAAACTCAATAAGTCTTGACGCTTCATCTTTCATGTAAGGCCCCTATATAGTCATAGCTGCTAAATGTAAAAGTTTCTGCACTGAACTATTCATAACAATACATTACTTTTACATCTTTATAACATTATTTTCTCTGGTGTATGATAAATTGATGATGTGCCAAATTGTAAAAGATTATGCCTCTCTTTATAAAAAGTTAATGGAGCCGGCCTTGCCATGGCTACATGCGATATCATCGATCTTCATGGAGGGAAGCCAGCAAACTTCCTTGACCTGGGTGGAGGTGTGCAGGAGAATCAAGTATATCAAGCATTTAAGCTGCTCACTGGAGATCCTCGGGTAAGACACTATATTTCCAAACAGATTAATTTTGATGCAACTTGTGAGAGTAGAGGAGCGGTATAGTTTTCCCAGTGATATCTCTTACTTAAGTTATCAGGAATTATTTGAGTATAAATAAAATTATATCAATGAAATACAATTTAAGTTGAACTATCACAAGCATAATTTTCAATGATTGGTGCACAAATGTTTATCAAAGCATGCTGATTTTTTCATTTAATTCTATTTCACTCGCAAATGTTGTATGGCTAGACATTTATATTTGCATGTTGCTTATTTGTGTGTTTTACGGGTGAACCATCTGTAGGAATTTTGCTTAATACCAGAGGAAGAGGCTCTGATTGGAGCACTAGTCTTGTAAGCCAGTGGTTGCGAGTTCATTCCTCGCTGGGGCCTAATTTCTGTGCGGGGTGCTGGACAAAGTGGTGATGCTGTCTTCCTTACAGTAGACAAAGTTAAAGAATTTCATGTATGTTACATTCGAAATGTAATATTATTTTCCAATAATGGAACCTTTGCCTTTAAATATTTCCTACAGTACTTACAGCATTTATGATTAAATACAGTATATTTTAACGTTATTCCTAATTTTTGATCAATTTTTCCACTTTTTTTCATTAATTCCTGGAGGTAAAGTTTTTCACTGATACTTATTCTCCTTGTGATTTAGCTTTTTTTTTACATTAACTACAAAGTCCAACAATATACTGAAATTCTTTCTCCAAATGTAGCAGCAGATTAAATAATTTTCCTCAAAGTACTGGTACAAAGACTTTTTTTTTAGTTTCATTTTCCCCTGTGCTCCACATAGTTTTAAATTTGTAATCAAACAATTCACATCTGATTAAAGTGTACATTCTAGATTTTAATCAAGGTCATTTGTATACATTTTGGTTTGACCATGTAGGGATTACAACACTCTTTACACATAGTTCCCTCATTTCAGGTGTTTGTGAGTGAGTACTCATCATTGTTTAATTGCTTCACTAGTGCAGGTATAAGAGAGGCAGGTTTGCTTCTAAGCTTTTGATCACCTTAGGAGTCTGTAGTTGCCATTTTTCAATATGAGGACCAGAGTGGTGCCGATGATAGTCAAGCCATTGAGACTGAAGAACAAAGGCATCGTCCAAACCTTAGGATTACCAAAATCAACAGTTTGGAACATCATTAAGAAGAAAGAACCTACTGGTGAGCTCAATAATTGCAAAGGGACTGATATTCCAAGAGTGACCTCCATTGCAAGTGACAGTAGAATTCTCATCGTGATGAAGAAAAATCCCCAAACGCCTGTCCGATGGATCAGAAACACTCTTCAGGAGGCAGGTGTGGATGTGTTAATGACTAGTGTCTACAGAAGACTTCATGAACAGAAATACAGAGGCCTCACTGCAAGATGCAAACCACTAATTAGCCACAGAAGGAGGATAGCCAGATTACAGTTTGCCAAGAAGCATTTGAAAAGAGCCTGAAGAATTCTGGAAAAAGGACTTGTGGACAGGTTATCCTGATTATCCTGTATTAGTGTGGAGGTTAAAATTGACTGTCCAAGATCAAAAATATACCACTTCATCTGTGAAACATGGTGGTGGGGGTGTTACGGCCTGTTCATGTTTGGCTGCCACAGGTACTGGTGCACTTATCTTAATTGATGTTATCACTGCTGGTGACTGCAGCAAAATGAGGTGTATAGAAGCATCTTATCTTCTCAAGTTCAAGCAAATGCCTCCAACTCTTTGGATGGTGCTTTATTCTACAGCAAGACACTGATCCCAAACATACTGCTAAAGCAACAAATGAGTTTTTCAAAGCTAAAACCTGCAAAAGTCTTGAATGGCTAAGTCGTTCACCCAATCTAAATCCAATTGAACATGCCTTCCATATGCTGAAGAGAAAACTTAAGGGGACAATCCCCTAAAATTAGCAGGAGCTGAAGATGGCCACAGCAGAGGCCTGGCAGAGCATCACCAAAGAACATACTCAACACCTGGTGATGTCTATGAATCACAGACTTCAATCAGTCATTGCATGCAAGGGATAGACAACTATGTATTAAACGTGACTACTTTAATATACATACCGTTGCTTTGTCCCAAATATTATGGCGCCCTGAAATGATGGGACTATTCATTAAAAAGTGCTGTAATTACTAGGTGGTCAAACCAAAATGTACACTAATAACCTTGACCAAAATCTGGAATGTGCACTTAACTCACGTGAATTGTTTAATACAAATTTAACACTGTGGAGTGTAGTGGCAAATAAAGGGAAAAAAGTTTATTTGTTCCAAGCATTATGGCGGGCACTGTAGATGTATTTTATTTGTTGAAGTGAATGGTAAAACAGCTATTGCCTCTTTCCTGAATACTGGTTGTGCAGCATATGTTTATGGTATTGTAATGTTTGCGCTACGTAGGCATGGAGAAGAATGACATGCACACCAAAGCCTTGAAGGCAGGACTGGTTTATTGCACTGGCTGTGGCATTTATATGGGCCCCAGTCATTGACATCAGGGCACCACGTCATCAGAGCGCCAGCCTGGGATTGGCTGGTATTCCTACCACAGTTCACTGTCTTCCCACTGTGCAGGAAGCCACCTGGGACGAAGGCCAGTGTCAGCCCCAGGTCTGAGCAGTTGCCGCATTCGTCAGCTATTTTGTGGACTGGTCTCCGCTACAATATATAGTTAACTGCAATAAAGACATCGTTTTTTTTAATGCTGCAGAATAACTATGATTAATGATTATTAAAATAAAGATTTTGTAATATAATGGATGTTTATAAAAGAGCAACATGAAATCACATGCATAGATGCTTTATCCATAGGATTGGGAGTGTGTAACCAAGATGGAAAGGAGGAATATTTTTCATTCGGTACACTTTTCATGATGGGAGTAATCATCAAAGCTTTCCTAATGGAAATTTGTCTCCCAACGGCCAATGTGTGGACAATGCAATGTAAATATGTACTTTGAGAACATCCTACTTACAGCTCAGAGATAAAGTAGAAGAATTATCCCCCTCCATTAACTAAAATATGGAGAACTCAGTTCAAAGTTGCAGATGGCATCAAGGTGAAAGTAATATTGAAATATAATGAGGTACGTTGATAAGTAAGCTTTTGATTAAATTCTAGTTTGAATGCAAAGGAATTCCATAGTCCTTAAATTCCTGGTTTTTTTTTAAAAAAAAAAGCAAATAACCGGCATTTTCTTCAGTTGACAACTTAAATAGACTCCCTTTCATCTCTGTTCTCTGATTTTACTCCAACTTGCTATTCGTCTAATTAGTTACTCCTCTCTCCATTCAATAGTACGATGCATAGCACCTGATTGAAGCTCTTTTTAGAATAGAAATCTATTGTATTCATTGCATTACTTGTCTCCACTTGCTGTAACTCTATTGTCAAATTTATAGGATGAATCAACCATTCTCTTCATTATGTTTGCTCTTGATTAAATCTACGAATAGGGAATCCATTTTATTTTGTGTAACCAGCAGCAGTCATTTGGACCAGAATTTGATGCCGGAGGCAAAGCCAACCATGCATATCACTGATACACCTGGTGACTTTATATTTAACTTTCTCTGGATCTACTGGAATGAACTTGCTCCCCAAGGATAATACTATGGATGGCACAGTTAGAGTAGCAGTTAGCATGACGCTATTGCAGCATCAGCGACCTGGGTTCATATCTGCTGCTGCCTGTAAGGAGTTTTCTATGTTCTTCCCATATCTGTGTGGGCTTCCCCTGGGTGCTCTAGTTTCTTCCTGCTATTCAAAGCGTACGGGGCTGTAGGTTAATTTGGGTGTAATTGGGCAGCATGGGTTTAAATGGTTAGAGTTGGTCTCTCCCATGCTGTATGGTGTATTTTCATTATTTAGATAAATCAAACCTCTCCAACAAAATGACTGGAACAACAAAAACTTTGCTAGCGTCTAAGCCACATAACCAGGCTTAGTTGACTGCCAAATTCCTTGAATGCTTCTGACTTTCAAGAACCTTCAAAACATAATTTAAATAAAGTGAAGCCATTAAAAATGAATTAAAAAATCTTAAAAATACAAAGAATGAAAAAAAGTTTAAAAGCATTACAAATAATAAACAGACTCCAAGAATTCAAAAACACATAAATAACCATACTCTCCCCTTCCTTCCCCCCACCCCCCCCCCCCCCCCACCACTTGCGGCAGTTCCTCTGCAATCAAAGAAATTGACTTTTTCAGTAAAACCAAAACATTTTAAACACTGACCTTTTCATTATAAATCTTCATAATGAGTACTCTCTGAGCTCTTGTGCAGATTGTAAATCACAGCAGCTTCATCTTGTAGTGTTGTAATAAAACATATGCCAATCAGAATATTTTACAATGGTCACTCTAAATATACTTATGGGAAAAATTATGTTTTGCAGGAGGCTGGTAAGTAGTTGCTGAATCACTGATATTAACTAAGTGGCTGCTGGTCAACTATTTTCTTGTCATCTTTGTCTTTAATGGCATTCACTTTCTGTAGTCATTACTCAGAACTGATGTCCCATTTCAAGCATCCTGCACCTTTTTCATACTCCATTACTTCTGCCCTTTTCTATTGTGAATGTATCATTGCAATGCTTTATCATGCTTTCTACCATCTCTCTAGAGGTGCTGATTAAGGGATGAATCCACACTCCTTGAAGGACTTCTGTCTGTCTTGTCATTATTGCAACCTGCAGATTTTATTAATGTTGAAGATCTTTTGTGAGATATTGATATTTGAAAAAAATGTATAATCTGAGCATGAAATGCCTTCTGTAACTCAGCTACCACTTTTAGAACAATTAAACCTACTATTTTGAAATGAGAGAAAGGACCTTTATAATTCTGACTCATGATGATTCTCTTCCATCTGAATTAATTGGATTCATTTTCCAGGATTTAACTCCAATGTTATTACATAGGTTTTCCAGATTCCCCACTGTATTGATAGTGTGACTACTAGAAGGAGTTGGAGACTAGTTGGGTTGCAGCTTTGGTTAGATTTGAGATGGATGTCTCCACACGGTCCTGAGTGAGTTCTTCAGCTAATAAAGTATAGTTACTGTAAAAGAACACAAGTTTTTTTTTCTATAAAAGAAATATCACATAGTACCAGGAATGTGTAATGTACACCCAAGTGGAAGAAGCACCACGAGTGTGCAGTATGTCTCAGTTGTTATTAGCAGAGATATGGAAAGTGTGAAAGTTCCTGTCACTGTAACTTGGACTAGAAATGTTGACCACGAGTGGAGGTTGTTCAAACAAAGATTCATGCCTTACCTGCAAATCGTTGCAATCAATAGCAAACGATGCACGGAAGATTGCACTGCTACTTACTCTGATGGGATCTCAAGCACTAGAGGTTTCAATGTATTTGTTTTTTGGCGAGGCAGAAGACCAGTGCACGATCGACAAGGATATCAACATCTTTGATGAACACTGTTCACCAAAGAAAAATGAAACGTTAAGAGAGGTACATGTTTTGCTTGCATATGCAACTACAGGGAGTGAGCTTTGATAATTTTTTTATGGACTTGAAATTAAAAGCAAGAACATGCAATTTCAGATCGCTGCAAGATTCAATAATCTGTGATCAAATTGTGTTTGGGATTATTGACGAGAAAGTGAGAGGTTGCTGAGAGCTGGAGCTGTGAAGATATACCATGCCTTTGCAGCACACGAAAAAAGTTCAGTGAGAGTGCAAAATCCAATGAAAACAAAGGGATAGCCACAACCACAGTATGTGTCCACACACATAAACAAAAAAAAAGATATATAGGAAACAACAAAATGATGGAAAGATATTCAGGTACAAACCATGTGGCACTCAACATGCACCAAAACAATGCCCAGCCTATGGAAAAGTCTGTAATAAGTTCAAAGGGCAGAATCATTAGATAAAGCAATGTTTTTCCAAAGGGAAACAAACAGAAGTGTAAGATGGAAGAAACTGCCCTCAGTGATACACTCTTCATGGACATGGTAATGCAAGAAGACTATAAACTAATAGATACTGAACAGCCAAATGTGAACAGAGTCAAGCAGAATAAGTGGACTGTGCCATTATGTACAAATGGAACAAATATTCCTTTCAAACTGGATACAGAAGCAAAGGTCATTTTGATCTGTGAGCACAACATTAGGCCAATAAAGATAAAGCCATACATGGACTACATACAACACTTCCCTACCCTGCAGACCCAAACAAGAACAAAGATGATAAAGATGTCGAATGGAAGCAAAGATGTCTGCAATGGAGGCAAAAAGCAAATATGGCAAGTCAGCAAGAAGTTTAAGGTCACTGGCACAACATGGCACAGTGAAATTCATGAGATTTCCACACCTGGGAAAGGAAGGCCACTGTTCTGGAGGAAGCAAATTCAAGATCCTTCGCTGTCAGAACAGAGGAGGTTCAAATACTGAGGAGGAATCAAAAGAGCCTGCTGAAAATACAGGAGACACTGCAGGAACACACAAATGCAGAGGACGGTTTGCACCTAAATCCAAAAGGTGTCAACATTTTGGCAAGTATGTTTGGTACAGGAGTGGGGCAATGTTTAAACTAATTTGGCAGGGGTATGGGAATCTGGGTGATAGGGAAAAGGGTAGGGAGGATAAAAAAATGGCCAGAAAAAGTAAAATAGGAAAAGTAATGTTGGGAGGAGAAAGTAAAAAATCAGATGGTGCAGTGAGTTTTCGGGTCAATTATAGTGTTAAGAAAATTACAAAGAAAAATAGAGGGCAGAAAAATCAAAAGAAAAGGTTACAGAAGTCACTAGATATTAAAAGGACAAAGAGCATAAGGGCACTTTATCTGAATGCCCGCAGTATTAGAAATAAGGTTAGTGAACTTGAGGCGCAAATCGGTACCCTTGCCTATGATTTGGTTGCCATCACAGAAACATGGCTACAAGGTGACCATAAATGGGAATTAATGTCACACCACTTTTTAAGAAGGGATGTAGACAGAAGACTGGAAATTATTGGCCAATTAGCTTGACGTCTATAGTTGGAAAAATGCTTGAAGCCGTCATTAAAGATGAAATAGTGAAACTTTTGGAATGTAAGGGTTCAATCAGGCAGACGCAGCATGGTTTTAGAAAGGGAAGATTTGTTCGACAAACTTGTTAGGGTTCTTTGAGGATATAATGGGTGCGGTGGATAGAAGGGAACAGGTTGATGTGGTATATTTGGATTTCCAGAAAGCGTTTGATAAGGTGCCGCACAAGAGACCTATCAGTAAGTTACAGGAAAGTGGAGTCTGGAGAAGTATATTGGCATGGATCGAAAATTGGTTGTCTGACAGGAGGCAGAGAGTTGGGATGTGGGAGTTTTTCAGGTTGGCAGAGACTGGTAAGTGGGGTGCCGCAGGGGTCGGTGCTAGGCCCACAACTGTTCATCATTTACATTGATGACTTGGAGGAGGGGACAAAATGTGATGTAGCCAAGTTTGCGGATGACACCAAATTGAGTGGAAGAGCAAATTGTAATGAGGACGTGGAGAGTCTGCAGAGGGATATAGTTAAGCTGGATGAGTGAGCAAAGGTCTGGCAGATGGAGTACATTGTTAAGTGTTAGGTTATTCACTTTGGCAAGAAAAATAAAAGAGCTGAATATTATTTAAAGGGTGAAAAACTACAGCATGCTGTTGTGCAGAGGGACTTGGGAGTGCTTGTGCATGAATTGCAAAAAGTTAAGTTGCAGGTGCAGCAGGTTATTAAGAAGGCAAATGGAATGTTGGCCTTCATCGCTAGAAGAATTGAATTCAGGAATAGGGAGGTAATGTTGCAACTGTATAAGGTACTGGTGAGACCGCACCTGGAGTACTGTGTCCAGTTCTGGTCTCCATATTTGAGGAACGATATACTGGCTTTGGAGACGGTCCAGAGGAGGTTTACTAGGTTGATCCCTGGGATGAAGGGGTTGACTTATGATGAAAGATTTAATCGTCTAGGATTGTATTAGCTCAAGTTCAGAAGAATGAGAGATCTTATAGAAACATATAGAAACATATAGGATTATGAAGGGTATGGATAGGATAGATGTAGGAAGGTTTTTTGAGCTGGCTGGGGAAACTAAAACGAGAGGACACAGTCTCAAGATTCGGGGGAGTAGATTTAGGACAGAGATGAGGAAAATTTGTTTTTCCCAGAGAGTAGTGAATGTTTGGAATTCTCTAACCAGGGAAGTAGTTGAGGCTGCTTCATTAAACATATTAAAATTTGGTTAGATAAATTTTTACATGATAGAGG
Organism: Narcine bancroftii; assembly: GCF_036971445.1. Lineage (NCBI taxonomy): Eukaryota > Metazoa > Chordata > Chondrichthyes > Torpediniformes > Narcinidae > Narcine > Narcine bancroftii. The sequence goes on from NC_091473.1 coordinate 34,536,935, forward strand.
AATTAGGGGATATGGGGAGAAGGCAGGTAGGTGGAGTTAGGTCATAAATTAGATCAGCCATTATCTAATTGAATGGCGGAGCAGGCTCGATGGGCCATTTTTGGCCTACTCCTGTTCCTTCTTCCGATGTTCCTATGATCCAGCCTGCACAGCAACAGAGGTGACACCACCAGTACTGGATAGTTGTGGACCAGCAGAGCTGACACAAGCACCTGTGTTAAGAAGATCCACACATGTTATCAAAGTACCTGACAGACTGAATCTCTAAAAGAAAAAGGTCTGCACGTTTAAAAAAGTTTGTGCTGCTGATATTTGTGTTTAAATTTGTGTTGAACTTCAAATTGAAGTGAATACTATATTAGTGTGTCTTGTTGTGAGATTAAACATCTCAAGGAAAGGAGATGTAATGATAGAGTGCTAGTGATCCTCCTGACCACTACAAGGAGTCAGAGACTTGTTAGGTTGCAGCTTTAGTTGGATTCAAGTTGGATGCCTTTACACGATCCTCAGCCAATCAAGTATAGTTGTTTTAAAAGAACCCAAGTTTCTTCATTACAATAAAAGAAACATCACACTCATGAGGTTAGATTTCACATCTTTTAGTATAATTTTTTGCTATCATTTATTTTGAACATTAGGAAAATTTGATGACAAATTTAACTTCTTGCCTGTGTACTATTAATAATTTATTAAACCATCAAATATTCTTTTCATTATTTTTAACCTCAGGGTTAATATTACCATTTATTATGTTTTTTGGCTTCTGAAATGATCTAAGAAGCTGTCTATTGTACAGATATATTAACGTAGATACAATGAGAATGAACCCAACAGATGAATACAATGTCAACAGATTTTAATATGACATTTGCCATTTATGTTTATATTAATTTCAAAATGCCGTAATTGCAGGTGTACAAAATGAAAGGGTAATTCTATGTTAAAACATTGAAATAAAATGAAATCTATGTGGAACTAAATATCAATTTTAGCAATTTATTGTAATATTGTGACACTATTCATAACATTAATAACCATTATTTAGTATCATCTACAAATTTAAACAAAATCTTACATTTCTGCATCTCCATCTTGCAGTGTTGTAATAAAACATCTGACAGTTGGAATATTTTACAATTGTCACTAAATATGCTTAGGGAAAAGTTATGGTTTGCAGGAGGCTGGTAAATTTTAATCACAATTTGAAGACAAAATCATTGATTATAGTTGAAATGAATTTGGACCTCAATTTGAGATACTTCAGACTAGTTGAAAAATCACCTTAGGGAAAGAGTGCTAAAATGAAATATTAACTATACCCCTGAAAAATCAACTTACTTTATTGTGGTGCCACATTTTCTGTTAATTGTTTTGCATTTTATGAACAAAACTAATATAATGGAAGACTGAATTATCCTGTGTATTGAATTGAATTGATTGTCCAATGGAAGTCCCTACCATTGTTGTACTCAGAGCAAAGGTGCACAGTAAAACGATCTTCCAGTCTGCATCCTGTCTCTCTGTAAATTCTGCATCCTACTCTTGTGCTGATATATCTGTCCTTGGCCTCATGGACTGCCAAACCAAGGCCACCTGTAAATTGGAGGAACACTTAATATTCAACTGTGCATTCTCCAACTGGATAGTATTAACATTGACCTCTCAGGTTTCCGTTAGGTCACTCCCTTGTCTTCCTCTCTTTCCCATCCCCCTGTCTCCTTTTCACCAGCTCTCCACCCTCTTTCCTCTGTTACAGAGTTCTGTGTTGTGTATTGGCCTATGTGTTGTGTAGTTTTGTGTTGGAAAGTGACAGTTTGCCTTAGAGAACCAAGGTGAAGGTGGACTGCTGAGAGAGTGAGAGACGGACTGGGCATGTGCAGAAGATGATCTAGAAATTTCAGGACTTGGAAGACAAACCACTGGGTGTGGCTGTGAAGTGGAAGGAGGCCCAAGCAGAGTAATTTTCTGGGAGGCAGTTTAGAATGTTGGGGATTTTAAAAGGAATGAACATTTTGAAGGCAGCCAGAAGGATCCGGACCAAACCATTGTTCCTCTTCCTGCAAGCAACACAAGAAGGCAACTTTGAATTTTGTGCTTTCTCTCTCTCAAAGATCTTTTGGCTTCAATTTACCAAACAAACTGAATTTTGTTTATGATCTTTGGTTGAGATTGAAGTTTTGTGAGTCTTGTATGTTTTGTGTTTGTTTTCTTTCTTTTTCAATCTTTTTATTATTATTATAATTTATAAACACATACAGTTCAAAGAGATATAAAAAAAATACATAGTAAATAATGAATTAATACAGAGATATTAAACAATAATATTACAGAATAAAAATATATCATAAAAAAAAAATTTTGATCAGTTTAGGGTGTGAACTATCTCTAAAAAAAAAGATATAATTAATAACAATATATGAAAAAAGAGAAAAAAAAACCCCAAAAAAGAAGAAAAAACAAATCTGAATTTAAAAAAAACTTAAAAAAACTTAAAAAAAAAACCTACAGATATAGCTAAACCACGCCGATCACTCCGATCTCATCTTACAGCCCAATTATCATACATAATCATAGAAAGAAAACAGAGCCAGATCAACTCACCACAAATGAAAATATTGAATAAATGGTCGCCAGGTTAACTCAAACTTAGAAGGGGATTCATAGACAGAGTTTCGTTTTGTGTTTGTTTTGTGTCTAAGTTTTTCTGTGGGCTGGTTGGAAATATAACTTGGACTTTAATTACATATGTTATATTTAGGCTGGGGAATTTATTAGTTTTACACTGTTATAGAAATTTGCATAGTAACCAGTGGGCATTATTATAAAAGGGGTGATTTTGAATTAAAATTTGAAGGTGAATTTTTGTTAATAAAATAATTGTTCATCTTTACCCCTGTGTGATATGCATTCTTTGTGGTTGCTGGTTTGATCAGGCCCAAACGTTGCTTATGTATCTTTATCTTTGCTACATAAAGAACTCTGCTGAACACCCTCCTGATGCTGATTACAAACAGGCATTTGTGGAGATGCATGATGTAAACAAGACAGCCCAGCCCAATACACTACAAATCTGAGTGGGCAACTTTATCCAGGTCTGTGACAAGAAAGCTCTCCTTAACTAATATCAACATATAACCAGCTGTACAAGAGGTCCCAGCTCCCTCAATCACTGCGACATCAAGATAAGGAAGCCTACCATTCTTTCCCAGACCACACTTTGGCAAGTCGGATCACCTGGCTGTGCTCTTTCTGTCTTCATACAGTCAGAGTCTGAAATGAGAGGCTCCGGAAATCAGGGCATCTAGAAGGTGGTCACAGGAGGCTGAAGAACAGTTACAGGACTTCCTTGAGTCAGCAAATTGGGTGGTGTTCAAGGACTCTTCTGAGAAACTGAATGAGTACACCAAGGCTGTCATAGACTTTATCAAAACACCTGTAGATAAATGTGTCCCCAACAAATCATTCAAGGTTTTCTCCAACTGGACTCCAGGATGAAAAATGAAATCTGGAACCTGCTGAGAACCAGATCACAGACATTTAAGTGGATATCCAGATCAGTACAGCAGGAGCAGGTATGACCTGAGGAAAGCAAAATGGAGATTCTGGATGAAAATGGAAACAACAAGGGACACCCGACAGCTGTGGTAAGGCCTAAAACTATTACCAAACCAAATCCGGTGAAGTATCAGGAGGCAAAGCTTCGTTCCCTGAGGAACTCAATGCCTTCTACCCCCAGTTTAACAACAGTATCAGTGAAAAACTACCCCTCTGCATCCCCAAAGACCCCTGATGATCCCAGCCTGTCTGTCTCTGAGGATGACATGCATGCTGCCTTCAGGAGAGCAAATACGAGAAAAACATCCACCCAGATGGAGGACCTGGCTGAGTATTAAAAATCTGTGCTGACCAAATTAACAATGTATTCATGGATATCTTCAACATCTCACTCCAGCAGGGCATGGTAGCCAGCTGTTTCAAACAGGCATCAATCATACCCAGTGCCCAAGATGAGTGTAGTAACCTGCCTTAATGTATATCGACCAGTAGCACTTACATCAGCAGTGATGAGGTGTTTTGAAAGGCTGGTGATGAAGCAGATCAGCTCCTGTCTGAGCAGTGACATAGATCCATTCCACCTCATCTATCATAGAAACCGGTCTATGGCAGATGCCATCTCATTGGCTCTACACAAAGCCCTGGAACACCTGAACAGCAAAGATGCATATATCAGGATGCTCTTTATCGACTACAGTTTAGCATTCAACATTATTATCCCCTCAAAACTGATCAGCAAACTCCAAGACATGGGAGTTAACACCCCACTGTGTAAGTGGATCATGGATTTCCTCACCTCCAGACCACAAATCAGTGGAGATTGGTAAGAACATTTCCTCTACAAAATCCATCAGTACCAGAGCACCACAGGACTGTGTTCTTAGACCCCCTGCGCTACTCACTTTACACCTATGATTGTGTGACTCGGTACGACAATAACATCATCTACAAATTTGCAATAATTTCACAGTAGTGGATTGTATAAAGGAAGGGGATGAGTCAGCATACTGGATGGAGATTGAAAACTTGGCTGAATGGTGCACCAACAACAATGTCACCGAAACTAAGGAGCTGATTTTTGATTTCAGGAAAGGAAAACCAGAGGTATACAATCAAGTGATAATTGGGGGATCAGAGGTTGAAGGGTGAGCAAATTTAAGTTCTTGGGATTCACTATCTCAGAGGATCTTTCCTGGACCCAACACACCAATGGCATTGAAAAGAAAGCACATCAGCGTCTCTACTTCCTCAGGAGTTTGCGGAGGTTTGGTATGACACCAGAAATACTGGCAAATTTCTACAGAGGTGTGGGAGAAAGTGTGCTGATTGGCTGGATCACGGTCTGGTATGGGGACATCAATACCCCTGAGCATAAAGATAGTGGAGACAGTCCAGGACATCACAGGCAAAACCCTCCCCACTCTCGAGAACATCTATAGGGAATTCTGCCATCGGAGAGCAGCAACCATCATCAAAGGCCCTCACCACCCAGCACACGCTCTGTTCTCACTGCTGCCATCAGTAAAGAGGTAGAGGTGCTACAAGACTCACCACCAGGTTGAGGAACAGCTGCTACCCCTCCACCATCAGACTCCTCAATAACAAACTCAATCAGAGACCCATTTAAGGACTCCTGTGCACTTTCTTGATTTTCTTTTAGTTCTCTCTGTTTACATTCATAATCTATTTGCAGTTCTCTCTTTGTTTACATGTTTACACTGTGTACAGTTTTTTTTTTGCACAACTAATTGTGGTAATTCTACCGCACCTGCAGGAAAAAGGAATCTCAGGGTTGTATGTGATGTCATGTATGTACGCTGACAAGAAACTCTGTTTCTCCAGCATTTTTTTTATACCAATGTGAAGTTAGTAGCTATTTTGTACACAGAAGCTAAAAGAGAGAGAATTATGAATCAAATAAAAATCTTTTCAGCCCATATCCCCAAGTTCTGTGTATCACATCTCACATTCAATAGCTGTGTCGGACTTGGCCTTATTTAAATTCTAGTGCAGTGGACTAGGTCAAGTGATTTTAAGGAAAATGTAATTCCAACAGTAGAATTTTACATAGTGAGTATAGATTTGATTTTTTTTTATTAAAACAAGTTTAATGATGCTTTCAGTAATAATTTCAATATTTATTTGTGAAAAATATAAGTTGATACATAATTATTTTTAGAAAACTATGAGAGAGAACTTTGCCTACAGTAGAGTATTTCAGACTGGTCGATTCCATGTCGGCCACAAAAATGAAGATGTTACTTTAAAAGGCACACCGTGATTCTGTTTTCCACATATTTGAGTCAACTGTCAAAAAATCTGCTTCCTGTCCAAAATTAATTCAATAATGTAGAAATATGTGTTGAATTTCTATTACTTTTGGTTAATTACAATAATTTTCCACAAAAATAAAATTAAGTTTTGAGTATATTTACTTATTAATTTACTCCACTGGTTTGTTTTGGGAGTAAACCAACAATAACTCATTTTTATCACAAGTAGATCCAGGGTCACAGCCAACCTGTTTTCTCCCTGGTGATGTGTTGTCAGATTGATCAGGTATGCTCTGTTCATTTATTTATTTTTCAATGATGAGATTCCCCACTTGGTAGGCCAGTTTGGAACATCGATTTACATGCGAGATCTGGCAAATTTGATTCAGATTTAGTGTAATGCTCAGAGTTTTGAGGGTGATAGTGGAGGGTTGTGATTCAGATTGAAAACTGTGTGCTGCAAGGATTGAATCTCAATCCACTGAAGTTTGCCATCTCTATTAACACTTGGATGACAGTTGTACAGTAAAATCCACATTATCTGGCACCTTCGGGGATCACGATTGTCAGATATGCAAATTTTCAGGTTGAGTGAGACTTCCTCTTCCAATGTCTAAGACATCTGCATTAAGAATATACCATTTAAAAGACAAAAGACAGTGTGAACTGTAAAGTTATTTGAAAAAAAAATCAGTATTGTTGACTTTATTTGTGTAAAGTTAGATTAATCAGCTTATTCCTGTAATTTTCAAAATTTAAATTTGAATCCTGGTCACTGGTGCTGTAACAATGTTGCAGTAGCCACGATGCTAACCCACCTGCTGTAATAATCAACACCCTCCCCTCATGCTGCCAACCAACTCACGTCCATGCAGGTGTCCCAGTCAATCTTCGTTTAAATTTGAATCCTAGTCACTGGTGTTGAAACAGCATAGCGGTAGCTGTTGTGCTAAACATGCCGCCGTCATAATTAACCTTGCCTTCCCCTACTTCTCCTAAGTTTACAGATAAAGCCTTACCAACATACATGAGTATTTATTTTTATTAGTGCAGGAGGTATACTATTACTAGGCAGGGGGACACTTTGGGAGAATTGCCCCAGCAGCGAGTGACAGCGACTGGCTCTTCTTCCTGGAGGTACCACCATTTTATTCAAAACACAACTTTATTGAAAATTTATTCGAACAGCAGTCGCAGGTGTTTGGGGATGTGCATGATAGGAGCGCTCCACTGGCTGAATGTTTGATCCCCTCTTCACCAAGGGGTTCTGTTTTTCTTCGGAGAACCATTACTTCTACAATTTTAAACTTTATTTATTTTAAAATGCATCTTTATTTTCTTGTTTATTTACTTGACATTTTTTCTGGTTGTTTGAGATTTCTATTGATTGAGTGCCGGATAATTGGGATTTTAATGTAGTTAGTATTGTTTGCAGGTTTGTGGATGACATCAAAATTGGTGGTCTGATGGGCAATGAGGATTACCATATTATTACCACAGGAACTGGGAAATTGAGCCAAAGAATGGCAGACAGAATTTAACTTGGGCAAGTCCATGATATTGAAGTTTGGTAGGTTAAACGAGGGCAGGACTTGAACAGTGAATGGGCAGGCCCAAGAGAGTGTTGTAAAACAGAGACACCCATCGTCGGTACAGGTACAGAATTCCATGCAAGTGGGAGCTCAAGCAGACAGTGTTGAAGAAGACATTTAGTACACTTGCCTTCAACAGTCAGGACATTGAGTGCAGGAGCTGGGACATACTCCAAATGCACATTTAGAGTATTGCACATAGTTTTGGTTGCCCAGCCATAAGAAAGCATTACTATGCTGGAAAAGGTGCAGAAATGATTCACAAGAATGTTATTGGGACTGGTAGAACAGAGTTATAAAGAGAAGCTGGATAGGGAGCAATTTATCTCCTTGGCCAAAGGAGGCTGAGGGGTCATGTTATAGCAGTTGATAAAATCTTGAGGGGTAAATAGTCAAAATCTTTTTTTCTCTCATGAGTCTAAAACTAGAAGGCATTAATTTAAACTGAGAGGGGGAATTCTGAAAGGGACCTGAGGCGCAACATCTTTTCAAGAGAATGGCAAGTATATTGATGGAGCTCCAAGGGGCATTGGCAGATGTGGATAAAATGACATAATTTTAAAATATTTAGACAGGTACATGGACAGAAAAAATACAGAGGGATATGGGCCAAAATTAGACAAATGGGACAAGTTTAGGTAGACAAGTCGGATTGGACAAGTTGACTGAACAACTCTGTCTTTCTTTCCTCCACCTGTCCTTTGAAGTTGGTGAAGTTGATCTTGCTTCTGCAGTCTACAAAATGTCAGAATCAGGATTTATTGTCATGAAATTTAGTGTTTGGCAGCAGCCAAACATAGTGCAAACAAACATATTTATAACCATCTTACATCATTGCTATATAAATAATAATAATAATAATGCATGAAAAGTAAGGCAGTGCCTTTGGTTCATTGATTTTTCAGGAATCTGATGCCGCTGTACCTTTTCCCCAATGGTAGCAGATTGAAGAGGGTGTGGCCTGGGAGGTGGGGGTCTTTGAGGATAAGAGGCTGCTTTTTTTAAGACACCGCCTCATGTAGATGTCCTTGATGGAGTGAAGTCTGGTGCCTGTGATGTTGCAGGCTGAATTAACAACCCTCCGGAGTTTATTCTTGTCCTGAGAATTGGTGCCTCCATACCAGACAGTGATGCAACCAGGCAGAATGCTCTCCACAGTACACCTGTAGAAGTTTACAAGAGTCTTTGGTGATGTACCAAACCGCCTCAGAAACCTCACAAAGTATAGTCACTGGATAGCCTTCTTTCTGATTGCATCAACGTGGAGGCTCCAGGAGAGAACCTTGGAGATGTTCATACCTAGGAATTTGAAGTTCTGGACCCTCTCCTCTACTGAGCCCTTGATGAGAACTGGGTCATATTCCCCCAAAGTCCACAATCATCTCCTTGGTTTTGGTGACATTGAGCACAAAGTTGTTGTCATTACACCATTCAATGAGCTGATCTATCTTCCTGCTGTATGCATCCTCAATGCCATTTGTGATTCTGCAGACAATTGTGGTGTCATCAGCAAACTTGTAGATAGCAATGGAATTGTGCCTGGCCACACAGTCATGAATGTATAATGAATAGAGCAGTGAGGAAGAGATGTTGTTTCCAATTCATACTGAATGTGGTCTTCCAATGAGAAAGTCAAGGATCCAGTTTAAGAGAAGCAAATGTGCACTCTGCAGGCTTTTAACAACTGCTAAACCGTAGAATTTTTTTTATGTTAGAGAAGCATCAGTGTTTTAGATCTGATCCCAATTAATCCCATAAAGATCTAACAGACATCAAGTGCCACAATCTATGTGGAATGGTGTTTATATAGATTGATAACTTTAAAAAGGCACTTTATAGATTGTGTCTTTAGCCACTTGAATAGTAAACTCCTACATCAGTAGTTTTCAAACTGCCCCCCTAAACTCACATTCTGTTAGTGCTTTGTGATTGGTAAATGATTGCTTAAGATGGTATGCGAGTGGGAAGTGAGGGTTGAGAACCACTGCTCTAGACCCAATTGTTACTGAAATATTTTGCTGTAGAAAATTGTCATTGACCCATTTTCCTTTGGAGTTACATAATGATTAAAACAGTGGTTTTCAAACTTTTTCTTTCCACTCACATCCCACCTTAAGCAATCCCTTACTCATCACAGAGCACTTATGCCATAGGGAATACTTAAGGTGGAATGTGAATTTGGGGGGCAGTTTGAAAACCAGTGCTCTACTTCAATTATATGAACAGTGTAAACTGCTTCTGATCTTATCTATAGATTCTTTTGTCTACTTTTTGTCTTGCAGTTTGCAGCTTAGATATTTAATGAGGGCAGTTGCATGTTTAAATGTATCCGTGGAATTAATGAAAATATTTCTCACTCCACTCTGTTGAGACTGTTGTGCAAAAGATGTGAACAATCCCACCTTTATGCCAAGCATCACACACCTCATGTTTTCTTGTTCATACTAATTGACTTTAAGATCACTGACCTCATAAGTTCACTCATGTCCTTACTCTGTCTTGCATGAAGTACAATATTCTCTACTCTGATGACATTTCTAACCTGAGACGTCTACTTTAGTTTTTCTATCTGCAGATGCTCCTGGCCTGACACCATCAATCTGTGATATGTTGGCAGAAAAAAAATAAAATTTGATATCTTGAATTAAGTTATAGCTGTTTAACAAAAAGAATTCCTTTTAGTTAACATTTACATATTTTGTGGTTTGGGTAGGTGGAAGAAAGATCTTTTCCTTGACGTCATTTGTTGTACATTTAGTTTTGGATCAAGTCAGTATTACACAATTGAGAGGGTTGACTGTATGCTTATCGATCCAAAGCCTTGAAGGCCGTTCAGAGTATGTGGCAGCTAAAATGCTTCAAATGATTAACCAGAGGTGGGCTTTTAAGATAATGAGGGAATAAAAAAGAAATGATTTATTGTTTGAGTAAACGAAAGGTAAGTTTAATATTTATACCTTGTTATATAAATTATATCACAAACAATGCTTTTGGGATCCAGGAGCAAATACTTTTGGTGAAATTAGTTTTGTGAATGGCATACTTAAATATTTCCAGCACTATAGAGAGATTTAAGGTTAAAACACAAACACATTTCAAGGAGGTATGCTTAGCCCACTGCTCTACTCACTCCACGCCCATGACTGTGTGGCTGGACACAATTCAAATGCCACCTACAAATTTGCCAATGATGCCACGGTCGTTGACAGAATCCCAGACGCCAATGAAGAAATGTGCATGAGTGAGATAGATCAGCTAGTTGACTGGTGTCGCAAAAACAATCTTGCACTCAACTTTGGCCAAACTAAGAAGCTGATTGTGGACTTCAGGAAGGGGAAATCAGGGGAACATGAACCAATTCTCTTTGAGGTGTCAGCAGTGGAAAGTGTTCAGAACTTCAAATTCCTTGGTGTCAACATATCTGAAGATCATGAAGAAGGCTCACCAGCGGCTATACTTCATGAGGATTTTGAAGATTTTTGGTAGGTCACCAAAGACTCTTGCAAACTTTGACAATGCAGAGCGTTCTGACTGATTGCATCACTCTCTGGTATGGAGGTCCCAATGCACAGGACAGGAAAAGGCTACTGAGAGATGTGAACTCAGCCAGCGCTATCATGGGCAACAGTCTCCATCGAGACCATCGACAAGAGGTGGTGTCTTAAGAAAGCAGAAAGGACTACCCAGATCCTGCCCTCTTCACATTGCTAACTTCAGGAAGGAGGTACAGGAGCCTGAAGGCAAACACTCAGTGGCACAAGGACAGCTTCTTTCCCTCTGCCATCAGATCTCTGAATGGACAATGAACCACAGACACTTCCTCTTCTTTTGCATAAATGTATTTATTTATTGAATGTAATTTATAGCAATATTTGCACCAATAATGCTACTGCAAATCAAGGAAAAGCATGAGATGTTTACAACAATAAATTGTGATTCTGAAAACAAAAGGTTTTGCATGTAAATTAAACTAGCAAAAAAAACTTCCAATGAGCTCAGTAAAATTTTATTCAGTTTCAATTTATAACAGTTCCTCAGTAATGAGAAACAAAACAGTAAAGCCTATACTTGAATTTGCCCAAGGCTTGTATCAGCCCAGTTTGACATCACTCATACAGTTGATTTTTACTTCCCTATTTCCAATTTTGTTGAGAATAAATTCTACCACATTAAGATCATCAAAATGAGAAAGGGTCATACGTCTTCCCGCTCACAGACCATTTAAACTAATGGTTCTCAACCTTTTTCTTTTCACTCACATACCACTTTAAGTAATCCCTCTGCCTTTCGTGCTCTGTGATTAGTAAAGCATTGCTCAAGGTGGTATGTCAGTGGGAAGGGAAGGTTGAGAATCATTGCCCTAGACCGAATTGTTACTGAAATATTTTGCTTAATAAAAAAATTGTTATTGGCCCATTTCCTTTGGAGTTATGAAACCATGCATATAACGAGGCAATTAGGTACGATTAAAACAAGGGTTTTCAAACTTTTTCTTTCCTCCTACATACCACCTTAACCACTCCCTTACCAATCACAGAGCATCTATGGCATAGGGAATACTTAAAGTGGTATGTGAGTGGAAAGAAAAACATTGAGAACCACTGATTTAATCAATCTCTGATTTGTACAATAATTCCTATGAACTTTGGAGGCTTCTTCCACAGCCAATATGTTGAAAACAACTGTTCCTACTCCTGAGCTATTTAAATAATCTCACGCAAATCTGATGATATTGACCTTTCAGTAGGTGGGATAACTTTTCACACATCTAGTGCTCACCATCTCCCCTCTTTCGAAAGAGCATGACTGAAAAGAATGCCTTTCGCATGCACAGTTGATGAGCTTCTCTCCAGATCAGGAATATGCCGGCATGTTGGCACAAATTTCTTAACTTGACACACATTAATTCATGGAAATCCTGAAGTCCTGTGTTGGCACAGATCAGAACCTGGAGGATCTTTAGCCCTGCTGCCTGTGATTCTGGCTATGCCTGTTCCTTGTGATGCCTCAGAAGACTCTTCCAAGAAGTCCAACAGAGTAACGTGAGTTCCACAAGCTTCTCAGCTCAGTGTGGGAAATCCTGAAGCAAAGTATGCACCACTAACACGTAATTTTTTTTTACACCATCGGCAACCTGTGAATAATTACTGTTTACTTATTTTTCTTCATTTTATATTTTATCATATCTGTTAATTATACTTAAATTGTTATTAACATGTTCTATGTACCTGGAGAGCTGCAGAAACTAAGACTTCCATTACATCTGTCTGTACAATAAGCCATTCATTCATTCAGTAATTCCATTCATAGAGAAGGGTGAAAGTATCTGCTGTGAGGAAGATAAGTGGACTTACAATCAAGTATTTTTTTTTGTTAAGTTCCAGGTGATTCTGAGCATTAATGAATATTAAAGAGACTTCTAACATTGACAGTAACAGTTGAGCCACAAATAACCTGGGAGTCACACCACAGCTGCTGTCCAATCCTTTGTGTGAGCAGAGTTGCTTAGCAGTGAAACAGCTGCAAAGCCCCAAGGTGATCAGGAAGTGCAGGGAATTGAGTATCAATAGGGAACCATAATGAAAGTGGTCCAAGAACAGACAGCCAACTCTCTTGGGAATCTGCCCCACTACGAGTGGGATAAATAAGGTATCGTGGTATGCCTGCCAGTGGTTTTGCAGCCCATGTTTATACTATTCTCATCATGTCTCATTTTGCCTCACAGTTTACGTGCTTAGCAACAGATGAGATGGCAGAGGATTGGAGGGTAGCTTCTTTTGTTTTGTTGTTTTTAAAAAAAAGAGTCCAAAAATAAACCAGGAAATTCAAGGTTGGTGAGCCTGGCATCAGTAGTAGGTAAGTCAGAGACCAGATATATATTAACATTTGGGACAAAGACACTTTTTCCCTTTATTTGCCCCTGTGCTCCACAGTTTTAAATTTGTAATCAAACAATTCACATGTGATTAAAATCCACACTCAGATTTTATTCGAGGTTATTTGTATTCATTTTGGTTTGACCATGTAGAAATTACAACACCTTTTATAGATAGTCCCTTCATTTCAGGGCACCATAATGTTTGGGGCATGTCATCTGTAGTTATTACATGCAATGACTGTTTGAAGACTGTGATTCATAGACATCACCAGGTACTGAGTATCTTCTCTAATGATGCTCTGTGAGGCCTCGACTGCAGCCGTAGTTTTCTCTTCAGCATACGGAAGGCATGCTCAATTGGATTTAGAAGAATTTTCCAGTCTTGAGCTTTGAAAAACTCCTTTGTTGCTTTAGCAGTCTGTTTGGGACAATTAGCTTGCTGGTGAATGAAGTGCCGTCTTAATGAACTTGGAGGCATTTGCTCAATCTTGAGCAGATAAGATGCTTCTTTCTTTTTAAAAATATTTTTAATGAGTTTAGCAAAAATCCTTTACACGAGGTATACTAATGATAACATAAATCAATTCATATCACATACATATCACATGTCGATTGTAAATGAGGAGCATGATCATAATTATTACATAACTTATTTTGTTCAGGACATCATATTCTATATTATAATTAAATCATAACTCAAACGATGTCCAAAAATAATATTGAATACAAAAATTATACAAATAATACACTAAAATTCCCTTACATAAGCTATCTTATACTTCTCTGATGTGATCATGTTGTTCTGTGATACGATCCGTGATCTATAGTTAAATCCCCCCTTATTTGTCTTAATAATAATAAGGAAAAAAATATCCATACTAATCCCCACCTATACACCTCAGAATTCATTTTGCTGCAGCCATCAGCAGTTACATAATCAATGAGGATAAGTGCACCAGTAGCTATGGCAACCATACATGCCCAGGCCATAACACCCCCACCACCACGTTTCACAGATGATGTGGTATGCTTTGGATCTTGGGCATTTCCCTTTCGCCTCCAGACTTTGCTCTTGCCCTCACTCTGATCTTGGTCTCATCTGTCCACAAGACCTTTTTTCCAGAATTCTACAGGCTCATTTAAATACTTCTTGGCAAAATGTTATCTGGCCATCCTGTTCCTGTGGCTAACTGGTGGTTTGCACCTTGCAGTGTAGCCTTTGATATTTCTGTTCATGAAGTCTTCCACGGAGAGTAGTCATTTGCACATCCACACCTGCCTCCTGAAAAGTGTTTCTGATCTGTCAGACAGGTATTTGGGGATTTTTCTTCATTATGATGAGAATTCTTCTGTCATCAGCAATGGAGATCTTCCTTGGCCTACCTGCCACTTTGTGAATACTGAGCTCTTTTATCTTAATGATGTTCCAAACAGTTGATTTTGTAATCCTAATGTTTAGGTGATGTCTCTTACTGCTTTATTCTTGCTTTTAGCCTCATAATGGCTTTCTTTGACTTTCATTGGCACAACTCTGGTCCTCATGTTGAAAAATGGCAAGTACAGACTCCAAGAGTGATCAAAAGCTTAGAAGCAAACCTAGCTTCTAAACAACATGGGACACCCGACAGCTATGGTAGGGCCTAAATGGCATAACTTGTTTCAAAACCAAATCCGGTGAAGTAACAGATGGCAAAGCTTCACTCCCAGAGGAACTCAATGCCTTCTACACCTGATTTGACATCATTAACAATGAAGAACCACCCTCAGCACCCCCATGTCCCCTGATGATCCCATCCTGTCCGTATCTGAGGATGACATGCGTGCTGCCTTCAGGAGAGTGAACCCAAGGAAAACATATGGCCCATATGGAAAACCTGGCTGAGAATTAAGAATCTGTGCTGACCAATTTACCAATGTATCCACAGATACCTTCAATATCTCACTCCAGCAGGGCATGGTACCTACCTGTTTCAAACAGGTGTCAATCACACTAGTGCCCAAGAAGAATGCAGTAACCTGCTTTAATGACTATCGACCAGCAGCACTTACATCAACAGTGATGAAGTGTTTTGAAAGGCTCGTGCTTGCATGGTAAAGATGAGATTGCATTTCTCCAGGACCACGGAGTATATTTACATAAATATAAGTTAGAATAGAAGTTAAACACATTAAAATATTAAGACGTATACAGTAAAAGTCCACAGTACACTATTACATTTGTTCTGGGAATTTAGGAGCCTGATGGCTTGGGGGAAAAAATTGTTCTCAATCTGGAAATAAGAGTCTGAGTGCTGCGGTGCCTCCTACCAGATGGCACAAGGTAGAACAGTTTACTTGAGTGGTGTGAATATGTAGTGTTTTATATTGTATATAGATATGATTTTGGGAGATAAATTGAGGCAGGTTTTTTTAGTATAGGTCACATACAAACACTTCAAAACAGATCTCATTTAAAATGCCAGAGCTCTGCTCAAGCTCGACAGGCTGGCTTTGAATACCTTTGCAAAAGCTTTGAGGAGTGCCCAAGGCACTTCACTAATGAATTGTTGTTTTGAAAAGCAACAGATGAAAGAACACGGAGGATTAGTTTCAGAGCTGCAGTCTGTCTGAGTGGAGGTTGCCGTTCTATGAGGGTCGTGTTGTTTTCCAAGTAGAGAGGGAGTAAAACAGGCTTTTCTCTGTGAGAAAGAAAGATTTCAGTTCAGCAGCACCAGCTGGAACCGGATCAGGACAAGCTGGCAAGCTTGTGGAAAAACCCCATTTTGAAGACCGGTTGTGAGTCCTTAGTTCAGACTGGTCAAAGCCCTTGTGGTCCATACAAGAGGAGAGGACTGGCTGCGTAATGTTTCATTTGAAATAAGAGAAACAAAAAGGAACTCTGTGGTGGCTTGAAAGAAAGAGGTTATCATCTGGAAAACCCTGATGGGACAAGTTTCTTCAGCAAGACACTGAAGTGGCTGATTAAAAGGGATCAATTTGTGTCCTGGAACATCAAATGTCTCTGAAAACCATCAAGAACCTTCCTGAGTGGTAACCATTTACCTTTCAAGCATCAAAGCCTGGTGAACTTTATACATGTTAAATTCTGTGCACAGTATAAGAATTGCCTGCAACCGGTGAACTTGGAGGAGTGAGAAGTGAGATTGGACTGTTAATCAAAGTACTTTCCTAAACTTACATAAACATTACATACACGTGCACTTAGAATTAGATTAGAAGGGCATTAAGTTAGGTTTATTAAGTTAATAGTGATAAGATAAATTTTGATCCTGTTTTCATGTTTAAAGATAATTAAAAGCAACTTTTGTTTAAGTAACCATTTGTCTTGGTGAATATCTATTGCTGCTGGGTTTGGGGTGTATGGAGTTCTTCACAATGCTCATTGGCTTTCACCTGCATTGAGTGTTGTAGAAGTCCTTCATGGTAGGAAAAGAGCCCCCAATGATCTTTTCCACTGATTTCACTTTCCTCTGCAGGGTCTTTCAGCCCAAAGTGGTTCAGCTTCCAAACCAGGCGGTGATGCAGTTGCACAGGATGCTCTCAATACATCCTCTATAAAATGTAGAGAGGATGGAGGGTGGGAGATGACCTTTCCTCAGCCTTCGCAGGAAGTAGAGGTATTGCTGGGCCTTCTTGGCAATGGAGCTGGTGTTGAGGGATCAGGTGAGATTCTCCACCAGGTATGCTCCAAGGAACTTGATACTCTTGACGACCTCAATGGTTGAGTCATCAATGGTCAGATGAGCGTGGTTCCCCCTGGGCCCTCCTGAAGTCAACAACTATCTCTTTTGTTTTATTAACATTCAGATGCAGGTTGTTGGCTCTGAACAAGTTTGTTTGCAACTGCACCTCATCTCTGTACATGGACTCCTCATTCTTACTAATCAGGCCCACCATTGTCATGTCGTCAGCAAACTTGGTGATGTGGTTTGAGCTGTGTCCACATTGACCACCGCCAGTGGGCTGATAACGCCTCAAACCGTGCATCTTGGCGCCTCACAGTTTGGCGGGCAGCAGCCTCCTTTGAAGAAGACCGCAGAGCCCACCTCACTGACAAAAGGCAAAGGAGGAAAAACCCAACACCCAACCCCAACCAACCAATTTTCCCTTGCAACCGCTGCAATCGTGTCTGCCTGTCCCGCATCGGACTGGTCAGCCACAAACGAGCCTGCAGCTGACGTGGACTTTTTACCCCCTCCATAAATCTTCGTCCGCGAAGCCAAGCCAAAGAAGAAGAAGAAAGAAGTTATCTTTCTTTCCTCTGAAATTTTTAATTGACCACTTCAACCATTTGGGATTCCAGGACATGGTTTTTATTTAAATATCTGGGCAACAATGTAGAGCACTTTGCCAAAGGAAATAAGGCCAGATAAATTTTATCAGAATGTGTTCGAGGAAGTTTCCATTCACAGTTAGTGCTTGGCAATTTGTTCTGTTGATCATGAAAAACATACTTTTTAACTCAAACCTTTACATTGTAAAAGAAAGTGTTTTTCTTGGCCCAGATTGAAGTGGAATGGGCATTTTAAAATGTTGCCTGTTGGTTACATTTATCTGTGTATACTTAAGTTAAAAATATTTTACCCACAGACCAGTTGTGGACTGAAAGAGCAGTGATAACAGGGTAATCAGGCCTTGGTGAACAATGAGGTAAAGAGAAAAGATTAACCGTCTGGTAAAGTGATTGAAAATGAAACATAAAAAAGACAAATAGAGAAACAATAAATTATAATGGGTAAATTGAATGACAAATGAGGAAACAGTGAAGTGAGAGGTTGCTGTGAGTTTGACAAAGTCCATTTTGCACTTGCAATTCATCTGTTAACCTCAGAATGATTATAACAGCTTGGCACAGAATGAATATGAAAAGGTACGGATATGACTCTGAGGATATGGAAAGACTTTGAATTATTTTCTTTTTTGTAAGTAATTTATTGTGAATAAAGTTTGATTTTAGGGAAAAAAAAGAAACCTGACCCAGATTTCCATGTTAATAGACAATAATGAGGAATGAATATATGGATTTTAGTAAGTCTTTTGTCAATGTCCCCCATAGTAACTTCATTCAGAAAGTCATGAAGCATGGGATCCAAGAAACATTGCTGCTTGGGTTTGGAATTGGCTTGCCTGCAGAAAGGAGAGGGTTGTGGTGGATGGAATGAACTCTGCCTGGAGGTCAGTGATGAATGGTGTTCCACAGGGATCTGCTCTGGGGTCCCTGCTCTTTGTGACTTTTATAAATGACTTGGATGAAGGAGTGGAGGGGTTAGTCAAAGGTGTTGTGGATAGTGTAGAAGGTTGTCATAAGTTATAGTCGGATCTAGACAGGATGCAGTGTTGGGTGGAGAATTGGCAGATGAAGTTCAATCCAGATAAGTGTGAAGTGAGAGGCATGTTGGAAGGTCGAACTTAAAGCTCGAGTTCATGATTAATGGCCGGTTTATTAACAGTATGAAGAAACAAAAGTATCTTGGGACCAGGTTAGGATTGTCACACAAGTTGATAGGATGGTTAAGAAGGTGTGAGGTGTGCTGACTTTCATTAGTCAGTGGACTGAGTTTAAGAGCTGTGAGGTCATGCTTCAGCTCTTTATAGATGTTCTTCAAACCAGGCAACATGTCTTATGAACCAAGTTTGACAGAGCTAGGTCTTTTTACTTTGGAGCCATAACGGATGAGAAGTTACTTAATAAAGGTGTATCGGATTATGAGGGGCTTAGCACTAATGGACAGCCAGCACTATTTTCCTGGGGCAACAATAGCAAATACCAGAGAACATCTGCTTAAGTTGAGTCGAGGGAAATTTGGGGGAGATGTCAGACATAAGGTGACTTTTTTATATACTCAAGAGTGATGAATACCTGGAATGCATTGCCAGGGGTGGTTGTGGAGGCTGGTAGAATAGGGACATTCAATTGAATCAACTAAATGCAGAAGGAGGAAGGACATTAAAAAATATATACACAAGATATATAAGCAATAAATATTTGTTTCATATTGTTCCTGAAAAACATGTTATACTCACTTACTTTCTCTTCTCTTATGAAAGCAGTACATGATTAGACTGAGTCAAAATTTTTAGAATAAATTGATATAGCAGATTTATCAATTCTTTGATGTTACATGGTGGATGAAAGGGGGCAGATGAATTTTGAAATGGCACATAAAAGGTTAATGCTGAAGATAAGGGTTTGAGGATTACATATTACCACAACAATGGTTGGTTACTAGTCAAACTATAAAAAGTAAGGTAAATGGGTCAGATTCTCATTGGCAACCGGCAACTGATGGGAGGACTTCGGGGTTCAGTGCTGGGGCCAACACTGTCTGCCATCTATATAAATGACTTGGATGATGTACCTAAGTTCACTGATTGTAAAGGAGAGCTCAGAAAATGAGACAAGATGTCTGCATCTTGGTATAGGCAGTTTATGTCGAACGCAATATTGGCCGGAGGAGTATAATGTAGAGAAGATATGATTATTCAGGCAGATAGGAAGAACAGAAGAACATTGTTATTTGAATTGCGTGAGGTTCTTAAATGTTATGGTTCAGAATGGCCTTGAAGCCCTCATAATAGGAACACCAAGTAATCAACAAGGCAAATAGACATTTGGCCTTTGTTACAAGGGCTGTTTTGTGAAAATCTTTGGTGAAACCACACCTGGAATACTGCTCATGGTTCAGGTCTCCTTATTTGAGAAAGCATATACTTGGCCCTAAACGTTCATCAACTTGATTCATAGGCTGAGTGTCTTATTACGAAAGATTGACTAGAATAAGTATACCTGTAGATAGTTCAGAGTTTTGGAGGATAAGAGATATAATATCAATGATATTTTTTTAAAATATCAAGGCGGAGGAGCATTGATATCGTTGGGGTTACGACGTTTTTGTTTGATGTGGGAGTCTCGAACTACACAACATAATCTTAGAAGAAAGAATTAACTAGAAGACTAAAAAGAGAAAGTTGAGACCAAAGATCAACATATGTATATGATTTTTTTTAAGGCCAGAACAGCCATTGGGATCGCTGCTGCTATTTCTGTACTGTTTCTTTGTGGTAAGAAAATATCAATCACTAACTCAACTCTTTCACTTTTTTTTACATTTCTCCCCTCATTGTCCTCTCCTCCTCCATTCTCACTCCACTCTAAATTTCTGATAACCACGAACCATATTCTTTTGGCTTGGCGTGTCTTTGACATTCCTTTTCTGCATCTTTATTTTTTTTCCTCTAAATTAAAGATGTTGTATAAAACAACTTCCTGAATTACTAATGTCTGCCTGTTACTTTAAATTTCTGCCTGACAACGAAGTTCAAGCTCATTCCTTTTTATTGGACTGTGCTGTTGATATACCTAAAAAAAAATTGTTGTTCACTTTCTTCTTAATAGTTTATACTTTTAGCCTCTTACTCTCTTTGCAAGAAAATTGATGGAGGCATAGTGCAGAGAATCTGATCTGAATGGCTGAGATTAGCAACAGGAGAAATGTGAATCTAAGCTCTCAGCCATGGGTGAGCTGCATGGAAAAGTTAGCTTAAGAGGTTGAATAGACATGTCTTACTTAGCTTTATTTTAAACCATCCTTAAAGACCTTAATTTAGTTCAAAAATCCTTCTGTTATTTCTCATATATACAATGCGGATTACCCAGTCTTCTCCCTTTCCAAGGTGTTTCCCATTTTTCCCCATCTTTGGCTTGGCTTCGCGGACGAAGATTTATGGAGGGGGTAAAAAGTCCACGTCAGCTGCAGACTCGTTTGTGGCTGACAAGTCCGATGCGGTACAGGCAGACACGATTGCAGCGGTTGCAGGGGAAAATTGGTTGGTTGGGGATGGGTGTTGGGTTTTTCCTCCTTTGCCTTTTGTCAGTGAGGTAGGCTCTGCGGTCTTCTTCAAAGGAGGTTGCTGCCCGCCAAACTGTGAGGCGCCAAGATGCACGGTTTGAGGCGATATCAGCCCACTGGCGGTGGTCAATGTGGCAGGCACCAAGAGATTTCTTTAGGCAGTCCTTGTACCTTTTCTTTGGTGCACCTCTGTCACGGTGGCCAGTGGAGAGCTCGCCATATAACACGATCTTGGGAAGGCGATGGTCCTCCATTCTGGAGACGTGACCCATCCAGCGCAGCTGGATCTTCAGCAGCGTGGACTCGATGCTGTCGACCTCTGCCATCTCGAGTACTTCGACGTTAGGGATGTAAGCGCTCCAATGGATGTTGAGGATGGAGCGGAGACAACGCTGGTGGAAGCGTTCTAGGAGCCGTAGGTGGTGCCGGTAGAGGACCCATGATTCGGAGCCGAACAGGAGTGTGGGTATGACAACGGCTCTGTATACGCTTATCTTTGTGAGGTTTTTCAGTTGGTTGTTTTTCCAGACTCTTTTGTGTAGTCTTCCAAAGGCGCTATTTGCCTTGGCGAGTCTGTTGTCTATCTCATTGTCGATCCTTGCATCTGATGAAATGGTGCAGCCGAGATAGGTAAACTGGTTGACCGTTTTGAGTTTTGTGTGCCCGATGGAGATGTGGGGGGGCCAGCTCCCCACCATGATTTTGCCCCATACTTGCATGAGATCATATCACTGGTGCTGAAGTTTTGCTGTTTATTTGCATAAGCATCCCACCCACCCCACCACCTTGCCATTAGAATCTGGATATTCTAATGCCTTTGTGTTTATTATCTTACTCTTTGGTATTTTTTTTCCTATCCTTCCTTGATTTTATCCTTATCATAGATTTTAAGAAAAATGGCGGCACTGCTGAGCTGCTATAATGGCAGCACTTGTGCGGACCCACGGTGAGTGGAGACCGGAGACGTAGCGCTCCCCCGCAAGGTCCAAACACCAGCCCAATTGCCATTGGCTCTGTACAGGCTTTAAAGGAGTCATTGGTGATTTTATTTAAAATCCTGCGACCCTGGGGTCTGGACCCAAGATTGGCAGCAACCATGAGGAGTTGCAGAATCTGGGAAAGCAGAGGACTGGTGCAGGGCACAAGAAAAGAGGGAGACTACTGCCCCCCCTTCCCCTCCCCCCACACTGTTTGAGAAGGAGAAGCAGAGGAGATAACACATGGGTCAGTGACCATGGCAGTGGACCAGTGAGCTTGCAGCTTCGGAGCACATACAGACGGGCTGTCGGCGACTCAATGCAAAGAACCCACAAGGAGACTGCATTCAAAGGATTCTCACCAGGCTGCAGACTGCTGGAGACTAGCTGAAGGGGCTATCAGGTATCAGAACCAGCATGTGAGAGGATGATGATAAGACTGGAGGGTTCCTCATCATGTTGGAGGTTCCGATCTCGAGCTCGGGGGCTAGTGGTTCGGACTGGAGATCGTGTGGCTACAGAGGTTGAAGGAGGCGGATCCGCAGACACTCAGTGACTCTGGGGGAATCTCTTTTGCTTCTATTTCTCCTATTGTAAGAGGCACCCAGCAATTTTGCTGATGGCACATCTGTCTGCCTTACAGGAGACTAAAGGCAAGTTCTTTTGATATTACACTGTATGAATTATATGACCATAAGGGATCTTGAAGAATGGACAATTCAGAGTTATTTATTATTTACCTTTGGATTAACAATATATGTATGATGAACAAATCACTTTTATACTACTGTTGTTCTCTATTAATCAAAATAATTGTAATGCTATCAAAGGAGCCAAGAAACTCCCATTTATTTAATACTTGCCATCATTTATGAATAACACTCCCTAATGAGTCAGTTGATAAATACACGACAAGATCTTTTTCTGAGACATACAACTTTGAGTGTGATACTTTCAAACCTTGATCTGTTGTATATTAACAGATTATAGTAGAAGTTGTGCCATGATCCGGGAGGGGAAGAAGTTATTCGCTGAATATTATCTTTTAATCTCTGATAAAGTGACAGAGTTATCTCTCAGTAATGAACTCAGCTTCACTATGATTCTCTTCACTGATAACTTATGACAGGGTCCAAATGTTCGTATGATTGAATAGTATTTTCTTCAATTGTGTAGTTCTTATTTAATTTTCCCCATATGTAAACATCATTCATTTAGCTGTAAAGAGAAGTTCACACCGGTTCCATCCATGTGATACATGTTCATAGATCAACTGAACTCAACATGAATATTGCTGCATAACTTTATCCTAAAAGTAGTATATTGATATTTCAGCTGCAGTTGGCAGACTTGATGCCAGTTAATGATCATCACCAATAGAACATTTGGTTACAAATTATTCTACTTCTAGAGGGTAATTAGTACATTAGCATCCCCTGATGTTTCACAACAATTTGTAGCTAAAAACACATCAGTTACTTATTTAAGATTCCAATTGCGCATATAGCATGTATTGGTCGACAATTGAGATAAAATATTTCTGCAGTAATTTAGATTGAGAGGGATGATGTTTAAAAGCCTTCAAATAGATGAATGATGCATGTTATATTGATGGAATGGCAAGAAGACGTCAGCCCACTTACATTAACTTGACAACTGAACTCCATTTTGCCATATTTTTGTCACATCCCAGCTTGTAAATTTAGAGCATCTTCTGATGTTTTATGTTTTTACAGTGACAATTTGAACTTCTTTTTCATTGAACAAATCGTTCTTGGAAACTGTCATACAACAGATAAAAATCAAATATTTAAACACATATTTGGCAGCATACAAGCAAAAAGCCAAGAATTTTACTGTTTCAATCTTGCAGCAATAAGTTGTAATTTTGAATAAGTCAGGTAATTTAAGGCTGATACCAATAAGTTATAATTTTGAATAAGTCAGGTAATTTAAGGCTGCTACTAAAATCAATGGCCCAGAATTTGTGGTAGAGGTGAAATAGTTATGTTCAATGCTGACCTCAGAAAACAACTGGACTTGCCTTGTGTTGGACCACCTGCAAATACTTGTCATAAAAGTAGGGCAGGACCTCAATGATGCCTGCACACCATATAAAGCTTATCATATGGGTGGAATCGGCAAGCAGAGCAGGCTCTCTCCATACACCAGCAGAAAGGTCCTTGTCAGATGGTGAAACCATGTCCTGGCATGGCCACCTGCCAAAGATGTCAAAATAATTGTATATTTCCAACAGTCAGACATTTTCAGAGATGCTCCAAAATTGTTCAGAAAAACAAACTTTAAAAAAAAAAATTGTGTTTATTCAAATTTTCCATTGGAAGTGACTGTACCTACTCCATTTCTGGATTTTGAGGTGAAATGGAACAGAAAAATGCTGCAGGTGCGTAGCAGGTCATTCAATATCAGTGGAAGAATTAAGGTTTCAAGTCAAAATCCCTTTTATCAGAACAGATGTCTGATCTGCTGAGAATTTTCTGTTTTAATTTCAGACGTTCAGTGTCATTTTTTTATTTTGTTTCAGAAATGGTTGACTAACATAAGAGAAAATTCAGCAAAACTAGCTGTCAGCAGATTCCAAATTTTGTGCTCAGGTATGAAAATCCCAGGCCTGCTGACACTTGTGTGGAGAAATGCCAGCAGTTCTGTATGGCTTGAACAATCCACTGAAGGGAGACAGCACCATTGCCAAAGTCCATTTTGCTTGAGATGCAGTTTAGAAATTGAGGAGTGTGAGGGGGGATGGTGGATTATTATTTGGCCTTGAGAGATGAAGTTAATTTTTATTTTTAAATACAGTTAGCTCCATTCCCTGGTTTCTTTCTGTGTTTTATTATTTTCCCATTACTTAGTTAATTCATGTTTCAAAAATGCTAGTTCAATATACTTCTGCCAATTGTTGAGGCAATACATCCGAGATCACAAATGAAAAATTTGTTCTCATATTTGTTTAACTGATTAACTTAAATCTGTGCCAGTTGACAATGGACACAGTTCCTCCAGAATCATAATTTGGAACATTCCTGTCAAACCTTCTCCCAATTTTCTCTGGTCTAAGGAGAACAAACTGATCTTCTCCAGTCTAACCAGGGAAGAAATTCATCCCTGGAACATTCTGGAATAAATCTTTTCCTTTGCTGTTAAGGAAAAGAAAATTTAATGTTGTTCTAAAACTCCACAAACAGTTGTCCTTTAAGGAAGACTATCACACCTCAGCTGTCCTGCTTCAAATAAGTAGAACAACTAATCACATTTGATATGTTTGCATTTTTCTGTAGTTTATAATTGTGGTGTTGGTGTACCAGGTTTTTGCAGCAGACACTTGATCGAGCACCATTGAGAAGAGGTTTATTTCCTTAATAGCAATTTGAGATGATCAATTTAGAAATAATACCAATGTGTAGGATTTAACTTTA
Source organism: Narcine bancroftii (assembly GCF_036971445.1). Lineage (NCBI taxonomy): Eukaryota > Metazoa > Chordata > Chondrichthyes > Torpediniformes > Narcinidae > Narcine > Narcine bancroftii. The sequence goes on from NC_091473.1 coordinate 34,562,497, forward strand.
TTGTTATTTTGCAGTATGTATTTACATGAACAATATTATAAATGTGCCCATAGAAAATAGCACAGTGCATCTTGACATTTTGGCCAATTATTGAATATTCTATCTAAAAATGTTTAGGATTCACCAACTTCTGGGTTGCTGTTCATATGTGATTTAAATCTGTTTGAAAGGGTATCACTGAGCACTAAAATATGATATTGTAGCCGACCGTTACAAAGAAACACACACACACACAGAGTGGTAGGTTAAGCTCACTTCATTATGGCTGGAAAGGCTGCTTTTATACTGTTCAAGTCAGCCATATATATAACAATAGTGGCGGGAATGTCCATGCATATGAATGCCCTTCTTCCCTAGCCTGTTTCTGTTGGGTTAGTTGGGCAGCTTGACCAATGCCATTTTAGTGCTGTTGGTCTACACCCGCCAGTTCATTGTCGCTTTAGCGATCTCTGTCCGCGTCTGCTGCCATGCGATGTGCCGGCCTGATCTCTGCAATTGCGGGCCACCACATGACCCGCAACAGGTTACGAGGGTAATGAGTTCAAGACGATTCTGTCAATGAACCTACAGTTTAAACTTTAACGTTTAAAGGAAGGTAGATGCTTAGCTTTGGAATTGGGGTTTAATTTATTGGTGGTAATAACAACATTTCTTAAATCTAATATGCTGTGTTTTTGTAATACTTAAATTCCAATGTTCCCTTTTACACAAACAGCAAAACCAAAGACAATCTCATTTGAAAACTGACACTAAGAAACTTTGAAATTAAAGGGGAAATTCACTTATAGCACACACCAAGAAGATTTATTACTTGATGTGTTAGTATTGCTTTCTATAAGCACTTTGCCAGAAGAAACAAATTCTACAGCAGTATATCTGAAGTGCCAGTTGATAAAGTAGACAAAGACAATGTAGTCAAACAATAATCATGGCTTTTATTAGCAGAAACTCATGGTACAATAAAGAAAGACAATAGGTGCATATACAGTTATACCCAAGGGGAGTGTCCTTAACGTAGAGATAATGCACAGCCAATGTTAGTACAGCAAGGCTCGCCAGAGGGGAGACAGGCAGCTTGGCAGACATTCACCTCAATATCTTAATGTAGAAGTTGTAGGGCTAAGAATTACAGAAGAAAATAGACCACGTGCTACTACTAAACAGGTGATTCAAGCCATATCTGAAGGGAAGAATTTACACAGTTTATTTGGTCATTATGGCTTTGCTATATTTGGGTGCATGCTGTTTGCAGATTGGTATTTCTTTCATTGCAGCAATGGCTACACTTCAAAATTAAAGTTTTGAATTAATTGAATAATTTAAAACATTGATTTCAAGGTTATGCAGTGTCGTTCATTGTAGGTTGCTTCTGTTTTCGCTCGTCAGTCCATGCATCCCTTCACCCTCACCCTTTGAACCTACATTTCTACAGGCATTGTTTCCATTGATCTAACCTCATCCCAACTCCAGTCTCCGAAGAGACATGTCAAAGACATGTAGATGCAAAATTTCTTTGAGTTGTTAGACCAGCATTCAGCTGAAGTACAGCAGCTCTCAACCATATTTCATATCCATTTCATTTCATATTGTCTTAATGTTTGGAAGGAGATTATTCAGTCCATTGAGTCTATATTGCCTCAGAGACCAATCCCATTCCCCACTAGTTTCCCCATTCCCATACCTATCAACTCTCTCAGATTTTGTCACCCTTCAACGTGAGAGGTAATATGCAGTGGTCAATTAACCTACCAACCAATGCATTTTAGGAATATGGAAATAAATCAGTGCATTCACGAGAAGACTGCAGAATCACAGGGAAACTCCACTTAGACAGTACCAGAGATTAGGATCGAACTTTGGCCACTGTGAGGCAGCAGTTCTATGAGTTTGCAGAGGTTTGGTATGACACCAGAAACCCTGGCAAATTTCTACAGAGGTGCGGTGGAAAGTGTGCTGGCTGCTGCATCACAGTCTGGTATGGGGACACCAATACCCTGTAAAACCCTCCAAAAGGTAGTGGGTGCAGCCTAGGGCATCAAAGGCAAAACCCTCCCCACAATTGAGTGCATCTACAGGCAACGCTACCATTGGAGGGGAGCAGCAATCATCAAAGACCCACACCACCAAGCACATGCTCTGTTCTCGCTGCTGCCATCAGAAAAGAGGTATAGATGCCACAAGACTTCACCACCAGGTTCAGGAACAGCTGCGGCCCCTCCACCATCAGACTCCTCAACAAGAAACTCAATCAGGGACTCAATTAAGGACTCTTGTGCACTTTATTGATTTTCTTTTGTTTTCTCTATATTGCACAATCAGTTTGTTTACATTCGCTATCTGATTACAGTTCTTTGTTTTATACGTTTACACTGCGTACATTTTCTTTTGCACAATCATTTAGTAGTAATTCTGCCTTGCCTGCAGGAAAAAGGAATTTCAGGGTTGTATGTGATGTCATATATGTATTCTGACAAGAAATCTGAATCTGATAGCCGAGTTGGAGAATAATTTGAAGAGATATTTAGCTCAAATATCTATGATCTGAATGATTTTTCTTCTGCATTACCTCCATTCCTGATACAGTTTTGGCTCACTAGTTCAGGGTATTACAGCATTTAACGTTTCACCATTATGTCCTATTAACATAAATAGGAGCATTTATATTTGAATAGTTTTCTGAAGAAACAAGCAAAGTGATTTTTTTTTAGACTAAGACAAAAGGAGTCTTTAAGAAGAGTTATTTTTGTTTTTGAATGTTTGAATGGTGTGTATTGCCTGCACCAACAACACACTAAGAACAAGTAAATGCCCTTATCTTAAAATGAATTCAGCTTATGAGAAAATATGCCCCATTATTAACAGTACATCAGTTGTTCAGGTCAGCCAAAATATAAAACTGGAGTTGAATGTGATTTGATCCATGTGTAGCAGTCCAGAAGTTGGGGATGTGTGAAGTTATGTTTGAAAGGAGAAGTAGTTCACATTATTGCCACCCCCCCCCCCCCCCCCCCAACCCCAGTAACCCACTAATCTTACATAAATAACTTTGGACATTATGAATGTAGTCATGTTAGTGTAACCAGCTATTGAAAGGAAATCATTATTCCACTGTTGGGCGCTATCGGTAGCCCAATAATGATGCAGACAGAAGATTGAGTGGAACGATAGGCTTTATTAAGCAAGAGACTGCTGGCCCGGGTCTAGGCTAGGAAAATGAGCGGGGAGGCGAGGGGACTTGACCTTTATGGCCAGGGGTCACATGGGAAGGATCAAGGTAGGAGCTAAGGTAAGGAGACCCCCAGAGGGCAGGCCAGCCAGTACATACAGCTATATCACCTCATCCACAAAGACTTTTATTGACAAAATCCCTTTCCACACATGTCCCAGACTTGTGCAGCCCTCTGTGAATATACCATATCTCTTCTTCATCACTCACTTTTGCATGAAGTTCAAAAGCCCTTGGGAATCGCTGCATGGAGATTGAACAACATTTATTTTTACCCTTCGTATTTACAAATCAATTAAAATAATAGTTTATTTGTCCTTTGATTTCTTTTTCATTATTTGCAGCAATTTTAAACATCTTGAACGTTTAAGATTTTTAAAGCCCAGAAAAAAAGAATAGCTTCCAGTTTTGGTAGGAGGCAAAGCTCCACTCGCAGCCTGCCCCCTGTCAGAGGGTGTCAGGGCATTCCTTGGGTGGGCCTTCAACAGTGCACAGCATGAGGCTGACTCACAACTTTCATCTTGCTATGTCACTATGGAGGGTCAGCTCAATTGACCCCTGTAGTGCTCGTCGAAAGAACCAAAGACTTGTTGATCCAAACCAAGGCTTTTATTAGCAAAAGACAGGAGCTCTTCACAGGTGGCCGACCAGTCCGGAATGATCCGACCTGGCTAGGGACACAACCCTTTAAGGCCCAGACAATAGGCGTGGCTTAGCTCTCAGCCAATCGCTGTAAGCACAGTCTAGATACAGTAACTATATACACTATGTACATTGGTGATAGATCTGTACTATCACAACCCCCCACTTTCTGGACATTTTAAATTTAAAAAAAAACATTATTTCACGTTACCACTCCAACTCTCTCCTCTCCACTTGGTGCAGAGAGCTATTGTTATATGTCGAGTGGTCAAATATAGAGGTTCATCATCATGTAGCTAAACCCCAACATTTCATTCCTTCACTCTTAAAATTATTATAAAGAGATAAAATTGAGGAATATCCTGAACTTGTGTTAAATTTGTTAAATTTTGACTCACTTGGACTCCACTGAGTTTCTTTCACTAATAGCATGTGGTTCTACAATTGGCTTCAGCCTTGAGATTAATGATTTCCCTGAAGTAGAGGTTTAAAGCACAGAAGCTGATCCTTAGGCCCAATATGTCCATGCCAACCAAGATGCCTACATTTAGCCAACGTCACTTTAACCCTTTGGACCCATGTCCCTGTTTTCATGGACCACCAACAAGTGCATATACTCCATGTCCTGGTTTGCTGGGACTGGTTTTATACCCAACCACTGGCAGGTTCATACTGATGTTCATACTGTTGTTTACCCATAGAGCCAGTCTGGAGTATATATTATGAAAAGTTAAAAATACCCAGAGTCTAAAGGGTTAAAACATTACTAACCATGTACCTGTTTAAGTGTCTTGTAACCATTACAATTTCACCTACTTCCAACACATTCTTTGACTACTCGTTCCACATACTCACCACATAATGTGAAAAAGTTACCACTTAATTCCTTTTAAATTGTTTCCTCATGCTAAATCTCTGCCTTCGAGTTTTAGATTTTGCATCCTTGGGAAGAATATGATTATTTACCTTATCTATGCCCCTCATGATTTTATAGATCTAACCTTTAGTGAATAAACTTCCAGCCTCTCCTTATAATTGAAAGCCACCATTTCTTGTGAATCTTTTCTGCACCCTTTTCAGGCTAACGTCTTTCCGACTGCTGGATGACCAGAACTATGCACAATACTCCATTTATGGTCTCACCAATGACATCCCTGTTCCTGTACTCAATGTCCTAACCAACAAAGGCAGGCAAGCCAAACTCCTTCCCCACCTGTGTCACCCCTTTCATGGAACTAAGTACTACAGCCCAAAGTCTCTCTGCTCCACAACACTTTCCAGGGAATTACCATTTGTGCAACACCCTGCACGTGTGGAAATTAAATTCCTTCTCCCATTCTTTGATCCACTTTCCCAGTTCACCTAGTTCCTGTTGTAATCTCAGATAATTTTCCTCTCTGGATACGATGAATACTGGTGTTGGCTTGTGTTAGTCAATTGCAGAATCATATTTGATCGATAAAAGAGATTCTGCTGGATGAGAAGTGACCAGAGGGGTAAAGGGAAAAATTTAGCAAAGGAGCAAAATTATGAATCAGTATGATATGACATGCTACATATCTTTTTTCAGATAAATGCTTTGAGATGTTTCAAAATGCATATTTGAACCTCAAAGTAAATGTGGAAAATGTCACGAAAGAATCGATATGCATTAAAAATCATCTTGTACCTATAGACATCATGTTAAAAAGCAGTCAGGTTTCATGACTCTTCAATGATTTAACCATGGTCGCAGACAGCAATCAGGAATTGTACAGTAAAGAGATAGATTAGCTAGTTGAGTGGAGTCACAACAACAACCTTGCACTCACTGTGAGCAAAACCAACGAGCTGATTGTGGACTTCAGGAAGGGGAAATGAGGAGAACATGATGCAATCACAAAGAAGGCTATTCTTCATGAGGAGATTTGGCATGTCACCAAAGACACTTGAAAATTTATATAGGTGTATCATAGACAGTATTTTGACTGGTTGCATCACTGACTGATATGGAGGTGCCAATGCACTGAACAAGAAAAAGCTACAGAGAGTTGTCATCTTGGCCAGCACCATCAGAGCATCAGCCTCCACTCTATTATGCATAAGTTTATTTGTCACAAAATACCTAGTACAGTAAACAAACTGTGTAATGCAAAGAGAAAAAATAATCAATAAAACACAAAAGTAAGAGTCCTCAAACGAGTCACTGATTGAGTTTGTAATTGAGGAGCCTGATGGTAGAGAGGTAGCAGCTGTTCCTGAACCTGGTGGTGCAAGTTTCGTGTCACCTATAACTCTTTCCTGATGGTATCAATGAGAACCACATGTGTGCTGGGTGGCGTGGCCCCTTAATGATTGCTGCTGCTCTCCGTGCATTCCCTGTAGATGTTCTCAGTGGTGGGGAGGGTTTTGCTAGCGAAATCCTGGGCTGCGTCCACTACCTTTTGTAGGACTTACAGGGGTATTGGTGTCTCTGTACCAGACCAGCTGGTCAGCATATTTTTCACCATATATCTGTAGAAATTTGCCAGAGTTTCCAATGTCACACCAAACCGCCTCAAATTCCTGAGGAAGTAGAGACACTGATATGCTTTCTTCATGATGTCATTGGTGCATTGGGTTCAGGAAAGATTGTCTGAGATAGTGACTAATACAACTTAAATGTGTTTATCCCCTCCACCTCTGATCCCCCAACGATCACTAAATCGTACACCTCTGGTTTTCTTTTCCTGAAGTCAATAATCAACTCCTTGGTTTTGCTGACATTAAGTGTGAGGTTGTTGTTGGTGCACCATTCAGCCAAGTTTTTAATCTCCCTCCTGTTTGCTGACTAAGGAAATTTGTAAATGATATTGTTGTACCGAGCCAGATGGACATAGACCATGAGTCTAAGAATGCTCCAGTACTGATGAAGATTGTGAAGGAGATGTTCTTACCAACTAACACTGATTGTGGTCTGTAGGTGAGGAAATCCAGGATCCAATTACACAATGGGATGTTAAGTCCCAGGTCTTGGATTTTGCTGATTAATTTTTAGGGGATGATGGTGTTAAATGCCAAACAGTAGAATAAAAGTGACTTTTCTGTCCAGATGTTCCACGGCTTTGTGTATAGCCAGTGAGATGGAATCGGCCATAGACCTGTTGCTATGATGGGCGAATTGGAACGGATCCATGTCGCCATTCAGTCAGGAGTTGATATGCTTCATCACCAGCCTTTTAAAACACTATCACTGTTGATGTGAGTGGCACTTCTTGATCGTTATTTAGGCAAGTTATCACACTCTTCTTGGGCACTAATACAATTGATGCCTGTTTGAAACAGGTGGGTAACTCACCCTGCCAGACTGAGATGTTGAAGATATCTGTTCATGATCTGTAACTTGGTCAGTGTGATAGTACAGATTCTATCGCCTATGTGTAGATGGTAGTGTAGGATGACTGTGATTGTCTGAGAGCGTAGCCACGCCTACTGGCAGGTCTTAATGGGTTGCTCCTAGCCAGGCCAGGTCATTCTGGACTGGTCGATCTACATGTGATACGCTCCAGTCTTCTAGTTAATAAAGGCCTTGGTTTGGATCAGCAAGCCTTTGATTCTTTCGATGCGCTCTACAGTCAGCACAGATTTTTAATACTCAGCCGGGTACTACGTCTTGACTGGGCGGTTTCTTCAAATTCACTCTCCAGAAGCATGTGAGAAAAGGCTGAAGTTCTCACCATCCTATTCAGCCAGAAGTGCCAAACAGTTGACTAATCTCATCTGCTTCCTGAAACCCTCTCCATCACAGAAGCCAATCTTCAGCCAATTCAATTCACACCATCTGATATCCAGACTTGGCTCAGAATACTGGATGCAGAAAAGCTATGGGGCCAGACAACATCACAGCTGCAGTGGTTATGACCTGTGCTTCAGCTGATCAAGCTGATCCAGTACAGTTCTAACAATGGCAAATAGTTAACAATGTGGAAAAGTGCCCAGGTATACCCTGTTCACAAAGATCAAAACAAAACCATTCCAGCTAATAGCTGCCCATTTTGTTTACTCTCAATCAGAAAAATAGTGAAAGTTGTCATCAAGCAATACTTAGTCACCAATAACCAACTCATTAATGCATCACCTGGATTTTATCAAGAGCTGTTAGTTCAGGACCACAGACCAGCCTTGGCCCAAATATAATCCACAAAACTGCATTCCAGGGGTGAGGTGAGAGTAAGTGGCCTTGCTATCAATTCAGCCTTTGATTGAAGTGCCTTGGTTTCAACGTTAATGGATCTCAAAAGAAAAACTCTTCTCTGGCTTGTGTAATGCCTTGTACAAAGGTAAATCATCCAAGCTATGGACATGGCTGGAGGAGGTGATCATATCAGCACCTGAGACAAAACATCTTCAGCTCCTTCATCAAATATATTCCTTCCATTATGTCAGAAGTGAAGGTGTTTACTGACGAATGTATGATCTTTGATTCCCATCTGCAACTTGTCAATGTATAAAATTGCCCATTCCTCCATGCATTAATACTTGGACCACACTCAGAGATGGGCTGATAAGTGACATTATTGGACATTGCATGGAAAACTCAGAGAAGCATCAAAAATGTTTGAAGAAGAAGTTGATTGGTTTATCAGAGAGTTCTAATCGTGTATAAACTATTCAAATTATAAATGAAATATTGTGTTGTCAGAAGTTAATTGTTGAATCATCATCATCTGACTAACTGGATGTTTGATCATCACCAGGTTATTGTCCTGATTTCTACAAGATGAGCAACGTTAGTGGAAAATAAAGAACATTTTAAATGTTCCAGCCTGAAATGATGGCAGTTCTTTTCATCCCACTGATTCTGCCAATCCATAGAGTTCCCCCAGCTATTAGTTTGTAGCTCCAGAGTCCAACATATGCAGTCTCTTGTGAGTGTCCTGGATTTCTGGTCTGCTTGATTCTTTATTTGCATTTACAGTATCAAGCAGTGTTGGTTCATTCCTCATGACGTTGTTCAGGTTTACAACACTTTGCCTAGTTCGGAAAATGAACAAGACCCATCGGATTTTGCAACTGCTTTTATTTTTGTTGATCTGAAGGATGTTTTCAGACTAATCGCCAAGGCCGAATGGGAGAGATATGATATTCGAGTCACAGACTTCAGTTTGGGGTTACTAATTGAAAGTATATGAATTTAAATATTTTTATAATTTTAGTATAATGTCAATAAACCATCTCTTCTCTGTAATCTGTATTTCTGTCAAATTTTGCAAGTTGAGGAATGAGAGGAAGATGGTAGAGTGGAGCTTAAAAATGGAACAGATGTTCTTAAAATGGTTCACTTGCTGCAAAGCTGTGTGCAAGCTGAATAATAGCCATTTGTATATTGACCTTTGTGAATAAATTAAAATAAATTAACAATTTGATTGACCAAGCATTATTATCCTACCTTGCTGCAGTATGTTTCAGCTCACAGGTCTTTACCATGTAGGCAGGGGTGCAGTGCTGTGGAGCTCACTGGAGCGCCGCTCCGGCGCCTATGTTTTAAAAAAAGCAAAGTAAATAAGCGGGGGAATTTCAACTCGTGGGGAATTTAACAGTGGTTGCATATTAAATACACGGGATTTTACGGAAGTGGGTGCTGGGGTGGAGGCTGGCGAGGGAAAAATACCACTAATAACATGAGGATATTTGATTTTAGTGAAATCCTGGAGCTGCGAATCTTTTAGGTATTTGTAAAATTCCTCCTCACTTGACCCATTGTCCTAAGAAGCTGGGAAATACACGTGTGACCATTTTTCCACTCTTTCCAATGGGTGCCATTGGATTCCATGTAGGAGCTGTATTGAGCAAGGAATGAGCATTGAAACCTAAAGTTAAAAGTTGAAAATAATTAAAGAAAAATTCAATGCTTGCTTATCTTCGGCAAGATTTAAATGAAATATTCAAGGTAATCATCTAAAATCCTCTTCTACACCTGGATAAATCTGTTTTTTTTTTAACAAGCCAAATGGGGGGAGAACAAAACATTTCTCGGTTGTCTATAAGCTAGTTTTACGTCATTTCAACTATCATTAATAGTGGATCAACCCCTTAGCATATTTCCACCAACTATAGTTGATTGAAAGGGCCACTTTTTCTCTTTGTGTTGATAGGAAAAAGAGTAATTAGGAAGTTAATGAATGAGATGAAACACATTCCAAAACTTCCCAAATGGTTGCTCTCCTCCCCTTTTAATATTTGTCACTACCAAAATGCAATGTTTTATTTGTATTGATAAGATAATAATATATGTAAAGATTCAAGCTTCTTTAACTTTTATTTTTTAAAGACTAAACAGGATTTGTATTGATCTAAACCATGTAATACCCAACACGTGGGAGGATATTGTGAGTATCGACACTCACAGGCACACTTCCTGTCCAACCATTTCTGCGAGAGAAACGGTACGAAGCAGAGTTGCCAACCTACTGCTTTTACTAGTAATATTCAGCAATATTCATGCCTTTAGCAATAGTCTATTAGACGTTCTTTTTCATACTTGATTACTTGATTCCAATTTAGGTGGCTAAAAGTACAAAAAAACTTATTTGCTTTATTTCTGTTGTTTTTATACATTGCTAACCACTGCGGGCCCTGCTGTCTGCTCTGAGTCAGTCACATTAGTAAAGCTACATCTGTGATGCCTGGTAGTCTGTGGATTACTTGCTAATACAAAAGTAAACTTTTCTCGCTTACAACCCAATGGGTTCAAAGCAAACAACGTTAACTTCTTTCTTTCGTAAACAAGCTGAAGAGTGTAACAAGAATAACGTACAAGGGGCTGATAGTTTTAACAGTCAAAGTGACAAAAGCTGTTTCATTTCGTCCAGTTCAAATTTTCTAACAGGGTTCAATTACAGTTCTGAAAGTAATGGTGCTTCGAATTCAGGCTTGTATCCCTGTTCAGATGTTTGGACTGAAGAAATGTGGAAGAAAAAGAAGGAAACTTAACCCTGGTTAGACTTCAAGGATAATAAACTTGGTGTAAAGTATTTGCAAACATGTAATCTGACACTTTTCACTTCTAAGGATTTGAGACTGTCAAGTGAATGGCAGATGTACCAAGTATCCTATTAAGGAGCCGATCAAAGTACATGTTTGAAATCTCTCAGAGAAAAAAAATTGTTGATCACGAAGTATCAACAGCTCATACCTCTGCTCGACATATTGAAAATATAGCTAGTGAAAATGTTATTGGTAAATTATATGGCACCATGAATGCTTCACACCTAAAGGCAACTTATTCAATTTTTCATTCTGTATATTATTTAACTCAGAATGACAGACTTTGGCTTACCGGAACTTCAAAACAAAAATGGTATTGACATTGGAATTGGACTGCATTCCTGCACTAGTTCTGCAGAGATAATTAATCACATATCCATTAATATTAAAAAGAACATTTTCCAGCATATCAAAAATGGCAAAATTTCTGTTCTCGTTTATGAATCAACAAGCCTGAGCGTTAAGACTGCCCTAATAGTTTATTTGAAATGTGAAAGTGATAAGGAAGGTGATCCCCATTTTATGTTTTTAGATGTAATTGAACTGACTGATCAGAAAACTCCAACTATTGCTAAGCATCTATTGAACGGTCTCATTAACCATGGGTTTGATGACTCTTCCTTGATACAGAATCTTGTAGTATTTGCTAGTGACGGGGTAAGCTTGGTGTCAAATCTGGTGCTGCTACATTTCTCAAGGAACATTACGCTGATATGATCATTTGGCACTGTCTTAATCACAGATTAGAATTTGCAGTAGATTATTCAGTGAGAGAAGTTCATAGAATTAATAATTTTCAATCATTTATAAACAAATTGTCACCTCTAAATCAAAATGAACTGTCTGAATCTGCCTCTCAACTAGAACAAATGTTCAAAATAGGCTGTGCTCTGGGCACACCAGCTCGTTTCAAACAGTTTCAACAGTGAGGCAAAATTATGAGGCACTTTGTTTTCATTTTGAAAAAGCAGTGAAGGATGAAACAAGATCTGGGAATGACAGAAAAACCAATGAAGGTCTGTTGAAAAGACTCTCTTCAGAACTGTTTCTATTGGACTTAGCTCTAATGTATGACAGACACATTGTGTGAACTTTGTTTACTGTCTGAGTGTTTATGCAGACGTGATCCAACAGAGCATAAGCTCACTGCTTGGACTGAAAGAGCAACCTGGTATAAAAAGGCTAGAAGCTGAAGAAGCAGTTGAAAAGGGGGTTTGGAGAAATTACCTCAATAAGCAACAAGAAAATGGTCTCCATTAATTATCTACAGCTTCTTACTAGAATTATAAACAATTTGCAGTGCCATATGTTCACGACCACATCCTTGAAAGTTCTCAAACTTCTGAACCTCAAAGTATATATTAATTCCTGAAAAATGAAATGTGTGTCCTCGATAAAGGCTAATACTGCCTAATTATGGAAAAGCTGCAATACCATCTCTCTGTAAGAGGTTTACGTTTCCTTCTTCCTCTGAAATAAATGCCTTCAGAGATTATGTGGAGATTTACGCCCATTACTGAGCTGTTCACGTTATTCCTATTAGTCCTGCTGAGTGTGAGAGGAGATTCAGTCACGTAAACTTGATAACAACAGCAACATGCTCAAGAATTCTCATAAATCATGTATCAGCGTTTATGTTTGTTAAACTGCATGGGCCTCCTCTAGTTCAGTGGAATCCTGAGCCACATGCCACATCATGGCTGCGGAACCACAGATCAGCAGATGACACCAGGACAAGAGTTGCTTAAGACCCCAGAAAACATATTACACCTGACTCTTTGTGGAAATTATTGTGAAACCTCTCATTGGTGGCATTTGTTAAGTAAGCAATTAGTTTTAAATTGGTAAAATACATGATTGCCATCGTTTTTCTTTACTTGCTGATAATTTTATGATAGTTAATGGGTGCAACTGTGCAATACAGGTACGCCTTGACTTGCGACCTATGCAACTTGTGTCCATCTATACATACAACTGAAAATTTGTTAAAAATATAAAATTTGATCGGTTTATGTTGTATTTGAGCTTGAGTTTGCATTTCCTCTGAGTGCTCTAGTTTCTACCCACATCCCACAAAGGCAAGCAAGTTTGCTACTGTTGGTGAGTGATGGAATCTGGAGGTGGGCATTGAAAGAATGTGGGTGGGGAGGACAAAAATTGGTATTGATGTAGATTTAAGTTGTTGGAGGTTAGTGTGGACTCAGTGGATTGAAGAAGCTGTTTCTGTGCTGAATCTTTCCCTGACTCTATAAAAAGTGTCTTGTATGTTTTAAAGAGGTATCAGACTTCAAATGAAATTCTCACCTTTTTGGAAATGGGGCTGGATATTTTATACAGCATCATTTGTGCATGAGATGATGTGACACTCAGCTTTGCCTTGTTGACAGCAATTGAAGCAATAATGAGCGACCTAGAATGTTTTTATCGTCCCAATAGGAAGCAGATCCCACAGTAAGTCAACTGTAAATTGAAAAGTGTATGCTGGGACATCAGGGTGTTGTCAGTACATGTTCATACATATTCCTGTTGTTACAGTATTATCAGATCACAGTTCTCAGTGCAGACTTCCGAACCCAAGCAAATAGCCATAAAGTACAGAATGGGACAATTTTCAGCCTAAGCACTCGGTCCAAGGAAAAAGGAGGTAGGTAAGGCAACTTAGAATGAAGATACGTTTCCTTCTCCTTGCCAGCAGCATTTTATGTTGTACTGTGGCTGCCCTGGAGAGATTTTTTTGAAGACAAGATTTCAGCAAGGCATTTGATTAGGTTCCATGTGGTAAGCTGCTGCGGAAGGTTAGATCACATGGGATTAAGTGAGCAAAAGCAGAAAGGATAGAAGATTGGCTTCATAATAGAAAACAAAGGGTGATGGTGGAAGATTGTTCTTGAGACTGGAGGCCTCAGACTAGTGGGTTTGGTGCTGGGCCCGCTGCTTATTGTCATCTATATCATTGATTTAGATCACGCATTCTCAACCTTTGTTTAGTTATGCCTGCCCCACCCCTCCAGGATCCTGCTCAAAGTTTATGGGCCCCTTTTCCTGGGAAGCAGTTAAGTTTTGATTCCTTCTGTTCTTCTCTCCTACAGACTACATATATATAAAAAAACACATTTAAATATATTTTGTTTCATGAGGTGAAAACAAAACAAAGCTTTTACTTAAATGTGCTGTGGCCCTCGGGGGTCTGTATGGCCCCCATTGAGAATGGCTGATTTAGATGAAAATATTCACGGCATGATTAGAAAGTTTGCAGATGACACTAAATTGTCTGTTATTGTAGATAGTGAGGACAGTTGGCAAAGACTTAAGTAGGATGTTGATTAGATAGGCCAGAGGAAAAGGAATGTTTTTTTTTAATTTTTAATTTTTTGCACAATAAACCATATTGACCAAAATACATACAGACATATTTCTCTTGAATATATACAGTGTCATTTTCTCCTCTTTTTCCCCCTCCCTTCCCTCCCTCCCTCTCCCCCCTTCCCACTTATTCAAAGTTCAATCTATAAGATACATTAAATCCGTTAAACAATGTCGTCACTTAATAAAATAAACAAGAAATTTTTATCTTTTACTTTTATATACTGAGTCAGTTCATTTTGTTGTCTTCTCCTTCTGTCATTTTAGGTGGTGGAGGTTCATGGTAGGATTTCTCTATTGTATTTCATATATGGTTCCCATATTTGTTTGAATATTGTGATGTTATTTCTTAAATTATATGCTATTTTTTCTAATGGAATACATTTATTTATTTCTATGTACCATTGTTGTATTCTCAAGTTGTCTTCTAATTTCCAGGTTGACATAATACATTTTTTTGCTACAGCTAGGGCTATCATAATAAATCTTTTTTGTGCTCCATCCAAATCGAGTCCAAATTCTTTATTTCTTATATTACTTAGAAGGAAGATCTCTGGGTTTTTTGGTATATTTCTTTTTGTGATTTTATTTAATATCTGGTTTAGATCTTCCCAAAAATTTTCCACTTTCTCACATGTCCAAATTGCATGTATTGTTGTTCCCGTTTCCTTTTTACAGCGAAAACATCTGTCTGATACTGTTGGGTCCAATTTATTTAACTTTTGGGGTGTGATGTATAGTCTGTGTAACCAATTATATTGTATCATGTATAACCTCGTGTTTATTGTATTTCTCATGGTTCCGTAGCATAGCTTTTCCCATGTTTCATTCTTTATCTTTATGTTTAGATCTTGTTCCCATTTTTGTTTAGGTTTACAGTTTGTTTCCTCGTTCTCCTTTTCTTGCAGTTTGATGTACATGTTTAACACCGAGAAATGTGAGGTTGCATTTTGGGAAGTCAAATTAGGGTAGGATCTACATAATGAATGATAAAGATCTGAAGAGCGTGGTAGACCAGAGGGATAAAGGAGTACAGGCAGATAAAGTGGTCAAAAACCTTATGTCAATCAGAGTACTGAGTACAGAAATCGGGAGATCATGCTGCAGTTGATCAAGACATTGGTGAGTCCCCATTTGGAATATTGTGTTCAATTTTGGCCACCATGCTATAGGAAAGATGATGTCAGGCTTGAGGGGGTGAAGAAGATATACCAGGACTTGGGAGCTTGAGCTACTGGGACAGTTAAGCAGGGTAGGGCTTTAGTCCTTGGAGCATAGGAAAATGAGGGGTAATCTCACAGAGGTGTGCAAAATTATGAGGGGAATATATTAAATCAATGCACCAAGTCTTTTGCCCAGAGTAAGGAAATTGGTAACCAGAGACAAAGGTTTAAGGTGGAGGGGAAAACATCATTGTAATTTTTTTTCCCCAAAGTGTGGCGGTTGTATGTAAGAAACTTTTGGATGTATTCATTGGATTGGATAGGTTGAGAGGGATATATGCCAAATGGGACTAGTGTGGGTAGAACATTTTGTTCATGTTGGGCCAAAGGACCTGTTTCCATGCTCCATGACTATGACTGATTACTTCTATTGACAAAGATGTGGCAGCCATGATCTCTGCACAGGTTGCATTTTAATAGAGCAAAGTGCATACATTTTGTGTTTCAGATAAATTTTCTAAACAAATTCGGAACCACTATTTTAGCACTAAACACTGCGCTTGTGAATCTTACCACATAAATTGTGAAATCCAAGTTCGAGGCCAATGAACATACCCTATTTCTAGTTAAACATGAATGAGAATCTGAAATCTCACTGTCAGGAGATTTGTCTGTTTGGAACTGATTTGAGCCAGAATGGTGTCAGTTTTTCCAATCCAACAACACGAAGCTGTCCTGCTTCAGTAAGCTGAATAATTAATCCCTGTTCATTCCTCATTTCAAACCAACTGCTACAGTTTCTGCTCTTGTAACTTCTTGTTATTTTGATTTTTTTTCACTCCCTTAAAACATCCCTCTCTTGCTCTCCAGAAATAAAGCTCTTTTAACACATTGCATCTCTACAATTGCTTCATTTTCCTTTACTTTAGATGGTTTAGCACTAACTAGTTACACCATTAGTTGTTCAAACAATGCTGGAACTACTGAGCATCTCTAGTATTTTTGATTTTTATTGAAAAGTTCCAGGTTATTTTGATTGGCATTTATTAACCAAATGTAAACTCCAAACCTTATGTCAGAGTTGTGTTACATTTTTAATAGATAAGTAAAAATATACATATACAATATTGCAGACCAGCAGCAATAGAAATTCACCAAGATAGTGTTATTGATTTTATTTAAAAACAATATATTAATTAATATTAATAATAAATAACACATTAATTAAATTAAACCCAACTATTAACGAATATACCAATACGTATGGGTTTTGTCTGGGTTTTTTGTGTGTGTGAGTGTGTGTGTGGGATACCCAAACCATTGCAGCTTAGGCACAATTCTGGAATGTTCAGTCATATAAATCCTGTGTTGAAACACAGACTCTTAAACTGATGCTCAGAAGTAATCACAAAGGAGGTGGGAGAAACCGAATGACCAGAAGACTCACGAATCCTTATCAATTTTCTTGCTGAGAAATATCCTTTCGGATGAACGGTTGTCACAACACTCTCTTTTCCTTGTGTAGGGGGGAACAGAACACGTGTCTTCCATGATACTTCCAAAACCCAGGTACGGATCAGTCAAAATGATCGTTACTTTGGTCAGGGTGTAGTTCAGTAATATCCCCTGGCAGGGAGACTCAGCCAAATTGTCCATTTCACACAGAGTCGCTCCACTTCAGTGTTCCATGAGATGGCTGGTGGTCAATAATAATGCTGTTTCTTCAAGTGTCCCACTCATATGACCCCTCACCACCTGTGACCCTGGATAAAGCAACAAATATTCTTTCTCTTTCTCCAGACTATCCACTTTGCCACCCAGTCTCTCCACAGCTGTGAATAGTTGCAGCCGGTACTAGCCCTTAAAGTGATACTCACACTAAATGAAACGGGAGCTCATAATTAATATACTGATCCACATCAGAATCAGAATTTATTGTCATGAACAAGTCAAGAAATTTGGTTTCTTGGAGCAGCATCATCATGTAAACATTCAAATTATAACCATCCTCAATATTACCATGAAAAAAAATAACAGTGCCCAAAAGGTAAGGTAGTGTGTTTGGTTCATTGATCATTCAGGAATCTTATGGCAGTGGGGAAGAAGCTGTTCTTGTAACATTGAGTACTTGTCTTTAGACTCCTGTCCTTTTTTCTCTATGGTAGCAGAGTGAAGAGGGCATGGGCTGGGTGGTGGAGGTCTTTGAGGAGAGAGGCTGCTTTATTAAGACACTGTCTCATGTAGATGACCTCGATGGAGTGAGGACTGGTACCTGTGATGTTGCAGGCCGAGATAACAACCGTCTGGAGTTTATTCTTGACCTGAGAGTTGGTGCCTCCATACCAGGCAGTGATGCAACCAGCCAGAATGCTCTCCACGGTACACCTGCAGAAGTTTATGAGAGCCTTCAGAGGCATACCAAATCTCCTCAGACAACCCACAAAATATAGCCACTGGCGAGCCTTTTTTGTGATTGCATCATCGTGGAGGCTCCAGGACAGATTCTTGGAGATGTTGACACCTGAAATTTGAAGATCTTGATCATCTCCACTACTGATCCCTTGATGAGGACTGGGTCGTGTTCCCCTGACTTAACCCTGAAGTCAACAATCATCTCCTGGGTTTTGTTAACGTTGAGCGCAAAATTGTTGTCGTTACACCATTCAACAAGTTTATATATATCTCCCTCCTGTACGCTTCCTCATTGGTGTTTGTGATTCTGCAGACAACTACAGCAAACGTAGGTAGCATTGGAATTGTGCATGGCCACACAGTCATGTATAATGAGTAGAGTAGTGAGCTAAGCACGCAACCTTGGGGTGCACCTGTGTTGATGATCAGTGAGGAGGGGACATTGTTTCCAATTTATACTGACTGTGGTCTTCCAATGAGAAAGTCAAGGGATCCAGTTACAGAGTGGGGTACAGAGGCCTAGAGTTTGTAGCTTCTTGACCAGCACTGAGGGAATATTGGTATTGAAGGCCAAGCTGTAGTCGATGAAGAGCAGCCAAATATATGAATTGTTGTTTTCGAGGTGATCCAAAACTGAGTGTGGAGCGATTGTGATGATGGGCAAATTGCAGCAGGTCCAGATCTTTGCTTAGATACGTGTTAATTCTGTTCATGATCAACCTCTCAAAGCATTTCATCACAGGAGAAATTAGTGCTACTGGGCAGTAATCATTGAGGCAGCTCACACTACACACTACTTTTTTTGGGTACTGGGATGATTGATGCCCTTTTGAAGCAGGTGGGAACCTCTGTCTGCAGCAAAATGTCCACAAACACTCCAGTGTCCTGGGTAAACTTGTACCTCTCACTTTGTTCATTTTAGATTGGTCACAGTGTTTGAGCTCCCGAAAGAAAATAGACACACACGCCAAGAGCACTTCAGTTTATACAAATCTTTATTACAAATTCTAAAACTGATATCAAACTACAATATGCAATTATACTTATCAACGCCTGGACTGGTCCCAACTGCTGAAGTGAGGCAACGACCGCACACTTGTAGTAGGTTGTCAAGGCGCCAGTAGCAGCTTCTCCACCTCCCCGACCGGGACATTGGCTGGACTCTAGAAGTTCTTCTTCTTGCTGAGAGATGTTGCAACCTCTCGGAGAGTCTCAAACTTCAGCAGCGGGACCATGGCTTATATTACCCAAAAACAGCTAACTCAAGCACCTATTCCCAGCACAAAAAGAAAGATAAGCAAGCAAGCTAGCATGCCTAGGCTTCTATAGAATAACATAAATTTCAGCTTATCACTTTGAATACAATGGTTTATTTGCATCAAGGTTGGGTCTCTGCCTGAAAGACTGTGACCAAAACAAGCAGGAAGATTAAATGTTCTTTGTACACAGATGTCTTTTTGTCAGATAACTGCATCTCAGGGCCTCATGGTGGAATTTAGCTTATGTCTGCTGAGACTTAAGCAGGTTACTGATTCTCAGCCTTGCAGGAGCAAAAAACATGGTTTAAAGCTGAAGCAAAAAGCATGGTTTAAATCCTCAAATACATCCAGCTAGTTGGTTAGTGCAGATTATCAGTACCCTGCCAGGGACACCATCCGGGACAGATGATTTGTGAGGGTTCACCTTTTTGAATGATGTTCTGATGTCGCCCTCAGAGAGATATCACAGGGTCCTCAGCCTTTTCAGGGATTCCAGTAGGCACTGTTTTTTTTCTCAAAGTGGGCATAGAAGGTATTCATCTCATCAAGTAATGAAACAACACAGCCATCTCTAGTTATCGCTTTCACTTTGTAGGTTGTAATGGCCGGCATGTATCCATCTCTGTCTCTAGCTTCCTCTGGAATTGACATTTTGCATCATAGTTGGCCTTCTGCAGGTCTTACCTGGACTTCTTGTGAAGATCCCAATCCACAGCCTTAAACACCCTTGTTCTTGCCATCAGCAGGTTACTGATTCTCAGATTCATCCAGAGCTTCTGGCTGGGGAACATCCATTATGTGCACTGGTCACACACTCGTCCACGCAGGTCTTGATGAAATTGGTGACACCTGTTGCTTATTCATTCAAGTCTATGGATGTTCCAGTCCACTATTCATTCAAATTGGACACATTTTACAGATGTGTCCAATTACCTATTGTGTGCTACCAAATAGAGGAGTATAAACTTTGCTTTGATATCAATTTCTATCCATTCAGTTTTTGAAACAGTAAAGAGCACAAAAGGCTGTAGAATGTATAAACATAGCCAGGTCCATCACAGACTCTGGCCTCTCATCCTTTGCAGATATCTATGAGGTGCTGCCTCCAGAGAGAAGCCAACTTCATAAGGACCTCCATCACCCTGGTTACAACCTCTTCTCATGCTGCCTTCAGGCAGAAACTACAAAAGCCTGAAAACCAGCATTTCCAACAGCCATACTCTTGAACCTCCCCTTGATACTAATCATCACTGCTTTGACAGCACAAAAGGGACAGTCTGCATGACTGGCAGTCACATTTTTTTCACTGATTTCTGTGAATATTATCTATCTTATGTGTTTATTGTCTCTTTTAACTTAATTCAATTAGTTTACTCTCATGGTTTATTTTCTTGTTTGGCTGCAGCAAGCTGGAATTTTGGTTAATATGTGCATTATTCAATGTGTAGGTCACTCACCTCATCATCTTCAATTCACATTTGACATCCTGATTGAAGAGTATTGTAGATGCTATGAAAGTTATTGTCTAAAAGCATGAAACAGTTTGGCTACATTGCATTGCAGGAATCTTGGCTCTGATCTTTTCACCATGCAAGCCATGACCAGCTGCAGGCAATACTTACAGACCTAAATGTGGTGGAGCATCTAATGATACCAGCTCTCACTGGAGTACAGGCAGAAGCCATGCACCTATGAGTGTTGCAGTGCGTCCTTTGACTTGGCTCAGCTTAGGTGTGGATGCCACTGTTACCAGAGGTTTTGAGGCTCTTCTGACATTTGACTACTCGCAGACTCTTAACCAACCTAAAGCACCTCCCTGGTGGTGGTGGGAAGGGGGAGGGGGGGAAGGAGTGGTAGTGGTGCTGTGTACTCTAAATTCACTTCTTCTTTCTCTAACTCAGTCCCTATGAGATGAGATTATTATTACAAGTACAATATACAGATACAATGAAACTATAGGGACGTAAAACATAACAACAAACAAAAATAAATGAGCACAATGTGCCACAAGAGAGACAAAAAGATGATAACTGAAACGAGATAGATAAATATTCATTGTTGCAATCGTGCAACAAAAAAAATGCTTTTCATCTAATGATATTAGGATCCAGACCTAATTCTCGGCTGCCACAGGTGGATGTGACTATTAATTGCACTTAATGCCTTCCTTTAAATAGCAAAAGTTCATTGTTGGTGTGCCTTTGTGCTGACTGACACAGCATGATGACCTATCCTGATGGTATTTCTTACTTAACGGAAGTACAAATTATTTCTGATTGCAAGTGATTCAAATCAGCAGAATGAAAGGAAGTTATGACAATATTTAGCATCTTTATGTAATTTAAGACTTTTTATGACTCTTCCATCAAATCTAATTTCCAGATTGTGAACACTTTTTTCACCATTTCTCGAAAAATCTTAGTACTGTACTGCAAAAAGGGCTTTTTAGATGCACTTTAAAATACAAAATGAATTTACCCTTGACCTTCAATTGTCATAACAAGCTCTTTATTGTAAATATTCAATTGGCATTGTAAATATTCAGCTAGTATTGCCTGTAGAGAATGTAATTATGGCAGGCTGCTTTTAATAGATAATCTTTAATATTTTTTTTCAAGCCATTGTGGAGAATATTTAATGTGTTATTGGGTTTTTTACTAGCTTTAACAATGGAGAAGCAGAACATGAGTTGAGGCATATATTCAAGACATTCAACAAAAGACCAGCGCTGTTTGAAATAAATAGAGCTGTGTGTGTCTTCAGCTGATCATTTAGATTTTTTTTTAACAAGCACATGTTGTTAAGAGTGAAAAGCTTACAAGTATCAGGTATGATCATATTTGAATTGATTTCATTATTATTTATGATTTGCTTGTCAATATATTAATAAGAATATTTTGTAAGAATATGTTCATAATTAATGCATTTATAATTTGTTCCTTCAAATTTGAAAGTGAGTATATTAAATGAGTAATCTAATCATAGATTGCTTTCATTAAAAGTACAACTTTTCTGTAGTTGGATATAAATGATACTTCAACAGTGTTTTATATTGAACACAATGAGTGTTTCTCTTCCAGCTTTCTTATTACTAACTGAGCATTGAGGAAAAGTGAAACTGCAGTTCAAAATTTTGAGTTTAGTTTGCAGAAATAGGTGCAATCTTTTTGAAAGTTTTTTGATATTCCAGATGACTAAGTATCAAGAAACAATACTAGTTTGAATTTTTGAAGGCTATTGTCTACTTTGAACAAGTCTGTATCAGATTCTCCCACCCTCTAGCTGGCAGATGCTGGTATTTACCTAATTTTGGGGTCAAAAGATGGGCGCCTCGTCAGAGGCAGGAGCCGATCACCAATTTTTCCAAGATTCTGCACTACTTCTCATGCAGTTAAGAATCCCTCAGCCCTCATCCTGCCCATCTAAGCTGCACCAAGGGTCTTTCGTGGACTTGAACTGTAGAAAGATAGAGCAGCTTCCTTGGACCGAACAGGATCCCTGTCCTAGTCTCAGTCTGAAGACGGACGTTGTGCCTAATTGCTTCCATGTATAATTATATTTATGAATCTTGAGGGAATCAAGGGATATGAAGTTTGTAAAAATAGTAGGCTGAAGTAAACAATCAGCCCATGATCTTATTGAATGGGAAACAGGAGCACCAAGCCAAATGCCAAATCGTGCTCTCTGATTCCCCCTTCCAGGAACATTGACATGAAAGACTTCTGTTGATCTTTTATTGCAATCCTTGAGGCTACCTTTTTCCCATTCTCTTAACCCCCCCCCCCCCCCCACAAAAAAAAGGATATTGCCAAGAAACAGCAGAGAAGATTTTCATATGAATCACTTGTGATATGAAGGAAACTATTACCACCAACACATATAATGATAGGTCACAGTGGGGGCTGTATGTAAGCAGGCAATTGCCAGAAAGCAGTTCGTTGAATGATCTAGATGTTAATATAAAACTAGAATGTGAGATAAAGCTGGCTAGAAATGTAAAAACAGATCAATTTTCTAATGACAAAATTTAAAAAAAAGAGCATTGATCCAGTTAAAATCGTGTCTGGGGAATTAATCATGGCTGAAATAGGTGTAAATTTGCAATAAGAAAAGGAGGGAACTCAGGAAAATTACAACCATCACAGAAGAGGTACTGAACAAATTATTGGAGCTGTGGGCTGACAAGTCAAGAGACTTGACTTCTCCAAGGATCTTAAAACTGGCTTATGAGGTAGTATTTATGTGGTTTTAATTTTCCTAAACTCTCTACATTCTGACTAGATCCTAATAAGCTTAGAAAATATCAAATGGATTGAAAAAGAAAAGAAACCAAAAAGTAGGAGACCATGGCCTGTTAATATTTTCCATATGACAGATACTAAATGCTATTATTAAAATCTGGCAGTTCAACAAACTTAGGTAATCGGGCAAAGTAAACAAGGGACCAATTGGCAGTTTACTGAAGGTTTTTAACAAAGTACATGTGTTGTGGATAAAAGGAGAACCAATGAATGTACTATTCTTTTATTCCCAGAAGCTATTTGATAAGGTGAAGCATCTAAGGTTATTGCAGAAAATAAAAGCTCATGGTGTGGAGAGCCACATATTTTGGCACAGGCAGAAGATTAATGGGCTTACAGGAAGCAGTTCCAGTTGAAATGTGTCTCATTCTGGTTGTCAATGGGGTAATTGGTCCCATGTGATAGGCATCAGTATTCAGGCCTCAGATTCTTTATAATTGATATTAATGCTTTGGATGAATCTGTGAAATGTGATGAAGAGATCATGTTAGGTCAAAAAGTAAGTTGTGAGAGGACACAAGGTGGCTATAAATTGGTATAGATAGATATAATGAGTCGGAAAAAAATATGGCAAATGGAATAGAATTGAAAACAATTAAATGTCTATTTTGGCAGGAAAAAAAAGTGAAAATCTTTTCTAAATAATCGGTGATCAGAGTTCTGTAAGGCAGAGAGGTATGGATTTTCAGGCAAACTATTTGTGAAAGGGCAAGTAATTGAAAAAGCTGGAAGCAGTTCAGAAGCTCAATGGACCAACAAGAAGTGGTGGTTTATCTTATGAGGCAAGATTGGATGGACTGGATTTGTATCTGCTTGAATTTAGAAGAGTGATCCAGAATTTGGGTTCACTGGTTAAAAATATGGATCTTCCAATTAAGACAGTGTTGAGGTGATTGTTTTTTTTCCTCTTTGGAAATGTCTTCCTCAAAGGACAGTGAAAGCACTCTGAATATTTTTAAGGCAGACAGAGATAGATTCTTTGTAAGTGAGAACAATGAGTTGACTTGCAGTCAAATCATCCGTGATCTTAATGAATGGTGGAGTATGCACAAAGAGCTAGTTAGCCATCACCTTCCCCCAATTTGCTCCTTGTGTGTTGATGTTTTGTTGAAATGCTACAAACCTTAAAGTTATGTAATATTCAAAAGGGATGGCATATCTGGCTTTTAAAAGTTAATTTTGCAAGGAATGTGGGAGCGATGCTACAGTTCAAATTCTTGAAAAAAAAATAAACATAATGTTTGACTGGGGATTTTCCTCTCTCAAATCCCTGTAATTCCATTCTCTATGAAATAATTGTTAATCCTATTCATGAGATTATTTAATTCTGATGTATTTGTTCAAATTCTTTCTTATTTGAATAAATAGGTTGTTGCTCAAATGTCAAATCAGTAATCATCATTCCTTTAAGCTCTGTAATTCCTGGGGATTTGTAAACATTCTCAAGGGTCTCCATACATTCCAATATTGACAATAGTGTTGAACCAAGCTGTGCCTCTGTTCTAATCCTGGTTGGGTCATCATTGACCTCTTCAATTTTTATGTTGGCCAACATTTATAAAGGTTGTACATTTTATTATTAAACCTGTCATTTACTGATGATGTCTGCTGTTCCCTAAATTTTGTGATTAATGGCAAAGGGACAGAGCTCAGTGCTGATCTTGAAAAATATTGTTCACCAAGATACACCTTCGATTTCCTCTTTTCTGACGTTACTTGCACGGAACCTATGGCAACCAATTCTGAGACAGACAGTGGATAGGATGATCAGTCAGTAAGATTGAAAGGCAACAAGGTAGGAAGTGAAATGCAGGGAACAAAATACACTTAAATCAGTGGATAAAATATGAAATCTCAATTGGGGAAAACATATGGGTTAAGGGATAGATATGACAGTGAGCGAGAAAGAACGTTCACAATTGATGGTGCGCATAGAAGGCACCAAAAGGTTTGAACAGAAAAAAATATTGTTTTCTTGAAGCCAAGTTTCAGATGAAAGACATCTAGAAGTGTTATAGATTGTCAACTTGGTAATTTTCTCCAAAAAAGTTGTACTCCACTCCCCTATTAAGTTGTGAAATTATGAGTTTAAATGCAGCATTTGACGCTGACGAATTGACTAGATCACAAAACATTAGAATCCTTATTTGGAGCAGAATGGTTCTAAAGGTCAAATGTGATATGTTCATTTGGACTCCATGAGGATAATTAGAAAACACAGAGGTTCCTATGAAGTTAATCTCTCCATTCTACATGCCATGGTTTTCTTGTTGAAATAGCCTGGCTGGCTTCCAGGACTCTCAAAAATAAATCTTCAGTATTTCGATGTCAGTGCTTTGGTGAAGAGACTCCAGCTAATTGGAGGAAGCTGGTTGATGCGATACTTGAATTGAATTCAATTACAATAAAAACTGTATGCATGGAATGGATATTTGTACAGACAAGCAACTATTGGCAGTCCCAAATAGCATGCATTATAATAGGGACCATCGAGTCTGCGCCTTCAAATACCAAGATCTGAAGCTTGGAATTTTCTTTCTAAACCTCTTCACCGATCTTTATCTCTTTCAATGTTGTCCTGAAATCTATGTCTTTGATCAATGCTGAAATTGCCTTGTAAAGCTCAGTGCCTATTTTTGGTTGATAAGGTTCTGCGAGGGTCTGCTTTCCTAAGACGCTATAATTAAAAGATGATGTTATCTTGTGTGATGAAGAAAGAGAATGGGAATGGCACAAAGGTGAGGGAAGATTTGCTATGAGTATGGTGCAGTGGCTGTAACTGGTGAAAATAGTGCTCTGTTCAAGGATGAAGAGCAAAAAATTGTTTTTGCCTTTCTGCTTTGACAACCTTCCAATGCTAAGCTTAACATGGGCAGCAAGCTCAATGAAAATAAATGTAAAAAGTAGCAGATTGCGAGAGGAAAATTACCGAATATTCCACCCGTCCATCCTTACAATAGTGGATGCCAGCCCCAGAGCAAGAACAAGGATGGTTCAGCTCCTTCACGCACATCACTGGATCCATCTTTCAATTCTAAAATTAATTCATACACTTCTCACAGTTGTTTGTTCAGTCATCCTTTTACCTAGTTTATCTTCAATTTCATGGACCTTAATCCTCTCGATTAATTTGTTACGTGGGCCATCTTATCAAAAAGTAGGTCAAAAGTTTTCAAAGCATGAATTTCATCGGGTTCTTGAGGGATAATGGAAAAACTGCCTAAGGGAATAAATTGAGGATACAGGAAGAGTAGGGCTGATGTTTTATTTTAGCTACCTAGGTGTTCTTTCCAAAGCTTCTAGTTATTTGATCAAGATGCAAAGTTATTATTAGTTTGAACCACAATTCCTGTTCCCTACCTGTCACCTGATCTTGATGCATTGATTCTGCAGAAGGTACTTACAGATAATTGAGAAACAACTATCTGGGTCAATACTTTTAGTTTCCCCATTGTGTACAGATGACAATCCAGAAGTGTTTCTTTCTCAAGTCCTTTTCACCTCAAACTCTATTTTATAGCAACAAATGTAAAGTATTCCCTTATCCAAATTAGGTAATGCTTTAGGACAAAAAAAGCCAATATAATTATTTATTTTAAGAGAGATAATCTTTTGGATTTTTACTAATGTAACAAAAAAGACACAATTTTTGGTCACTTTCTGGATCATTATGTGAGAAATGTGATTTTAAATTACTGACAAGAGCCATAAAAATCTTTTAAAACTATTTACCATTCTTGGTTATTTGCAATGATAATCAAGATCTTCTGCTTAAAATTCACTATTAATATCCATGAATTTGAATAAAAATAATCTTTCAACTCCCACTAGAGGAAAAAAATTAGCAGAAATACTTAAAGAAACCAAGGGAAGGGCAATTTTTGTGGGATCAATGAAGCTAATTTGCGATGCTACAGTCTGTGATAAAGATGGGATTGTTTGGATGACTTTGGACTAAAAGAAATAATTCTACTTGCCCAAAAATTCTGTGTTCATCTGGTACTGGGAAAAGATTAATCGCACACAGTGAGCCAAGCATTTGTTTTCCTTTTCCTGTACTATCCAATTTTTCGATCTGATATTTTTATTCACTGATTCATTCCATTTAACTTTGCTGATCTGGGGATTGCCACTTATTTTTAGTGATAACACTTAATTGATAATAAATCCTCTTTCAGAGCCACTTACAATTATGAAAGCTTGTGGAAACATTGATTTAATGTTTATGTACACACTCTGTCACTTTATTGCATATACCCATGTAACTCACATAGCTAAAGCATATACTTTCCCAGCAAAATCCATCTGAATTACAAGCAATAAATATGTGTATACCACCCCCACCACTCCCACAATTGTGGTACTGTTTTGGAAAAAACTGTTTTTCTTGTCGAATAATTAAAATTTAATGCAAGAATAATGTTTATCAATGCAGGAAGTAAATGCTTTGTGAGATCTTTAAGTTAATATCTTATAAAACTAAGCACCATAATATTTCACATGCCAACAATATTAATCACCCTCAAAAGCAAACAATATAGTCCCAATTGCAATACACATCTTCTTGTCCAGAATCTGGGATTGTCAGCTAGTGCCCCCATTCAACTTCTATCGAAAATTGATTTATGTAAAAAAAAACAAAAGAAGGTCACAATTTCAATCGAACCAGCAGTTTTACTTTCTATAAAATGCATGAACAAGTAGGATATAATTTACAACCAATGCTGGCCACTTCCCAGGATATACAGTGCATGAAAAATACACAACTTTATAGGTATTGAGTCAGAGCTTCATTCACTCATTTAATTTAAAATGAAAGTTTTTAAAAAAACTGAAGGTGCTGGAAATCTGAAATAACACAAAATCCTGGATGTAGTCAGCAGGTCAGGGAGCAACTGTGGAAAGGGAAAAAGTTTAACATTTCAGATTGAAAAGCCTTCATCAGCATTTTCTGTTTTCATTTCACATCTTATTTTATTGACATACCATCAGGTTAAAAACCTCAAGAGAAAGCAAACATTTCTGACAACCTAAGAAGCAGTGATACAACATTTCATTTGGAATCTTTTAATCATTTCAAAGCTAACAGAACTTGTGTCAATAGTTGTTTTTACTACAGGTAACTTCTTTTCACGAAGATTTATGGAGGGGTAATGTCCACGTCAGCTGCAGGCTCGTTTGTGGCTGACAAGTCCGATGCGGGACAAGCAGAAGCGGTTGCAAGGGAAAATTGGTGGGTGGGGGTTGGGTGTTGGGTTTTTCATCCTTTGTCTTTTGTCAGTAAGGTGGGCTCTGCGGTCTTCTTCAAAGGAGGTTGCTGCCCGCCGAACTGTGAGGCGCCAAGATGCACGGTTTGAGGCGATATCAGCCCACTGGCGGTGGTCAATGTGGCAGGCACCAAGAGATTTCTTTAGGCAGTCCTTGTACGTCTTCTTTGGTGCACCTCTGTCACGGTGGCCAGTGGAGAGCTCGCCATATAGCACGATCTTGGGAAGGCGATGGTCCTCCATTCTGGAGACGAGACCTACCCAGCGCAGTTGGATCTTCAGCAGCGTGGATTCAATGCTGTCGGCCTCTGCCATCTCGAGTACTTCGATGTTAGGGATGAAGTCGATCCAATGAATTTTGAGGATGGAGCGGAGACAACGCTGGTGGAAGCGTTCTAGGAGCCGTAGGTGATGCCGGTAGAGGACCCATGATTTGGAACCGAACAGGAGTGTGGGTATGACAACGGCTCTGTATACGCTTATCTTTGTGAGGTTTTTCAGTTGGTTGTTTTTCCAGACTCTTTTGTGTAGTCTTCCAAAGGCGCTATTTGCCTTGGCTAGTTTGTTGTCTATCTCGTTGTCGATCCTTGCATCCGATGAAATGGTGCAGCCGAGATAGGTAAACTGGTTGACCGTTTTGAGTTTTGTGTGCCCGATGGAGATGTGGGGGGGCTGGTAGTCATGGTGGGGAGCTGGCTGATGGAGGACCTCAGTTTTCTTCAGGCTGACTTCCAGGCCAAACATTTTGGCAGTTTCCACAAAACAGGACGTCAAGTGCTGAAGAGCTGGCTCTGAATGGGCAACTAAAGCGGCATTGTCTAAAAAGAGTAGTTCACGGACAAGTTGCTCTTGTGTCTTGGTGTGAGCTTGCAGGCGCCTCAGATTGAAGAGACTGCCATCCGTGCGGTACCGGATGTAAACAGCGTCTTCATTGTTGAGGTCTTTCATGGCTTGTTTCAGCATCATGCTGAAGAAGATTGAAAAGAGGGTTGGTGCGAGAACACAGCCTTGCTTCACACCATTGTTAATGGAGAAGGGTTCAGAGAGCTTATTGCTGTATCTGACCTGACCTTGTTGGTTTTCGTGCAGTTGGATAACCATGTTGAGGAACTTACCTAAAGCCATTTCACCTCAACGATCTGGCTGAAGATAGTACACAATGATTCCCTTCCTGCCATGTGCCAGACAGTCCATCTCACCAATTGAAGGAAGCTCATGTGCCAGTTCAGTCCATGTGCCAGACAGTTCATCTCGCCAATTGAAGAAAGCTCATGAGTTTTCCAAAGTCAAACCAATACTTCTCTAATAACCAATGCCACTAAAAGTACATTAAATCTTCCCTTGAATTATTGTTGTTTATAAAATATCATTCTGCTTATAAGAGCCAAGAATGCTCTGGGGAATGTTGACAATTCTGGAGCAGACACAATCATTTCAATGGTGATTGTACAGCCATGTGGAATCTAATTAAGTTCCACTTTTGCATGTAATTATATTTGCAGAATTGATTTACGTTCCTTAATTGTTGTTATGTGCCTTGTGTGCCTTTTTGTTTTTTTAATCTTAGAGTAGATTTTTAAGTGTGTTTCCAAATACAGTATATTCTCAGCCATCTGCATTCTTTGCAAATGGAGGGTGATAATTGCTTGCCTGTGACAGTTGCATGAGAATTGCACAAAATAACATTGTACATCATAGACTATTTATTGTCTTCAATGCATAAACCTTTAAATAAATTGCAAATTAAATGCTACCTCCTTACCCTTTTAAAATCACATTCTTTTACAGGTTCACTGCAATTCTATAGTTTCAGTCTAAGCCATATCAATGTTTTTAACACAGAAATCCCGTGATATTCCCATAAGAAAGACCCGGCATTAAGCCAGCTCTGGTTATTTACAATGACCCAAACAATGACGGCATAATGCAGAGAGAAAAGAGACGGAACGTGTAACTCAACAGTATCAGCATCTAGTGTCACACGTATCATACTGTATTTGACGGCATGTTACGCCCACTTTTTTCCCCCCAAAATGGCTCAAAAATATCCCCTGGTCTTAAATGCAAATTTGAAATTAGGGTGATAATGATGAGTAATGCCGAAAATAATCACTGTTACTCACTCGCGTCACTGACCCGCACTGGTCATTGTTGTGTTGAGAAAGTGTCAGTGAGGGAAAATTGTAGCAGGAATAAAACACACACGTGCATAATTTATAAAAGAGCATGGGGAAATCTACTGCAAGTATTGATCTATAGCAGTGGATTTCAAACTTTTTCTTTCCACTCACCTGTTACCTTAAGCAATCCCTATGCCATAGGTCCTCTGTGATTAGTAAGGGATTACTTAAAGTGGTATGTGAGTGGGAAAACAAAAATATGAGAACCACTGCTCTCGACCAAATTGTTACGGAAAGAAAAATTGTCATTAGTCCATTTGGAGTTATGAAATCGTGCACATAACGAGTCAATTAGGTACAATTAAAACAGTGGTTTTCAAACTTCTTTCCACTCACATGCCACCTTAACTAATCCCTTACTAATCACTGATATTTATCATTGGGGGCTAGTGGCAGGTTGTCGGGGGTTGGGGGCAGCGGGACGGTGGGTTTCAAACTGTTCAAGCTGAGGACAAACCCACAGACTAGCCTGCACACAGCACAAGGTGACTAAAGACACCTGGGGACAGCTGAGAGTAGGACGGAGGGATCAGTATATGGGCTGGTCTTTTATCACAATGCTACTCCCTAATACTAATCTGCTCTCCCTTAATAGCTAGTGTGTCAGTGATTGTCTTGAATACATTCACACCCTCCTTCTGTTGAGTTCCAGATTCAGTTCTGTTTGAAACATACTTTTTATCTTATTCATGAATGATGAAGCCCTATTTTGCATATATATTCCACATCTATCCTGTCAAGTCCATGACTTATGAATTAAATCATCTCTTATTCTCCTCCCAGCAACAAAGCAGTGTTTCACCCACCTAACGAAATGGTGAGTCTAGTAGAGGATGCATCACTGTTTCACCACCAGCTCATTTCATCTACAGCTCATTTCAGAATTATGGGAGCATGAATAGACACCCAAGATGGGCTAAACCCAAGGTAACTGCCGGTCAGGTATTCCCTAGTGAACTACTCACTGTCGGTCAGATCGATTCTGCCTTTTACAGGCATAATTACATGCCGGGAGAAAGCGGAACAGTGGTATTTTTATTAAAAAGATTTTTCCTGTTGTCCTACTTGCATGTTTTGTCCAAGTTTTAAATGAGAAGGATAGGTCTTGTCCTCAAGTTGAGATTCTAAATTGGAGTGAGGCCAATTTTGTGGAATGAGAAAGGATCTAGGAAGAGTGGATTGGGATAAGTTGTTTTCTGGCAAGGATGTGTTCTGTAAGTGGAAGGCCTTCAAAGACAAAATTTTGAAAGTGCAAAGTTTACACATACCTGTCAGGATTAAAAGCAAAGTTAAGTCATAGGGAACTTTGGTTT
Source organism: Narcine bancroftii (assembly GCF_036971445.1). NCBI lineage: Eukaryota > Metazoa > Chordata > Chondrichthyes > Torpediniformes > Narcinidae > Narcine > Narcine bancroftii. The sequence goes on from NC_091473.1 coordinate 34,594,628, forward strand.
TCAAGGGATATTGGCGATCTGGTTAAGAAGAATAGACAGGTGTACAGCGGGGTATAGGCAATAAGTTGCAACTGAGGTATTAAAAGAATATAGAAAATGTAAGAAACTACTTAAGAAGGTGTTACAAGCCCAAAGGACTCCAAAACCCAGCGGCAATAGACATTCACCAAGACAAGTAGTTACATAAACAAAAGTTGTTTTTAATTATCTTCAAACATGAAAACAGAATCAAACTTAAACTTATCTCTATACTTAACTAACCCAAATTAACCCCCTTCTAATTCTAAGCGCACGTGTATGGTGTGTGTGTAAATTTAAGAAAGGTTCTTTGGTTCACAGTTCAATTTCACTTCTTCTTCCAAGTACTCTGGTTGCAGGCAATTCTTATACTGTACACAGAATTTAATTTTGGTGTTCGAAAGGTAAATGTTTACCGCTCAGGAAGTTTCTCATAGGGTTTGCAGAGAGAAATTTGTTGTTCCCGGATTTCCACAGCTGAGGTACCACCATTAGTCACCTCATTGTCTCGCTGATGAAACTTGCCCCATCAGGGTTCTCCAGATGGTAACCTCTTTCTTTCAGGCTAATATAGAATTCCTTTCTGTTCTGCTTATTCCAAGAGTAACTGCAGACAGATAGCACTTTCAGCCATCCACCACTCTGGAACTTTCTGTTTCCAACCAGCATTTCCTGGCTTTCACTGTTCAGCTGGTGTCAGTGTCACACACATTGACTGAGAGAGCTCATTGAGCTTGGTCTCACCTCTCTCTCTCTTTCTCTCTCTCTTCAACTGCCAGGAAGCCCATGTCACTCTCTCACTTGCAAAACCCCCCACCTTCTTCAGCAAACAACAGGAGTTATCCTTCTCCTCCCATTTGTTGTCTTGGATAAACAAAACCCAGGAGTAACCTTTCTGTGAGCATTTTTAGGTACTTGCAAACAGCCAGTTTGTCTCTTCCAAGACAATGGTCTATTCATTTCATGACATCATTTCAATTAGCACCTACTTGTGAAATGTGCATAGCATTCTCCATAGTTTTTGCAATGTTCCTGAATATGAATTTTTCAGTCTTTTAAATAAGATCTGTTTTAAAATGTGTGCATGTATGTAACCCACTGTAATCTTACCAAATTCCTCCCAATATTCATCCATTACAAAGGAAATCAGGAAGGCAAAAAGAAGACATGAGGTTGATTTGGCAGATAATGTGAAGGTAAATCTGAAGGGTTTCTACAAGTATATTTAGAGTCAAAGGATAGTAAAGGACAAAATTGGGCCTCTAGAGGATCAGAGTGGTCAACTATGTGTCGAGCTTCACAAAATGGGGGAGATCTTAAAACACAGTTTTTTTTTGCATCAGAATGTATTCAGGAAACGGGCATAGGGAAACAAGCAGTTGAGTCATGGACCATATAGAAATTAAAGAGGAGGAGGAGCTTGCTGCCTTACCGTGAATAAAGGTAGATAAATCCCACGGGCCTGACATTATATGACTAGTGTTGAAATTGCAGGGGCCCTGGCAGAAATATTTAAAATGTCTGATCCACAGGTGAGGTGCCAGAGGACTTGGGGGGGGAGAGGGTAGCTCATGTTGGGTGATGAGCCTGATATCAGTAGTAGGTAAATTACTGGAAGGAGTTCTGAGGATCAAAATACAAGTATTTGGACAGTCAAGGGCTGATTAAGGATAGTCAGGATGGCTTTGTACATGGTAGGTCAAGTTTAACAAATCTTGTAGTGTTTTTTTCAAGGAGGTTACCAAGAAAGTAGATGAAAAAAAGACTGTGACTGTTGTCCACATGGACTTTAGTAAGGCCTTTGACAAGGCCCCACATGGGAGGTTAGTTCAGAAGTTTTAGACACCAAGTCTACATGTAGAGGTTGTAAACTGGATTCAAAATTAGCTGAATTGGAGGAAACATAGAGTGGTAGTAGACTAGAGGCCTGTGATTAGTGGTGTGCCTCAGAGATCTGTGCTAGGACCGTTGTTGTTTGTTGTCTATATCAATGATCTGGATGATAATGTGATAAATTGGACCAGCAAGTTTGTTGATGACACAAAGCACGGAGGCATTGTGGACAGCAAGGAAGACCAACTGGAAAAATAAGCCAGAAAATGGCTGATGGAATTTAATGCAGAAAAGTGTGAGGTGTTGCATTTTGGAAAAACAAACCAAGGTAGGACATACACAGTAAATGTTGCGGTACAGAGGAGTGCAGATGAACGAAGGGATCTGGGAATACAGATACATAGTTCCCTGAAAATGGCATCACAGTTGGACAGGTTTATAAAGAATAGTTTTGGCATCTTGGCCTTCATAATTCAAATCACTGAGTATAGGAGTTGGGATGTTATGTTGAAGTTGTTTAAGTCATTGGTGAGGCCAGATTTGGAATATTGTGTGCAGTTCTGGTCACCTAACTACAAGAAGGATATCAGTTAGATTGAAAGAGTGCAGAGAAGATTTACTAAGATATTGCCGGGTCTTCAGGAGTTGAGTTACGGGGGAAGATTAAACAGGTTAGGACTTTATTTCTTGGAGCATAGATGAATGAGGGGAAATTTGATAGAGGTTTACAAAATTATGAAGGGTTTAGACAGAGTAAATGCGAGTAGGCTCTTTTCACTTAGATTAGGAGAAGTAAATACAAGAGGTCATGGCTTTAGGGTGAAAGGGGAAAGGTTTAAGGGAACATTAGGGAGATCTTCTTCACTCAGGGAGTGATGGGAGTGTGATGAGCTGCCATCTGATGTGGTAAATGCGGGCTCACTTTTAAGTTTTAAGAATAAATTGGATAAATACATTGATGGGAGTAGCCTGGAGGGTTATGGACTAGATGCAGGTCAATGGGACTAGTGAAATAATATTTTGGCACAGATTAGAAGGGCCAAATGGCCTGTTTTCTTTGGTGTATTGTTCTATGGTTCTACTTCACAGCTACATTGATAACAATTGTGGGAAAATTATGTAATTCAGCTGCAAGTGTAGCAGGCATGAGCATCACAACTCTGAATAGGTCTGCATCTTGCAGTCTTCTCTGCTATTCATGAAGATAGTGGCTGATTCTCTACCTTGTACCATTTTCCTTCAAAAGATTGCTTGATTCTCTCAATGTCCAGAAATGTATTGATCTGTTTTTTAAATCAATTTGATCAAGATCCTTCAGGCTATAGAAATCCAACGATTCACCATCCTGAGAGTGAACGTATTTCCAGATCAGAAACAGCAAGCCAAACAAGGTCCTGATGAAGCAAGTTGACCCCAAAATGTCAACTTACACCCTTTTGCCTCCAGAGTCCTTCCTATGGTTCTGTTTTCAATCCAAATTCCAGCATCTTTTCTGAACAAATTTCTTGTCACATCTGTTCTCGGTGGCCTATTCCTTTGATTGAGACAGAACCTTAGACTCCTCAGCACCCTATTCCGTTTATTTTTACCACCTTTACGTTCATTTATATGTTTGCTGTATATCTGCAAAGTGACTCCATTTTCAAGCGAATGTCAACCTGCATGATGTTTTGATTGATGTCATGCAGAGGTGTTTTAATGGAGAAAATTCTAGGTTTATCAACATTTTAAATAACTAAAACAAAATTGGTTTTGTTCTGTGAATAATTTGGGCCTCAATATTATCCAGTGTTTTTAGAGACTCCGTAAATCAGCCACTCTTAACTTTATTTTTTCTCTATGACTCACTTTGGACTCTGCTCGAAATTTATGCCCCCTTCCCTGTGAAGCAGTTAAGTTTAGTTAGTTTCTTCAGTTCTTCTCTCCTATCAATTACATAAAAAGCATTTTTTTTTAAATTATGATTTCAGTCCATGCCCCTCCATCTCCTTAAATGTGCTGTGACCCATGTGGGTGGGCGAGGGATGGGAGTGGCTTGTGGCCCCCATTGAGAGTGGCTGCTTTAAACCATGATGCTTGTGTGAATTTGTCGTTCTTGTCATTAACTAGAGCACATAGGTGCAAAGTAAGCAAACTATTAGATTTAAGCAATCATGGCATTGATTATTTATTTTCTTTGAATTAGTATGTTTGTGCTTCTGTATGATTAATATCTGTTAAATTCCCCTGATCTTACAATTAAAAAAAAATCATTTAAAAGTCCCAAGGGCTTGCCAGTAGATGAAGTTTGGTCAGTTTTTATGTGCAAGGATCATAAAACCCCTTTACAATGCAGCCCCAACCCCTCTTAATGTTGGATTTCTTTGAGTTAAATATATTCTTGCAGGAGATCATGATGTAATCAATAGACATCCAATATGAAAGAAATCATGCAAAGGCTCCTCCCTCCAAGAAAGAAAGCCATCTCTATCCTTAAGAGAAGATATTAATCATATTGTGATTGACTAGATTTAGCAATTAATTAGATAAATTAGGAATACGAATAATCCTAATTAAAAATAGATCATTTCTTTCAGTCCATGTTGTTTAATTTGAAAAATCATAACGCTTCCCAGATTCCACAAAACATTATATTAATTTGAAACCCTTTTTTAAATAGAAATAGACTCTAGATGGCAATAACATCACAAAAAAATGTCACTGAATGCCACAACATAACTGCACTTTCTTTCATATCCAGCGTGATAAACCACTGTTGCGCCATGATTGGGTGCTGCCAGCTGGACACACCTCCTGAGACTGATCCTACCCATAACCCATTGCATGTTCCCCTTTCTCTTTGTTTGATGGTAGTTCCTGTCTTTAGTTCATAAAAGCCTGATACTTACACAATATTTTTGTGATTATTGATGATATGTCATCCAGGGTACACAAGAAGTAATACAGTATTTCCCCAGAAGTAACATAAAGAAAATAATGGTATGGGAACTTAGTAATATCAGTAGAATTAGGAGGTAGTTTCTTTTAGAAATGGCCACTGCACAATTAGGGAGTACTGGCATTCATTTTCTTGACATTGATTTTTGTAAACAGCCTTATTTTTCAAATGAAACTTTTAGAAATTCATGCTGCAGGCAATGTTGTATATCAGTAATTTTGTTTTTGCAGGTAAGCAGTTGATTTAGTTTTCTAAGAATTCTAAATTAAATTGTGTAGATGCCATTTAGTATTTTATTTCTCCTCTGTGCCATTTTTAAAGTTAAAGTAAGTGGAAAATTATGGAACATTGCAGTAATGTGGCAGTATTAGATGCCGTTGTGTTTCTTCATTGTAAACATCTACACTTTTGTATTGAATTGACTACCAGCTTGGTTTATGTGTGTTGTTCCAAAGTCCTGGCTGATATTTGTGCCTTAGCTAACATCATCAAAAATGCAAAGACCTCAAAAATGAGTGTGCCTCATGCCATATAGCTGAAACCCCACCCCAGGAATACCCAGGCACCCTTTAGTCAGAAGAAATGCTGGGGGGATGGTGGCAGGGGAGAGGTTGGGTGGTTGGGGGAACAAACCTCACCTGTCAAAGCTGTCAATGCTTTGTAATAGTATTCAAATATCTCAATTTCAGAAATGTTTAAAATCTTGTCAGATGACTAAAAAGTGTAAAAAATTGTTTTGAAACGAGGAAGAATAATTTAAGTTGAACACGATTAAATTGTTAAAAATAAGATTGAAACAAAATCTTGCCTTTTTTTCTGATCTGTAGGTGGAATGAGCGTTCTGATCATGTGCAATCTAGCTTAGGATCAGAGAAGCAGATTCTCCTACATTATGCTGAGGAATTCCAGCAGGATCTTCCTTCAGTCATGGAGAAGAGTGGCAGATGTGCTGAAAACTCTCACTCAGCACTTCCTGTACATTAAATATGTTCTAGTAAGTCTGGGACTTTAATACCAGGAACAACTGGTGATCTTAACAGGCATGGTGTGGTCCAAGAAATGTTGCAAGTGTTCAGGGTATGAGATTTGTTATTGTCCGATTTAGGTTGGTAATTAATTGTTTACATTTCACGAAAAGTAAAATATTCATTGGAAACTATCTTGTATTTAATGTTTTCAAACTTTAACATTTAGTCAAAACATGGGTATTATTGGTCAAAGTGTCCATGTGCTTGTTCTATGTCATGTTTCTGCCCTCGACTTTAGCAGTAAATTCAAAAAGCGCAGGTTGATAAATTGTAGCTAATTGAAAGAAATTGATAGCTGATTAGACTGAACTCAGAAGATATTTAAATATATTAATTATAGAATTATACCCCATTACTAGGGTTATGTTCCTCGTGCTAATAATCTAGCTGTGCTTTAATAATCATTTGATGTCAAAATTCTGCACTGTGACCTGTTACTCGATTATAGATTACAAATCCAAGTTTTAAAGGCTTTAAACACAGATGAAGTTTTGTCCAAACCATCATTTGTTGATTTTTTTTAAAAACTCTGAATATAAGAGAATCAGATATTAGGCAAAATCAGTTGGATTTAATTACTTCAATTAAAATATTAGGCACAATGACACAGTTAATAAAGGGCTGCCTCGGAGCACTAGAGATAAGAGTTCAGTCCTCAGCTTGGGCGCCTCCTGTGCAGAATTTGCATGTACTCCCTGTAAGCATGTCGGCTCCCTCCAGTTTCTTTTCACTGCCCAACACTGCATGTTGGTTGGGAGGTTAAAAGGCCACTTTATATTGCCTCGAGTGTACAAAAAAGGGGAGATTTGATGAGAATGTGCGGAGCATAAAATAGGATTTAATGAAATGAAAGGTTGGTGCCTAGTGTGGGCATAAGGGGTCAAAGTGCCTGTTTCATGCTGTCTCTCTAAATGTATATGGTTCTAAAAGGTATGAAAATAAAAAGAGTGTCAGTTTTTCTGAAGAAGAGAATGGTGAAAAATGTTACTTGAGCAATTTCAGTATTACAATTTAAACCTGTTTCAAATAAAAATTTAAATGGAATTAAGTGTAACGTTTTTAAGTGCTATCACCGCAAGGATACATAATCACCCCTTTTATTGATTATTATTCTCTGTTCAATTCTGCAAGAGCATTTCTGTGGAAATCTCAAAATTGTTCTCAGTTGGCATAGCCCGAGAAGTGTCACATGTCTTAACAAATGAGATCAGGATTGGGGCATGTTTTAGGAACAGAATGGACACAGCTTTACTCTTCAAAGTTTAGCACAGTATATCCTGTCACCGTTTGGTTAAACTTTCCCACTTCATATCACAAATCTAGGTTATATTTCTTCCCTGCCTTCTGCTCTTTATTTTTTTTCTTTGGAAAACTGGAAGTAAATATTTGATGTGGAGATAAACAGTTAATATCTTAAGTCAGTGGCCTTTAATCAGAACTTTTCTAAGGAAGTTTGTTACCTTCATGGTTAAATATTTCAACAACTAATGGATCGGGCCAAATTTCATCTTAAGAGTGAGCCATTAGATCTCAAGGACTCAGTTTTTAATTACTGACTCAAGGTGGATCAGCTACTCTTTCCTGAAATCGTATTCCACAATCTGAAATTATATTTAAAGTGCCCTCAGACTGGAAAGCAGCATAAAATGGGCAGAATTTCTGTATCTGATGGCTGTTCACCACTCCTTGCCAATTTCCACGTGTTGGCATCAAACTACTAATGCTCACTGGCTGGGGGAGTGGGTGGGTTGCACATGTAATTCTGTAACAGCAAGAAAAGAATGTCCTCAGCTTTCACTATTTTGTACGTGCATAACATTTGATGGGCTTTCACAATGAAGTTTACTAGCATACTTAACAAGCTGTTCACACTCATCCTTGCATATACACATTTATTTAAAGGTCAGAAAATGTTAGAGAAAGTCAGTAAAATGCTGCAAATGCAAAATTTCCTTGCAAAAAGGTTTTATCAAGGTAACTATCAGGATAATAAGGGTGAATTGAGTGGAAGATTGTGCATCTGGATTTTTGAAAGACTTAGGAAAATAAGAGCAGATTCAGGCCACTCAGCCCTAAAGCCTCCTGTGCCATTTAACACAATAATAGATGATCACCCCCAGGCCGCATCTCCTTTGCTGTGTCTGTTCTCCAGAACCCAAAATTCCCTTATCTTTCAAAATTATATCTTACTTCCTCCTGAAATATCCTCAATGATCAAGACTCCACAATAGAGAATTCCAGAGATGCACCTCTCTCTGTGAGGAAAACATCTCCACACACCTGAGTTTCGATGACCATCCCTTAATTTAATGAGATGCTGATCAAAACTTGTTGCACAAAATAAAGGCTCACAGCGTTTTGGCCAAAATGAATTAAGGAATGGTTAAAGGGGAGAAAGCAGAGAGTAGTATTAATTGGGATTATTTTCCAGCTGGCAGCTTCTTACAAGTTGCATATTAATCATTTTTGCAGTTCACTTAGAGTATATGTTGAGAGAATTTTAAATTTAAATTTAGGCATACTGCACAGTAACAGGCCCTTTTGGCCCACAGCCTGTGCTGCGTAATTATACCCAATTAACCCTAAACCCCGTACATTTTTGAAGGGTGGGAGAAAACGGGAGTATTCAGAAGAAACCCCACACAGACATGGGAAGAACATACAAACTCCTTAAAGACAGTGACAGGTTCGAACCCCATTCCCTAGCGCAGTAAAAGCCACTATGCTGCAGAAAACATAAGTATTGTTAAGACCATGCCCGTAATACTGCAGGTTTTCTTTTTGGCTTGACTTCGCGGACGAAGATTTATGGAGGGGGTAAAAAGTCCACGTCAGCTGCAGGCTCGTTTGTGGCTGACAAGTCCGATGCGGGACAGGCAGACATGGTTGCAGCGGTTGCAGGGGAAAATTGGTTGGTTGGGGTTGGGTGTTGGGTTTTTCCTCCTTTGCCTTTTGTCAGTGAGGTGGGCTCTGCGGTCTTCTTCAAAGGAGGTTGCTGCCCGCCAAACTGTGAGGCGCCAAGATGCACGGTTTGAGGCGTTATCAGCCCACTGGCGGTGGTCAATGTGGCAGGCACCAAGAGATTTCTTTAGGCAGTCCTTGTACCTTTTCTTTGGTGCACCTCTGTCACGGTGGCCAGTGGAGAGCTCGCCATATAACACGATCTTGGGAAGGCGATGCAGGTACCAAGACTAAATATGCCTAATGAAGAGAATACATGAAAAATATTAAAAAAAGATGCTGGAAATCTAAAGTAAAAATGGCAAATGCTGGAAACACTTAACAGGTCAGATAGCATCTGTGGAAAGAAAATCAGAGTTAATCTTTCATGGTGAAGACCATGCATCAGAACTAGGAGAAAACAAACTAGTTTTAAGTTTGGGAGAAGATGAGGAAGGGGTGGATAGGACAAATGGAAAATTTCTGGAAGGTGATTTCAGGGTTGCCAAGGGGCTAAATTGTAAATGAGATCATACAAATAACAGATTAATGAAGATAATTAGAGAGAGAACATAAACGAAGGAATATAAAAGCTGGAAAATCCATAGCTTCTGGAAATTCCCAGCAAAGGAGAAAGGAAAACGGACTCAATCTTAAAAATGGATGAAAATCACCTGAAGTAGTCAGTTCTGAAACAGGCAGAGGAAAGCAAGTTACTGTAAGATGAGGATTTTAATATTATGGTTGGATAGCTGTAGTATGCCCAGAGAGATGAGATGTTATTGTTCCTCAAGCCAATATTGTATCTTGTTAAAATAGTTCAGGAGACCATTGACAGACAGGTTATATTGTTATGGAGTCCAGAGGACCCCTAAAACCAGCAGCAATAGATATGCACCACAACACAAGGTTACTTAAACATAAGTAGTTTTTAATTATAATTGAACAAGAAAACAGAATTACATTTTCACCTACTTACTTAACCTACCTAACCTACTTAATCCCCCCCCCCCCCTCTAATACTAAGCCCAGGTGTGTGCAATGTATATTTAAGATTAGAAAAGTTATTTAGATCACAGTCCAATCTCACTGGTTGCAGGCAATTCTTGTTCTGTGCACAGAAGTTAGCATTAACAAAGTTCACCAGGCTTTGGTGTTTAACAGGCAAATGGTTACCACTCAGGAGGATTCTTGTTGGTTTTCAGAGAGAAATTTCTTCAACTGATTCCTTCTCAATCAGTCTTGCTGACGAAACTTGCCCCGTTCAGGGTTCTCCAGATAATCCTCTTGCTTTCAGGTCTCCTTCAACCAGGCAGCCTTCCAAAGTTTGCCAGCTTGTCCCGCTGGAACTGATTTCTGGAACTCCTCTCTCTCTATTTCATACCCTCTCTCTCTGAGAGCAAAACTGCTCTGCCTCCCTGCAAAAATCACATGCTCTCCCAGGGTAGCTGTATTCTGCAACTTTGCAAACAGCATTCTGCAAAAGTCCTGCAAAAATTCTGTTTTGAAATGTGTGTGTGCAAGCTGCTCTAGGAATTCCTCCCAAACCACCTCTAGATAATCTGTCACAATATACACCTGACTGGTGTATATAAACCTGATCAGGTTTATAGCTGTTGACAGAGAAGTGATAGAACAGGTGTAGCACCCTATGTGAGTGCGTGGAAAAGTGCCAAGAGAAGCGTAATGGTTGTTCGAAATGGCAGACCAGACCAGAAATCCAGGAAAAGCACTGTCCCTTTGGTATATTGAAAGAAGAGAGGAAAATTATCTGGCGATGTGATTTTGTTTAAGGAATTTGTGAATGATCATCTATTGAATGTGGAGGGAGGTGGGGAAGAAAGATAAGGAACCAGAGAACCCCATCTGTCTAGGGGTAAAGAAGATGAGAGTAGAGGTACAGTCAATGATTCTAAAAACCTTTGTTTTTAAAACATTGCAGAAGAACCTTTGGGAGGTCTGTCATGAGGCACAATAGAAGGAATTATATTTGAAATGGCTGTGGGAGGCTGCAGCCTTATTGTCGTTGTGTGCTGCTAATGTATCATCTGAGATGAAGAAAGAGATCCGAAGGAATAAGAGTAGCAGATAGATCAAGTGAGGGTGAAAACATGGTTGAAATTAGCTTCAGAAATAATGGCATTTTTACGTTCTGTATAAAAGCATGAAACACCACTGAACCATGTACATGTAAAATATAGTGGAGGGGGGACCAAAGCAGGACTGAAACAAGAACAAGGTGTGGCTTGGGTCCATGCTGATCTGGAGAGTGAAGTTGAAGAGAAGTTGTTCAACGTGAGAACTAGTTCTGTCATGTAAAAGCTTATTTTGTGTAGAGCAATGGTTATCAAACTACCCGTCCAAACTCACATTAAGCAATCCCTATACCATCAGTGCTCTGTGATTAGTAAGGGAATGCTTAAGGTGTTATGTGGGTGGGAAGGGAAGGTTGAGAATCACTGCTCTAAACCCGATTGTTACTGAAATATTTTGCTTGAGAAAAATTGTCATTGGCCCATTTTCTTTGGAGTTATGAAACCGTGCACATAATGAGTCAATTAGGTACAATTAAAGCAGTGATTTACAAACTTTTTTTTTCCACCTACATATCACCTTGAACAATCCCTGACTAATAACAGAGCACTTATGGCAAAGGGAATTCTTAAGGTGGAATGTGAGTTTAGGGGTGGGGGCAGTTTGAAAACCACTAGTGTAGAGGAAGTTGTTGAGCTGAGTGTCCTTAGATCATCTGAAAAGGGCTGGGCATGCGAGTCAATTATATGTCCAAGAAAAATAAGAGATAATTAGGTTCAGGTCATTTTAATCTGTTAACGTGGACCAGGGCATCACAGGTATCACAGATATAAGTGGGAAATATATTAAACTTGGAGGAGAAAGGATGAAGTGAAGATCAGAAGAAATAAATTCAAGGGTGAAGGACCAGACTGAAGCAAGCAGTCTGACAGGAAGCAGTTGCAGCTGTGCAGGTCTGTCAGACTGGGAGACTAAGAGATCTGAAGGGAAGGTCTTCTGAAGAATTGAGATCCATGACTGCCTGGGAGAAAATGGCCTGATGGTCAGCAGTGGAGTTATGGTCCAGAAAGAGCTGTGATGTCCAATATTGTTGAGATAGAATGGCTTTACCAAAACACAACAGCATCATCAGATCCATTTTCAGCAGATTTGTTGACAATGTCAAGGTTGGTTTTTCATGAACGGCATATTGCCAATTCAGGAGGGAGTGGGTTTGTCTGAGTAAGGAGAGTAGAAAAATGAAGACACAATGTTGACTTAACAGCATTGAATAAATCTGGAAAATGAAGATTTGAAATTCTATTTATTGTCATTTAATAAAAACAGTGTCAATATTACACAGATTCGCCATTGACAGAAATTGCCTGAAGCGCCTCTTTTAGTCAGAGAAAGAGAAGCAGAAGAGAATTTGCCCCAGTGTCACCAAATGTCCATGGATTTGCCTCCAGTGCTCCCGCAACCTCCCGCAGCTACACAGGGTCCAGTCCAAACCATCAGCAATCGATGATATGATTAGCAACCCTCCATCACCCTAGGCACTCTCTCACATCCCAGTTCTGCCTCTTCAGCTAGTTTTGAGCCAGTCTCCAGTAGTCCACAGCCTGGTGCATGTCCCTTGACCGCAGTCTCCAGCAGCCACCAACCACTGTGGGTTCCTCATCTCTAGTCACCAGCAGCCCATGTGCTTCCTTCAACTACAGAACCATTTGCTGGTCCACTGTCATGGTCACCTCACTGGTTCACTGTCATGGTCAACATCCCATAGATTGTCCCCTCTGCTTGTCCTGTTCAGTTGAGGAGTTGGCACCCTGTTATTTGAAGCCCTGTGCCAGTCCTCTGCTTCCCTGGAGTCCGCAAACCCTTGTGACTGCTGGCAATTATAGGTGCCGCAATCTTGTGTCCAGACCCCGTGGGCCATTCAAAGCTTGTATGGAGCTGATGGTGGTTTGACCCAGAGGGAGAGCTGTGACTCCGCTCCCTGCAGGTCCGCACCAGCGTCAGCACTGCCGTTACAGCAGTTACGGCGGTGCCTCCTTTTCTTCATAAGAGGCAAGGGGGAGGTATCTGGGGGAATTATGGCAGAGGAGAACAGTCCTTAGTGAGGGGTAAATAATACTGATCAAAGAAATGGGCTTGGAGGTGGAGTCTGCAGAAGGAAAGTTGTGTATCCTGTCAGACTTGGAATTCATTAGGCTAGAATGTAGGAAGATGAAGGCAATGTCTCTGCTGAGGACTGATCATTTGGGATCAGAGAGGGAAGACCAGAAGCACAGAAGGCAGTGTAACTAGAAACAAGATGGGACAGAGAGAAGTGAAGTGCAGAGAAAGACCAGGGAAGTATTGGAACTCAACAGCTGTTTAAGTTTTCAATCTTTGATGTCTCAACATGCAACAAGAGTTCAATCTTTCATCCCGCATCGGACTTGTCAGCCACAAACGAGCCTGCAGCTGACGTGGACTTTTACCCCCTCCATAAATCTTCGTCCGCGAAGCCAAGCCAAAGAAGAAAGAGGGGGATAGGTCAAACTTATGAAGAGAAGGGTCTTGTGCATTGAAGTTTGAAACAGTAGGACAGATGATTTCATTGAACTATCTGCAATTCTGGGAAGTCCTGGCAGAGTGAATACTGAGGATATTTTTGGTCTGCCCATAGAATAAACATTCATGGTCTGGCCCTACAATTGATATTTGAGACCTAACTGAGAAATTTCTATGCACAAGCATTGTAAGTTTTGCTTTCTTTCCAATGATAAATGATCATATTCAAGCAGACATCAGTCCCTTTGTTATGGGCTTTGGATGGGAATATGGACTTGAGGCCATAGATCAGTTGCAATGTTACTGAAGCCTACTTTTCTCATGTTTCTTGTTAGTCAACCTCAGGTAACCATTGAACACATTGTGAACTGTCCTGCCCTCTAGTGGATATTGTTCTGTATACGACTTTACAGAAATCTATTTCAAATCTGTTCAAAGTAATCTTGTTCATTTTCATAAAAACTAACATTCAGTAAATCATTCCCTTCAAATCTGAGTTCATATTTCATTCTATTCGTATTAAAAGGAAGAAGCACTTGATTAACATAGCATATCAACGTGTGTTAAAATGTTTTGATCAACAAAGTTTTTTAAATATCATTCTTGTAGAAACATTCATGAATATTAACAAAAAGTTAAATATTATCTATGATTTTAATTGCATAGTTATTAGGCATAGTTTATTGTTTGGCTTAAATAATTATTTTTGAATTAGTAACATTAAAATATAATGAGCAGAACAAAATGCTTATGAATAACAAATGAAACTTTTAAGTATTAAGTTTGTCTTCAAAGAAATCTCATCTATTGATGTTATTTTAATCGTGTGTATGTGTTAAAGGACCAGCAGAATTTATGCCTGAGTTAGGAAAGCTTCAATTAACTCAGACATTTTGTTTTCCATTTATATTTTAATTAATTTTCTGACCATGAATCCATTATTAGTATTGGTGGGTTGAATGTTGCAACTACTTTACATTAAATAATAAGATAGACGAAAGAAAGCAAATGGACGATCACTGAAGCGAGTCAGTCTCAATATTGAAAGTGCAGATGACCAATGTCGCTAAAGATTTGTCAGGTTTCAATCTTTCTAATTCTCCAAAGGGTAGTTTTGATATTGTGAGTTTAGTGACATCTGCTGACCAGTCTGTTCTCTGAAATAAGCCACTGAGAGTCTAAACATAAGATCACACACTCCTGCAAGAGGAGGTAATGAAATTAATAGTGGCTGAGAATTGGAGTGAAATTATATTCTTTGTCAAATTTTGAATGATAATACGTGTACATTGAAAGCACTTCAATAATTCTGTTTATGAGTAGCAAAATTACAGATGAGTTAGATGGGGTCACTGGGTTTGGAGGACAATGGGTGGTGATGCGTGCAGCTTCCTAGTACAAATAGATTTGTAATGTGCTACAAGAAAAACAAAATTCACATGCAGTAATATTTTCCATGGCCAGCTCATTGTTTGATATAATGCTCAAAAATCCTGTAGATTAAATGAAAAAGGTTTTATGTTATTGAATCCTAGTCTTTAGTGTAATTTTTTTGCTGATCACATATAAACCCTTGAGAAGTGCTTTAAATTGGCAAGTATATTCCAGCAGCAAACTGCTTAACTTCGCAAAACCTCTCAGCTCAGTGGCAACTTATCAAAGACTGGACCAGTGGGGTTTTCAAGTACACTCCTATTGAGTTGTTGGACCTTCACAGTGACAATTCTGAAATACTTGTTACATGAGATTTTTAAGATGGGCCAGATGGAGCATTGTATCAGGAAATGTCACCATCCTCTGCGTTCCTGACACCCAATAGTGCTTCAAGGTTGCAGCATTTAGATGTCAGCAACAGTTTCTTTTTTTTTATTTTATTTTTTAAATTTTTTTTATTTTTCACAATATAAACCATATTGACCAAGATACATACAGACATTTTTCTTCTTAAATATATACAATGTCATTTTTCCCCCCTCCCTTCTCTCCCTCCCTCACCCCCTTCCCTATTTATTTGAACTTCAATCTATAAGATACATTAAACCCGTTAAACAATGTTGTCACTTCATAAAAATAAACAAGAAATTTTACTGAGTCAGTTCGTTTCGTTGTCTTCTCCTTCTGTCATTTTAGGTAGTTTCTTTCTGATGTTATGAGGATCTATAACTCACCAATGGCAGCTTCCTGCTGGAAATAGGATTCAGGACACTCTAAAAGACTACTATAAATTATTATATTTGATCATGTCATGATAAAGATTGTTTACATCTTTGATCTATTAATTATCTATGCATTTAACAATCTCTATTTTGCAAATTTGATTTAACTACATGTGGCCCATAAAGTTTCTAAAAATGTTTGTGCTGTTTATCTTAACGGGTCTTGAGGGGACAAATGTTTTCTCTGTCAGGTGGAAGATTGCCAGAGTGTATCGGTGTGATGCTAACTTATACTTTCCCTGAAAAATAAAGATCAGAATTGTCAGTGGTAGAGAAAACACCTCTTTTTATATCTCTGTGTTCACAACTGGTGCCTAGTCACATGTTGTGAAAATCAGAGAGAGCTACAGGATGGAACTGACCACAACGGCATTACTGAATCAACAGTAGTAATACTATTTATATTTAAAATAGATCCCTGCATGATGTCTGGATGAGTTGATGCAAGCAATCCCCACTTTATAGCTCTTGGAATAATGCAAACCTGCCTTCACTACCCAAATATTTGAGATATGGAGTAAAATTCACTGATAATTGAATTTAAGTGAAAAAATATCTTGTTTTTTTTCTTCTCACTCACTTTTCTTGATGCTCATGCAGGTGACGCCTCTTTGCATTACAGAAAAAATGATGCAGACCTTTTTCCAGGAACCCAAACCCACCACTACATCACTCAGGGGACCACTGTACGCATTTGTGATGTATTCAGGGAACTGATGAAAGAGCATATTCTCTTCATGTTAGAATAGATTAAAATTACACCAATAGATTTTTGGATTTCCAGCCTTTAATCTTGTAACTGTATAAAAACTTGCAACTCTGGAGAAAAAGTGGAAGTTCTCAATTTCTACTCAACTGATCTTGAAACTGTACCAACTTTCTAGCTACATTGGGAACATTGATTAACTTTCCTTTAATGGGTCTTTTTGACTGAGTGCCTTCATGTACCATCAGAAACATGGAGGTATTGTAGATGTTAGAGGCTGATTTTCATTCAGCAGATCTGACCTTATCGCACTTTTTACTATTGCTAATTATTCTGCATCTGACAAAATGTTTGCAAAAGGATTCTCAGTACTAAATATTTATTCACAAACTGTCCACATGTCCTCTGCACCATTAGTTATTAGTCACAGAGTTCCTTTACAGGTGAGGAGGGATAGGACCTTGCCAAGCTTTCAAGACTATTCAGGGCAAAGCTGGCACTTTGAAGCAGAAAGCTTTTGCTCTGGGCAGTGGTTTACCATGGTGCAAGGAGTGGGCAAACCAATGGGTGTTGGTCATTTTGTGCTTGGAGACACATTATGCAAATCAGATACAGTGTGAATCTGGCCCAAAAGATGTAAGTGAACTAAGCATTGCTTATTTTTAAAGCGAGGTGGCCATTTGGTGCCTGAGTGAGTTTATGCATTTGTTTTGTAATGGCCTGGTTCAGCTGGCAAAAGCCCTGCTTTCATACTATTAAAATGAGTTAGATTTACACTATTAAAATGAGTTAGATTTACACCAACATGTTCTTGGAATAGCTGGTTTTTAGAAAAATCTGCTCTTCCCAAATCATGTTTAAACTCTGCTATAAAAAAAAGTTGATTACTTTCACAGGTTGAATTTAATTTTTACCAGTGTGAAACTAAAATCTCCAAGGTTTTATATGAGAACTTTGAATTTTCCAGTATTAGTTTTTTTTAAAACACCTTGCCATTCTGATCACTGGCAAGCACAATGGATATTTGTTGTCAGATACTCAAAATATAAATGAATGTAACTCATGTCATAGGGCATGACACTTACTTTTGGGAGATGTTGTACAGCACAAATTAATCTAATTGATTTGGTGATACGCAAAAAAATTGTGAAAAATACTTGGTTGAATCTAGTCATGTTCTTTGGTTACATTCTGTTATATTAAAAGCTGTTCTGCTGCCATACAATTAAATATTGTACATTATTTCATTATGGTAGCCTTACATTGTTCTTTTAAATTTTCTGTCTCCCTGCATTACGACTAATTTATTGATGTTGGGTCTGCTGTTGCCTTATGTGAATTAAATTCAGTGGCTACAATTCAACATTGAAACACTACCCACAGTAATCCTTTAGAATGGATTTATTCCACCTCAAACATGTTCCCGTTGTGTTGATATTTGTATAGAATCAGATTCTATAGCTCCACTGTGTTTCATTGTATTTTTCTCAAATTATATTTTCTGTGAATTGCTTTTCAGAATAATACACCAAAGGACATAAAGCCTTGAATCACCTTTAACTACCTTTTTAGATGACTATAGTGAATGCTAAAGTCTGACTTTCACAGTTGAGAACAGCTGAGGCTGTTGAGAGGAAAGTTTCTTTCTCTGCCGAGTGTGTAAGGGTTTTATGTGCAGTCTCAAACAGCATAGGCCCACTGCACAAAACTGCTGTTAGCTTGTGATCCGCAAAGATTCAGAGTGTAAGCAGTGGGGGGCAGTCACCTTTGAGAGAAGACAGCATTCAGCCATCAGTTGCCTTTGGGAAGGATGGAAAAAATATAAGCTAAAAAAAATGTAAAAACACAAACATGCTAGAGGATCTTCAGCAGGCCATGCAGGAGATAAAAATATATAAACAACGTTTTGGGCCTGAACCCTTCTTCAAGGCTTCTTCAAGCCCTGGTATTTTTACTACAACTACAGCTTCTATAGACTTCTGTGTTTCATTCTAAAAAGATCCAAAAGATGTAATTCCAAAATATAAACAAATCTGGAAGATACTCAGCCAATTAAGCAACATCTGTGGAAAGAGAATCAGAAGTAACTTTCATAAACCTTTATCATTAACCTGAAGCATTAATTTTGTTTTAGCTGACTAAGCAGTTGAGTATTGCCAGTATTTTCTGCTTTTTAGTGTATCATGTATTTTTTTCTGATCTGTACATCAGAATGACTGAGTTTTTGTACATTTTTTTTGTCCTGAGGATTTGGGTTTTCTTTCCTACCTTGCTTGATTACAAAGTGTGCTTCAAGCTGTGGGTAAAAGTAACATTTTAGTGGCACCACAGTTGAATGCAGAAAGATGGTATGGTTATCAATATGGCAGCTATGAACATTCAACTAAGCAATTTGGCCTGGTGGAATTAACAGTCTCTTTCTACATTCTGTGAGTTCTGAGCTCTAATTGAAGACAACCCCCAATCTGCCCAAGATGCACCTGTCAGTTCCCCTCATCCTGTAATAAAATGGAATTCACCAGGGAATCACAAATGAAATTGTGCTTGATGAATGTGACAATTATTTGGGCTGGTTGGGGAAATATGATTAGGTGATGCATGGCATTCAAAATGGATTAGTAACATGACAGATACTATTTGAGCAGTTTGACATTAACTGGTGAGAAATGATTAGCAAGAAGAAAATAGTACTGCAAGTAAAGGGAATTTATCAAAGTGTACAGCAGTGGCTCTCACAGTGTTCCTTGCCTACTTGGAATGTTTCCTTTGACCACATTTAACAACATTTGACTTTGAGGTAGTGTATCGGATCATCTAATTTACAAATCATGTTAAAAATGGGAGCAGAGAAGATAATTATTGATGAAAGAAAATGACCAGGAACTTTTGTGGATTTTCTGAGCATTATGGCAAGATGTGTGTGAAAATGTATTAAACCTTAAGTCACTACAAGTGACTGAGTATGGACAATAGGATGTGAACTCACTGGAATGCTGTTTAATATGAAAAAGTAATATTAAAAATAAGGCGATGAAAAAATAATATGTATGTTAGAAATTGTGAATCAGTAGGAGTGTGAATAGAAAGCTTCCATTGGTTGATTGACCTATAATGTAAGATGGACTATGAGGATTAGGTACAAGAGATTCAGCATAAAGAAATGAGTTTTACTATATTTTTAATACCATTATGTTCAAAACATTCCTTTTAACATCTTATAGCCTCACAACTCTATCTTTTGCTCTTCTGCACCTTTCAACTTCCTTTATTCAGCTTATTGTTGATGAGCTTCAACTTCAGCATCAATTCTTGGACCTTATCCGACCTGTCTCTCAAAACTGCTGCAGTAAAATTGATTTGTCTTATCTCTAGCTGAGATGTTTGTTTTTGCATCCTGGGGCAATGAATCATTGAGCTACTCTGAATAGATGTGCTATCCTGTTCATTTTAAGTCATCTACTTCCCTTCACTGATCCAAATAGTTAATTATATTCAGAGTGGATGGCCTAATCTTGCAGGCTATTATCTGTGGTTTTGAATGGATTGCTGTTCCTCAGACGATTAAACTGTAGTAATTCACTGACTTTGGTACTGCCTGTCAAATCTGGAGATCCAGAACTGACTGGCAAATACAGAAAGCTGAACCTATTAGTTTACTCCAGCATTAGACTCTTTGCTGGACATTTACCTGGTCCAAGGCACATTCGCAATCCTTTTTAGCTCAATTTCTCCATGACTTTGATCAAAGTCATATCAGAATATATTTTTGTTAATTATCTTCTGCTGCCTCTCAGATAAGTAAAATAGCAATTCTTTATCTTGTGAGAGATGAGTAAACTTGACATGAAAATATGAAAGATGGGGAAACTAGTACAGACACATGGAATGATGGATTAAACCAGTATGAACAGGCTAAGCATGGAAATTAGGATGCAGGAAGCAGAGTCAGCCTATGTAAGATAAGAACCTTCTAGTCCTTTCCACAGGATCAGTGAGCCCACCATATGAATAAGATAAGGAGAGGCAAGGAATAATAGAATGTAGGAAGTAGAGGTTATATGAATGAGATAAGGGTCTCCTAGCCCTAGACAGAAGTACCAAGTTCTACATATATAATTAGTAAGCCTTACACAGATTTATCAAGTTATGCATATTAAATTAGTAAACCCTAGACAGGATTAGCGAACTCTGCATATGAAGACTGTAGCTCTGAGAGTCGGAAAGGTGTGAATGGGGACAAGGGCAAGGATGTGTATAAGGACAATGAGGATAATGACATGAGAAGACACCGACAGGATACCCCCTGGTCCTCCAAGTTCACAGAAACAACACGTAGGCAGGCAGGATTACCTAATGCCAAACCTCTCCAGCAGGCAGAAGAATGTAAGGGGGAGGGTATTCCTATACTGAAATTCACTGTATAAAAGTTGGGTGAGCCCCAGTGTATGTGTGTATTCCCAGGGTAAGGGGAAGCACCCAACTTTGCATTGTTGTTTAATAAATGTTCTTTGTTCTCAATTTTTGTCTCGAGCAATTTCTGTGAAGGTACTTCTATTTCTAACAATCTTAAATAAGTAACATGTAAAACCAGATTTCCAATCATTGCTTTCTTAGAATTCACATCATTGGTGTTTCATAATAAATTGTTGACATCATAAATCCACAATTGAGACAGGTCTCGTGTGAAACCACTACATGATATCAAATAGCATTTATTTAATAGTACTTAATAACGGCATGGCACGTTGTAGGGTGACATGGTCAGTGTAGCAGTTAGTGCAACACCTTTACAGTGGCAATATTCGGGACTGGAGCAGGGTTCGAATCCCGTGCTGTCTGTGAGGAGATTGTACATTCTCCCTACATCTGCGTGGGTTTTCTCCAGGGGCTCCAGTTTTCTCCCACCATTTAAAATGTACAGGTACTGGGAGTGTAGGTTAAAGGGATGTAAATTGGGTGGCACAGACTCATAAGCCAAAATGTCCTGTTACCATGCTGTATGTCTAAATTTAAATTTAAGTTACCAGGTGGCTTATAATTTGTCGACTCTGTAAATATGTCTTGCATTTCTTTTGAATGAGAGCTCTCCAATATTTGTCACACACCAAAGCAATACAGAAGGTAACAAGGGGCAGCAGGTCTGCCCTCAATGCATCTCTCTATTGCTATTCATCTCTTATCTGTCAGAAGATCGGAAAGGGATTCTCTACCCAATGGTTTATCAGAGTTAATATCTGACTGGATGTGTTCTCTTTGTTCTCTGCATCATTTGTTATAAGTCATAGAGTCACCTCACAAGTAGGATGGCCATTCCAAAGGAGGACATGGTCATAGGTTACCATATATTACCATATATGTGTGTATTATATGTAGAAATACAGTGTGTTTGCATTGTTGTTTTTGCAAAACCCATGAACATATCCTCCAAACCTATGAACATATCCTTTGGAATGGCTACCCTACTCACAAGTGAGGCAAGAATGGGACCTCGCCAGCTGTCAAAGTCATTCAGAGGCAAGGATGACCACTTAGATAGAGTCAGAAAGGGTCTGCTCTCTGCAGGGCCTGGCCATTTTGAAAGAAGCTAGTATTACATTGCCAGAGAACATTTTGTACTTCATCACACTTTGTGCATTTCAGACACACCAAGGCCTAACTGCAATAAAATAGTAATTATGTCTGGTTGAGTTTGTACGTGAGGTAGATTTGGCCTGCAAAGATGAGCTATGGTTGAGAGCATAATTTCATCCCAGTAAAATTCACACCATACATTCTTCTAGAAATTGTTTTAACAATAATCTCCCGTTTCAGCACCTGCTCAGTACAACTTTGTAATGAAATATTTGGAAGATTAATTTCACCAGCTGAATGTAATAATTTAATAATAATGTGTATTTTTGAAAATCTTGCTATCCATGACAAATTCATTATTATGTTTGTGTGTTTTAATGATGTAATGTCTGAAACCATATTGCCCAATATCATGAAGACAATATTTATTAATTTTGCATGTTCCAGTTTTGATTTTTAAGATTTTGCAGTTGTGATCATTGACAAAGGTGATAGAGATTTGTGATTAAAATGTTCAAATGTGCCAAAATGTTCTGAATAATGCACTCAATCCAGTCATATCCTTTGGTTATCTTTGTTCTTATTTTTTTAATTTATTTTGTAGAGCAATTAAATATTTTTGTTCACTTAATTATGGTATTGGGCAGAATTCTCTCAAAACTTCATTCCATTCATCTTCTGTTCTACTTTCTTACAGGGTAAATTAGGGTACATGACTAGCTATCAACAGTAATTGTTTTAAATAGTTTCAGGTCATTTATGACTCACTTTCTTACTTTGTAATTTCACTTCATGTATCTTTTCCAATTTCACATTTTTTTTTCTACCTTCGTTTTTCTTTTTATTACCAATCATATATAGCATCTGGCAATGTTATTAGGCAAAAGTTTTAAGTTTTTCTCCTTTCTATTAATTTTTCCTTTTTTAATTTTTTTTTCCTTTTTTCTCTTATTTTATTTTTTTTTGTTTTTTAATACATTTTTAATAACTCTTTTATATAAAAATATATAATACTTGGAATACAAAGTATGGATATGATTTACAACTTATTGTGTAACTTTATCATTTAATCAAAGTGCAATGTTTTTTTTATTAAAATCAATAAAAATATTTTTAAAAGAAAGAATGGATTCATTCCACATTAGTTTTTATAATTCCATTTTATTCCAAAATATTTTTCTTAATTTATATTTGCTACCAATTGCCTTGTGGTTTAAAACTCTAAAGCACAAAAAAGTACAATTACTAATATTTAACGACATTTGTTACCCATTTCATTCTGCTCATTTTGAGGCAACGCAGCTGCTTCCTCTTATAGAGGAATGTTAGGTGAAGCTGCTCGATGAACTAATGGGAGGTCGTCAACCTGAAATGATAGTCTTGTTTCTGTTTCCACAGATGTTGCCTGACCTGACTGTTTCCAACAGGCTAAAATTAATTTAGCCTTACTGACAACATCTTCCGTGATAACATTAACATGTTTATTTGCCCAAAGTAAGATTTTGGAAGTTCTCAGGGACTATTCTTGTTGGAAAATCAATTAATGTTAATTTAAAACCTATTCATACTTCTGGTCTGGGGCCTGTAAGCTGTAACTCAATCTTTTTTACAATCACTCCTAAGTCAGAATTTATTATTCACTCCCAAGTCAAATGACAGTTCAAAACAGTAACTCTGTTTATATATAGAGCAAACTCTTCCGAAACCAAATATGACAAATAACAATTATACTGAATGCCATGAGGCGATCAATAACTTCACAGGCGGAGTTGCTAATTAGCACACTGGCTTTTTCACAATGGTGAAACTATTCTGTAAAGACTCCATTCCACTAATCAATATGTCCATCACATTCTACATTCTTCCTATTTGAATGGAATGTGATGTGTTATGTACACTCGAGCAGCAATAAAGATTAGCCCAAATGATTATATTTAAATTATTAATCAACAATTAAATAACACCTAATCTAATTTAACTAACTTATCTAAACTTAACAAAAGTTATGTACAATTATCTAACTTAAACTCTGACTATGAGCGAATATATGTTGGTGTGTGTGGAATACCCCAAGCCACTGCAGCTCATGGCTCAATTCTTGAAAGGTCATTCCAAGCCCAAAGTTCAGAAATTCGGCAATGACACATGGGCTTGAGATTGATGCGACACAGGTTTTAGATGGTTGAGGCATGCAGGTCTTAGATTAAATTAGTAGTTCCTGAAGTGGGTGAAAGAGACAGGGGGAGTGATAGAATTTTGAATACTCACGACACCCTTGCTGAGATGCTTCAGAGAAATGTCCTTTTTAGCTAAGTGTCTTCTGCAATTAAAACCCTTTTCATGGGTCAGTAGAATGCAGTATTTCTTCTGCAACTTTGAAAACCCCTTTCCTGGGTTAGTTGAAGTGGTCTCTGATTCCTCTGTAAGCCAAATTCTGTCTATAACCACACAATGAGGCCACAAAGGAGGTAAAAGAGCTGTTGAATCTTGAGCTGCTTCCTCAAAAATGGCCTCCAGCCAGTCCTGCATATTCATTCTTAATCTGTGGTCGCGTGATGTCTGCGGTGGGTATTAGAGACAAGGTCTTGGTTCTCTTCAAATGTATCCATTACAGAACGCAATGTCTTCAAAGCTTGCTGCTAGTTTTACAGGCACTTCAAATCCTTCTGACAGGTTGTTAAATCTGTCCTCTTAAGGGGACAGTCCCAAACAAATAAAGATAGCTGAAAAATGTGTGGGGGGGGGGGGGGGGGAATGTCACAGATGAGAAAAGTATTGTAGAAAAATGGCTAGTGTAACGATTAGCATAATGCTATTACAGAACCAGCAACCCAGGTTCATATCTGGCCTTGTCAGTAAGGAGTGTATACATTCTCTTGGTGTATGCGTGAGTTTCCTCCGGGTGCTCCAGTTTTCTCCCACATTCCAAAGACATATGGGTTAATTGGCTACATGGGTGCATTTGGGCAGTGTGGCCTTGTGGGAGAAAAGGGGCTGATTCTGTGTTGTATCCCTAAAATATAAAAAATTAAAAAGGGATTTGCGCATCCAGCTGCATAAAATGCAAAGGGTTGGCAACAAAGTAGAGCAAATTATTTAGAAGTCTAATGGTCCACTCCAGATGCCTTGCATGTTTCAAAACAGTTCCTAAGGTTCTGGGGTATGCTGGATAGTTTTGTTACCATACTCATAGCAAGATAAACTTCAAAAGGTCACCTCAGTGGGCCCTTTTTGCAAAGCATGTGCTCCCTGCAGTCACCAGTTGGCCAAGTCCTTATTATCGCCTGGAGCACTGCCTATCCTCTCCCATTATTGTGAAATTTGTTCACTCATTAATCTGTTTTAAACATTTTTTTCAAGAATTGGCTGTTGCTGCAAGGCCATACATTCTCCCCCTCCCTATTTCCCCTGAAGAAAGTGATTGTGATGAACCCCAGTAATATATGAAGGAATGGTTGCATGTTTGCAATCCTCAGTAGATGCTTGAATGGTCTTTTATACTTTTGAGAGATAGCACCAGTCCGAGTTAAATGTCAACAACTGGATGGCACAGTTAGCGCTGTCCTATTACAATGCCGTTGATCCAGTTTCAAATCCAGAGTCTGTAAAGAGTTTGCTCGTTCTCACCGTGAGCTGAGTGGGTTTCCTCAGGGTGCTCTACTTTCCTCCCACCCTCCAAAACCATACTGGGCTTGTAGATTAATTGGTGTATTTGGGTGGCACCAGTTCAGGTTAGGGTTAGCCTGAAGAAAACTGAGGTCCTCCATCAGCCAGCTCCCCACCATGACTACCAGCCCCCCCACATCTCCATCGGGCACACAAAACTCAAAACGGTCAACCAGTTTACCTATCTCGGCTGCACCATTTCATCAGATGCAAGGATCGACAATGAGATAGACAACAGACTCGCCAAGGCAAATAGCGCCTTTGGAAGACTACACAAAAGAGTCTGGAAAAACAACCAACTGAAAAACCTCACAAAGATAAGCGTATACAGAGCCGTTGTCATACCCACACTCCTGTTCGGCTCCGAATCATGGGTCCTCTACCGGCACCACCTACGGCTCCTAGAACACTTCCACCAGCATTGTCTCCGCTCCATCCTCAACATCCATTGGAGCGCTCACACCCCTAACGTCGAGGTACTCGAGATGGCAGAGGTCAACAGCATCGAGTCCACGCTGCTGAAGATCCAGCTGCGCTGGATGGGTCACGTCTCCAGAATGGAGGACCATCGCCTTCCCAAGATCGTATTATATGGCGAGCTCTCCACTGGCCACCGTGACAGAGGTGCACCAAAGAAAAGGTACAAGGACTGCCTAAAGAAATCTCTTGGTGCCTGCCACATTGACCACCGCCAGTGGGCTGATAACGCCTCAAACCGTGCATCTTGGCGCCTCACAGTTTGGCGGGCAGCAGCCTCCTTTGAAGAAGACCGCAGAGCCCACCTCACTGACAAAAGGCAAAGGAGGAAAAACCCAACACCCAACCCCAACCAACCAATTTTCCCTTGCAACCGCTGCAATCGTGTCTGCCTGTCCCGCATCGGACTGGTCAGCCACAAACGAGCCTGCAGCTGACGTGGACTTTTTACCCCCTCCATAAATCTTCGTCCGCGAAGCCAAGCCAAAGAAAAGAAGAAAGAAAAAAAAGAAAAAGTTCAGGTTACCATTCTGTATGTCTAAATTAAAATTTTAAATATTAAACTGTGAGAACACAGCGCACATCAATTGGAATTGCCCACAGAAACCAACACCACAGTGAATCATGGCAAACAGCATCCCACAGTTGAGATTCCTGAACTTTTTGTGACTTTCATGGGATTAAGATTACCCACAATGCTGTTTTAAAGCTATTAAAATCTCAAACTTCTCATTGCTACCTTAAGGTACAGAAGCTTGAAACCAGCATCTCAAGGTTTAAGAACAGTTTATTTCCTACAGCTATCAGGCTATTGAACCTCCCCTTGGTATACTCATCATAATCTGCTCCGACTGGTCGCACTGTTACAAGATACTTTTTGTTGCAGTAGGATTACTGCAAATATTTATGTCTTATTTTATGTATTTATTGTCTTGTAATTTAATTCAATTACTTTGCTGTTATAGTTTTTTTTTCTTTATATTTATCTGTTTGCCAGCAGCAAGTAAGAATTTTGGCACTTTGTGTATGACAATAAACTCCTCATCATCAATCTGTCCTTGACTGACTTCTTCAATCTACATAATGATGAACAGAGATTTTTTAAAATGACCTCCAGCTGATTTTCTCTGGTCACAGATGCAGTAGGACCTCACATCACTAAATGGTACTTCCCACTGCAAAACATGCTGATCTAATTGTTGAATATTGAAGAAGAATACATCTGCCTTAAAGAATCCTTATTCACAAAAATGCATCATATCAGAAATAACCTGATTATAGCATAAATAGATAATTAATTAGCATGAATGGTTAAATCAGATGCTAGGGTCATCAGAAAAGATTTTTTTTAAAGCAACGACTATTTCAAGCAGTGCACAGCAACTTTGTGTTGACTGAATATATAAAATGAATTATGAAGTTACAAGAATGAGCAAGAGTTGCCAAACTATTTAAGTCATTTCACAAACAACACATCTTGTAATTACTTATTTTGCAACTAAAATAATGTTTCCTTTTATGTAGGAATGACAGTCATGGCATTCTTTCATGTAGTTTACTTGCTAATGAAACCTATTCCCTTGGAGATCAAAGCAAAACATCAATACAAGAAAGTGTATCTACTCATCTTTTGACTAAATGTCTGCCAGGGTGATGTAACTTAGTGCTCTACTTCTACTGAGTGGGCTAACTTGAAAAATAGTTGATTGTGTTTTCACCAAATTTGATACCTATAAAAGTCCTTTAATAGATAGACTGTTGAATCATTTCCAATTAACATCTTTTGTTGATTTGGGTGCCTCCCCCTGCCAGTCTTCAGTCTTAATTCAGATGCCTTCTTGCTTTTTGCTTTATATTGAAGGGCTCAGGTCTGAAACATCAGTAATTTATCTTTACCTCCTACGGACGATGTAAGACTTGCTGAGTTCCTCCAGCAGTTCTGTGTGTTTTTACTACAATCACATTATCTGCAGATCTTCATGTTTCACAATACAGTAGTGCACCCAAGTGGAGGTAATACAGAAGTGGGTATAGATACCAGATTTCCATAAATTTTCTGATGTAACCATTGAGACAATTGGCATTTTTACTCAGAAACTTCTGAATTATTAAAAAAAAATTAACATACTTACCTCCGGTGTGTCCCAAGATGGTCGTTTGCAGAGGGACACTTTTAGGGCACTTGTACACAGTCTTCCTTTGTTACTGTGCTTGTCAGAGGGGGAATATCGTATTCATTAGGTCTGTTTCTTATGGAGTTTCTGCGGTCATTTTACACTGCAGCCACTCCAAAAAAATGTGTAAAGGTCTCGGTGGAAAAAATTTTAGAATGGAATTTATATAATAAATTCCATCTCGACATTTTTACATTGCCACCGGAGCAAAAAAAATTCCTGAAATTTTCTCCTCTTCAGCGGCTGTGTAAAATTGTCTAAAGTAATGACATAAATATTTCCAATTTACAACGCTGTCACACTTTCTAGTAGCATGAGCTCAGATTGTGAATTATGTGCAGAAAATCTTATTTCATGATGGAACTCGTAAGAGTTAATGGTTTATACAGCATTTTTTCATAGATTTAAACTGGATATGTGAAATATTAGCAACTGCTTAAAAAAACATGACGGAGAGAAATTTTCACCAGACACCATCTGAGAGATTAGAGGATAGAACACTACAGCACAGTACAGGGCCCTTGGCCCTCGATGTTGTGCCAAGCCATATATCCTTAACAAAAGAAGTACTAAACCCTCCTACCGCATTACTCTCTATTTTTCTTTCATCCATGTGCCTGTTTAAGATTCTCTTAAATGCCCCTAATGTTTCTGCCTTCACCACCATCCCCAGCAAGGGATTCCAGGCACCCACAACTCTGTGTAAAAGAAAAACCAGCCCTGATGTCTCCCCTAAACTTCCCTCCCTTCACTTTGTGCACATGTCCTCTTGTGGTTGCTATTCCTGACCTGCGAAACTGGCACTAGCTGTCCACCCTATCTATGCCTCTCATAATCTTGTAGACCTCTATTAAGTCTCATCTTTCTACACTCCAAAGAAAAAAGTCCCAGCTCTGCTAACATTGCCTCATAAGACTTGTTTTCCAATCCAAGTAACATCCTGGTAGATATCCTTGGCACCCTCCCCATAGCTTCCACATCCTTCCTTTAAGGAGGTGACCAGAAGTGAACACAATACTTTAAGTGTGGTCTCAGCAGAAATTTGTAGAAATTGCAAAATGATCTCTCTACTCTTGAACTCAAACCCTATATTAATGAAGCCCAGCCTTCTTAGCTATCCTATCAACCTGCATGGGGACCTTGTGGGGTGCATGGATTTGGACTCCTAAGTAACTGACCATTAACCCTGTACTCTGGTTTATCCTTCCAAAATGCATCACCTCACACCTATTGAACTCCATCTGCCACTTCTCTACCCAACTCTGCATCATGTCTATATTCTCTTGTAACCTTCGGCAACCTTCAGCTCTATCCACAACTCCTCCAATCTTATGTCATCCTCAAACTTATTGACCCATCCTTCTGCCTCTTTATCTAGGTAATTTATAAAAATCACTAAGAGCAGGAGTCCCAGAACAGATCCTGTGGTACTCCACTAGTCACTGACCTCCAGGCAGAATACTTTCCTTCCATTACTACTCTCTGCTTTCTACTTGCAAGCCAATTTTTATCCATTCAGGCAAGGTTCCATGAATCCTGTACCTCATGATTTTCTGAACGAGTCTCTTAAATGCCTTGCTAAAATCCATAGAGACCACATCTACTATTCTACCCTCATTAATTTATTTTGTTACCGCCTCAAAAAACTCAATTTGACTTGTGAGGCATGGCCTTCCTTCCCTTCACAAATCCAGGCCTTAAGTAGACTGTATTTTTCCAAATGCTATCCTTAAGAAACCTTTCCATTAGTTTGAACACCACTGACATAAGACTCACCAGTCTATAATTCCCAGGATTCTCCCTATTACATTTTTTAAACAAGGAGACTACATTTGCCATTCTCCAATCCTCCAGCACCTCCCCTGTGGCCAAAAGAGGACTCATAATCAAAGCTACTGCTCCAGATATCTCTTACCTTCCTTCCCATAGCAATCTGGGGTATATCGCATCCAGCCCCAGGGACTTATCAATCTTGATGTTTTTAAGAAGATCCAAGATCTCCTCTTCCTTAATCTCCACATAGTCCAGCACACATGCCTGTTCTACTCTTACTTCACCTAATCAAGGTTCTTTTCTCTTGTGAATACTGAAGCAAAGTACTCATTTAGGACAGGGGTTGCTAACCTTTTAATTTTTAATTTAGACATACAGCACGGTAACAGACCATTTTTGCCCAAGAGTACGTACTGGAGGTGCAAGTTAATTGGGCAGCACAGACTCGTGGGCCGAAATAGCCTGCAGCATGCTATTGTCTAAATCAAAATTAAAAGGTTGGCCACCCCTGATTTAGGATCTCCCTAACCTCCAGACACCAATTTAAATAGCAGCGTAGTCTGTTCTCAGCCACCATCACTCCCATTCTTTACACTATAATGAACATGGATTTAAAACAATTGATGATACTAATTAATGTATCAATGGTTAAGTTAATCAATGTCTAAAATGTTCATCTGGACACATTCTGCAGGAGGATCTCAGAGGGTGAACCAGAGTTAGTGGGAGAAAATGGTCTGACATTTCGAGTTAAATCTTCACCAGTTCTGATGAACAGTTTCGGTCTCCCACTGAGTTCCACAAACAGACTTGTGTTTGGTTTCAGATTCCAACATCTGCAGTCTCCTGGGTGCCACTGGATCGTGCATGTATTTTATATTTAAAATACTGAAATGCACGGGCATCCATTTTCATTTGATGTATGTTTACCTGCTCGAAATTGATGATGCCAAGAACTGAGCATCGTGGTGCAGCTCCACGAAACCTGAGAACTGAATGCATGCTTATTGAAGGAAATTTCAGACCACTGAGGAGATTTATTATCTTGAGCCCACCTTACACCAATTTAAATAGCAGTGTAGAAAAGGCAATCAGTCTATTTTCAGTATAAAATTACAAGATTCAAAAAAACTGTGCATAATTACCAACGAGTATTTGGGGGTTCTGGTTTTATCATTTGATTGGCTGCTGCTGAGTGATTGACCAATAGTATAGAAAGAGATGCACTTACAAAGATTTGTGATGCAATTAGGATTTTTTCACTTTTCAAAAATTTTCTTAGAAATGATTATTAAAGGCAGAATGTTTCTAAACTGTTCGGATGTGGAGCCTTAACACAAATTTACATAATTCCTGAAATGTAAACGTAAATTAAAAGGTTCACCAAGCAAAACAAAGTAAAAATGAAGCATTTTTTTTGTCTGACGGTCTCTTTGTCTTTTTCCTAGGTTGAAGCCATCCTTGTCAATATTTTTGGAGGAATAGTTAACTGTGCAATCATAGCAAATGGCATCACAAAGGCATGTCGGGAACTTAAACTTGAAGTACCACTTGTTGTAAGACTTGAAGGTAAACATTAGACATTACTCTAAATCGCCAAAAGAAAACTCATGGATATAAGTATTTTCCTTCCAATGCTACATTCTCAGATTTCTCCCATTTATATTACATGTCCAAAACTGTAAGAAAATGCCTCCTTAAGTAGGTGCTTTATTAGGGTAGTATGAATTCAACATTTCATTGAGTTAGTCTAAGTTTCATCAATAGTAAAGCACTGAATAAAAGTTGAGCTGTGTCAGGTCCAATTGTGGTTTACATGACTACAGCTGAGCAACAGATGTGGTTCCTTCTGATACAAACAAAGAAGGAGCAAGTTATCTAAATTGGGAGAATTGAGTTTTGTGTCCAGAAGGCTGCCACATGCACAGGGGATATAGTTTTAGAACATATATCAGTACAGGAACAGGTCCTTTGGCACACGATATATGTGCCAACCTCAAGGCCAAATTAAATTAATCCCATCTACTTGTAGATGATCTAACTTTAAATTTAGACAGACAGCACGGTAACAGGCCCTTCTGGCTCATGAACCCATGCTGCCCAAATATACCAATTAACCTCAATTTCCTGAATGTTCATGTCACTGTCTAAATGCCCTCTAAATGACAATATTGTGTCAGCTTCCATCTCTTTCCCTGGCACAGGGTTCCAGACATCAACCATATCCACATAGGGAGAAAATCTCTAACCTTTCTATGCTATTTTGATACTTCTATTAGGTCTCCTCTCAACCTTTAATACGCTAGAGAAAACAGTCCAAGTTTGTGCAACCTTAGAGCTTTATCAACTTTTATCATCTTCCCTACCCTCAGCAAAGCCTCCACACCCTTCCTCAAATGCAGCAAAGAGATTATACACACAATGATCCCAACCCAAGTTGTATGCAGCTGCTGTATGATTTCCTGACTTTTATATTCATGCTTCAACCAATCCTTCACCACCATATGTTGCCATTTTCAGGGAGCTACGGACTTCCATCCAAAATTCCCTCTGAACATCAATTCTTCAAATACCTATCAAAGTACCTGTACAACATTGCACAGTTTTACAGATAAAACTCCCATCTGTGATGTATCCACCCACTTCTCCAACTTGTCTATGACTTATCCTTTGACTACCCACAACTCCACCAATTTTGCATCATCTGCAAACATTTTAATCACCCCATCTGCTTTTATCAAAATAACACACACACACACACACACACACACAAATCTCCTCCACCATAACTCTCTATGGCAGGCTAATTTAAATCCAATATATCAATTGACTGTGTCTTAATCTTCTGTTTTCCCTGGAGCCAAGGATACGGGTGATCTGACAGAAGTGTTTAAGATAATGAGAGGCATACCTAGGGTAGATAATCGTCTTTTTTTTCCCATAGTAGGGGTACCAAAATCAAGAGAAAATCAGTTTAAGATGAGAGGTAGGAATTTTAATAGGATACCAGAGGAGTACGTTTATCTTACAGAGTGGTTCATAACTAGAACCTGTTGTCAGAGGAGGTTGTGTAATTATACAATTACCACATATGAGACATTTATCAATTACTTAAATAGACAAGATAGTGATGGTACCAAGTATACAGTCCTAACGCGGACAAATGGGATCGGTGTGCATGTGGAAAAAATGGTGACGTGGATGTGGTGAGCTCAAAGACCTGTTTTAATGCTGCCTATCTCCTCTTTAGATCAATGCATTTTTGTCTACCTAGATTAGCATTGCTTTTCTATATAACAAAGTCACTATATAATTATTTTCTTGGAAACATAAAAAGTGTAGTCTCTGCAAGACCAATGCAAATCCATCTAATCTCATATCTTTGCATTGAAATTGTAACACAGAAAAACAGAGTTCTTTTGCTATGACAGATTTCCCATTTTGTAGAATATAAGGGTGCCTGTTCAGAATTTTTTTATTTCATTGATTAATTGAGAAATGGGGAAGGAGGGAAAGGATAATTGCAGGCCTGGGGGTAGTCCATTCTGGGCTGAGAATGAGTATGTACTGAATTCTTAGAATCATGTACCCAATGTGGGTGTGTATGCTTAAATATTAAATACTTTAAAGGCTGAGATTAACAGATTTTTGGACACTCTGGTGAATTTGCAGATCGGGCAGGAAAGTGAACTTGAGATAGTGAATCAGCCATAATGGCAAGTGTGACAGATTGCATTATATTTTATATTGTATATATGTTGGCAGGTTTTTTTTTTAGTGTAGGTCACATACAAACACTTCAAAACAGATCTCATTTAAAATGCCAGAGCTCTGCTCAAGCCAGACAGTCCAGGCTCCGGGTGCCTTTGCAGACATGCTGTGGACCATTGGGTTATTGTTTAGGAAAGCAATAGATGAACAAAGGTGGAAGATTAGTTCTGGAGCTGCAGTCTGAGTGCAGTTGGCCATTCTAAGAGGGTCATGAAGTTTTCTCTGAGTGAGAGAGAATTCAATTCTACAGTTCAGCAGCAGCAGCTGGGACTGGAACAGGACAAGCTGGCAAACTTGTGGAAAAACCCCATTTTGACCCATTTTAGTTCAGTCTGGTCAAAGCCCTTGTGATCCATATGAGAGGAGAGGACTGGCTGCCTAATGTTTTACTTGAAATAAGGAAAACAATAAGGAACTCTGTGGTTACCTGAAAGAAAGAGGTTATTATCTGGAAAACCCTGATGGGACAAGTTTCTTCAGCAAGACACTAAGGTGGTTGATCTAAAGGAATCAGTTTTGGATGTCCAACGAGCAACAACTAAAACCCTCTGAAAACTGACAAGAACCTTTTCAAGCACCTAAGCCTGGTGAACTTCATAAATGTTAAATTCTATGCACAGTAGAAGAATTGCCTGCAACCAGTAAACTTGGAGGAGTGAGAAGTGAGATTGGACTGTAAATCAAATAACTTTTCTGAACTTACACACACATTGCATACACATGCACTTAGAATTAGAAGGGGGTTAAGTTAAAAATAATGTTAAAGTTTGATCCTATTTTCATGTTTAAAGATAATTAAAAGCAACTTTTCTTTAAGTAACCATTTGCCTTGGTGAATTTCTATTGCTGCTGGGTTTTGCGGTCCTCTGGGCCCATAACACAAGTCAGGCTCAATGATTTCAGATTTTTATTTCAGATTTACTGTCAGAGTAAATACATGACATCACATACAACCATGAGATTCCTTTTTCCTGTGAGCACGGCAAAAAATAAACTGTACACAGTGTAAACATATAAACAAAAGAACTGTAAACGGATAACGAATGCAAGCAAACTGACCATGGAATACAGAGAGAACAAAAGAACAAAATAACCTACTGTTGCTAAGAGAATCAGCATGAATGTTACTGAACTGGCTTCTCACACCATATGAATATGTGATGCTGTTTGCTTACGTGAACAGCACTGATAAATGTGTGGAATCAGGACATCCGAGAACAGCTGTGCAGAAAACAATACCAAGATTTGGTGCATTTCTCTGCAACTGTAATTAGTAAAGCATTTTTGTTTGGAATTGGAAAATCTGTATTTTTAAGGAAAAAACAACCAGAATCATTATTGCAGTTGTATTAAGTTAAACATTCACACCATCCAATCATTGCCAAGACAAACATAACTCAACCTAGAGATTTGGGCTGATCTCAACAGAACTAAGTGAGCAAATTATTTAAAGCAAAACACAAGTTATTAACATTTTCAATTCATAATTTTGATTTTATTTGAGCTCAATACTTAGGCTTCTTATCAAATATGATGTTAGGGATGGGATCAATAATCTGGTGTTCCTTCTACTTGTGTCCACCACTAGAATGCCTCCCTCATCATTCCCAATAAATGCAATTTGCTGACTCCACTGTGATGCAATAATGATA
Organism: Narcine bancroftii; assembly: GCF_036971445.1. Classification (NCBI taxonomy): domain Eukaryota; kingdom Metazoa; phylum Chordata; class Chondrichthyes; order Torpediniformes; family Narcinidae; genus Narcine; species Narcine bancroftii. The sequence continues at coordinate 34,629,963 of NC_091473.1, forward strand.
TACTAATATTAACTTAGTAGTTATAATCTTTACTGGGCCTGTAAAATGCAAATTCAAGCTTTGGAATTAAGATGGGGAGCTCGCCATGAGAATTTAAGAATGAGCATGAAACACAGATCACAGTTCTTGGATGGCATCAGTTGCCTGGAGATTAATGCTAAACTCTAAATAATGCTTCTTATTCTATTATCAGTCTGAAATGAAGAGATGCACGTTTGATTGTTTTTTTTAAATGTTTTCCCATTTAAAGAAAGATTACTTGATTCTTTAAAAAGGTTGAACTAGTAAAAAAAACCCACAAAAAATGTAATGTTGCTTACTGGGCATTTCCCGCATCGGACTTGTCAGCCACAAACGAGCCTGCAGCTGACGTGGACTTTTTACCCCCTCCATAAATCTTCGTCCGCGAAGCCAAGCCAAAGACATTCAACATGGAAATATAGTTTGATTAAAGACTGATCTTATAAAATAGTTATGATTTTGTTGATGTGTGTCTTTTTATTTGGGGTTTGACAGGTTGCAGAATTATAATCTGAAACAACATTTTTTGAAAAATGACAATGTTAACTATTTTGATAAATGTGGATTCAAAAGACCTACACTGGTCCATCAATACACCTTATGCATTCATTTGTTGTGTGTATTTCATTCAGGCATGGACATATGCCGGGAGGTAGCAGCAAATTAATGTGGCTTTTCACACTCCACTAAATAACAAAATTAATATTCATGTATTCTCAGCTTTGCCTTAGATAATCGTGTGATAAGATATGCTTTCTCACACGCCTTCTGTGTGCTCACAATGGTGTGAGAATAGGCACTTTCAGGTGGCCAAAATACCCCAATGTAATGCCGCATATTTGACCTCTATGCGGCTGTTGGGAGGCCACCTGAAAGTGCAGGAGGCGCCTGCGAGGCACACTTGGTAACCCTCCTCTGGGAGGGATAATCACCAGAGCACTGAGGTCCCCCCGGCACCTGCCTGAAAGCAGCTGCTAAGGGGATGACAATCAGCTGGCGAGTGCCTGACAGCTCCCCTCCCCGCTGCCCTTGCCTCCTGGCATGGGACTTCAGGGCAGAGGCAGCCGGCACGGGCTGTCAGTGTTGGGGCAGCCATTGCAGGCTGTCAGCGCTGGGGCAGCAGGCGCGGGATGCTGGGGCAGCCGGTGCGGGCAGAGCAGTGGAATCAGTGTGGGGACCGACACAGGGCTATGGGGAGAGAGCAGAGCAATGGGATCAGTGTGTGGACCAACACAACTGTGGGGAGAGTGTGGGCCAGTGGGAACAGTGTGGTGAATGATACAAGGCTTTGGGGAGACCATGGGGCAGTGGGATCAGTGTGAGGACTGACACAGGCTGCAGAGAGAGAGCAGGGCAGTGGGATCAGCATGGGGATCAACACAGGGCTGTGGGGAGAGAGCGGGGAAGTGGGATCAATGTGGGGATCGACACGGGGCTGCGGGGAAGTGGGATCAGTGTCGGTCAGCCTGTGCCAGCCGCCCTAGCGCTGACAGCCTGTGGCAGCCGTCCCAATCCTGACAGCCCGAAGGGACAGGAGCCGGAGTGCGCTCCGAGGCGCCTCCCATGCAACTGTCCCTTTCAGGTGTTCAGCGCTGCAGTTTCAGCACTGCCTCCTGAACGATCATTCCACAGGTCTGATTCCGCTTCTTCAGGCACAATTTTGGCGGAAAATGCACCTGAAAACGGCTAACGATTAATTTTATGTTTACCCTTCAATTCTCATTAGCAGTGTAGGAGTATTATGCTGTCAAGCTAAAGTACCCCTGTAATGTTTTGAAGATAGATGCAGAGAATGTTGAAAATACAAAGCAGGTCAGACATCACTGAAAAGAAGAACAGGCATAAGGTTTCAGGCTGATGGTGTTCCTTTAGAATCTAACCTGAAACTTTTTCTCTCAACAGTTCCTGTTTTATTTCAAATTTCTCTAATCCACAGAATTTCCCCTTTAACCTGGATAGTTTTTTTTCAGCTTTGATTTTACACAAAGAACAAAAATAGTTCTACTGGAGAGCACACTTGAATGGATGTCCAATAGTGATGGAATCAACTATCTAATGGTGTATCTTCAAACAAAAGGGCTGACAACATTCACTGTTGAAGCTTGCAAATGAATGATAAGCATATGACCCTATTTTAACACAAATCTGTGGCTTAGGGAAAGAAGAAAATAGAGATGATAGACAATTTTTTCTCTCTAATTGTTGTAATTAGGAATTTATTTTTTAACAATTATAAGAACCCATTAAATCTCTTACAAGCTTTATGTGATTGTCACCTTTCTGAATGAGTCAAAGTGTACCAAGACTGTCAGTGTTTGACTTTCAATTAACAAGCTTGACAAAGGATGTCCTGCGTGGGCATCAGTCGTCTCTTTTACCACTGGGTTTCATATACCTTTCCATACAAAAAAACTTGTGATAATGAGAAAATTTAGTTGCTGTGCCTGAAGATATTTACAGATTAACCTTTCAGCAATAGCTTGGTCAATGAGGAATTAACAGTCTAAAATATTTTAGCAATCTGTCTAAATTCAAATATAACCAGATCCTCGTTTGAAACCCATGATCCACACTAATTTGCAGTACTAAGAAGATGGGAATGCATTTTTATTTTGTCTGCTATTTTGACAAGTGATAGCAACTACAGTAAAAGTACAAATTTGGTTGTTCTCACCTGAGTCAAAATGTTGTGGATGGAGGCAAACACCAGGACTCGAGGATATAATCTGGCTTTTAAATTCCTTGAAGACAGAATGATACCAAATCATGAAAAACTAATCATCTTATTAAACAGAAACAAAAATAATATGTTTTAGGATAAATGCAAATACAGAAATATTCAGAACTGAAATGACTTTGTAGAAGTCTGTTGTACATGAAAATGAAAACATAAAGTTGCTGCATTGCTTTCTTCAGTTATCCAACTGTAGTGCAGCTAAGTTAAACTCCTTGGCATAATTATACTGGGAGAAAATCTTTTCATGTTTCTAATAAAAAAGGTTTACTTTGAAGAAATAATGCAGCAAAGATTCTGCATAGTGTTTGAGAAAATAAACCTAAAGAAAGTAATTTATTTAAGTTAACCTATATTCTGAATTTTAAGATGAAAGGAATCATCAGGTATGCTCATTTTATTAAAGCACAAAAGAAAAAAAATGTTTCAGCTATTTTCTGGTCAGATGGTGTACTTTTTGCAGCAAAGACAAAGATACATAATCCCAACGATTTGGGCTTGAACCCTTCATCAAAGTATTAGCAAATAAAAACTTCTTCAGGGTTAGGGTAGGCATCCCTCAAAGAGGATTCACAGAGTTTTGCAGTAGACAAGAATAAAACATGAAAGTCTACAGACACCATGATTAAAGAAAAACACAATGCTGGAGAAACCCAGCCGTGTTTGTCCAACATTGTGTTTTTACTTCAAATCACGGTGTTTGCAGACTTTAGTGTTTTAGCAAAATCGATATGCTTTGTTAATATGAAAAACCTCATCAGATCAGAATATTACCTTAAGAAGCAGATGGCTTTAATTTCAAAGACATACTGCATTTGTTGCTTTAGCTGTAAAATGCCATCAATCTACAATCCATCAGAGTCTGTTCACTTTCTGTCTCCAGGAACCAATGTGAATGAAGCCAAGCGCATCCTGAGTGAGAGTGGACTACCAATTGCTTCTGCCAGCAACTTGGAAGATGCAGCCAAGATGGTAGTTGCCAGCGTGACTTCAAAATAGATTAATGAAGGAAGGTTACAAGCAATTAGTTTTCATTACATAGTACTGTTCAATTATGATTTTACACTAATTTTGGAACAATCATGATGATTTTTAACCCAATTATGTGTTAGATGTAAAGAAATATCTGAAACAGTAATACAAAGTTTGCTGTTTTAAAGTAAAAATGTAAATTTGGAAAATGTTTACAGTTATTGAATAATGTGTTTACTCTATCCAATTCCTGCATATTTTTCATTGTAATAATATTTTTATGAAAACCAAGTTTTTCTATTAGTGTGAATTCTGAAAAATCTAATGCCATGAAATACTTCTTTAAGTCTTTGTGCCCTGCAGTTATTGCAGTAAAGACCTCAGCTTGGCCTTAATCTGAAAACTGATAAAAACTTCAATACAGATTTTCGAGCAGTAAAACTGGTGCAGTTCTCTAAGCTTTAACCTTCCTTCAGATCCAAATATACAACTTGGCATAATTAAGTCAGTTGTACTGGTGACAGTATTCCAGTGGACAAATACTCCTGCTACACTCTTTTTTTCTGTTGTTGTTATCTTTTTACAAAACTTATTTTTATTTTGCTTGAAATTTACTGCTTGAGCAATATTGTCATTTCAAACTTTTCTGACCCTTTTCAAATCTACAGTGGTAAAAGCAACTTTGAAAGTATCTCTGCACTGGCAAGAAAATAAAAACTGTTCTCTCCTGAGATTGTATCCTCGAATTGTAGAACAAAAGAGCACAGAAAACAGGCCATTCGACCCTTCTAGTCTGCCGAAACATCATTCTGCTGGTCTCACTGACCTGCGCCCATTCCATAAACCTCCAGACCTCTCACATCCGTGTATCTATCCAATTATTCTTAAAACTTAAAAGTGACCCCACATTTACCTCATCAGATGGCAGTTCATTGCACACTCCCACCACTCCCTGAGTGAAGTAGTTCCCCTAATGTTCCCTTAAATCTTTCCCCTTTCACCCTAAAGCCATGACCTCTCATGTTTATCTTTCCTTATCTAAGTGGAAAGAGACTTCTTGCATTTACTCTGTATAGCCCTTATAATTTTGTAAACTTCTATCAAATCTCCCATCATTCTTCTACATTCTGAGGAATAAAGTCCTAATCTGTTTAATCTTTCCCTGTAATTCAACGCCTGAAGAGCCAGCAACATCCTAGTAAATCTTCTCTGCATTCTTTCAATCTTACTGATATTTTTCGTGCAATTTGATGACCAGAACTGCACACAATACTCCAAATTTGGCCTCACCAATGTCTTATACAACCTCAGTTTAACATCCCAACTCCTGTACTCAATACTTTGATTTATGAAGGCCAAGATGCCAAAAGCTTTCTTTACAGCCTTGTCTACCTGCGATGCCACTTTCAGGAAATTATGTATCTGTATCCCCCAGATCCTTTTGTTCTTCCGCACCCCTCAGTACATTTACTATGTACTCTTTGTCCTACTTTGGTGTGTCCTTCCAAAATGCAACACTTCACACTTGTCGCATTAAATTCCATCTGCCATTTTCTGACCCATTTTTCCATTTGATCCAGATCCTGTATCTGAAAATGTCTTCAGAAAGTTGAATAAAATGCTATCAATTTTATAGATGCATTTAAAAAATACAAATAACAACTGTATTTATTAATTTTGTTCCCAAGATTTTGTCATAGAGTTTATTTACCACTCTGCTGGGCTAACTTAAACCTTGAAACATCATGAGAGGTGTGGCCCCATTTATTAGTATAATGTTCAGTTTTGTTCACTGTACTGCAGGAAGGATATTAAGCTGGAGAGACGGTGGAGAAGATATATAAAGGTGTTGGAAGGACTCGGGGGGAGTGGGGTGGCTAAACTACAGGGAGAGGTTGAAAACATGAGAGCTTTATTCCTTGGAGTGCTGGAGGATGAGGGAGGAATCCCTTATAGGTCATTTTGAGAAAACATAGACAAAAAATTCCCATGAGTTGATAATCTTGAGAGCATCTTTGAAATATTTTCTCTATCCTCTTGGAAATCTCTTGCTCTGATGGAGCCAGGAGCAGAGAACTTGTTTCAGTCATCTGGTGTTAGCCTTGGAGACAATGTACATATTGCAATTACAGTACATTAATTTTGAAGATGGAAGTGAATGAACAAGAGAGCTACTTTTTCCAGGATGGTGTTGAACATCCAGAAATGTGAAGCTTTCCTTATCTCTGCAAGTGAGGAGAATTCCATCATATTCTTGGTTTTGTCTTGCTCAAGATGGATAGGCTTTGGGGAAACAGAAAGAGAGTCACTCACCACAGGATACCCAGCCCATGACCTGTGCTTGCAGCCACACTATTCACCTTACTGATCCAGTTAAGGACACAGAGTTTTTCCCATCACTAACTTTTTTTTAAGCCAGAGTAGGGAATTCTAACACCATCTATCTTACTGCAGAAGAATGACATGGCTCGACAATAATCTCAAATCAAATGCGATTGACTATTGTCTTTCATTCCAACAATACTTTTATTTCTAGCTTCCATTTTATGTTTTCCTTTGTGTTTGCTGACCCTTGTTTCTTCATTTGTTAATAGACCTGATATGCTTTAGGTTGTTAAAATTGGCATCACTTTCTGCACTCAACCTGATTGAGATTTATTGAGGACGTTGACTGGACTGTGTGGATTTTGCTACTTTCTTTCCCAATAATTTGCAAATATGCCCTGTATCCACATGTGACCAGACCATTCTTGCATTGGGATGTTGGTATTTGGCAAATCCCAGGCATATGATTTTAAGATGCATCAGGACACACTAAAAAAGAGCTGCCGCACTTGGGGAGGATATGTGGAGGAAAATTACAAATCATAAAGGATGTGGATTGGTAATCATGCTAAAATATTTAACCCTGTGAAAAATGTTTAATGGCATTTAATATGATATCAGAAATGCTCAATGTATCAATAAATATTATATTTTAATTTTTTATGTAACAAAATCAGATCAAGATTCTTTTGGAGCACTATGCCTTTTTAAATGAGAAATTAAATACAGAGAGCAAAAAAAGGGGGGAAGAATGATTTCATTGAGGTGGAAAAAAGTTGTGTATAAATTTACTAATAATTAAAATCAGAAAGAAAATTACATCATAATTGTAAAGGTGGATTTTTTACCAAAATGTGATTGAGAACCTCCATTACAAGGGTAACAGATTGAAATAATAAGGGCCTTATTTTCTTTTGGTGAGTTTAGTCAGTATCTCTAAAGAGATGGAGCAAACTAACACCTTGTGATGTTCGTGAGTCAGTGGATGAGTTACTATTTTTCCAAAACATTTGAAGCAATGAATACATTTTGGACAACTTCCAATTTCTGTGCCCAACCTCATGGGTAATGAAACAGATTCAGATTTATTGTAAGAGTACATACATGGCATCACATACAACCCTGACTCTTTTTCCTGCGGGGCCAGGCAGAATTACCACATTGGCAGTGGAGAAAAAACTTAACTCATTGTAAACAAATAAACAAATGTAAACAAACTGACTGTGCAATACAGAGAAAAAAGTTGCTGTTCCAACTTCAGCATAACTACTGAGCAAAGTGAATTTCACTGCCTTCTCGCAAAATCTTGTACAATGCAACAAGATAAGATTTAAAATCAACTTTTTCAATTCGACCGTTTTCTAAAGTCCAGCTTCATCTTTTTGAGTTAGTTGCTATGGTTTGAAAATTTTTACCCCACACTCCTCCTGGATCTCACTCACAAATTTCTGGACGAACTCTGTGGGTCAGGCATCATCCATGGAAAGCAATAGATAGTCAATGTTTCAGGCTAAATCCCTTCATCAGGAATGGTATCAGCATGGCAATCTGTTGCCTTCCATGGATTCTGCTGAGATCCTCCATCAATTTGTGTGATGCTCCAGTTAACCAGTATCTGCAGTCTCTCTTGTTGAGCTCCAGGTTGGCACCTCAATCCTGTGACTTGTGGCCATTGACAAAACCTATTGGGGCTAATCAAGCTGTGACCAGCTCTCCCTTTGGAAACATCAGTGTTCATCTTATCCCAGGCGAGTCAGGCGTGGGCTTCCACAGATCCTGCTGTTAGTCTGGGATGTATTGAATGGGTTTCAACAGCACAGCCATATTATGCCCAAATTCCCAATCCTGATATACCAACCTCTCTTATCTTATGCCAACTGATCTTGACTTGGGAATAGCAACCCAACAAATTTGAATGGGGATTGCTTGTTGCCTTGATTTAATGAGAGAAGTGAAGAATCTTCAATTATTTATTGCTTTCACATTTTACCTTAATGTTTTTATTTTATGTCGTATTTTTAAAATATATAAAATGTTTCTGAATATCAACAACATTTAGAACGTGTTAATAAGGATTGATGCCTTCTGACACAAAGCAAGGCTCAGTCATCCTGAGTTCCCAACTTTGCTTCCTTTTGAGGTCTCTTGGGATGTTCATGGTGGAGCCTCAGCATTATGGGGGCAGAGGTATAGTCAGTAGTAAATCGATGTTATGCCCTCAGGTGTGGAGGAAAGGACATTGAATGAGATCTTGTTGAGAGGTGGGTGATGCATGGTGAGACTCCACACTACCCTCCTCATTGACCCAGATGAGTGTGGACTAATGAGAGACCAGGACAGGTTTGAATCCACGTTCTGTTAACACCAAGTCACAAAAAAAAACTTGTAATGCAACAGTGCCCTGAACTGTTCTGCCAGTTTGATATTTTCTGTCTTTGGAAACTCATTTCAATGACAAGGTAATGTTGTTAAGGAAAGAATAAATTGGGAGACCGGACATTTGTGAATCTGCAATACACAAATGTGCTGGGGCAACTCAGCAGGTCATTCAGTATTCATTGGAAGTAGAGAGTAACCAACATTTCTAGCCTGGGCCCTTCGTCCTGATATGCCCTGATGTCAGGGAACCTCAGTTGGCACACATTTGCCAGGCCATTCTGCCCACGTAGCCTATGACAATTGAAAGCCTGAATTATCCTTAACCTCCTTTCTCAGACTGAAACTGGAAAGCATGCCAGATGCATTGACAATCAAAAAGAAGCAATTTTGGGGAAAAATAGACTTATTAGAAAACTTTAGTAGAAGAAACACTATTGAAATTGTTGGCCTTAAAGAAGGTGAGGAAAGTGATGATCTGGCAAGATTCTTTCAATGATGAATTCTGGAGGTCTTGAGAGCAGAAAATTTTGAAGAAATGATTGAGATTGAAAGGGCACATGGAGCTTTGATACCTTGGCCACTACAAGATCTGAAACCAAGATCTTTATTGATAAAATGCCTTCCTTATCAAGATAGAGAGAAAAAATATTAGCACTTGCTGCGCAAGGAGCTAGAGTGAGAAAAGGTCCATTGGAATCACATGGATACTATTTTTTTCTATCCTTATATAATTTTGGGGTTGGTAAAGTGAAGAAAAGAATTTAATATGGTGAAGCATGCCTATGGCAAAGAGGTTACAGATTTATCCTGTCTCAACCTGCCACTTTGAAGATCATTCTGCAAGGAGGAGAGAACAAGTTCTTCACAGACTACAACCTTGCAGAGGAATTTGTGGACACACTGGCAGTGAATTAGCAGGAAGGAACATGAAAATGGTTTGATTAACAGAGTGGTTTTTCAGTTTTTTTCTTTAAATGAAAGATGGACATATATACTAAACATCTGTGGGGGGAGGTTAGAGGTGATATGGACTGACTACTATTGAGTCGTGTGTATTTGAGGCAAATATCACAACCTGTAAAATGGAGGGGTGTACTGTTGCATATTATTTAAGCAACATTAATAGGTTTTTTTTGTTATTTTTACTTATATTTCTTTTTTGAATTTTATAACTGTTATGATTGTAAATTGATTGTATATAACTTTTTTCTTCTTTCTCTTACCTGGCTTGTCCAGGAGGACATCCCTTAACAAGGTCAATGCCAAATATTCAAATTGTCAATGAGGTGCGAGGAGAGAGGTGAAGGGGAAGTATCAGTAAGCATGAATTAAATGAAATATCATTGAGTAACACACTTAAGTTTTCTGTTTTATTGTTAATTGCCTAAACAGATGGGTGAAGAGAAAAAGAATACTGAAACATTAAAAAAAGGTAAGTAGATATAGCTTTTTTGCAAGAGACTCATTTAATTGAAACAGAGCATCAGAAATTAAAAAGAGACTGGGTGGATATGTCACAGCTTCTTCGTTAAACTCAAAAGCAAGAGGAGTGGCCATCTTAAGAGGACATAGTATACATTATACTTCTAAAATTAAGAAGGATTATAGAAAGATGTAGAACAACTGGAGAAAGAGATAATATATTTAGAGGATATAATAATTGGCCCTTCAGGGAGATAAGTTATTGTACATTTACAATTTTTTTTCAGAATTATGGACTCTTCTGAATATATACCCACCAAATCAGGATGATGATAAATTTATACAAGAAACATTTCTTAACTTGGCAGAAGCACTTGAAAATATATTAATAGGTGGGGATTTTAACTTTTGTTTAGATCCAGACTTAGATCAACTAGAGTCATAACAAGGGCAAAGGCAACAAAAGCAACTTTGACGTTAATGAAAGACTTGAGAGAAGCATGGAGAAGAATTCATCTGAGAGTTTAATCATTTTATTCAAATAGTCATGATTCTAATTCAAGGATAGATTTATCCTTAATATCAGCACATCTCCAAGGTAAAATTAAACAAGTTGATTATAAACCAAGGATCTTATCAGATCATTTTATTTTGTTAATAACAGTTACAATGTTGGATAAAGGAGAATCAGTTTATAGATGGAGATTTGCCTCAATGCTATTTTTAAAAAACAGACTTCTGCAATTTTTGTCAAGTCAAATTCAATTTTTTTTTAGATAATTCTAATTCATTTAATAATAAATTGATTTTATAGGATGTGATGAAACCATACTTAAGAGGACAAATTATATGTTATACTTCTAAAATTAAGAAGGCGTAGCATGATGTGAGTGAGCACAGCAAAGAGAGTGAAACAGCAGGCTGTGAGCTTGAGTATCACAACTGTTATGTTTTAATTCCATGCTGCAGCATTTAAGCCCATCCTTCGTCCCGTCCCTAACGTCCCTGTGCTTGCATCCTAATGGCGCAAGCATGTACGTGAACTTACAGTCTGGATCGGAAGAGACGGTCCCATGACGATATCCTTGCTGTGGCTGCCGACCATGCTTGACAAACGGGGCTGGTTTGCCATTGCAAACATGTTCATCAGCACACAACCCCTGCCCCCTAACCTGAACTGGCACTGATGGTCTCAAGATGCATTAAGGGAGAGGTGTTCTGTTTTGGCAGCTGACCGCTGCACACTGGTGGAGGAACCTGGACTGGCTGGGACAAGTCTAGATGAGCTGGTTTTAACCAGTTCAGTGTGAATAACTTCCTTGCCGCCAGTCAAGAATGAATGATGAAGTGTTTCTGTGTAGCACCTAGTATGGACCCTCATTAGGTTGCTGAAGGGGAGTCCTATGCGCATGAACACATATTCACATGCAGATATCTGGGGGATAGTTGCAGGGTGGTTGGCCATGTCACGATGGTGGAGGTGGTGCAAAGGACGATGGCGGCGTTAGCGTTTTCATTGCTGGGGGGAGGAATTGGCCCAGTATTGCGATGGTCTCTCCATAGACTAGTTCAGCGGAGAACTTGGGCACTGTGCAAATCCCCAGTTCGTCCACCCAGTTGGGTTTCTCAAGGCATGCTATCAGCACTGATTTGAGATGGTGGTGGAAGGGCTTGACTAGCCTATTAGCTTAAGGTTGGTAAGCTGTGATGTGATGCAGCTGAATGCCCGCCCTGGAGTCTGGAGAGCTCTGTTCACAGGCCGGAGATGAATTGTGCCCCGCCCCCTAGTTGGTTGTAACGCCTGCTGGGACTCTGAAACGGGAGACCCAGGTGGCGAGCAAAGCTCTGGTGCATGTCTCTGTGGAGGTATCCAGAATGGGAATGGTCTCTGGCCAACAAGTGAACCTGTCCACCACCATGAGTAGGTAGTTCAAATCTCAGGAGACTGGCAGGGGTCCAACTATGTTGAGATAGATCTGTTGGAACCTGTGGCTCAGGGCATCGAACCATTGGAGTTGGTGCCTGGTGTGCCACTGGACCTTGGCTGTCTGGCAGTTCGTGCAGTTTTTCACCCACTCTGTGACCTGTTTATGCAGGCTGTGCCACACAAATGTTGCGGGCACCAGTCGCACTGTTGTGCAGATTGAGGATGGAACAAGCCATGGATTATGTCGAAAACTGTCCTCCAATGGGCGGGGATGAGAGGCCGGGGATGGACAGTGTAAATGTCGCAGAGGAGCATAGTGCCATCAGCGTCAAGCGGAAGGTCTTGGAGCTGTAGCCCCATGATTGCAGTCACGAAGCTGAATGACTCAGGGTCATTCTGTTGAACCCAAGCCAGATCATGGTAGTGTTGACTGCAGGCCTGAAAAGTGTGTTTGTGACCACATTGTGCTTTCCTGAAAGATGTCGAATTGCAGTGGTGAATTCAGAGACATAGGCTAAGTGTCTATGTTGCCGGGCAGACCATGGGTTGAAAGACTTTGAGAAGTCAAAAATAAGCAGCGTTTGATCAGTGTAGATGGTGAATGGATGCCCTTCGAGGAAGTAGCGGAAGTGGCAGATGATCAGGTAGAGACCGAGTAGTTCCCGGTCAAATGCTCTGTACTTCAGTTTGGACGGCCGCAGGTGCCGACAGAAAAAGACAAGGGGTCTTCATGAGCCATCAACAAACTGTTCCGGGACAGTGTTTGACTCGTTGACAGTGAAGGCCATCGGTACATCCATTTGTGGGTGTGCTAGCATCATTGTGTGGGCCAGGGCCTCCTTGGTCAGTTTGAAAGCCTTGTGAGCCTCATTGGTCCATTTGAGCTCCTTCGACAAGCCCGACATTAACGTGAAGAGAGGGCACATAATCTTTGCTGCTGCAGGGATGAATCTGTTGTAGAAATTCACCATGCCCACGAACTCCTGCAGGCCCTTCAGTGTTGTCAGTCTGACAAAACATCGTATGGCATCTGGTAAATGGGAGGTGCCGGCTGTGGTAATTTTGTGGCCCAGAAAGTCTATTTCCATGAGGTCAAACTGGCACTTCTTCAGGCTAATGGTGAGGCTAAACTGTGCAAAGCGAGTAAAAAGATGGCGGAAATACGTCAAGTGCTCTGTAGGCGAGTTGCTGGCTTCCAGGATGTCGTCAAGGTAGGTGGAAAGAAAAGGCAAATCTCTGCTGATCATGTCCATGGAGTGCTGGAATGTCTGTGCCACAGTTTTTAAACCAAATGGCATGCATAAGAACTCAAATAGGCTGAACGGGGTGATGATAGCCGTCTTCTGGACATCATCCGGGTGCACGGGCATCTGCAGTATCGTAGATTAGGTTGACTTTAGAGAAAAGCTTTGTGCCATGGAGGTTCGCAGTTAAATCCTGGATGTGGGGGACTGGATAGTGGTCCAGTGTCGTTGAAATGTCTGTAATCACCACAGGATATCCAGCTTCCGATGGACTTGGGTAGTGAGGTCCATGGGCTACAGGAATGGTAGACAATGCTGAGCTCCTCCATGCACCTGAGCTCTTCCTTGGCAAGGCTGAGTTTGTCTGGGACCAGGTGCTAGCCCATGAATCCAATTAAGGGCCAGTGGTGGCAATATGGCATCAGATGCCGGGCTTAGGCATGGCTGCCATGAACTGGGGATGCAGAATGGAGGGAAATTCTGCAAGGAATTGCCTGCACTGGCCATGATGGGTTTCCATGAATGCAAGTTGGGTGGAGGGCTCTTTGGACTTGCCGAGGGGCACCGTGTGAAAAGTCTCAACGTGGACTAGTCGTCTGCCGTGGATGAGACAAATAGGGAGTGCATCCAAAGGAAATCTATGCCTGGCAGAGGCTTGTCCACTGAAGTGAGAGTAAAAGATCATTGGAATGTGGTGTCACCAGAATGTACAGGAATTCATCTTTTTCCAAAAGTGCTGATGGTGTTTGTTGTGTTTCTGGCAGCACGCAGTGAAGGGCCATGGGGTCATATGTGCATCTCAAACGCCATTGGGGGTATGACCCTTACCTCCACCCTCGTGTTAACGAAGAACTTGTGGCCCGAGATGCTGTCCCAGATGTGGAGATGGCTTTTAGCTCGGCCAGCTGCTACAGCCACTAACAGCGGCTGGCCCCATTGTTTCCCGGGAACGAACATGGCTGGAGGCACCTGCATGCGGACACCCCCCAATGTTGATGGTAGAAACACCACCTTGGACTGGACCCCTCTCTTTTCTGGTGGGGTTGGGCCTGTTCACATGGTGGACTTGATTTGGGCGTTGGCTCGGTGGTGGCCATGTGACACTGTTGACCGAGTCAATGACTTTGTGTTTGGAACAGTAGAGAACATTTGCTCATGCCGCAACCTTGCATGGGTCACTGAAATCAGCGTCAGCCAACAGGAATCTGATGTTCTCGAGCATCTGCTCTTGAAGTACCTGCTAGAACATGAGGCAGGGCTTATGGCTTTTTGCCAGCGTAAGCATTTTGTCCACAAGGGTAAAGAGGGTCCTATTGCCTAGACTGTCCAGGTGCAAGAGCCTGGCTACTCTCTCACATCATGAAAGGCCATACGTGCTAATAAGGAGGTTTTGCAGAGCCATGTGTTTGCCTTACTCTAGTAGATCCTGAACGAGGTCATCGACTAGTGAGGTGGCTTCCTGGTCAAGCGAGCTGATGACGTAGAAGTATCTTGTCTAATTGGAGGTTATCTGTTTGATCTGGAACTGGCCCTTTGCTTGGCCAAACCAAGTGCGGGGCATGTTCGTCCATAAAGTTGGCAGCTTCAACGCAATGGAGCCTATAGCTGCTTGTTCCATTGTGTTGAGTCTTCAGGACATTGAGACTCGTCGGGGTCACCATTGTAGTGGGTTGTGAGTGAGTGCAGTGAAGAGACTGAGACAACAGACTGTGAGCTTGAGCATCACAACTGGTTTACTTTAAGCCCATCCTCAATCCCACCCTAACATTCCGGTGCTTGCATCCCGATGATGCAAGCACGTATGCAACCTTCCGGTCTGGACCAGAAGAGGTGGTCCCACAATGCCATCCTTGCCACAGCTGCCCCACCGACCCCACATGAAAAGCAGGGCCAGTTTGACATTGTAAATATGTGAATCGCCACAAAGGATTATATAAAGATGTAGAACAACTGGAGAAAGAGATAATATATTTAGAAAAAGACTTGCAAAGACAGACTTCTGAAGAGAAATTTAGGTGACTTATTAATAAAAAATTTCAATATAATACATTATAAGCATAGAACAGAGAAAGCAATAATGAGATCTAAACAGATTCTATGAGCTAGGTGAGAGGGCTCATCAGGTCCTTTCCTGGCAGTTGAAAGCAGTGAAAGTTTCAAGAATGGTAAAAAGCAATTAAGACGCATTTGAATGTGACTACTTATAAAACCCAAGAAATTAACAAAGCTCTTAAGCAATGCTATTCTAAGTTATATCAATCGGAGTCACAAAGAGATGATAAGATAGAAAACTTTTTGTCACAAGTAAGATTACCAAAGTTAAGTTTGGAAGAGCAAGTGGAGCTGGATGCCCCCTTCACCCAAACAGAGGTGAGAGAGGCATTGAGCTCATTACAAAGCAATAAATCTCTGGGAGAATATGGTTTCCCAGAGAAGATTAGTTTTATAAAGAATTTAAAGATTTGTTGATTCCTCCTTTCGTGGCGCTATTAGGCCAGGTGGCAGAAATGCACATTCTCCCAGAATTTTTTTCTCCAGTGATAATAACAATAATATCCAAAAAAAGATAGGAACCCTATAAAACCATCATCATATAGACCTATTTCATTGTTAAATGCATATTATAAGATCATTGCAAAAATTTTAGCAAATAGATTGACAAAATTTTTACCAAAGCTGATCAGAAAGAGATTGTAGAAAAGAGACAATCTGCAGATAATATAACTAGACTACTTTGTATAATACATTTGACATAAAAGAGGAGAGATTTAAATGTGGCAGTGGCTTTAGATGCAGAAAAGGTGTTTAATAGATTAGAATGGGAATTTTTGTTTAAGGTGTTGAAAAGATTTGGCTTAGGACAGATATTTGCAAATTGGATCAGTGCTTTATATAATGAACCGAAAACTAAAGTTGTAACACATGGACTGGTTTCTGCACCATTTTAGTTAACTAGATTTAGTAGATGAGGATGTCCATTATCACCAGCTTTATTTATTCTAGCAATAAAACCACTTGCAGAATTGAGCCAATCTTAATATGAAGGGATTTAAAGTTAATTAAGGGGAATATAAAATTAATTTATTGGCTGATGATATAACCATATATACCATTTACGGAGCGGAAACAGGCCATGCCGGCCTTTCGAGTCCTCACCGGTTCACTGGAACAACTCCACTAGCTCAAACCTCCCGCTCTCCGCCAATAACCCTCCAACCCCCTCACCTCCATAGACTAGTGTTTCAAAACTTAAGAGATGTCTTCACTGAAATATGTAAATGTTTTGATTTTTTTGACAGAGCTAGTAGGTTTGATACGCAAATTAATTTAAGATTGGAGGAATACAAGAAAGAGTCGGGCTATAAAATAAATTGGGACAAAAGTGAAATTATGCCTCTCACTCAAGGAGATTATACTCAGTGCCAAAGAGGCACAATTTAAATGGCTGGCGAATGGCATAGCATATTTATGGATATGGATTGGCAATAATTTAAATAATTTATACAAATTGAATTATTCACCTTTACTTAAGAAAATTGGAAAAGGGGCAATTCATCTCACAGAACAATTCTATCTAAGCCCTAACAAAGCAACAAAATTCCAGTTTTCCCAACAGCAGCATGTTCAGATACCATCTATACATTGATACCTGCTTATCAAGCATTATAATGGATAATGTCAAGGGAGAGGGGTCTAGCCATGCTCTATACTCAGTTTCCGCTACACTAAACTCCAATTGGGGTGATGGCGAAAATAAATCAGTTCTAGTGTAGGAGTCATGTTGCCTCAAGTAAAAGGAGTAATCACTTTCTCTTGGGTTCAGCTTTCTCCAGATATTTATGAGATTCAATTCTTTCATAAAGGGCAGGGTAGACTTAGCTGTTCTGGAGTTCGTGAAGGTTGCCATGGCGGTAGCCAAAAAAATGTATAATGGTTACATGGAAGTCCGACTCAATTAAATGCAACACAATCGGATTTGGAAATACAGAATTAATTCCCTTGGAGAAAATCATTTAGAATCTAAAAGGAAGCATGATACATGTGTTAATGAGTGGCAACCATATCTGAAATACATGGGTATGTAGACTAGCACCCCCTCCCTGTGAAGTATGGATATTATAAAAATCCTGTCTTAGTAGGGAAAGGATTGGAGATAGCCCTTTTTAAAGTTTGTTTTATTTTCATTTTCCTTTTATTCTTTACTTGGGTTATTTAATTAATTATGTTTTTTTAATGTTTTTGGTGGGGGAATCTGAATTCCACGTATCATTTGTATTTTATTTGTATAATGTATAATTAGAATGGTTATATGTTTGGGGTGGGGGATGGTTATATGTTTGGGGAGATCCAAAATGAGTGGTGGACTAGCCTCGCCAAACGAACACAGCTCAGCGCGGACATTGGCGACTTCAGGGGTTTCTACGAGGCTCTAAAGGCTGTGTACGGCCCCTCACCCCAAGTCCAAAGCCCGCTGCGCAGCTCAGACGGCAAAGTCCTCCTCAGCGACAAGATCTCCATCCTCAACCGATGGTCAGAACACTTCCAATCTCTTTTCAGTACCAACCGCTCAGTCCAAGATTCCGCCCTGCTCCAGCTCCCTCAACAGCCCCTAAGGCTAGAGCTGGATGAGGTTCCCACCCTGGATGAGACATATAAGGCAATCGAACAACTGAAAAGTGGCAAAGCAGCAGGTATGGATGGAATCCCCCCAGAAGTCTGGAAGGCTGGCGGCAAAACTCTGCATGCCAAACTGCATGAGTTTTTCAAGCTTTGTTGGGACCAAGGTAAACTGCCTCAGGATCTTCGTGATGCCACCATCATCACCCTGTACAAAAACAAAGGCGAGAAATCAGACTGCTCAAACTACAGGGGAATCACGTTGCTCTCCATTGCAGGCAAAATCTTCGCTAGGATTCTACTAAATAGAATAATACCTAGTGTCGCTGAGAATATTCTCCCAGAATCACAGTGCGGCTTTCGCGCTAACAGAGGAACCACTGACATGGTCTTTGCCCTCAGACAGCTCCAAGAAAAGTGTAGAGAACAAAACAAAGGACTCTACATCACCTTTGTTGACCTCACCAAAGCCTTCGACACCGTGAGCAGGAAAGGGCTTTGGCAAATACTAGAGCGCATCGGATGTCCCCCAAAGTTCCTCAACATGATTATCCAACTGCACGAAAACCAACAAGGTCGGGTCAGATACAGCAATGAGCTCTCTGAACCCTTCTCCATTAACAATGGCGTGAAGCAAGGCTGTGTTCTCGCACCAACCCTCTTTTCAATCTTCTTCAGCATGATGCTGAACCAAGCCATGAAAGACCCCAACAATGAAGACGCTGTTTACATCCGGTACCGCACGGATGGCAGTCTCTTCAATCTGAGGCGCCTGCAAGCTCACACCAAGACACAAGAGAAACTTGTCCGTGAACTACTCTTTGCAGATGATGCCGCTTTAGTTGCCCATTCAGAGCCAGCTCTTCAGCGCTTGACGTCCTGCTTTGCGGAAACTGCCAAAATGTTTGGCCTGGAAGTCAGCCTGAAGAAAACTGAGGTCCTCCATCAGCCAGCTCCCCACCATGACTACCAGCCCCCCCACATCTCCATCGGGCACACAAAACTCAAAACGGTCAACCAGTTTACCTATCTCGGCTGCACCATTTCATCAGATGCAAGGATCGACAATGAGATAGACAACAGACTCGCCAAGGCAAATAGCGCCTTTGGAAGACTACACAAAAGAGTCTGGAAAAACAACCAACTGAAAAACCTCACAAAGATAAGCGTATAGAGAGCCGTTGTCATACCCACACTCCTGTTCGGCTCCGAATCATGGGTCCTCTACCGGCACCACCTACGGCTCCTAGAACGCTTCCACCAGCGTTGTCTCCGCTCCATCCTCAACATCCATTGGAGCGCTCACACCCCTAACGTCGAGGTACTCGAGATGGCAGAGGTCGACAGCATCGAGTCCACGCTGCTGAAGATCCAGCTGCGCTGGATGGGTCACGTCTCCAGAATGGAGGACCATCGCCTTCCCAAGATCGTACTATATGGCGAGCTCTCCACTGGCCACCGTGACAGAGGTGCACCAAAGAAATGGTACAAGGACTGCCTAAAGAAATCTCTTGGTGCCTGCCACATTGACCACCGCCAGTGGGCTGATAACGCCTCAAACCGTGCATCTTGGCGCCTCACAGTTTGGCGGGCAGCAGCCTCCTTTGAAGAAGACCGCAGAGCCCACCTCACTGACAAAAGGCAAAGGAGGAAAAACCCAACACCCAACCCCAACCAACCAATTTTCCCTTGCAACCGCTGCAATCGTGTCTGCCTGTCCCGCATCGGACTGGTCAGCCACAAACGAGCCTGCAGCTGACGTGGACTTTTTACCCCCTCCATAAATCTTCGTCCGCGAAGCCAAGCCAAAGAAGATGTTTGGGGTGGGTGGAATAAAACACAGACTGTACATTCCATGAATGTACATTTATTTGTATAATGTATAATTAGAATGGTGATATGTTGGGGTGGGTGGAATAAAACACAGACTGCACATTCCATGAATGTTGAAAAAGATTGTATTGATTGTTGAAATTACTTGACGAATTAGTAAAAAAATAAAATAAAATATTCAAAATAAAAATAAAATTGGAGAAGATTTGAATAAGTGGATGGGATTCCCAATAACGTTATTGGGCAGAGTTAACAGTGTAAACATGAATATATTCCCTCGAGTACACTATATTTTTCAAACATTGCCAATACTGTTACCACAAAGGGTTTTTCAAGAATGAAATAAATATATAAGAACGTTTCTCTGGAAGAGCAAGATATCGAGGGTTTCTTTAGCTAAATTAACATGGAAATTTGAATTAGGCTTACAGCTTCCAAATTTAAAAAAAATAATTACAAGCCAGCTCAAATGAGGTTTCTTGCTTCATTTTTTGAAGGAGAGAAGTCGGCATGGATTAAAATAGAAATTGATAAAATAGGAGAGAAAATAAAGAAGACTTTATATATAAATAGGAATTGAAATTAATATTGAGTGAGAGGGAAACCCTTTTATTGAAACATTTGATTAATACCTGGAACAGGGTGGTTTGTGCTCTCTAAATGCCTTTGACTCAAAATCGACTTATTCCACTTTCTGTGGATAATCATTTTTTTTTGTCTCATAAAGGAATTATATATATTGAAGATTGTTATGAAGGAGGAAATTTAATGTTATTTGAACAATTAAGAAATAAATATGGGATACAAAACAATACACTTTTTTGTTATTATCAATTAAGAGCATATTTAAGAGATAAATTGGGTCCATCAATGTTATTACCAAAATTTAGTGACGTGGAGATGTTAAATCATAATAGACATATCAAGAAATTCACTTCAGCCATGTACATTTTATTGCAAAAGGGAACCCCTAAACAAGGGATCCATAGGTCCAGACAGAGATGGGAGCCAGATTTAAAAATTAATATTGATGATGAACAAACTTGGTCGGAGTTATGTTGAGTTAGTACGGCAAATACAATAAATGTTAGATATAATTTCAATATAATTTTCTACATCAATTATATCTTACGCTGCAGAAATTAAATAGATTGAAGTCAGATGTATCAGATCAATGTTTTAGATGTGGCCAGGAGATAGATACCTTTTTACACTCTACTTGGTGAGGCCTTTTTCGATAAACTTTGAAACATTTTTAGAACAGGTTAGAGGAACTAAACTTACACGAAATACAATGTTGTTTTTATTAGGTAATAGTGTAAGGATAAGACTGAAATTGAAATTAACTATATATCAAAAAGAATTTGTAAAGATTGCATTAGCAATATCAAGAAAATGTATGACAGTAACGTGGAAATTGGACTTTCATCTAAGTACGGTGATGGAATGCAGAAATGCATAGTTATGTTCCCCTTGAGAAGATTACTTATAATTTAAGAAACAAATATGATGTAATGTTGAAAATTTAGCACCCATATTTATAAATTGCGGGAATTAATTTATAGATATTTTCCTTGAACTTCAAGAACCTTGTTAACCTCCTTGGAAGAACTAAAAAATATATAAATGGTTGAACCATGTGGTGCGTGATATATTCTTGACAATCAAGTTTCTTTTCTTTACTTTCTCCTTTATTTTTTTTCTTATTTATTTATATCATTATTTATTTATTTTACTTCTTTGGAGATTCTTTACTGGGGGGAGTGGTTTTGGGGGGTTAGGGGTTTTATACCATCATGTAGAATGAAACTGATACTAAGAATTGATTATTGTATTTTGCTATTAGTACATGAATAGATAAAAATTATCAATAAAATATTCAAAAAATTAAAAGGAGTGGAGAGGGTCAAGAACTTCAAATTCCTGGGTGTCAACATCTTTGAGGATCTGTCCTGGAGCCTCCATGTTGATGCAATCACAAAGAAGGGTCGCCAGCAGCTATACTTTGTGAGGAGATTTCGGATGTGACCTAAGGCTCTCAAAAACTTCTACAGGTGTACCATGGAGAGCATTCTGGTGGTTGCATCACAGCCTGGTATGGAGGCGCCAACTCTCAGGGTTTGCTAACTCGGCCTGCAACATCATAGGCACCAGACTACATTCCATCGAGGACATCTACATGAGGCGGTCTTTTAAAAAAGCAGCCTCTATTCTCAAAGACCCCCACCACCCAGGGCATGCCCTCTTCACTCTGCAACCATTTGAGGAAAAAGTACAGGAGCATAAAGGCGAGCACTCAGCAGCACAAGGACAGCTTCTTCCCCTCTGGCATCAGATTCATGAATAATCAAAGAAACAAAGACTTTTGGTGCACTATAATTTTAATATTTTTATTTATAGTATGTTGTAAGATGGTTATAATATGAAATATTTGTACTATATGATGCTGCCACGAAACACCAAAGTTTGTGACTCACTCATGACAATAAATTCTGATTCTGAGAATGTGATTGTTTGAAATTCATTCCTCCCTTTACTTCCTAACTATTATTATTGGGATGCTTTCATGATGCATGAAGACAGGCTCCAAAATACCTACAATTTCTCTGTTTTCTATTAGCTTTAAAACCATTGTAGTGAAGTTAATAGACCTGTATCCAAAGGCTAATCATCTATTAATCTGGAGATATCTAGTGAATATAAATTCATGCAAGTAAGCTATTCTGGAATATTACAACTAGAAACAGGCCAATAATATATTTTAAAAGAATGACATGTCTTTAAATTAAATCAAACGTGGGGCGTGGCAAGATGGCGTAAGGAACAGACGTGCCTTCCAGTCCTCTCCTGACTCTAACTTATTGTTTTGTCTTTAAGTGCCCGTTAAAAAATTTTTAAAAAGTTTATAAATAGTATGAGGTGTTGAATTAATACCTAATGGTACATTTGTTAAAAAAAAGTAAAAGGAAACATCAACAGATTGTTAAAAAATTATATTTTCCGAAATTATCTGAGCCTGCTTGTTTACAAAAAGCCACGACTCAGCGTGAAATGGATCCAGGAAAACAAGCGAAGAATTCGGCCTTGGAGCTCCGTTCTGATTCCATAAGTCTTTCTGAAGGTCGTTTTCAGCTGCCTTTAGAACAAAGGGCTGGCCGGATGCCAGTATTTCAAACAACGTCTACTGAGACTTTGACTGCTGAATTAGCTGGGGCGCCACCAGTTGGAGAGTTAAAGAGTTGTTATTTGACTGCTATAACATCAGTTATAACAGCTCTTCCAGATACTGACGTAACGAAGCTTTTAAAGGAGGTTTGGATCAAAGATAACCCTGATCATCAGCCTCATGATACTTCTGGGGGGTCTGTGGCAGGGGCTCTTACACGGAGTCAAACTGCAAGAAAAGCTACTAAATTAAAAGAAGGGATAGAAGGTCCTCTGATTCCACAAGAACAGCAGAATCCCACCATGTCTGGATCTACTGATGTTGATATACTTTTCAAGAGTCTTGAACATAAGATATTTTCTTCAATGATGCATTTAGGTGATTCTATGAATAATCTTACTTCTAAGATTAATGCATTGGTGGATGTCAATACTCAACAGATGGCTGATTAAGGAGCTTTTAAAGTTGAAACTATTGAAAGACTTGAGATGTGTGATCAAGGATTATCTGATGTACAAGATCAATTGCAAGATGTGAATAAAACAATTGAAACATTACAGATTCAGAATAAAAATTTAGCAAAAAAGGTTGATTATTTGGAGAACCAATCCAGACGGAATAATGTGAAAATTGTCGGCTTGCCAGAAGGCATAGAAGGGCCAGATTCAAGAAAATTTATCACTGAATGGATTCCACAAGTGTTGGGACAAGATAAGTTTTCTGAAGGTTTAATATTGGAACGGGCTCATAGAGCTTTGAGAAGGAGACCTTTTTCAGGACAGAATCCAAGACCTGTTCTGGTTCACTGTTTAAATTACTGAGATAGAGAGACTATTTTACGTATGGCTATTAGAAATGCACAGCAAAACAAATCTCCTTTGATGGTTCAGAGTAATCATGTTTTCTTCTATCCGGATTTGAGTCAGGAAATTATGTTTCAACGACGTGAATTTAATTCTGTGAAAGAATTATTGTGGAAAAAAGGATATAAGGCAACATTTAGATACCCTGCGGTACTGAAGATTTTTCAGGATGGATATCAACCAAAGTTCTTTGATAATCCTAAAGAAGCTATGGATTTTGCTCAGTCTTTACCAATTACGCAATTCCAGGAACGACGTAGTCCTCCACAGTCTCCAAAGAGGGCAGAGCTGCAAGAAGGGACTTTGATTTCTGGAAGAAATGGAAGAAACGGTGGTCGCAATGGCAAAGGAAACTCATTTAATAGATAAGGAACATTTGAAACTCAAACGTGAATGGGTTGGGCACGTTTTTTATTCTTCGTTTAATTCTAAGGCAAAAGGTGTGGCAATTTTGGTACATAAGAATCTACCATTTTAGTTACAGAGTGAAGAGAAAAATGGTGGAAGATTATTAAAATTAAATTGTACAATCTTTAATGAGGCATGGACTTTGCTTGATGTTTATGCTCCTAATTTTGAGGATACAGCTTTTGTTGTGGATATGTCTTTATTACTTGGACAATCGAACTCTAATGTGATGTTGGGGGAAATTTGAATGTGGTGTTGGAGCACCAACATTGTGTTGGAGTACTCAAGAGTGAAGTCTATGATGGTAATCCAAGTGATTAATATGATGGCAGATTTGAATTTAATTGATATTTGGCGAAGAGTTAATCCTACAGAGAAAGATTTTTCTTTTTATTCCTCGCGACATAATTCTTTTTCTAGAATTGATTATTTTTTTAATATCAGCACATTTGCAGGATAGGGTTACATCTGTGGAGTATAAGGCTAGATTGGTTTTGGATCATTCATTATTATTATTAGAATATTTGAGTTCACAAGATGTTCAGAAAGCTTCAAGATGGAGATTTAATACTATGCTATTACGACGCGAATTTAATTCTGTGAAAGAACGGTTGTGGAAAAAAAGACATAGGGCAACATTCAGGTATTCTGTGGTACTGAAGATTTTTTAGGATGGAAATTAGCCAAAATTCTTTGACAATCCTAAAGAGGTTATGGACTTTGCTCAGTCTCTACCAATCATGCAGTTTCAGGAACGATGTAGTCCTTCAAGGTCTCCAAAGAGAGTAGAGATGTAAGGTGGGATCCAGATTTTTAAAAGAAATGGAAGCAATGGTGATTGAAGTGGTAACGTTGATTTAAAAAAATAAATCTTTTATCTTTTTTTTTGAGAAGAGTTTAAATAGTTTAAATAATGATGGTAGTTTAATGAAATGGGAGTTGGGAGAGGGAATTGGGTGGGCACTAGTTTCCAGAAGTCATCAGCTACCTATGAGTTATCTCACACCCAATATTTTGGGGGAGTTATCGCTTTGGGCGGTTTAAACAGGAGGAGGTAGTTGTGACCTCCAACCTGTTTTTTTTTTCTTTTTAATTTTTGGGTTAAGAAGTTAAGGTTTTTTTTATTATTTTTTTTAAATAAATATTTTTTTTTATTCTTTTTGTTTTCTGATTGTAATTGAGGGAATTAGGAGGTGTTTTTTTTCTCTCCTTTTTTTTCTCTTTTTTTTGGGGGGGGATTTTTTCTCATTTTTCTTTCTTTTTTAAGAGGATGATGTCACAGAAGATAATAAGTCAAAAATTGAGGATGTTGAATTAGATGAAGAGGAAGATGAGGGGAAAGGTGATAAGAAGAGAAAGAAGAAAATTAAGTACAAATACATTGAGGGAGAAGAGTTTAATAAAATTAAGTTAATTTCGATAGAGAATTTTGAAGATGTTAAAAATGAAGAATATGGAGAATTTTATAAGAGTTTGAACTTTTTTTCTTTTTTTTCTTTTTTATATAAGGGGAGGGGAAGGGAATAAAAAGTTTATCTGATTGTTTTTCTAAGGGATGTTTTTGTTCTCTCGATGAATTATAAAGGAAACTTGGTATTAATGGAAATTCTGTATTTATGTATTATTAATTATGATTTTTTGTATAACAGATATATGATTTTAATATTTGAACTTAGTTTTAAAGTGGATTTCATTTGTTAAATACATGTATTATGTTTGATTTAAATATATGTTTGGGTATTATTTTAGTATTTATATATTTTTTGTTGTTAGTAATTTTTGTTGTTGTTAAGTTTTATCTTTTTTTTGTAAGTGGGGTTTTTTAAATTTTATTTACAACATTGTTAATTAATTCTTCACTCTTTGTTTTGGGGGGGAGGGTTGGACTAATTTTAAATTAGATGATTAATGTTGTGTTATAATTATTGGGGGGTTAACACCAACTGTTTTATCAATACTGGTTTATAATCCACTTGTATCTTCTAACCACCTCATCCCAGTATTTAAGTTCATTTTTTTTAGAACCATAGAACATTACAGCACAAAACAGGCCCCTTTGGCCCTTCTAGTCTGTGCTGAACCATTTTTTTTGCCTCGTCCCGTTGACCTGCACCCAGTTCATAGCCTTCTGTACCTCTCCCATCCATGTACTTGTCCAAATCCTTCTTAAATGTTAAAATTGACTCCTCAATCACCACTTCAGCTGGCAACTCATTTCACAATCGCACTTCTGTGTGAAGTTGCCCCTAATATTTTTCCCCTTCACTCTTAACCCATGTACTCCAGTTTGTATCTCACTGACCGACACTCAGTAGTGAAGATCTCTATCAGTGAACTTCTCAGTTAACCAATAGCAACTGTTCTACTTTTTCAGTTTTTAAAATGCATTAAATTATTTATGGAAGTGAACAAATAAAAAAAAACTGCTTTATTTAAACAGAATTGGTATTTGAACACATATAAAAATGAGGGAAGAGAGATATGATCACAGCTAATGAACACCAAAACCTTTTTTCAACCCTTACTTAACATATTTATAATGTGGTGATTGCATCTTTTACCATGAAATAAATGTCCCCCAAAGTTCTTCAACATGATTATCCAACTGCACGAAAACCAACAAGGTCAGGTCAGATACAGCAATAAGCTCTCTGAACCCTTCTCCATTAACAATGGTGTGAAGCAAGGCTGTGTTCTCGCACCAACCCTCTTTTCAATCTTCTTCAGCATGATGCTGAACCAAGCCATGAAAGACCTCAACAATGAAGACGCTGTTTACATCCGGTACCGCACGGATGGCAGTCTCTTCAATCTGAGGCGCCTGCAAGCTCACACCAAGACACAAGAGAAACTTTGCAGACGATGCCGCTTTAGTTCCCATTCAGAGCCAGCTCTTCAGCGCTTGACGTCCTGTTTTGCGGAAACTGCCAAAATGTTTGGCCTGGAAGTCAGCCTGAAGAAAACTGAGGTCCTCCATCAGCCAGCTCCCCACCATGACTACCAGCCCCCCCACATCTCCATCGGGCACACAAAACTCAAAACGGTCAACCAGTTTACCTATCTCGGCTGCACCATTTCATCAGATGCAAGGATCGACAATGAGATAGACAACAGACTCGCCAAGGCAAATAGCGCCTTTGGAAGATTACACAAAAGAGTCTGGAAAAACAACCAAATGAAAAACCTCACAAAGATAAGCGTATACAGAGCCGTTGTCATACCCACACTCCTGTTCGGCTCCAAATCGTGGGTCCTCTACCGGGATCACCTACGGCTCCTAGAACGCTACCACCAGCGTTGTCTCTGCTCCATCCTCAACATTCATTGGAGCGCTTTCATCCCTAACATCGAAGTACTCGAGATAGCAGAGGTCGACAGCATCGAGTCCAAGCTGCTGAAGATCCAGCTGCGCTGGGTGGGTCATGTCTCCAGAATGGAGGACCATCGCCTTCCCAAGATCGTGTTATATGGCGAGCTCTCCACTGGCCACCGTGACAGAGGTGCACCAAAGAAAAGGTACAAGGACTGCCTAAAGAAATCTCTTGGTGCCTGCCACATTGACCACCGCCAGTGGGCTGATATCGCCTCAAACCGTGCATCTTGGCGCCTCACAGTTTTGCGAGCAGCAACCTCCTTTGAAGAAGACCGCAGAGCCCACCTCACTGACAAAAGGCAAAGGAGGAAAAACCCAACACCCAACCCCAACCAACCAATTTTCCCCTGCAACCGCTGCAACCATGTCTGCCTGTCCCGCATCGGACTTGTCAGCCACAAACGAGCCTGCAGCTGACGCGGACATTTACCCCCTCCATAAATCTTCGTCCGCGAAGCCAAGTCAAAGAATATATAAAAAGATAATTTCAAGCTTTTTTTCAAGAAATCATCAATTTTTATTGTTCAAATTTATGTTAAATCAAAGTTGAAAGAGATATTCACATTAATTCATTTTGTATTTTTACTATACAGGAATGGAAGTATGTTTGCATTTGCATATACTATGATTGACTTGTTCTTAAACTAATGGGAGCTTGGGAGCTCACTTGATACCTAACTCCTATATCCCTAATTTGAGTCTTCTCAAAATAGACACAAGTTGTGAGATCCATGAAATGGAAAGAACTGTACTAATGGTAGTTAAACAGTGGCTACTGCATCGTTACATTCTCTTTGTTTGTTGTGCATTGTGACCTTTGATTCTTTCAGTTTTCATCCATTCTTATGTGATTAGTAAACAAGTTAAACTTGCAAAGCTTTTACAGTCATTTTCAGTATAATAAATGCCAATGAGTTATAGTGGCCTTCCAAGCAAGATGTGAGTGTACATGTTCTTCCAATATTAAACACTCCAGAAGCCTCTTGGGATGATTTTACTTGTTATTATTACATAGGATGCCTTTGTCTGGTCGCATTACAAATCTCCTTGAAAACCTGATAAAATGGATTGTGCTATTTTCTCACAGTTAGGATTAGTTGCTCTTATGAGATGCAAAGCAAAAATTATATTCATGTACTTGACAATAAAACACTGGAGACTCTGGAAATATGAAATAGTTAGATGGTATGCAAAATTTCTTGTAAATTTGACATAGAAATTGTTTTGAAATATGATATAAATAGCAAATAATATTCATCACGACATATTGGGAAATGCTTGGGGGATGGGGAGGGGATGGCAGACAAATCCATAGTGAGACCTGCTGTCAACAGCTACTTGTACTATTCTCGCCTTGGATTCCAATTTCATATGGAGTAGAAACATTTACTTAGAATTACTAAACGTTAAAGCAAAGAAGCCATTCACTTGACTCATCTAATCTGCTCCGTCTCTTCCAAAGAGGAATCCTGGTTATCAGATGCTCTGGTTCTTTCCCCAAATCCTTGATTAAAAAAAAAAATTCTTTGTGTTTTTATCGCAATGTCTTTTCAAAACAATAATGAACTCCATATACACTGTGTTTTCTAACTGTGTATTATAAGTACAAGCCATTTTCTGAAACAATTGTCTCTGGTTCTTTTACCAATCACCTTAACAACTTCAGGTAATTGAAGTTAAGCCGTGGGGAGCAGTTTCACTCTATTTGCTCATTTTAAAGCAGTAATTAATTTAAACATCTCTTCTAAATCTCCTCTTAGCTTTGTATCCTCTGAGAAGAACTCCAGGCATATGATATCGCATCCACCCCAGCCACTCTCCACAAATTATACTTTTTGACACTGAATTTCTGTTGTAAAGGCAGACTTGGTGCATGAAGTTTCTTATATGAAAAAAAAAACATTAAAATTACTTGTATTTGAAACTGGCTTCAGTGGTCTGCTTGATAATCACCCAAGAAGCTAGAGTTACAATTTATTATATAGATAGTTAACATGAACCCAAATTAAAGAAGTAATTGCAGAACATTCTTAGTAATATTAGATTAATATTCATTCAGTTCAGTTGACTGTGTTAATAACTGACATTTTGAAATGCAAGTTTAAAAGTAAAAATACAAAATGACCTTTTTCATCTTTTGATAATCTTTGATATTAATAAACCAATATCAAATAGCCTTTATTTTAAATTGTTAACAATAAGAATAATTGGCTCTAATATAAATTCTACATATGAGATCTCTACTAACCATAATTTTGTTTTTTTTTCAAATGCAATTTCTATTTAAATAGTCTAATATTGTTTAAAATTTCTTACTAAAGACAGTGGAAAAATTTGACCTTTTCATTATAATTTGAACTGTTAAAATTAATGTGTTTAAATGATCCTTCCCACCCATAGGTTTTGGTAATCTTCACGTAATTAAGTACTTGTGGGCTAAAGAACAGGAAATCAAGAAGGCAGATGCAGAGAGGTCATCACAAGACTGGGAACTCCTAATTGGAAAATTTGCAGAATTTTTAATTTGATGAACTCAGCGTTGAGATGTGTTATAAATATCCGAAATGACTTTCTAAGTTCCATTATTCAGAAATATAATGTTGTCAGCTTGAAAAATTACAAGTAACTGGAGCTTGGAAACCAAGGCTTCTGGAGGATCAAATAGACAGAGGACTGTCAGTCACAAGGGAGTACTGGGCTGAAACATGGGTTAATTTGATCTTTCTTTAGGTATTATTTAATCCAGGACAACATTATTGGAATTCAAACACCTTTGGTTTTAGAAATGCATTAAAGCTCTCACACAGCTTTATAAATGTTCATGTTTTCAGAGGCTTTTCTCCGTTTAATCTTACAATGTGCTACAATATGATTGACCAATAGCAAATTTTACAGGTTGTACACGCACAATGATATCTGGAAGCAGTTTTGCCTTTCATTAGACATGTATTTTCAAACTTTTATGGGCTGATTCTATCAGATAAAAATGTTCTTGACAGCCTGACAATAGAACAGGAAATGCATTCAACCAGTACCAATATCTGAAGCACCGTGAATCTAACTTATGAAGAATATTGGTGACTGTGGTCTCCCAATTATATTAACTTCATACTCTGTCAGTTGTAATATGTTCAGAATTTGCATCACATGATCTGCAGTTATGTGGTCTACAACTGAACAATTTAAAAGAAGAGTTTGAAACAGGAAGATAATCATCTGAATTCTTTGTGATAATTCCAGAAAGATGAACAATTATTGTAAGACCCTGCATTTATATGTGCATTGCTGTATCTGTTGGTGACAAAATTTAAGCAATTTCTTTTTACTTTTTGGAGTTGAGTGGAAATATATATGTCAAAACAAGAGAGAAATACTGCAGATAAATCTGATATAAAAACAATTTAGAAACACTGAGCAGGTCAGGCTGTAGCAGTGAAATTATACACCCTTGCTTTTACAGCAGGGTGTACAGAAATATGCTTGTACAAGGCAAATCTGCACAATCAATGAAGAAGGAAATGTGATTCTGTTGAGACAAACAAGATTTTTAGAGGAATTGACAAGGTAATTTCTAAAGGGTGATTTTCTCTAATTGAAGGATCTTGAATTAAGAAACAAAGCCAGAAATTTAGTTCAGAAATGGAGAGAATTTTCTTTGTGCAAAGAGACATAAATTCTGGAAATTTCCTAGCAAAATTGTTGAATGTTGAGATTCCCAGATGTTTGGGCAGTAAGAGCATCAAGGGATATAGGAGTCATGTAATAAAATGAATGGGGCTTGAGATCAGCTATGATATTGGATGGTGAAGCAGGCTTCAGGGGCATAAAAACTATTCTCATGTCTTTTATATCCTTATGTGATTACTAAGGTTTTGTTTTTGCTTGCTGAGAAATAAATTTTCTGGGAATGTTTAGCTTCTCTGAAGGTATTTTGTGATAATTTAGTTAAATGAGACCAATGTTGCTAAAGAATCATTAAATGTTTTCACATCTGGTTATGAAGAATCTTGATAAATTCTTGACAATGCTTAAATATTTGATCATTCCAATGTGTAAATTAGGTCATTTACAGTAAGTTCAAGATACTCTGTAAAATGCAGCCTGCTTTTTATTGTCTGGCATTGCCTTCATGTGAATTTTCTTGGGTGTTGCAAATATTTCAAGTAAGCTCATGTGCATCCCTGAGAAGGTAATGATTAAAGCAAATTTGAACAAAATATGTAAATAGTTAGATGTAAAAGCTGGACAGGGAAACCTGATTCAACAGTGGAATTTACCCATCCATGAATTTACTGATCCTGCATTCAAATAGTCTTGTGTAATTGGCATATGTTAAAATGTTAGAATGCTAAAACAGACAGATTTAAGTAGGTGTGTGTGTGTGTGTGTGTGTGTGTGTGTGTGTGTGATTTCAAAATTTTCTTTTAATGAATTAATTAGTTGAAAGCTCACTTATTTATGAGCAGAATATTTTAATTTCCACTCTTACACCTGTCACATTTTTAAAAATGTTCAGACAGAAAGGGAATCAAAAAATATGGGAATCAAACAGAAAAGTGAATGAGCACAGAATCAGCTACCATCAGTAGCTCCCATTTTGTTTAGGCTCTGTCACTTTAAGGGGTAGTACTGGCTGTGACCATTCACAACTGTGGAGAGAAATGAGTGGCAACAGTCATGTACAGCATATACCCAAAGTTGATCCTCTGGAGGAAGAGAGATAACATTTGTTGCTTTATCCAAGGATAGGAGGGGGGAGAGAGAAAGAGAGAGACATCTGAGAGAAACATTTAAAGGACTGAACACTTGGTGATCAGCAGCCATCTCATTAACACTGTGCTGTGGAAAAGGGGCAATTTGGTTGATTTTCCTGTCAGGGGAATTATTAAACCACTCCGTGACCAAAGGAAAGGTCATTTTGAAGGGAAATTATTGAATTCACCATGACCAAAAGAAAGGTTATTTTGAAGGGAAATTATTGAACCCACCATGACCAAAGGAAAGGTCACTTTGACTGGCCCATGCCAGCATTTTGCAAGCATGGTGGGAGTTACCTGTTTTGATTCGCCTATACAAGGAAAAGGTGATTTGTGACAACCGTTCATCTAAAATGACATTTCTCAGCAAGCAACTTGACAAGGATTCATGAGTTTTCAGCAATACGGTCGCTCAGTCTCTCCGCCTCCTTTGTGTGCATCAATTTAAGAGTCTGTATTTCAAAACACAGGATTTCTGAGACTGAACTTTTGACTGACTTTCCAGAATTGTGCCTAAGCTGCAATGATTTGAGTGTCCCCCCCCCCCCCCCCACCACCACAACACACACACAGGCACAGAGTCTCATAAGTATATTTGTGCATAGTTAGGGTTAAGTTAATTAAGGTGTACATTATTGGTAGTTATTAATAAATATATTGTTTTAAAATAAAATCAATAATGGTGAATTTCTATTGCTGCTGGTCTGCAACATAACAAGTAGTGGATGGAACAGGCTTGAAGAGCCTAAGCAAAATTAAAATAAAAATCACAAAAGTTGCCGACAATGGCTTAATATTGGATTTTTTTCAAACAACTCAAGTGATTCCCCATACTTACAAAATAATTGCACAAGCATGGAATAATATTCAGAATTCAATTCCTGCATATTTTGGAAATGTGAAACAAAAAAAAAAACCAGCAGAGCAGCAAAAGCGAAAAAGAAATGTTTGTTTATGTTAGGAATTAAAGTACCTTTAAAGAAATTGCTCGAGACAAAAATTGAGAACAAAGAACATTTATTACTACAACAATGCAAAGTTGGGTGCTTCCCCTTACCCTGGGAATACACACACATACTGGGGCTCACCCAACTTTTATACAGTCAATTTCAGTATCAGAATGCCCTCCCCCTTACATTCTTCTGCCCCCTGGATGGGTTTGGCATAGGTAATTCTTCCTGCCTACGTGCAGTTTCAGTACACTTGGAGGACCAGGGGGTATCCTGTGGGTGCCCCATCATGTCATTGTCCTTATTCACACCTTCCTGATTCTCTGGGCTACAGTCTCTTAATATGCAGAGTTGACTCATTCTATCTAGGGTTGGCTAATTTCATATGTATAAATCTGTGTATGGTTAGCTAATTAGAAATGTATGACTTGGTACTTCTGTCCAGGGCTAGGAGACCCTTATCTGATCCAGACTACCTCAACTTCCTACATTCTATTGTACCTTACCATTCCTTATCTTAGTCCTATGGTCTTGTCACAAAGGATAGAAGATTCTTATGTTAATCGTGCTGACTCTGCTTTCCTGCATCCTAAGCCCCAAACTTATCCTGTTTGAACTGGTTTCAGCCATTTTACTGATGAACTTTAGTTTCTTCCATGTTCATAATTTTAGGTCAATTTTCCCATCTCTCACAATCCTCACTTTTCTTTTAGATCAGTAATACTGATCTTTCACCATGATCAGTGTTACTGATCTTTGGTTACTAGTGTCAGTGTGACTGATCCCCCCCCCCCCCTCTCCTCACTTTTCTTTTAGATCAGTAACACTGATC
Source organism: Narcine bancroftii (assembly GCF_036971445.1). Lineage (NCBI taxonomy): Eukaryota > Metazoa > Chordata > Chondrichthyes > Torpediniformes > Narcinidae > Narcine > Narcine bancroftii. Next base: position 34,663,786 of record NC_091473.1, read on the forward strand.
TTTCAAGTGTAAGGTGTAGTTTTACCCAGCTGGTCAATAACCGAATTGTAATGTCTGTGTAAAGTCTTTAGGTAGGGGAGCACCATGAAGGTCAGGGGAGTGAGTCCAGCTGCTTATTAGGGTTTGGAGTATCAGGCTCCAGTTCTCAGTAAAGAGTCTAGTCCATCCCATACGTTGAAATATTGAAGCAGTGTCTTTGAAGCACACGACCTTTGTAAGTGTTGTCCCGACGAAGTCTGTGAGAGGCGCTGCCTTCAGCAGCGAACGAGTAGCAGTCTATGAGAAGCGCTGCCTTCAGCAGCGAACGAGTAGCAGTCTATGAGAAGCGCTGCCTTCAGCAGCGAACGAGTAGCAGTCTATGAGAAGCGCTGCCTTCAGCAGCGAACGAGTAGCAGTAGTCAGGCAGTTCCGTTTGATTGTGGCTCGTATCTGATGTCCTCTTCAGCCCCGAACCCTAGGGCCACCGATCTCCGAAGGCTGTTTGGAGCCTGATATTAAAGTGTCAAGCAGCTCACGTTGTTGGAAACTGGTGCTCCCTTTCATGGGGTGATGAAAAGTGACCAAGCAGGGGGGGGATTGTTTCTTGTGATTTAACTGTGTGTTGCAGCTTGTCTGCTAACATTAGCATATATATCATTGAACTTGTGAGTTGCAGCCTGTCTGTGTACATTAGCATATGTATTAACTCTCTCTCTCTCTGTTACATGTACAATGCTGACTACCATTCTGTCTGTCTTTGTCCCACCATGTCCTTTGTGCTATCGCTTCAAAACTCCTGTCTTTAATACCTGTGTAGGCTATGATACAAATTAGATGTACTCCACTAAAGCTGTTTAATTCCCCTGGTCCCTATTGGGATCCCTTATATCCCATTATGATTATACATTAAATCTATGCCCTGTCTACATTCTAAAGGAGCTGAATTGTAACCTCTGCTGCCCCTATTCCAGGGGGGCTTAAAACATTAACGAACAATATTCCAAAGAAATTAGTAAACAACAATGAACAATACATGTAAAGCTCATTAAAAACAGCATTAAAATACAATAAGAACTGAATAAAGCACAATAAATGTAAAGCTCATTGAAAACTGCAATAAAATACAATAAGAACTGAATAAAACACAATAAATGTAAAGCTCATTGAAAACTGCAATAAAATACAATAAGAACTGAATAAAACACAATAAATGTAAAGCTCATTGAAAACTGCAATAAAATACAACAATAACTGAATAATCAAAAGACAAGTAAAATACAACAATAACTGAATAAACCATTAAAGAAACGAAAAAAAATGTTAAATTACGGCACTTTGTAACAATCTGACTTTCCCTTGTGTTAGTGTAAAAATTGTAAAATGAAACACAAACCATATTTGCATGGGTTTTGAATATGTTAGACCTTATTAAAATGCAGTTGGAGCTGCTTGTCTGTATGGGGCACAACCCTCCAATTTGTTAGAGTGCGTACATAACAGACATTGCAGCACAAGAGCCCCTGCAAGAGAACTTGAAACATATTCAACCTTTAGTTCTGCCTTAAGTAAAATGCCTTGTGCCACAGCTCACAGGAGCTGGCCTTATTTAAAACAGTCTGTAAAACAGGCACCAAAAAAAGTTAAAAGATGTTCTTATGAAGATTGCACACACAATAATTTAAGTACAGGCTAGTTTCTATTATATTCCACTTAAAAGTTCTGCTGCATGAATCCTGGAGCTTGTGGAGTCATTATTGAATCAAGAAATATTGGTACCATGCCAATCTCATTCTAACATGCCAATTTCTCCAGTCCTTAAGTCAAGATGTACTGAATAGCATCTGGTACAAGATCTGTGAGTTCTTAATCATATTATTATTCTTATGCACCCAATTGTTCTGAACTATGCCACCAATTTAAATCATATTCCACCTATTGCAGTACTCACACACCACCATAGACCAGTTCGCAGGTTTATTTCTCCATTAAGCTGAATCCAGTTGCGCAGGATTTACCTCCGTGATTATTTACAATGTAACTTCCGCACTACCGGATTTAAATATAAACCTGATGAATGGGGGAAAGTTATCATGAATTAAATAACAGCGGCAATACAGAGAAATTGTGCTGAGGCATTAATTTCACGCCGGAGGAAAATGCACCAGAGAAATGAATGATTAAACTTATAGGAATCCCCATAGGAATCCCCAGAGGTATCTTTATTCTCCAGAGGTGGGTGATCTTTAAACTCACGGACCTTGACTGCTGAATGTGTAGAAGAAATGTATTAAATGTGTTGATAGGGCTCCATACCTCTAACTGCAAGACAAGAGCCTGAAGCCTCAATTTCAAGTGCCACAGTGCACTTAAAGGGACATGCACACTCCCCCTTCAACTGGCTGATCCAGCCACTTTACACATCAGATCCTTTCTTTATCTCACATACACTTAAAGTTAAGATGTATAGAACTCACCCTATTTGCGCAAACATTTCTCCCTGCAAATGTTATAACATCACTATTCTCAGGTAGTCCCTGTGCAAAATCACATTTGAATACAATTTATTTCATAAATTGGAATTAACTGGTAGTTAAATTCGCTAATTCTTCAGTATTGAAAAATGATCCTTTATGACATTTAAATTTTAGCATGAATTTTAATCAATATTGGTCAGTGACTGAAGTGGGAAGTCGTGATTTATGAAATTATCTCTGGTCTCTACTCTCCCACTCCCTGCACTTCTCCCAACATTCAGGAGCTGGCACACAGTCCCTGCCTTTTCCATGTTACTCATCTACTATTACTTTAACTGCTTGCATCAAAATGTTAGCCTTTGCTTTCTGCTTATCCTCAGATGTCTGGACAAATGCTTTTTGTGTGATCTGTAGAAGCTGGGTTATTCCCTGCTCATGCCAATTTTCTGTCTTTTGTAATTTTCTCTTAATGTCTGGGGCTGAGTTGGTAACAAAACCTGTTAGTACCAATTGTTCCCCTGCTGGGGATTCTATGTCGAGACCCCCATATTGTATATATATTTGGTCCCAAAAATTGGTCTAACTGTTCAGCAAATCCCTGGGGATCTTCTATCAGGGAGGTCAGTTCTTTCTTAAAGTTACACACTTCAGTACTGGTCAGGGGCACATTTACGAAACCGAGACCCTCTCCCATGGGAACTTCCCACAGTGGTCTCATCCAATTGGTTTCTAGCTTATTAGGTCTGGGTTCCTGCTCCCTGGGAAATGAATCAAAGGGTTCTGCCCTTTCTTCCTGAAGAGTCTCACGCTGTTCTGAATTAAAGTTACCTCTCTCTCCTGCCAACAGAGGTGGTAATCGAGTGCTTTGTGAGCAAGTTATCATACCACTCCTGCTCTCTTCTCTCTTCTCTAGTGGTGGGGGAGGTGGGGAAGGTGCAGAAGGGTAGGTCATAGGAGGGGAAGGAAAGATAGGAGCCGGCATAGGAGGAACATAGGGTGCAGGGAGGGAATGTAACACATCCCAACCCTGTGATTCAGGGACAAGAGGTTCCTCCTCTCTCTTATCCCTGGATTCTTTCTCATTCAAAACCAGCTGTTCAATGGATCCCTTGAGCCAGCAGGCTGCATATTCCCTGCTCTCAACATTGTCTGGCTGGTTTTGATAGAGCCATAAGTTCAAAGCTTCACACATCCATTCATCCTCGGATCCGAATTTTGGCCAGTACACGGAGCTCCCTTTAACCGGGTATCCCACCCATTCATTACAACAATACCTGACCGTCGTCAGTTTGTCTTTACCGCGGGTCTTTCCTGTGCCCCACTCAGATAACATCATCCCAAGCGGGCTGTACGTAGCTATCTGGTGGTCACGTCCTGTGTCAGGACTCTCATCTCTACTGCCCGCTATTCCCATACTTAGGAACAAGTAAAATACTCTTACCGAGTTCTGGCAGTACTGCTCTAGCGCGCGTCCTTCCGCCGTTTGTTCTCAATGCCTCTTCTCGGATATCACTCGCTTCTTCCACTGACCAGCCACCCGTCGCCCGTGAGTCCAGCTGAATCAGCCGGGGTGCACCTACTCTCGTCGTCGGGGTACTCTGTCAGTGGAGGGAGTGTGATCCCGGACGAGCCCCCATTTGTTAGGAATTAAAGTACCTTTAAAGAAATTGCTCGAGACAAAAATTGAGAACAAAGAACATTTATTACTACAACAATGCAAAGTTGGGTGCTTCCCCTTACCCTGGGAATACACACACATACTGGGGCTCACCCAACTTTTATACAGTCAATTTCAGTATCAGAATGCCCTCCCCCTTACATTCTTCTGCCCCCTGGATGGGTTTGGCATAGGTAATTCTTCCTGCCTACGTGCAGTTTCAGTACACTTGGAGGACCAGGGGGTATCCTGTGGGTGCCCCATCATGTCATTGTCCTTATTCACACCTTCCTGATTCTCTGGGCTACAGTCTCTTAATATGCAGAGTTGACTCATTCTATCTAGGGTTGGCTAATTTCATATGTATAAATCTGTGTATGGTTAGCTAATTAGAAATGTATGACTTGGTACTTCTGTCCAGGGCTAGGAGACCCTTATCTGATCCAGACTACCTCAACTTCCTACATTCTATTGTACCTTACCATTCCTTATCTTAGTCCTATGGTCTTGTCACAAAGGATAGAAGATTCTTATGTTAATCGTGCTGACTCTGCTTTCCTGCATCCTAAGCCCCAAACTTATCCTGTTTGAACTGGTTTCAGCCATTTTACTGATGAACTTTAGTTTCTTCCATGTTCATAATTTTAGGTCAATTTTCCCATCTCTCACATTTATGATTGCAAAGAAGCTGAGGGGGTGGGGAGGGTGGATTGGGGAGTGGAAAAGATGCTGGGCCCAAGAATATCTTTGATAGGTTCAGGCCAAGAATGCTGTGTGGGTAGGTGGTCAGCAAGTAACATAGAATGAGTTAAAACACACAATGCTAGAGAAACTTAGCAGGTCAAACAGTGTCGTTTTATATAGCAAAGGTAAAACTACATAACCAAAGTTTTGGGCTTGACTCCTTCATCAATGAATGACTGATTTGTTGTCAATAGCAGGTAAGCTTGTACAACTGGATAAAGGGGAAGGACATTGTTCCAATATCACAGGTTTACAACAAAAATGGCCAGTTCTGATACTTATTAGAAAATTGCAATTTCAATGTGAGTTCAGAAGGTTGCCACTCACCAGGCAGAATATTATTAATTTAGAAATACAGCAGTAACAAGCCCTTCCAGCCCATGAGACCATGCTGTTCAAATACACCCACATGACTAACAATATGACCAATAATTCATCCAATTTCTTATGTATCACATATACCAACTTTATTGTCTTACAGCTCTCTAGGATGGAATGGCGTAAATGGTTAGCAGAACCCCTTGACAGCACTTGCAATGGGGACTAGGGTTTAAAGAATCTGTAAGGAGTTTGTACATTCTCCCTGTGTCTTCTGCGTGGGTTTTTCTTGGGGGCTCCGTTTCTTCCCCCCCCCCCATTCAAAACGTACGGGGGGGTTGGGGGGGAGGTATGTTAATTGGGTGTAAATTGGGCTGAAATGGCCTGTTACCATGTTGTATGGCTAAATTTAACTAAATTTTAAATTTGCAGATGTGCATGTGAGCTCTAATGATACAGCTCTTGGATGAAAGGTTTCTCATTATAATGGAGTCGAAGTCAGCAGGAGAGCTGTACAGATATGTTTGACTTTTTCTAAGAATAAATATGCAGGCTATATTCTGAGCAGATAATCCAAAGAGTCCTCCTTAGACTACTGTGAGGATAAACAAGAAGTGAGTGTGTTTAGGAAGATCTAAGCACAGATGTGAATACATTTCACACTCTTCACCTGACCTCGCCACAGTACACAAAAGGATTTACATCTTTGAAATAAGGCAACATGAATTCTTACAATTTAATATCATCATATGTTCTTTAAAATGGTGTCAGGAAAAGGTAGATCCAGTTCAGGCCCTTGACTAAGTGAACCACCCGATATTACTGATCCGATGTCTCTGTAATGGTGCTATTGAACGGTCAATGTGCAGGCTGCATTCTTTGTCTTCCAGGTTGGAATGGTGGCTCCTAAAATCTCAAGTATTACCTCATGTGAACCTTGACGGCTTTGCCCTTTGAGGACAGGGTCAAGGTGAGCTTCAATCTTAAAATTATTCCTGACTGCTGTTTTAGATCACTGCCATAATCTGATGATTTGCTGCTTGGGCATTGGGAAGAGGGGGAGGGGTCACTCAAACCATCTATCCATTCTACAAGAATAGGCACAGCATTCCAGACTTTCCCTAAATGGAGGCAGTCATAGACTGCACTCGTGTATTTACAAAGATTTCCCTGGAAGCCTCCTGCCACAAGTGCCATGGTAAAGCCCTGAAAGGCTGTGGTGGCCCCTTGTACTTCCTCCAGACACTGCTTTCACCAATTGGTCAGAAGCATCAGAGCCTCTGCCCCCACCTCAACTTCCAATTATGAAAGTATTTTTGCCCATCAGGTCCATCCCAGCTTCCATCAGAGGAATCCCAGTCATCACATCCCCCTCTTCTTGTTTCTCTATATCCTTCTATTTCTTCTCCCTCATGCAGACCCATTCAACTCCTCTTAGAATTTTTTGTCATTAACGTTCACTAAAGGACAAGACAGTAGACATTGAATCTCGTAGCATGTGCTTGGGATGTGGGAGAAAAACCATCCCATGGTCATGGAGAAAATGTCTAATCCTGTGTACCTGGAGCTGTGAGTTAGCAGGCATTGCCAGGGTCACTTACTTTCTGTACTGCATAACTTTTACCCTAAAATTCATTATCTGCATGTTCAGTATTTGCTCCCTCCGTAGCTCCTTCATCTACTCATCCCTTCCAATTAATCACCACCTTGGCACCTTCCTCTGTGGCCATAGGAAGTGCCACACGTGCTCAAACCTCCTCCCTCTCCATCATTCATGGCCCCAAACAGCCCTTCCAAGTTAAACAACACTTCACTTGTGAATCTGCTGGTGTCACCTACTACATCCAGTGCTCCCATTGTGGCCTTCTCTACATTGGAGAGACTGGATTCAATCTGAGAAATCGCTTCACTGAACACATTCACTCTGTCTGCATCAATGACAGGTATCTCCAAGTGGCCAACAATTTCAATTCCACACCCCACTCCTGCGCTGATATGCTTGTTTATGGTCTTGTGCAATGCCAAACTGAAGCCACCATAAATTGGAGGAGCAACAACTAATATTCTGCCTGGACTCTCTCCAACTAGAGGGCATTAACATCAACTTCTTTGGTTTCTGCTAGCCCACTCCCCTTTCTCCCTCTCTTCCCTATGTCTTTCCTCCAGCTCTCCACCCTCTTCCCTCTCCATTAACAGAGCCATCCCCCCCCCCCTCCCCGGGTTTGCCCTTCTGGTGTGCCCTCCCTCCCTTATCCACCTATTACCTCTTGCCTGTGGGGCTGTGCTCTTCCCACTGCCCATGTCCCACCATACGGCCACCCTGCCCCCACCACTTTTTCAGCACCTGCCTACAATTTGCTCATACCCTGAAACATTAGTTATGTACCTTTATCTATATACTTTTTGACCTGCTGAGTTTCTCCACCGTTGTGTTTTTACTAGCATAACCCAATGCTGAGTGAATAGCCTCTCAGGCTCTAGGAATGCCAATCAGCACCTCTTTAGCAGCTAAGTTAAATCGTGCAGAATGGGTATAATGTCACACAGAGAAAGAGCTAAAGTTCCAATTATTTATAGTTCAATTTTACTAATAATATATAACAACTCTCTCCGTTCTTTAGCCTTGCAATTAAAATGTATTACCAGTGCAACCCACTTGAAGTGTATTTTCTACAGCATTAATTCCATAGCAGAAGCATAACCAATTTAAGATCCTCTTTATTGGTATTGGACGGTTAAGCAAATACAATTTCAGAAGTAATATTTGTTCAGTTCTGATAGGCATCAGTATATGTTTCCTCTATTCCCTGTTAATTTGAGAAAAAAATAATTTTCAAGTAATCAATAGAATTCTTCAAAACAGTGAATCCGAGTAATGTTGTATCACATAGCTGCTAATAGCACTCGTGTTTGCCTATAGATCATCTGGGGAGCTTCCAATAAAGAAACAAGTTGATGCTTTGTTATATTGGGAGATTTTTGTAAAATTCAATTACACTGGGTTTTCTTCATTCTTTGCTTTTATATCTGCCTGTGGTGAATCACAGATTAATTTTCAGTTTAATTGAACTTCATCCAGAGGCTGAGGCCAGACTAATACTGATTCTATGTGACTGAAAAAGTCTTTAAATTAAAACAGTCAACGATGTATTATTGTATCACAATGGGAAATGAGTTCAATACAGCATACCAAATAAGTTTACACTGGAATCGAGTGTTAATCATACCTCACAACATTTTAGTAATTAAATTCATCACTATTATTAAGTGAAAAAGCATTAATATGTATTGGTGTTTCAGTTATCAGGGGTCAATATATATATGAAAAGCGAAATATAAAACCACACAGCCTTAAGCACTTTTCCAAATAGAATATTTTTACTTTGTAATCTTCCTTCTTTGCTATATAAAAAAGCTTGTCCTTTATCATTGTTTCCCTGACCTTATTTGGTACAACTTAAAAGGCAAAGTCGCCTTCAAGACTTTAATTGATTACCCTATACAGTAATTGTTTGATTAGATTTCAGCGGAATGAGTGTCCAAATGATAATGCTCCTTGGTTTTAGTCTCCAGTCAGCTACTGCCTGCTTCACATGCCATGAAGCATACTAAAGTATGCTTCACCTCTTACCTCGAGGCATCTAGTAATTGTACGGCAATGTTTACCGCCATTGTTTAACTCTGCTCAGATTTAACAATGAATTGTGAAATGTTTTATCTAGATGTGTGGAATTTTAGAATGTTATGGCCTGTAAACTAGGATGTAAATGATAGCATTGAATTAAGTGCATTCCTTAAACTTTGATGTGGTTAATTTGGGGAAAAATAATATATTATTATTTCAAGTTAAAACCTTAAGCTTATGTTTAGGAACCATAAAAAGAACAGAATTATGAAGGCAATATTTTGTTTGTTATTATGCTAAGTACAGAAAATAATTCATTCCATAAATTGTGGCTTTAGCAAATTCACAGTAAATCCTTTATCTTACAAAGTGGACAATTTTTTACATAGCAAATAGAAATTTATATATCTCATAAAATTTTAAGAAAAATTCTTCGTCTATTTACTGCAAGGCAAAAGCACAGTTGAATTCCAGAACTAAATGCTATTCCATTATCTTGTGATGTTTTATTATTTAGATATAGCTATGGTTACAATTGTCTTATTTTCTGCCTCAAATTAATGTAGCTGTATTCACTCACATGGAATGATGACTCTCTCAAATTCACGATTTGTTCTCTAATTTATATTACAATTTTGAATATTTTATAGAGCTCTGCAAAAAATTACTGAAATTGATAGGCTTGTACAAAGAAAATGATTAATGGTTCAGCTGTAATTCTTCATCTTTTCCAATTTGTGAACTGACCAAAAATGTGAACCTCTCTCTGTTACATGTGAATTCCCATAATTTTCTGGGGGTTTTTCTTTCCAGCATGCAGTTTATTTTTGTTCCCTGGCCAACTAAACTATGCAAGGCATAACAAGATGTGAGAATTATATTTCTGGATATAATATTGATTTCTGAAAAGGCAAGCTGATTTCCATTAGATTTTACAAAGAATTAACAATGTAGAATATTGAGTTGAATTCTGAATATTGTTCCATGCGTGTGCAATCACTTTGTAAGTGTGGGAAAATTGTACATCAATCAGTTGAGCTGTTTGAAAAAATCCAATATAATATTGAAGATGATGTTGTCTGCAACTTTTGCATTTTATCTCTTGCAGGAACTCCAATAAAAACACAAATGAATAGGAATTAACTCAGGAATTGTGTTATTTTCTACAAAATGTAAGCAAGAATACTTAGTACTTAGCTGAAATACAGAGAACTAAAGAAGTAGGTTAATTTTCCTATCTGGCTCCTGGGGTTCAATTAAGTAGTTATAGTTCATCTCCATAAATTCTGCCTAACTTAGGAAGATAATGAGAAATGAATGTATTCTTTGAAGCCATGTCATAATATTACCAAAAGAAAAAAACTGCACATCCATTCCTTTCAATCACATATACCTATAACCTTTCCTTCCTGTCATCTCTCCCTCCAAAAGAGATTGGTTAGTTTACTTAATAAATGCCACTCAGGTGTATATGAACATCCAGCCTCTAGAGATTTTAATGATACATGCCAGTAAGTGTAACATCACAAGTTCAAAATAATTGAAAGCTTCCTTGAAAAATGGAAATCTAATATGGGTGCAGCCCTTTCGAAGGATGTCAGTCAGAAGCATTGATGCTCCTTTTGCCTCCACTGATGTAATTTGATCAATTTATTTATTCCAGCAGTTTATTTTGAGCAAAATTTGATGGTGCTTAGAAATGGAACAAAGATGCCTGCTTAGCTGATGCCAATACAGTTTATTCAAGCAACATGTCAATTTTATGATCCCCAGTAATTGTGATTGTAATATCAAGCCTATACTATTAATTGTTTGTCAGCAAATACTATAGGGATGGGCCAAGATCCCAAGGGTGGTTAATACTATTATTTCAGTTCCATTCATCTTCTCATTTTCTTCCAGCCCTGCAACTTGTTCTCCTTTGCATGCCCATCAACTCCTCTTTAATTTTTTTTGCCACTTATCTACACTGGGCCTCCAATTCTGTCAGTGCTGACACAAGTAGATAGGATACAGAAAAAGACATTTGTTATGTTTACCATCGTAAGCTAAGGCATTGAATATAACAATCGAGCCTCATTTTTCTTTTGCATGAAATATTGGATAGACTGAACTTAAGAGTATTTGACATTATTCTGGTCATCACATTACAGAAGGATGTGGTAGCAGTAGAGAGAGTACAGAAGAGATTTTCCAGGCTGCTGACTGCAATGGAAGGTCATAGCTATAAGAAGAGATTGCATAGTCTAGCTTTATTCTCATTGGAATGGAGGAGATTGAGGGGTGAGCTAATGGAAGTTTATGAAATGATGAGGGATATAGATAAGTATTGAGAATCCTCTTTATAGAGTAGGAGAGTCTTGAACTAGAAAGGGGAGCAATTTAAAGGAAATCTAAGGGTGTTTTTCACATATATAGTGAATGTTTGGTACAAGATGTCAGAGAAGGAAGTGAAAGAAAATGCAATGACAATGTTTAAAATGCATTTAGACAAGTACAGTAAAACCTCATTAGAATGCAGTAGTTGGGGTCCAAGATTTCATACTGCATTACAGCCGAGTTGCAGAACAGATGCATATATGTCAGAGTGCCCACGGATAATCAAACCCAAATATTACCAGTTTTTGAAGGATCCACTATCTATAACTAACAATTTCAATGAAAGAAAGCAATCACATTCTTTTAATATTGGTATTCTGAATTTTAATCAACTTAGTTGCAAAGTTTGGGGTCCACAGATACTCGTGCTATAAGCGATTCCACGGATTAACGAATCGCGTTCTCACGAAGTTTCAATGTACTTAGATGGGAATGGTCTAGAAGGATGTGCCTAATCAAGGCAAAAGGGATTAGACTGTATGGATATCATGGTCACCAGGAATAAGGTATGCCATAAGGGCACGTTCCCATGGTGATCATTTCTAGAATTCCATAATCTATTGGTACATTGTTGGTACATGGGAGGAAATCAGAGTACCGAGGGAAAACCATATAGTCACAGGGAGGATGAGAAAATGCATGCAGACAGCAACTAACACTAGGATCAACTCAGCCCACTAGGCTGTGATAAAGCAACGCTAATTGCTATACCACTGTGCTTACCACATCATTACTTTTAGATTTTAAATTGTGGAGGCTCATTGTTATCTTACCAGTTACTGAATGACAATTTAAATTTTGCCCTTTCACCCTGCCAGTGGGCCTTGTAGTCTTTCTGTCTGGACATCATATTTAAAAGAGAGTGACTAACATGTTGCACTCAAATTTGGGAGCATCTAGCCTGTGCTTTGATTTTCTTTAAAGTACCTTTGCAACTGAAGCAGCCCCCTCTCTCCCAAATGTCGAATAAAACCTGAAATACCAACAAAAAGGAACAAAAAAAAATACTTGTGGACCTATGTTGGGGTGTTGATCTGGGAAGAAATGTTGGCTTAACTTCATTTTTTTTATTCTAGTGAATTTAGAGGAGTTTGTGTACATATGGCTTGTGACACTTCCCAAAACTTTGCTTGTGGAATGGCATGGAAACAAATTGCTACAGTTGGGCCCAGTGAAGTAGTTTATCAAATGATACACCAGGTTGTAAATCAGTTTGAAATTTGGGCAGACAAATGACAGATGGAGTTTATTCTAGACAAGGGAAAGGTGTATTTGGGAAGGTCAAATGCGTGAGAATAGTAATGGCAGGACCCTTAGGAGGTAGATTGGTGCACAGAATGATTTTTTGGGGGCTGCAATCCAAAGCTCCCTGAAAGTGGCAGAGGATGGCAAAAGAGACATGCAGCACCCCTGCACCTATTTGTTGGGGTGTCGAGTATAAAAGGTTGGGGAGTCATAGTACAGCTGCAAAACACTTTGGTTAGGCCACATTTGGTCACTACACTTCAGGAAGGATATTGGAGAGGGGCACAGAAGAGGTTCACCAGGATATTGCTTGGATTAGAAAGTATTATCTCCAAGTAGAGGTTGGATAAACTTCGATGGTTTTCTTTGACGTGTTGAGGTTGAGGGATGACCTGATAGAAGTATATAAAGTTTTATATTAGAAATTAGATAATTTTAAAGGCAGTTGTTAGTATCACAGAACTATAATAATTTTATTTTCAGTCTTGCACCCCACAAGATACACTTTCAACTCCTTGCACAATGGCTTTAATTAACAATAAGAGGCATCTTGACATTTCCTTCAAGATAAATATTTTAGATGAACAGATTAAGTGTTCATAATTGAATATTTGCACAACCTCATTCTTGGGGTAAAATACATCAGTCTTCTGCAGGGGGGAATAAATTGTATCAGTGTCCTGCATTTAGGGTTTTGGAGTGTTGATGCCTGAAGTCATCAATTACAGAGGTTTCACTGAGAGAGGCAATATAAAGGAAATAGAAGCATTGCTTCTTGAGAGTTTACACTAATTAAAAATACATTTACAAGACTGTTTTGTCTTTCTCTGATTGAAAGAAAATACATTGAATGATTGGATTATAATTAGTTGGGAATTACAGAAATAATAAACTTGGCAGACAACTTGTTTAATTCATGTAGGACAGAGTAAATAAGCATAACACTGAACCCAGAGGAACATTTATGCATTTGGAATATTAAATGAAGAAATTTTACATTTTCTTAGCAACATTTTACCTCATGCATACAAACAAAAACAATTTCTGATGAAGTGCATTTCCAGTTTTCTTTCACAACATTTGAATGTCTCAGAACATCTTAATGACTGAAACAGTAATTGCTTCAAATTTTTAAACTGCTGTATTATAGGGGAGAGCAATAATCAGTTAATGCAAAATAAGCCACAAAAAAATTAATAGCCAGATCATTTATTTTGGTGGGATTGTTTGAGTGTGAAGTATTGGTCGAGACTCCTGTTCTGCGTCTGGAATGATTCGGAATTAGAAATTGTCAGTTGACCAAGAACAATGTATGCTTTAAGATGAGCTTTAACAGTAGAGTGAGAGAAAAGGGCAGAACATTTATTCTGGTAGCCAGAGTTTAGAGCATTGCCATTGATGGAATAAAATGAATAGGGAATGTAAAAAAAGGACAGATGTGGAAAATGAGCTGCAGAAAAACTTGATGCCTGCGAGGGGTGAGATGAGGCTATGAATAGTTGGATGGATATGTATAATTCGAAGTATTAATGAACAAGTGAATGCGGATCAGTGATTGCAAGGGTGATTCATGTGCATGGTTTGTTTCAAGAGGTGAATTAGAGGTGTAGGTAGGAGTGCAGCTTATTGCAGCTGATGAAGATAACAGAGATCTCCCTTCACCACAAAATTGCTGGTTACCTGCCCTTGTTTGAATCCGCTTCTTCTAATGTGATCTTGGGACAATCTCCCACAGTCAGTGAAGACTAAGTACTATCTCAGGACAGATGACTGGCTAGATTTAAGACAATTTCAACCAGGTGGTGAGCCCTCACCTCTCGACTAATGACTATCAAATTGGGTCAGTGTAGTCAGACCCAATTAACATTTATATGTGTTCTGAAGCCTCAGAGTTTAGTAATACTTTGAACATGTAAACATGTATTCATAGAGTCATACTGCTCACCATGTCCAAGCAATCAGTGAACATTTATCCATATTAATCACATTTGCCCATAGTCTTCTATGCCTAGATGGGCTCCAGGGTTAATAGTCAATTGGCTTGGCAGTACGAGAGATGGTGAAAGTTTCCTTTACAAACTGGAGGCCTGCAAACAATGGTGCGCCACAGGAATTGATGCTGGGTGCACTGTTGTGTATCATTTGTATTGACCATCTGAATGAGAATATAGGTAGTGTAGCGGCGGCTACAGTGCTCCTGCAATAACACACGCAACCAGACGGGTTGAGCTCAGTGAGCAGACTAGTTTATTGCAGGCTGCTGGGCTGCACTTATACTCCTAGCCCGGACCTGGCTGAGAACCACGCTGGAGGGCGCTGATGTCATCCGGGCGTCACGTGGTCCCCCAGCGCGGGTTTCTGAGCCCCGAGCTGGAAGGAAGGGAAACCCCCGATGGCGCCATTTTGACCGGCTGCCCCGCCATGTGGCCTATAAGCGGGGCTGGTTCGCCTGCCTTGTGGTGAGCCGCCACACAGCAGCCCCCCCAGAACCGGCGCCAATGTCCTTTTTTGCCAGGCAGCCTCACTTATTGGGCTGGACAACGACCACGGGCTTGGTGGGATCGAGGTGCGCTGGCTACAGCCTGTCCATGGTAAACAGCTCATGCCTACCGCCCAAGTCCAGCATGAACGTCGAGCCAGAATACTGTATAACCCTGTATGTCCCCTCATATGGTCGCTGCAGAGGTACCGTGGTTGGGCACCTCCTAACAAAAATGAACTCAGTGGAAAGGAGGTCGCCAGGAACATGAGTTGGGTGGGTGCCATGCCTGGGTGGCGGTGGGGGTTCAAGGGAGTCCAAACATGCCCTGAGGTGAGGAAGTAGTTCATGCGGTGACCATTGGGGATTGTGAGATGCATTGACGAACTCACCAGGTAGTGCCAGCGGCGCACCGTAGACCAGCTCAGCTGATGATGCCTGCAGATCTTCCTTGGGAGTGGAGTAGATGTCCAGGAGCACCCAAGGCAGTTCATCCATCCAGTCGGGACCAGTGAGGCGGGCCATGAGCGCCGACTTAAGGTGGCAGTGCAGACGTTCGACCAGTCCATTGGCCTGTGGGTGGTAGGCCATGGTGCGGTGTAGCTGTATCCCCAACCTGGTGAGCTGTGCCCAGAGTGCAGATGTGAACTGGGTGCCCCGATCGCTGGTGAGGTGACCCAGGACTCCAAACCGGGTGACGCAACCATGCAACAGGGCTCGGGAGAAGGAGGCGTCTGGCATCAGGATCACCTCGGGCCAGCGAGTGGTGTGGTCCACCTCCGTAAACAGGTAACGGGTAACCCATTTCCCGGGCATATGGTCAAGGAAGATGTCCATGTGAATGTGGCTGAACCATTCCCAGACGTGCTCGAACCCCTGTAAGGGTGCCCTGTTGTGCCTGTGCATCTTGGATGTCTGGCAATGGGTGCATGTTCTGGCCCAGCCCGTGATCTGCTTCCGCAGCCCACGCCATATGAACTGTTCTGCCACCATCCGGACTGTGGACCTGATGGATGGATGTGAAAGCTCATGGATGCGATGGAAGACTTGCCTGCACCACGGAGGGGAGGTCCACAAGGTCGTTTCCTGGATTCGATGGCCATGGCCGGTATGACGCTGATCTGGCCTCCAGTGTCAACAAGGAACTGCCAGCCGCTGACTGAGTCCCGCAGGTAGAGAAAGCTGTATCCTTGGCCAGCCGCCGCAGCCATTAACAGCGGCCAGCCTGGTCATTTCCCTGGAATGAGCAGGCCTGATGACACTTCCAAGCCTTGGCTCCACAGCGCTGGTGGTAAAAGCAGAGGCCTGAAATGGATGCTGTGGCCTTGGTTATGCTCATGGGTGCCCCTGCAGGGGCTGGGTGCTCTATCGCAGCGCTAGGGTGGGCCTTCTGGGTGACATTGCTTGGGTCAGTGAAGCTCTCCTAAACCAGCAGTGGGCGGATGTCCCCGGGCATATGTTTGAGGAAGATACACTTGAAAAGTGGGCAGTTGGTATGCTCACTCACGAGCGCAAGCATCTCGTCCATCAGTACCATTGGGGACCTGTCCCCCAGGGCGTCGAGGTGCAGCACCCGAGCGGCACTCTGGTGTCTGGATAATCCGAGAAACCCAGTAAGCACTCACTTGATGGTTTCGTACTTGTCCTTGGCGGGTGAATGCTGTACAAGGTGCAGCACACGTCTGGCAGTGGCCTGGTCCAGGGCAGCGACCACATGGTAGAATTTGGTCGTGGCGGAGGTGGAACTGGGCCTCCGCATGGACGAACCAGGTCTCTGGCTCCTGAACCCAGAATTCAGGCAGTTTCACGGATATAGCGCTGATCCCAGGCTCACTCATGATGGGTTCAAAAATGTTTGAACCATTCGGGGTCACCAATTGTAGCGGCGGCTCCACTACTCCTGCAATAATACACGCAACCAGACGGGTTGAGCTCAGTGAGCAGACTCGTTTACTGCAAGCTGCTGGGCTGCACTTATACTCCCAGCCCGGACCTGGCTGAGAACCACGCTGGAGGGCACTGACGTCACCCAGGTGTCACGTGGTCCCCAAGCGTGGGTTATGGGAAGAAAGCCAAAGCTGAGTGGGTGGATGAATCAGTTGATGATCTGAATGACGGAGCAGTATCAATAGTCCAATGAGCCTATTTCTGCTCCTATGTCAGTTTTGGTGAGTGGAGTTGTTCAAGTGAACCGGTACGGACTTGAAGGGCCGACATGGCCTGTCTCCGTGCTGTAAACGGTTATATGGTTATGGTTATATGGTTATATCTTGTGATAATAGATGTTGAGGAAGGTTTATAAGATTACAATGGGATCATGATCAACTGAGTCATGGGCCAAGAAATGGCAGTAAATTTTCAACTCCAATAATTGCAGTGTTGCATTTTGATGAGTCAAACCAGGGCAGGACCTGGACAATAAATTATCAGGCCGAGGAAAGTTTAGTAGAACAGAGAGACCTATGGGTAGAGGTACATAGTTCCCTGAAAATAGTGAGACAGTTCAACAGGGCAGTGAAGAAGTTGTTGGGCAGACTTTCCCTCTTTGGTCAGGGCAATGAGTACAGAGACGCGGCGTTACAGTTTGTGGTGTACTGTTAGCCAGAATCAGACACACACAAAGATAAAAACTGTACAACAGGCTTTAATCCACAAAGACTTCCTCAGAGCCAGGCTGGCTGTGGCTGCAGCAACTCTGAGTGAGGCCTCGGGAGGCCAGCGCAGGCTGATATCCCGGAGGATGATTGACACCCAACTGGGTGGGGCTTGATCCATTCAGGCCGACTGATTGACAGCCAGCCAGGTGTTGTCCTGTCCTCTTACACTCCTGCAGGTACAGAGGTTTCCCCCTGCAGTAGGCCGGTGGTGTACCACTACATTCACCCCCTTCTTTAAAATTGTCACAGGGGCTGGGGAGGCAGTAACAAGCAATCGCACCCACTATGTATGTACAATATTTACAGGTTGAGATGATTCGGCGGCTGCTGGGGTCTCTGTGTTCGTCGTAGGACTGGCTCCTGGTCACTGGTCAGAGGGGAAGTGGGGGGGCTGGCGGTAGGGGTGTGGTGCCACACGGAGGGATGGCCAGGGGTGCTGGGGTCGATGTATACGAGTCGTGTGAGCGGGGCGAGTTCGTTTCCTAACATTGAAGCAGGCCCCTGTTGGTCAAGGAGGCCCTGCGTGCCCCATAGCTGCCTGGGGACGGGGATGTTATGCCCAGTGTTAGGTCTGCTTTGTTCATGAATGAGTGAGACAAACACCAGACTGAGTCGAAATCAGGGTTCTTTGTTCTTTATTACCGGATTGTAACACTTGCGACTAACAATGTTAGTCGGAGAATGCATTCTGCCGTTATCAGCAAAATGGTGATTTTTTATACCCTTGGATACGTGCTTAGAACATCATCATATCATTACTTGTCCAATGACTAAAACTGTTGCTATCCTTTCCCTGCTAGCTTCCTGCCTCTCAATCCATCAATGTCTCTCTTATCTTGTAAGTACAAGGATGCATTCACATCTTGTTACAGCCCCGCACAGGGTAACTCCTTACACATTCCCATCTCATGATGTTTTACCTTACACCAGTCAACGTCGTCCTGGGTTGGAGGGTGGCGTGGTGTGGTCGGTGCTCCTGCTGGTGCCAGGTCCCTGGTTGAGATGGTGTCCTCTCTGCCAATGCCGAACTTAACGTAAGCGTAGTTATGGTTTGCATGAAGGAGAAAAACCTGCTCTACCAGGGCTTCGGCCTTGTGTGTCCGTACCTGCTTTCACAGAAGCACCGGTCCCGGGCACGTGAGCCATGCTGGAAGTGACATTCCAATCGCCGACCTCCTGGGGAATTTGAACAGGCATTCGTGAGGGGTCTCGTTGGTAGCCATGCACAGCAGTGACCGAATGGTATGGGCGTCCTGCCAGTATTCAATGGCCCACCCTTCTGACCTGAGCCAGGAGGACTACCTTCCAGACCACCCCATTCTCACGATCCACTTGCCCATTGCCTCTCGGGTTATAGCTTGTCATGCGACTGGTCACAATGCCCTTCGCCATCACGATGCTCGTCGCTCATGAAACTAGACCCCCGGTCACTGTGGATGAAGGCAGGGTAGCCAAACATGGTGAAAATCTGCCCCAAGGCCCTGATGATAGTGGCTGTGGAGGTGTCCGGACAAGGGATGGCAGAAGGGAAGCATAGTACTCGTCCACTACCGTGAGGAAGTAGACGTTTTGGTTCGTGGAAGGCAGAGGCCCTTTGAAGTCCATGCTGAGACGCTCGAAAGGCTGAGTAGCCTTTACAACGTGGGCCTGGGGGGGCAGAAGAAGCGGGGTTTACACTCCGCACAGACCCGACAGGCCTCAGTCATGTCCCTGATGTCCCTGATGGTGTATGACAGATTTCGGGACTTAACAAAATGGTACAGCCAGGTGAAGCCCAGATGGCAGAGGGACTCATGCAATGCCTGCAACCTGTCGTCATGCATAGACGCACAGCTGCGAGAAGGGGCATCGGGGGAGTCGTTAAACTTCCCGGGGCGGTACTGGATGTCGTAGCTGTAGGTTGCCAGCTCGACTCTCCAGCGCAGGATCTTGTCTTTCTTAATCTTGCTCTTGTAGGTAGTGTTAAACATGAATGCCATGGAACGCTGGTCTGTGAGGAGCGTGAATCTCCTGCCGGCCAGGTAGTGGCACCAGTGGCAGACTGCTTCCACAATTGCCTGGGCCTCCTTTTCAATGGCGGAGTGCCCTAGCTTGGAGCCATGGAGGGTCCTGGAGAAGAAGACAATGGGGTGCCCCCCTTGGTTGAGGGTAGCAGCGAGGGCCACCTCGGAGGCATCACTCTCCTCCTGGAAGGCGGAGTCCTCATCCACAGCCTGCATCATGGCATCCGCAATGTCTTGCCTGAAGCGGGAGAAGGCTGCCTGCGCCTCAGGTGGGAGGGGAAATGTTGTGGCTTGGGCCAGACGGTGGACCTTGTCTGAGAAGCGAGGGACGCACTGCGAGTAATAAGAGAACAGGCCCAGGCACCTGCAGAGGGCCTTTAGCGTGGGGGGGAGGGATAACTCCATTAATGGGCACATACTTTCCCGATCTGGGTCAACAACTTCATAGCCCATGATGTAGCCCAGGATGGCGAGGTGGGTGGTGCTGAACACACACTTCTTCTTGTTGTAAGTGAAGTTCAGCTCCGCGGCCATCTGGAGGAATTTTTCCAGGTTAGCATCGTGGTCCTGCTGGTCACGGCCACAGATAGTGACGTTATCCAGATATGGAAACGTTGCCTTCAGCTTGTGCCGGTCTACCATGCGATCCATCTCCCGCTGGAAGACGGAGACCCCGTTCGTGACCCCAAAAGGAACCCGGCAGAACTGGTACAGGCGCCCATCCTCTTCAAAGGCAGTGTAGGGCTTGTCCTTCGGGTGGATAGGGATTTGGTGATATGCCGACTTCAGGTCAATCGTGGAGAAAACCCAGTAGCGGCCTATCTCATTGACCATGTTGGTGATCCTCGGCAGGGGGTAGGCATCCAGCTAGGTGTACCGATTAATGGTCTGGCTGTAATCCACAACCATCCTCGGCTTACTTCCCCCTTTGACCACCAGGACTTGGGCTCTCCAAGAGCTGTTACTGGACTCTATAACGCCTTCCGCCAGGAGTCACTGCACCTCCGCCTAGATGAAGCCCCTGTCTGCAGCGTAGTAGTGCCTACTTCTGGCAGTGAGGAGCGCAGTCTAGCACAAGATGTGAAAAGAGCACCGGTGGGGTGATGCACAATGTGGAGAGGCCGCAGGTTGGCCGGGCTGGTAGGTTGGCATGCTGTGCAATGTGAGTGGAGGTTGGAGCCTCCCCAAAGGCAAGGGTGATGCTCTGCAGGTGGCACTGGAAATCCAGGCCCAGGAGGAGTGGTGTGCAGAGTTTGGGCATGACCAGGAACCTAAAACTGTGTACGTCTCGACTCCCACCGTTATATCGACCGAGCAGCGCCCAAGGGTACCAACAGTCTTATCCTTGGCAATGAGGACAATTGAACAGGTGGTGGGGTGGACCTTTAACCTTAGGGAGTGGGTCACGCTCAGGTGATTGAAGCTCTCAGAGCTGCCACTGTCCAACAAGCACTTTGTTACCTGCCCGTTGACTTGCACGTCCATCATCAAGCGCCTGAGATCGTGAGGGATGTCCCTGGTCAGCGAGCTGGTGGCCAGGACCATATTGGACTCAGAGTGGTTGCTATCCGGAGGGATGGGGAGCATTGATAGGGTGGCCTGGTGATCACCCGTGTTGACCACGTCGACATCAGTCGTGAGGTGCAGCGTGCGGTAGCCAATGGCCTCTGCAGGCGTGGGGATCATAGGTAGGAAGGCCTGGTCATCGCCCATGTTGACCACGTTGCTGTCGGTCGCTGGGTGGGTTGTGCAGCAACTGATGGCACCCGGAGGCATGGGGAGTGTCGGTAGGGTGACCTGTGTTGACCACATCATTGGGGGCCCTCCGTGTCAGGCGCTGCTTGGTCCAAGATGGCAGCGGCATGTGGGGGTGGTCCGCGGGGGAGGTGGGATGTCATAGAGGGCCGATAAGGTGCTAGCAGGTTTAGAGAGGCACATTTTTGCAAAGTGGCCTTTCTTGCCACATCAGGAAGAATACTAGTTCCTAGCTGGGCAGTTTTGGCTTGATTGTCGATCTGACACCAGGACCAACAGTACTTACAAGGGTGCCGGGCACCTGCCGCAGTGACATTCTCCTCCCCAGCTCAGCCTGAGGGCTACAAATGCAGTGTTTAAAGGCCATGAGGGAGCCTGGGGAAACCTGGAACCGAAGGCTTCGATGTGCAAGGCTGCTGCTTACAGGGTTTGGACCACTTCCACAGTCCTGGTTAGGGCATAGATGTTGACTTCCAGCAGCTTCTGCCGGATGGCCCTCAAGTGTAGCACTCGGACGAAGGCATCCCGGATCAGCCTCTTGACCTCCTCTACACCTACTCTGGGTTCAGCCAGACCTGGTTGACCCAACTCTCGCAAGTGTCCCAGGTAAGACTCAGCCGTCTCCCCGGGTTGCTGGGCTCGGGTGTTGAGGAGGTACTTTGCACAGACCACATTCATGGGGGGCTTGTACAAGTTCTCAAGAGTGTCCATTGAGCTCTTGTACATGGAGCAGCCTTTGGTTACCAGGAAGGCGTGGGGATCCAGCTTTGACTGGAGTAGGACCAACCTCTTCCGATCAGAGTCCAGGATGTCGCTCTTGTGTGCCTCAGTGATTGCCTCGACCGCGTGCTGCCAGATCTTGAATCGTGTCTGGGCTTCCAGGTGGTGTGGGTTGACCTCGAGACTCCCTGCATACAGGAGTGTTTCCATAGCTGCCATGGTAAAATTTTGTGGATTAAATTGTGGTGGACTATTAGCCAGAATCAGACACACACAAGGTAAAGACTGTACAACCAGCTTTAATCCACAAAGACTTCCAAAGAGCCAGGCTGGCTGTGGCTGCAGCAACTCTGAGTGAGGCCTCGGGAGGTCGGCGCAGTCTTATATCCCGGAGGGTGATTGAGACCTGACCGGGTGGGGCTTGATCCATTCAGGCCGACTGATTGACAGCTGGCCAGGTGTTGTCCTGTCCCCTTACACGCCTGCAGGTACAGAGGCTGCCCCTGCAGTAGGCCAGTGGTGTACAAGGCATTGTGAGGCTACAATTAGAGTATTGTGTACATTTCTGGTTTCTTTAAGCAAAAAGGATGCAAAGAAGATTCACAAGGCTGTTGCCAGGACTGGAAGGCCTGAGTTAAATGGAGCTGCAGGATAAGCTAGGAGTATTTTGTGGACTGTATGAAGCTGAGAGGTGACAAAATCAAGGTAGATAAAATTATGAGGGGCAGAGATAAGCTGAATACTGTTAATAAGTCTTTTCCCCAGGGTAAGTGTCTAAAACTGGAGGCCATAGGTTTAAGATCAGGGAAGAAAGGTTTAAAAGAGTCACATTTCACACATTTATGGAATCAGCTTCCAGAGGAAGTGGGCAAGATGGATATATTTATGACATTTAAGGGACAGTTGGACAGGTACATGGATAGGAAATATTTGGAGAGATGTGGGCCAGAAGCAAACAAATGGTACTGGCTCAAATTAATGACTTGGTTGGCATGAACAAAATGGGTTTGTTTCTATGATGTATTGTTCACGACTTGAAGCAACTCATATCATTTGCAATTGTTGATAACAGTAAATACTAATCCAATACTTGCTTTAAAAAAGGGTAAAAATCATATCAACTCCACGTGCCAATTAAAATTGTTGAAACTAAGTTAAATATGGGGTCAGGACAGGCCTTTCTCTAACCATTAGTGGAGAGATAGTAAAATGAGACATCAGTTGTACAATGGTCTGGAGGGTTTTATTGTATTCAGCCATTAACTGTATTAAAGATTCCATATATTTCTATATTTGTTTTATGACACTTGGCCCATCCAGTCAGTCAGTTTACAGTGTAATCCCATTCTCAATATTTTTCCTTTTACGTTAGTATTCATAGAAGGCCACCAATTGTCTTTCAATTCAACTATTTAGACATTTGCTAGGACCATTTAGAATAACCGATTAACCTCCCAACCAACACTTTTTTGGGATGTGAGAGGAAACCAGAGTGTCTGGTGGAGATCTACATTGATACAGAAAGAGCCTGTAAACTCCACACAGACAGTCCCAGAGGTCATGATTGATCCCAGATCTCCTTGCTGTGAGGCAGCAGCTCTTGTAGCTGTGTCACCGTACTACCCAGACTGAAGAAGCATTTCAGAAGTTTAAGGTAGAAGAGAGAAGAAGAGGAAAAATATCAAGAAAAGAGATGTGATTTGGGGTGGCACCGTTAATGTAGCAATTAACACAAAGGTATCATGGTGCCAGTGACCCATATTCAAATCTGGTGTCATCTGCAAGGTGTTTGTATGTTCTCCCCATGTCTGTGTGGGTTTCTTCTGGGTGCTCCAGTTTCCTCCAATCTTTAAAAATGTATGGGGATTGTAAGTTAATTGGGATATTTGGGCAGCATGCTTGTGTGCAGGAAGAACCTGTTACCGTGCTGTATGTCTACCATATACATCCATATAATAGTAAACCCCCTACCCCCTTTTTTTGGCAAAAATATTGCATATTTTCAAATAACGCATGTAAAAGTCAACACCTCCCTTTGGCACTGACCACCTGCCCATCCAAGCTCCCTACACCCTGACTATGGACCCTCACCAAAGACACCCACCCATCCGAGCTCCTGACGCCTCAAAAGTGGACTCTCCACTTGGTCTTGGCCAACCGAGCTCCCCCCACTCCCCAAAAATTGGTCCAAAAATAATTGACGATTACATGGCAAATTAAATTAAATCCTCAGCGATTTATCATCTTATTCTGTTAAGGTAAGCCCCTTTTTCTTGAACGTAACTCTGTGATTATGACCAATGAAAACCACTTCAGAGTGACCACAGGAGCAAAGGTTACTGAATGACTTGATGGTTTAAGACAGAAATGAGAAGGAAGCATTTCCCAGAGAAGTTCTTTTTTAGTGGAGCAGGTAAAACCAGATTGAAAATGGTGGTTGCAATAGGAACTAAGAAACGGCTACAAAGCTAGAACTAAGAAACAGCTACAAAGCTAGAGAAACAACTTAGATGATCAAAAGTTTATTGGAAAAAGGAAAGAGAGTGCATAATGTATGTCTGAATGATATGAACTGGATACATGTTGCATAGAAAAAATTTTGGAAATTATGCTTCACAGTGTTGACTGACCATTAGCAGATCTGGAGTTAGTAGTAAAGGAAACATGCTTCTTGTGTGGGACTGAAGGCGACCTTCTATAGCTAACATCAATTATCTGAACTCATTGAGATCTTTGTCCTCTGTTCTTTACATTATTCTCACAAGATATTTTCTTTTGGCATCACTTAAAAGCAGCGATAATATCAAACCTGCATGTATCAAATACGATTGACATCAAATACTTTTCTCTGGGCCCTGAGCTTCTTTGTGTCTTTTGAGCTTTTCACCCTGGAAAATGGGCTGCCACTGATGGTTTTCAATCTGATGAAGCAAGGGGAAAACAGCAATGGCTCATTTTAAAATGACATTGCATGATATTTAATGGCAACATTGAGATTACAGCCCACATTTTTGAAGCAATGTTTTTATGATTATGTAGCATATTCCAAAATTAGTTACATACTCATTGCAAACCGTGATTAGACTGGAACAAAACTTTTAAGATTTTTAAAATAGCAGAGAAACAAAATATTCTCTAAAAGGTGAATGTGGGTTTTCAGAGGAATCTTGGCATATGGCTGATTCAGGATTCAATGAGAAAGTAACAGGCAGAAAGGCAGATCATGTGTGGGTTTTTGGGGTTAGTGCACAATAGGAAATATTGCTGAGATTGCATAAGGTTTTGATGAGTCCTTATTTGGAGGACTGCATGGAATTATGGTCTCTGTAACTAAAGAAGGATAAATGTGTCTTGGAGTCAGTGTAATTTAGATTCACTGAATCAATTCCTGGAATTAAGAGATAATACAATGACAAGACATTAAGGAAGATTCGCTGACAATCGCAGGAGATAAGCGGTAGATGTTATTTCAGTTATTGAATGTACTTAAGGATGAAATCAATAAGACTTTTAGGTATGATGGGAATTTGGGGAGGTGGAGATTGGGCAGCAAATTGAATTTAAGATAAGGGTGCAGCCGAGAAGGTACATCAAACCGTCAATGATTAATATTCCCCATGCTTTTATTGGTGGCTGATACGCCTCAGCTCATCAAACTCTAGTACTTGCTGTCTGTCAGATTGACAAAGTATTTGTATGATAACCCAGATCATAAAGCAAAGTTTTCCTATTTGCGATTAGCTATTGGCCTTTGTGAATCAACTGCCCTAAATAATTAGGTACTCCAAACACTTTATGGAGTGATTTATGTTGCTAGACCTTGGGATTAACTATGTGTCCTGGTCAGTGGAAGAGAAGAGAAATGGCTATTATGAAAAAGGATATATAGATACTCAGCTGAGGTGACTGACAATTCCATAGACACACAGGAGACTGCAGAGGCTGGAATCTGAAACTAAATAACCTAGCATCAACGGGAGAAAAATAATGGTCGACATCTCAGATGGAAACCCTTCATTCAAGACTGGCGATGTGGAGAAGAGAAGCGACTGTAAGGAGGACAATATGGGGGAATAGGAAGGGACTCGTGTGGGATTGCTGAACCAGGGAGCAGTGAAGCACGACAGACATGGGCAATCGAGTGGCAGATGCCAAAGAAAGGGAGAGAGAGGCAAGAAATAAAAGGGGTCAGGTGGAAGAAGACGAATCATACAGGCTGGACCGGGTAATTGGAAGGTGGGTATGAAAGGTGATCATGAGAAACCCTGTCCATGTTCTATTTGGAAGGGATGGGTGAGGTAAGAGGAGAACTCCAAGAAACCATTGACCACTGCAGAGGGGAAGCTGCATTGCTTGATAAAGGAGGACATTTCAGGTGTGCTAGAATGGAAAGCCTAATTTTGAGAGTAAATGTGGCGGAGGCAGAGAAACTGGGAGATTGGGATGACATCCTCTCAGGAGATAGGGTGGGAGAAGGTGTTGCCTCAGGTAGCTGTGAGAGACAGTGGGTTTGTAGAAAATCTCAGAGTAGTGTTTGTCCTCTCAGAATTCTGCATGGGTGTTGGAAGTAGCTCTAAATGAGCCATCAGTGTAACAGGAAAAGTCGAGGGTAGTGCTGGGGTAGGTTCAGAACAAAGCCTGTTTCATGTTGGCCAGCAAAGGGCAGGCATACAAAAGGTTTACTTTTTATTGATGATCATATAAACTACTCTGCTGAGGAGAAATGGTCTAAAGTAAGAAAGATTCAGCTCTATCTGTTGGATCTTATAAACTTGAACAATGGGATTCTATTTTAATTACAGCTTTAAAGAAGAATATAAACATGGCCTTGAAATTTGATTGTGTTTGCTTCAGAGATACGAAATTGAAAATTCTCTGCAGACAAAGTGAGACACAATAATGATTTCTGAACCTTGTAACAGCAAGCTGGAAATGGATCAGGCATTTTATAGTTTGAGTCTTCTCAGTATTTCTGATGCAATTTCAACATCAAATGTACTGTTTGATAGGGGCATTCTCTCTCTCAGGAAATTGTTCCTGGATGCTCCGAGGACAACTGTTTTTCTATCCTAGAATACTGGTCCAAGATTATGTTAAGGTAAGCCTCTTCCTTAAATTCTATCATTTAGACTGCCCTCTTCACCAAGTACTGACCACTTCTTCCACCCTCCAATGATCTCACTTTCTGATTGCACTGATCCCTGGCTGGCTGATCCCTGACCACTGCCAGTTGTGCCCTCAACAGGCTAGCGCTATAATTTCTAAGCCAGTGTTTTCTTGTCAAGTCCATGTACTTAAATAAGACAAATAATCAAGTTCATCATTGTCTGCACATAAAACCACCCAGACCAACACACAACACACAGAACATAAAGATTAAAAAAAAATCAAAATAAATATGTCTAAATACTTGGGATAATTGTCACAGTGACAGGAAGAAGCTATTCCCTAGCTGGTCAGTCCTGATTTTGTGGCTCCTGTATATACTTTTTGATAGTATTTGGTTAAAGATACTGTGTGCTGGATGGAAGGGGACTTCTATAATTCCTTGAGCCCTCTTTAGGTAGTGCTTTCAATAAATAACAGAGGAAAGGGAGACCCCACTGATCCTCTTAGCCATTTCAATGATCCTCTGTATAGACTTCAGGTCTGATGCTCTGCAGCTACCATACTACACAATGATGCAGCCAGACTGGACTCTCAATTACGCAAACGTTTGTCAAGATGAGGTCTCGTAGCCTTGCTCTCCTCGGCACTTCTGAGCCATCCTGACTAATGAGGAGGAGTTGTGAGTCCAGGACAGGTCATCCCTTGTATGCATGCCAAGGAACTTTGTTCTCTTCATGCTTCCCATGATGGAAACTTTGGGCGGCACGGTTGGCGCCAGCGATTGGGATTGGGGTTCAAATTCCACACTGTAAGGAGTTCGTACATTCTCCCCGTGACTGTGTGGGTTTTCTGTGGGGGATCCGGTTTCCTCCCACTATTTGAAACATACTGGTGGTGTATATTAATTGGGTGTAAATTGGGTGACACGGACATGTGGGTCGAAATGGCCTGTTACTATGCTGTATGTCCAAATAAAAATAAAATTAAAAGTACTTATGTGTCATGAAGAATGGATAATGAACCAAAAGAGATTTTTTTTCAAAATTGGAAGTTCCTCACACTTCACATGACAATTAAAATTAATTAATTAAAATGATTGAAACAAATGTGACTTCAAAGAAAATGTTCATAAAATTAACAGTTGCCTCCTTTGTTATATAATTTCCACGCTTAGAAACTAATTAGTGCTCCAAAAGCCAAATTAGCTTCTACTTAGCTGAACTTTTAATGATCTCGAAGTGAACAAAAGTAGAATCTTAATTACTAACTTTAATATAATTTTGCTTTTCAAAATCTGCCTGGCTCTTCGCCTTACAGATATTTTCATTTCTTATGAGCCCAAAGGACTCCAAAACCCAGCAGCAATAGATATTCACCAAGACAAATGGTTACTTAAACAAAAGTTGCTTTTAATTATCTTTAAACATGAAAATAGAATCAAAGTTTAACTTATCACTATTAACAACCCTCTTCTAATTCTAAGTGCATGTGTCTGTAATATGTGTGTAAGTTCAAAAAAGTTCCTTGGTTCACAGTCCAATCTCACTTCTCATTCCTCCAAGTTCAATGGTTGCAGGCAATTCTTATACTGTGCACATAATTTAACATTTATAAAGTTCACCAGGCTTTGGTACTCGAACGGTAAATGGTTACCGCTCAGGAAGATTCTTGCCAGTTTTCAGAGAGAGATTTGTTATTCCTTTTTAAGCAGCCACTTGCTGACAAAACTTGCCTCTTCAGGGTTCTCCAGATGATAACCTCTTTCTTTCAGGTTACCACAGATTTCCTTCATGTTTCTTTTATTCCAATTGAAATATTGGACAGCCAGTTCTCTCCTCTTGCATGAACCTCAAGGCCTTTGACTAGGCCATCTTCAAAACTGGGGATTCTTGCCAGCTTGTCCTGTTCCAGTTCCAGCTGCTCTTGCTGGCTGTGATGCTATACAAGTGATCTCTATGTCTCTCTCTCTCTCTCTCTATCAGAGAAAAAAGCCTGTTTGACTCTCTCTGCTTGCAAAACCACATGACACTCTTACAACAGCAAGCTCTCCTTCCAGACAGCATCAGCTCCAGCATTCTCATTCATCTGTTGCCTTTGGTAAACAACAATCCGTTAGTGAATCTTCTTGAGTATTCTTCAAAGCTCTTGCAAAAGGTGTGAGAAGCCGATATGTCTACCATTAGCAGGGCTCCAATATTTCAAATAAGATTTGTTTTGAAGTGTTTGTATGTGATCTACTCTAACAAACCTTTCCCAATTTATCTCCCAAAAAACATATCTATATACTCTGTCACACATTGGAATTGTAAACAGAATTAGTTAGGCGAATAGTATCTTCTTCCAAGGAAGCTCTTCAGAATTCATTATCAATACTTAATGGCTTCTGCTAAAGTCAAGGTGAAGGATATATTGGTTCTCCCCAATGTTTGATGTATTCTTCTTTTCCAAATTAATCTGTAATATCTTTCTTGTTTCTTTTTTATCAGAATATTTTGAAAGAGCATGCATATAAACAATGATTTCTTCCTTACCCTGCAATGCTTTAAACTTGTGCTGTTTAATGGTAACTGCTTATTTTCAATTACACTGGATTTTCACTCAGGGATGATGTTTGTGCGATCCAAGTGAAATATTACAAGTCATGTTTACAACATAAGTTGTTTTAGTACCCACCAGTCTTCAAGGTTAAAGTTACTCAGATGTTTAATTCCTAGGCTTCATTGTTGAATTGCTGGAAATAATAGAAATCTAAATAATAGTTTTTTTTTCAAACCAAAATTCATACATTTGGAGGAAGTCAAAAGATTATGATACACTCCAAACCTCTAAATCTGTTTCATTATAAGTGAAAACAAAAAAAAAAAAATGTGCAGCTCAGATCCTCTAAAGATGCCAGATTTACTTCTGTTAAATGTCTGCTCATGAAATGAGGTGGTAGGCATTCATTGCAAGCTTAACTTTTTCATAATTGGATGTGTAAATTCTCCTGAAGCATGGATGAGGATTAATCCTGTTTATAATACAAGCATCAGTTTCTTCTGCAATGCAATGTCTATTGGTATCATTCTCCTGGATTCCTGCCATTTGCTGCTTTTTTATTTGTTTATTTACTTGTTCACTTTCCTGAATTCCAGAAACTTCAAATGCCATGTATTAGTTTTCTCAGAGAGAAGACCTAAAATTCTTGTCATTTTGGTCCAGGAGACTGGCTCTGCTTCCAGAGAGAACCACATTATCTTTTGTTGTCAGTTCATTCCGATGGAGTTATGAAATAAAGGAAGAACTATAATTTATTTCCATGTGTTTTGTAGAACACAACTGATGAGGACAGCATATAATGTCTACCTCTAGTTCTCCTTGAGAATGAGAATTTGAAACATTGCAGCACTTGTGTGCTTTATATAAGAAACCTTGAAATGATGAGGGGACAATAATCTGTTTCTGCAGTGTGGATTGTTGAGAGTCATGTGACCTCTCCAGCGAGCCTGAAATTGGAGTGATATAATCCAAATATAACCCAAATGCAATGGGTCTGTCCTGGATGATCCAGGTTCATTTGATATACTTGTTAGCTGTAATTAACACTGATCTTTGGTGTGGTGTGCCTGTGGATGGATGGGTATTGTGTGCTTAACATTTACATTCCAATCAAGAATTCAGAATGTTTAGCAGCGATCTACTTGCACCCAATGTGTATTATTTGGGGTTAATCTGTGAACTTTTGTGAATTCCCCTTTAAATAAAGACCATTGTTAGTTGGTAACATATCTCCAACCTTGATTCTCTTGGAACCTGATGAACCTATTCCTGAACATGACAGCTTCTAAGTGAGGATAGTGGATGACATTGAGGAGAACTTGCATATTGAGATGTTCCTATGTGTCCAAGGCTATTGCTGAGGCAGTCAGTCTTTGTTAACTAATTGTGTATCACCAATGGTATTTGCTGTCTTTCATCCCAAATCTGAATGTTATCCCATGCTTGTTGGCTGCTGTCATGGAATACATAATTATTTGAGCAATTGCAAATGAAATGAGTTGCTGCATGTTCAATTTATTGACGTCATTTTTTAGACCACTGATGAGTAGATGATGACAATCAGTCCAAAGACACTGCCTTGTGAAATTCCTGTAGTGAGATCCTAGGATCAAGATGACTGACTTGCAACAAGATTTCTCCTAGATTTCTATTGACGTCATTTTTACTGACTCCTTAATTCCATGCTCCCTTGATGTCAAGGTCAGGTAAACTTACTTCTCAGGAATTGTCCACAAGGCTACAATTATATCTAATGCAAACTGACTATCTGTTATTGTACGTATAGTTTGATAATATTGTTTTCAGCACTTTTCTGATGATTGAGAATAGGCAGCTGAATCACAATGGATCATTCACTTGAAAATCTCCAGCACCATACTGATCAAATAACAGTAGTAAATAATGTGTTACAAGATCAAACCAGCAACCACAAAAAAGGCATATCACACAGGGGTAAAGATGAACAATTACTTCATTAACAAAAATTCACCTTCAAACTTTAATTCAAAATCCCCCCCTTTTATAACAATGCCCACTGGTTACTATGCAAATTTCTATAACAGTGTAAAACAAATAAATTCCCCAGTCTAAATATAACATACGTAAATAAAGTCTAAGTTATATTTCCAACCACCCCACATAAAAACTTAGACACAAAACACACAAGACTCACAAAAACTTCAATCTCAACTGAAGCAAAGATCATAAACAAAATTCAATTTGTTTGGAAACTGAAGCCAAAAGATCTCTGAGAGAGAGAGAGAGAGAGAGAGCACAAAATTCAAAGTTGTCTTGTGTTCCTTGCAGAGAGAGGAATAATGGCTTGGTCTGGATCCTTCTGGCTGCCTTCGAAATGTTCATCCTTTTTGAAATCTCAACATTCTAAACTGTTCTCCAGACCATGACTCATGCTCTGGGCCACCTTCTACTCCACCACCCAGTGGTGGTTTATCATCTGTCCAGAAATTTTTATTTTCTGCATATGCTCAGTCTGTCTCCCACTCTCTCAGCAGTCCGCCTTTAGCTTGGCTCTCTAAGGCAAACTGTCACTTTTTAACATAAAACCACACAACACATAGGCCAATACACAACACAGAAGAAACATCCAAGGTGAAGTGACTTGTTTGAGCACTACCACAATCGTGACAATTGATTAAAACTGATCATTAAGTTTCAGAACAGGGTTGAATTCTGAGCAGGAAACTAAAGTAAGCCATTTATTGAAGGTGGAATAGTATTTTAGATAAATTGTATGAATAAAGTGGAAGGAGAGATATTAAGAATGAGCAATCAACACTAACATAATGTAAAATAATTAACATTCTCTTAATAATTTCATATCATTTGGATAAAGGAATGAGGAAATTTGGACATTCATTTGAACATTTGTATTTTCTCTTGTGAGATATTTTGATCAAGTTACCAAACATATGCATATCTGAGTCATGATTTTATGCAATGATTGAAAGGACTTATAAATAACCTAATTAACAAAAGATACTGATCAAAACAACATTATATGCTCATCAAAGAATGATAAATGAATTTGTAAAATTACTAAGGTTAGTTTTTTTTCTCTTGTGTGTGGCAATCAGACCAGTATATAAAAATGCTTGAGTGAAACAAAGCTTACACAATGACAATTTTTAAAAAAATCAATATGTGTGTTTTAATCTTTATAAGCTGTTGAATTGTGAAATTCTTATAGTTAGAAAGGTAAACATCCCAGCTCTTACTGGAATAGATATGATGCATTCACAAAATAATTGAAATCATGAACGTAATTCTATTTATGCTCATTTTCAAGGTTGCCATAAGTCATGAGGAGGGCACTTCTTGATTTTGTTTTAGATGTTTTGATTTGTTCTTCCCCTCCCCTCCTCCATTTCAAGTTGGGAGAAATTTATTAACTTTGACTCCTAAAGAAAGAACCTCCACAACCTGAGCCATTCAGCATAACTGATGGGATTTTCTGCTCCATTTATGCTAGTTTTCTCAAACTCCGTGAGCATTGCTAGCTTCCTGCAGAGTATCAGGGCCTGAGGTATCCCACAGCTCTCCTTGGGCTGAAGAATATTGAAACTATCTCAGCTAATTGGCAGAGGTCCATAGCTTACTTTTGAGGTGAAAAAAAAGTGTGCATCATACCAATTACATCAGTGAATACCATTCATTCTAAATTTGTAAAAATAGCTTAATGTGTCAATTGATAAGTGTGCGAAATTTATACAAAGGGAAGTTGTTGTTTATAATCCTTTAATTTTTTTCCCTAAAATATATTTGGAAATGTGAAAAGTAATTGATAATTGAGAGGGTCAGAACGTGTCATTGTTAAATCAGATGTAAGGAAAGTGGGTAGATCTATATCGTCAGGGAGCCAATCTCACTCAGCAGTTGGGAAAACTTGTCAGTTCTCATTCATGCACTGCTCATGGATTTTTGTGATACTTTCTCCCTAACATTGCTCCTTTATCTTTGGTGGTAAACAGGAAAATCTGCAGATGCTGGGATCTAGTGCAGTACACAAAAGTGCTGGGTAAACTCAGAAGGTCACGTAGCATCCATAGGAAATAAAAAGCAGTCGACCTTTCAGCAAGAGACTGACTTTGCCTTTTACTCCCTATGGATTTTGTGGGCCATGCTGAGTTTCTCTAGCACTTTTGTGTACTGCTTCATTTTATTTCAAGTGTTTCAAGATTTCAAGATTCTGTCCTATTTTGTTCATGTGGGGTTTTCTGCTGAAATATTTTCTCTAGTCTTAACTGTAACTGTTAATAGTTCAAGTAGTTCAACCCAAGCTCTTTGTCAACACCTACCCCACCTTAGTTCTTGTCTTCACTGCCACTGCAGGTTCACTCACTGGTACAGTCACCATCAAATAACACCGTTATCAGCATTTGTTGAAGTGAAATTAATGCAACATGAAGCTTTCAGGCCATCCAGTCATCTCAAGAGATTTAGGGGATATGTGCCACTAATGGAATCCTTGGGTTGCCAGTTTCCATGGAGAAAAAGTATTGGTATTTCATTACTGTGGAATTATCCTGCTGTTGTCCATATGTTTTTGAAAAACTCACGGGGAAGAGTCCAGCTGTACAAAACTACCAGACATAGACTTTGAATTGAACTGTTCTCTGCTTTATCAAGAGGACTGTCAAATGTGTTGAAGTGGAACCTGCTGCAGTTGGAGGCTGATTGACAATACACGAGGGATGTAGACTGCAGTGGTTGACTGATCTAAAGACCAAATGGTTTACATCGGATCCGAGCAGACTTGGCTTACTTTGCAAAATAGCAAGAGAAAAGGTGGTCAGTCGTCTTGCAGTTATATCTCTATTGTACACCAGTGCAAATATGCAATCTGACTGGGGTCTAGCCAACAAGGAGAGCACAATCTATGCAGCTAATCAGGAACTTATCATGTGATTGATTGTAAATTTGCAGTGCCATATAATAGAGATAAAGAGTGCAAGGTAATTCACATTAGTATTCCAGTTAAATGATTTGTCAGCCTGGTCAGTCTAACTCAAGAAATTGTGTTTGGTCCAGCATTGTGATGTACACAATAATGACCAGGTACATTTGGGATTTATAAGTAAATCAAAATAAGTGATAGGTGATATTGGTGATAATATTTGTAGAAGGCATAACTCAGAAGAGAAAAAAAAAAATTGATATAAATGACTGAATTTCACTTCTGTAAGGTAGAAATGTTAGAAAGTTTCTTACAACAATGAATCGGAGAGACTGTTTAAAGTTCAAAGTTCAGATTTATTGTTGGGGTACATACATAACATCACACAACACTGAGATTCATTTTCCTTTGTGAATGCTATCCGTTCATCAGTCCACATTTGCCAATCGTGAAAGAATGATAGCATTTAATACTGTGGTACCTGGTTGTAAAAAAGAGGAGGAGGAGATTGCTGACTGCATTGCTTCTCCAGCTGCTCACAGTGCTATTCAGGGATTCTCTCATCAATGCAGGATTCAAAGAGATTGGAACAAGGAAGCGGAGATGCCAGAGAATGTCATTCATGTTTTCCTCCTTTCTCTTCTTGTTCTCACCATTGCCTGTGGACTAAGATGTCCTAGAAATAACCAACTATCCATATTCACCTCCATCATCAAACACATTGGAAGGTCATGGCAGCAGACAAAAATGGGAAAATGCTGAAAATGCATAACATTGTTATGAGCTCAATAGAAGCATAAACTCATCAAATCATTTCCTTAAGTGGTTATTTCCACGAGGGTATGGTTGGGCTTGGGCCAAGCTTGGATCTATAACATATGACATAGACTTTCTAATGCTGCCTCAGTCTTCACCAATCTTGCCTGCTGGGTAAATGCAAGTGTCCAACCTGATGAATGATCTACATGAAGGTCTGTGAGTTATGCAGATTATGAAGAACTCATTCATGTTGAATGACTCTTCCTGTTTGAAAAATATGTGGGAGATAAGACTTGAAATTGTTGTGTGCCAATTTTTCATTGACAAGATAGCCATATTTCATTTTCAGATTTCAGATTTTCACATATAACCCTGAGATTCCTTTTTCTTGTGGGTGCGACAGAATAACCACTAACTGGTAGTGCAAAAATTAAACTGTACACTGTGTAAACATGTAAACAGTAACAAATGTAAACAAACTGCAATACTGAGAGAACAAAAAGAGAATCAATAAAGTGCACAAGTAAGAGTCCTTAAATGAGTCTCTGACTGACGTTGTTGTTGAACAGTCTGATGGTGGAGGGGTAGCAGCTGTTCCTGAACCTGGTGGTGCTAGTCTTGTGGCATCCAGACCTCTTTCCTAATGGCAGCAATGAGAAGAGAGCATGTGCTGGGTGGTGTGGGTCTCCGATGACAGCGTTCCTTGTAGTGGGGAGGGTTTTGCCTGTGATGTCCTGGGCTGTGTCCACTAACATTTCAAGGATTTTGCACTCAGGGGTATTGGTGTTTTCATCCCAGAATGCAGAGCAGCCCGGTCAGCACACCTTCCACCACACCTCTGTAGAAATTTGCCAGGGTTTCTAATGTCATAACAAACCTCCACAACCTTCTGCTATTGAATCCAGGTTAGTGTGACTAGGTGCCACTGGCACAGTGGAAGGAAGAGCAAATCAACACTAGCATCCTCTGCCAGGCCAACCTTCCTAGAGCTGATGTCCTAATTCCTCTTGGTCAGCTACATTGGACTGGCTATATTAGTCGAATGCCTCACATCAGACTCTAGTTCAAATTTGGAAATGGGCTTTACTATTAGGCAGGTGGAGAAAAAAAGACCTGATAATGTGGAGAAGCAGCAATCATGATGGCATTGAGATCCAAGACAATGTTTTAGAGCTACAAATATTCTCAGTGAGTGTCTTGGCTTTCAATAGATATGGAGTGTGAGAGATAGTTTGAAATATTAGATAGAATCTTATTAATAAATATCAAGCAAGCTCTCCCCACTCCTGAGAATGGTTTGTGACCAAATCCTTCCTTATCTATCCCACCAGTCTCCCAAATGCCTGGGGAGATGACCGACTTGACCCCAAAAAACCATCTGCAATCTCCTGGAAGCCTCCAAATCCATCCCTTTCGAGTCCCCTAAACTGCTGGCACAGTGACTCAAGCCATGAGTTCCAGCTGCAGGGTCAGGCTCCCACTGCACTGATTAGCTCCAAATCAGAAATGTTTCAGAAAATCCACAATTCCTAAGTCAGGGCTTATGTCACCTGGGACTGATTATATTCTGAACATAGTACACAGATGCTTGTTTACCCAGCTGATGATTAATGATGATGAGTTTATTGTCAAATACATTATAACCATATAACCATATACAGCACAGAACAGGTCAGTTTGGCCGTACTAATCCATGCCGGAACAAATCCCCACCCTCCTCGTCCCACTGACCAGCACCTGGTCCATACCCCTCCAATCCTCTCCCCTCCATGTAATTATCCAGTCTTTCCTTAAATGTAAATGTACAATGTACTTATGCACTGAAGTTCTTTCTTGCTACACCTGAACAGGTACTTTGTAAAATTAACTGCAAACACAAAAAAAATCACAAAGTATACTGAACTAAATTAAAAAGAGGCCACAAGTACAAAAATAAATGAACGATAAATATTCATAGTTATCCTAGTGCAAAAAACTGACTTTGTAATGGTGCAGATCATCTTTTTATAGTGACAGAGGAGTATAATGGGAGTTCAAGAGCCTGTTGGAAAGAAGCTGTTCTTGAAGCTAGAGGTGCTGGACTTCAGGCTTCTGCTTGAAGGTAGCAGTGGGAAAAGGCTGTGACCAGGGTGATGGGATGCTTTTATGATGTTGGCTGCATTCTCAAGGCAGCGTACCTGGATGCAAGGTCAAAAGCTGCGATGGATGGCAGTGGCATCACTAGGGCTGATGTTATGCGGTGCAGTAACTCATGATGTCACCACCCCCATGGACTGAATGTACCAAGCAAAGAAGAAACAGGTATGTGTTTCTTGTATGTCTGGGGTGCCAGCAGCAGCTCTAAGTGAAGGGGGAGTGGGGGGAGAGGGATTGGCGGCAGCGCTGAGTGGGGGGAGGTGGTGGAGAGTGCTCTGACTGCAGCGCATAAGAAGGTTCAAAAAGTAAATTAGCATGGAGTAGGTATATTGATGGGCTTATGAAAAATGTTTTTGTTGTTATAACGAACTCAGGGAATTTTTATAAAATGTAATCAATTTCTGCTGAAACACTGCACAAAAATTTTATAGACAGTCATTTTGATGTCACCCCCTCTGACCCCCCCCCCACCCCTTTAGTGACATCAGTAATGGATGGGAGGTCAAAGGTTGTGATGGATGTGCTCTGTTTGCTAGCTCTTGAAAACTTCTGTGTTTCTGGGCGGTTGAATTAACAAGCTAGGCTCTGATACCAGTCGGTATACTTTCCACAGTGCACCTGTAGAAGTTTGATAAAAGTATTCGACGACATGCCATACCTTCTCAGAACTATGGACTCCCAGGAACTTGAAGGTTCCAACTCTCTCCATCTCCTTCCCATCAATGCAGATAGGTCTATGCTCCCTCAGTGTCTTCTTCTTAAAATCCACAATAAGCTCCTTGGACTTGGTGACATTGAGAGCAAGATTGTTGTTCTGGCACCCAACCAGATTCTCAATCTCCATTCTGCATTCTAAGTCAACATTTCCAGTTATTTGTCCAACATTTTTGTGTTCCAATCACTTTTGTGTTCTTTATTTCCTGTTTATGGGGTCTATTTGGCTCCAGACATAACAAAAGTGACTGCAGCACCAAAGAGATTCACTCACTTATAAATACTTTGAGATAAAAACTATCTTCTTGCTTTTTAATTTATTTTTCTTTTAATCTCATGCTCCGTAAATTAGATTATCCCACTTTAAAAGGCCATCAATACAATTGTTTTCTTGGTTAACCATACCAAATTCCAATCAATACAACACAAGATTCGATAACCTGCTCAATATATATATATATATATATATCTATATATATATATAGATATATATAGATATATAATATGTATATATATTAAAAAAACATGCAATTTCCTCTCTTTTAACATTTGCCATTGGAAAAACAGTTTCATTTGCTGGGCTGAGTACTGTTTCAGAGTCAAACAGACACACAGAAATATCTTAGTGGTAACAACCTTTCATTTTATGTTT
The DNA here is from genome assembly GCF_036971445.1 of Narcine bancroftii. NCBI lineage: Eukaryota > Metazoa > Chordata > Chondrichthyes > Torpediniformes > Narcinidae > Narcine > Narcine bancroftii. The sequence continues at coordinate 34,702,644 of NC_091473.1, forward strand.
AATTATGTGAATTTAAGTTAACAAACTGTGTTCATAGATTCAAAATCAAGCGTACAAATCAAATGTCTGGGTCTGTGGATCCTAGTCCAGTAACTTGACCCTGAGGGTATTTTATTACCCTATCAATTTTGGTTCTAACACTACCTGGTGAGTTTCAATTTCAAGCTGGTAAAATTTCAATGGAGTCAGGAAATTAATAAAACATACAAATTTTTAAAAATATTGGTTCATTTTTGAGGATGACAGTTTTGTGAATGAGGCCTCTTCCTTTGATGGCATGCTGGTGAGTTACCATCTTCTGGTGAACGTATACCTCTCCCAATGTCGTTACGGAAGGAGTTCCAGGACAATAATGTGGCAGTGAAGCAATGGTGAGATGTTATCAAAGCAGGATGGTGTGAATACGTGTAGGTGGTGGTGTTTGAAAATGTTTACTGCCCTATCCTACTTTGTGGTAGAAATTATAATATGGGAGATGCTGTTTGAATAGGCAAGAAGAATACCTGCAACGCAGGTAGATGGCGCACTCCACTGATATAGTGGACCATGGTTGGAAGGAATGAATTTTAGGTCTGCTGGGAGGAGTGTCTGTTAAGTAGGTTGTTTTCTCCCATATGGTGTTGAAAAGTTTGAATGCTACTGGGGTTGCACTCATCCAGGTAAGCTGAGAGTATTTCATCATTTTATTTAAAAAGAAATTAAACTTGTTTAAATTGGACCTACAGTACAGTAACAGGAACTCTGACCCACGAGCCCGAGCCACCCAATTACACCCAATATACCTACAAATTCTTGTATGTTTTGAAAAGTTATTACATCCTCAATGATTCAGGAATCACTGCTGCACATGATTGCTTAAAATGGAGAAAAAGCATCTGGGAATGTGTTTCGCACCCAGTATGGAAGAAACAGGAGGGCTTGCATAAACAGTGGAGGGAGTGCATAATGTTCCAAACAATCCTAACCATCAGATTCTTCAAAGTCCAGGGGCAAGATTTCTAATCGGAGGCATTAAATGTCCATAGTTTTGCCTCCAGTACTTTTGCAGCTGCACAGTCTCCTGTTCTAACCATTGGCAGCCCAAACTCCAGGTCTAAACATCTAATACAATCAGGAAGCCTTCAGTGCCTGAATCACTTTGGGAGCCTTTCTTGTCTTCAGCACTCTCTGTGGCAGAGCTTAAATCCTAATCGGGACTCTTTGTCACTTCAAAATACACATAATCATAAAGCAGGGCAGCTGGACAGTGAACTCACTAGATTTTCAAAGAGACTAAAGAGGTTACACTTCATGGATTTGAAGACACATGTTCCAGTTATTATGATTGGCGTGGCAAACCCTTGATAGATATTAGCTATAGATAACATGAAAACAAATGGTTAATTCTGCAGTGGTCTACAATGTCTAACCAGATAGTCAAGCACACAGGTGGAGCTCTGTTGTAGTAATACACAGAAATGGTGGAGGAACTCAACAGGTCCCTCAATGTCCATGGGAAGCAAAGATACATAACCAATGTTTCACATCTTTGCCCTTTGAGCTGGCACCTGGGGAGGAGGTCCGGCCAGCAGGCAAGAGGCCAGCAGATTTGGGGATAGTTTGATGTGCCCATCAATCTTTTATAAAAGAAGAGCTGAATTTCCATGGTGAAACCGATTGTTTCAATATTGCTATTATATACAAAGAATTGACATCAATGAAACTTAATCAGAGAGAAAATAGTACAAAAGTGGCATCAAAATACCATTATAAATCTTGCCGCTGGGCTTTTCTATTTAGTGTGTGTCTAAAAAAGATACTTTGGAAAATTTCAATTTCAAGGTTCCTTGTTGTGAAATAATACATAAAAGTGTAATATACATGATATTCTGCCAGAAGGCAAAAACAGAGTCACCATGAGCAGTGCCTGGTGCCCTAACAATAAGAGAATGAGAAACACATGGGAGTCCCTTCATAGGCAATGAGTGTCTGTGGATTCGCCTCTAGTGCTCCTGCAGCCGCACAGACTCCTGTTCAAACAGTTGATGGTCCAAACCTCCAATATGATTAGGAAGCCTTCAGTGTCCAAGGCCCTTTGGGAGCCCATTCTTGGCTTCAGCACTCTTTCGAATCCCAGTTCCGATACTTGGTTCCCAGGAACCTGTCTCCAGCAGCTTGCAGCTTGTGTAGGTCCTGCGAGTACAAATCCCCATCATTCCACCTCCTGTATAAGTCCCTCGGCTGCAAGTTACCAACAGCCTGCATCATGTGTTGGTCCTTCAGCCGCTGAGCCCTTGCTGTAGTCACCGTCCTATAGGGTCATCTCCCATGCTTCTCCTTTCCAGCAGAGTGGTGTGCTTCCCATTTCAGATACTCTGTACTGGTCCACTGCTCCCCTAAATCTTGTCCCCTCATGATATGCTGCCCAGTATAGGCACCACCATATTGACCATAGACATCCTTGATTGCAGGATTTTAAAATAGTACTCTTGGTTCCTTTAACAGGCCGTTTAAATCTTGTTGGCATCAGGACCGATCCTGCAGAGCAGTGCTGTGTCTCTGCTCCCACTCTCCAGGGTCCACACAAGCAGCAGAGCAGCATCTCTGGTAGTGCTGTCGCTCTTTTTAAAATGTGGCATATATTATATTTTGGTACCTTGAGGAGGTTATTTCAATTAAGTGCTGCACCAAAGCAGAAATATGGGTATCAGTTTTGGTTTCTACGATCCCAGTGGGATTTTGTTTTGCTAAAGAAACTAGCATAATTTCTATGTACCATTGTTGTAATTTTAAGGTTGCCTGTTACTGCTGCAAGCACAGGGATAGTAAACCTTTTGGTGTATTCCATTAGAAAAAAATTACCGACAAACATACTTTATTTGAACAAATTTGGGAACCATAGATAGAGTATATTAGAAACCGCCGATTTCAGACCCATATCTCTTAAAGTCATAAGATACAAATACAAAAATACTTAAATATGGAATTTTGGACGACATGATTTTTTTTATTTGTGTTCTTTTATTGTTTATTTATTTTTCTTCTTTCTTTCTATTTTTTCTTTACTGTTATAGGGGTGGGGAGTGTGTGGGGGGGAATGAAAATGTCACTGTATATTTTAATGATGAATGCTTGTATATATTGTTATTGACATGGTTCACGGTGAAGTATTAAATAAAAAACTATAAAAAAAGAGGCTAACATAATTTGGATCAAATGATAAATGGATGGAAATTAAACCCCTTTTATACCCATTAATCAAACATAATTGAAAGGATGGCATATCCTCTTGTATCATTGGGTTAGTTGCATGTTTCAAGTATAATCTTGTCTCCTGTTGTCATTCATGCAATCATTTGGGGGCAGCAGTGGACCAGTGCATTCCCAATTTCCAATCGTGCAAGGATTTGGCAATCACAACAAATTAACATCTTTGCTGTAGACCGTGACTTTACACCAGGCCTGCATTTGTCATTGCATCTCATGCACTGTGAAACTCAACCATGCAAAAGCATGGATACAACAATTTGCATCTCCAATTAATACTGAGTATGAGTTAATAATCTGCAAATGTTTGGTTCACTATATTTTTGGAATCTTTATTTCACTGTTTTTCTGCAGACAATTAACTATATGCGTTATTTAAGTCTATGATGGAGAGTTGATTGATGTGTTTGTGCCTTAGCTAAACAACTGTCAGAGCCCTCATTTCAAGTTAATATTAAAATTTAATTGAAGTTGTGTATTTGAATGATGCAAAACATCAATTAGTTATAATAAATATTGTTGGAAAATCCCATGACTACTCAGTTCAAGTTTGAATCATTTTAACATCTTGCATATTGCAGTATTTTGTTGATTTTTAAAATCTTTTTACAGCTATTAATCATGTAAAGAATCTCTGGAATTTGATTCTTCAGATCATCTGGTTCCTTACATGTGGTTGATCAATCACTCAAAAGACTTTTGTAGAGAAACCAATAGGCTTTTATTCACTTGAGAATTTAGCATATCCCTACTGTTTGGTTGCCCTGCACTGAGTAACAGTCTCCTTTATACAGGAGTTTGTGGGGAGGGCCCACAGGTTCAACCAGTCAATAGGAATGCTTGACCAGATAATTATACATGACAGTGGTTTACCACCTTGTTTTTAAAAAGAGTCGCGCGGGGTGTAAGTGGACCTTGAAAAGTTACAAATGTACAATTTAAAAATCATAAGTTCAGCCTATCAGGCGGTCTGTTCATTCGCTGGGACCATCGTAGAACTAGCTGCAGCTGCGATGTAGCAGTGGAGTCGTGGATGGTCTCTGGCACCTGTTCGTATTCATCAGTATTGTGCAGATAGGTAGGCACTGTGCCTGTGTATCCTCCCTCAGGGCAGAGGCAGGATACTGGAGATCCAGTGCATCATGTGCGTTCAACAGTGAGGAGGATGTGGGGTGGTCAGCAGCAGTCTCCAGGGCCCCCGAGGGAGCCAAATCCCTGACAGAGACGGTATCCTTCTGTTCGTCTGGATATGCCATACGGGCATATTGGGGGTTGGCATGGAGGAGGTGGACCCTTTTGACGAATGGGTCAGACTTATGGTTCCTCACATGCTTCCGGAGCACGATGAGCCCTAGGGACGTCAGCCATGCCGGTAGTGTGGTTCCTGTCGCAGATTTCCTGTGGAAGGAAAACATACATTCATGTGGTGTGGCATTAGTGGTGGTGCGCAGCAGGGACCTGATAGAGTGGAAGGCCTCTGTGAGAACCTCCTGCCAGTGGGAGATCAGGAGGCGTTTGGACTGCAAAGCCAGGAGGACTGTCTTCCAAACCGTAGCATTCTCCCTTTCCACTTGCCCATTGCCCTGGGAGATTGCAACTGGTGGTCCTGCTTGTGGCAATGCCTCTGGCCAACAGGTACTGGCGCAACTTGTCACTCATAAAAGAAGGCCCCTGGTCACTGTGGATACACTAGGGAAGCCAAATAGAGTGAAGATACTGCGCAGAGCCTTGATGACGGTGGCAGTGATCATATCCGAACAGGGGATGGCAGGTGAGTATTCGTCGAAGATGTTAAGAAAATATACATAGCAGTCAGAGGTCCTTTAAAGTCGATACTGAGTCACTCGATGGTGGCTTTAATTAATTGTGCCCTGTCTGGCCAGTAGAAGAATGGCTTGCACTCAGCACAGACCTGGCAGTTCTTTGTCATAGTCCGGATCTCATTAAATGAGTACGGCAGTTTGCATGCTTTGACAAAGTGAAAAAACCTGGTGACTCCGGGGTGACAGAAATCGTTATGGAGCTTTTGTAGATCATCGATCTGAGTACTGGCACAAGTCCAGTGGGACAGGACGTCTGGTGGTTTGTTAAGTTTCCCTAGCCAGTACAGGGTATCATAGTTGTAGACAGAGAATTCCATTCTCCACCGCAGTATTTTATTGTTTTTGATTTGACCCCACTGCTGATTATTGAACATGAGCGAGTTGATCAGTCAGCAGGGTGTATCCCTTACTGGCCAGGTAATGGTGCCAGTGCCACACTGCCTTGACAATGGCTTGGGCCTCCTTCTCGACCAAGGAGAGTTGAATCTCGTGGCCCTACGGGGTGCATGAAAAAATGCAATTGGCCTCCCAGCCTGATTGAGGGTGGCTGCCAGGGTGAAGTCTGATGCATTGCTTTTCACCTGAAAAGGGATGGATTTGTCCACAGCATGCATTGTGGTCTTGCCAATGTCTGATTTAATGCAAATGAAGGCTCTAAGAGCTTCTTCCACTAGGGGGAAGGATGTAGATTTGATGAGGGGGTGGACTTTGTCTGCATAGTTGGGGTCCTACTAGAAGAACCCAAGGTTTTAGTGCCTTGAGGCTATGTGGAAGGGGAAGCTCCAAGAGTGATAGCATGTGGTCTAGGTCCGGGCCAATGACACCATTCTCCACGACACAGCCAAGGATGGCCAGGTGGGTTGTGTGGAACGTGCACTTGGCCTTGTTGTATATCAGATTAATCTCTGGAGATTGGCATCATGGTGCTCCAGGTTGTGGCCTTAGATGGTGACATCATCAAGATATGGGAAAGTGGCCCACAACTCTCACTAATCCACCATATGGTCCATTTCCCACTGGAAGACTGAGACACCATTCGTGACGCCAAAGGAGAACCGCAGGAAGTGGTAGATGCGGCCATCTGCCTCGAATTCTGTATATTGGCAGTCCTCTAGGCAGATGGATAAACGATAATATGGCGACTTAAGGTCGATGGTCAAAAAGACCTGGTACTGTGTGATTTGGTTGACCATATCAGCAATTTGTAGAAGGGGGTATGCGTCCAATTGAGTGTATCTATTGATGGTCTGACTGTAGTCGATGACCATTCTATTCTTTTCCCCATTCCACACTACCACTACCTGCCCTCTCCAAGGGCTGTTGTTGGCTTCAATAATCCCTTCCTTAAGTAAATGCTGTAGCTCTGCCTTGTTGAAGGCCCTGTCCCTAGCTCTGTACCATCTGCTCTTGGTGGTGATGCATTTGCAATCAGGCGTGAGGTTGGCGGATGGAGAGGGGACTTTAAGTGTGGAGAGCCCACAAGTTGTACATGGTGAGTGGTTAGGTTGAGGGACGTGTATGGCGGTGGAGGGGGTGGGGGTTGGCTATCAAATTGCTAGTTATGAACTCCATCATCGCGCATTTAAGGTCACATTGAAAATCAAGCTCCAACAGTACAGCAGAGCACAACTGCAACATTACCATCAGTCTAAAGTTGTCATATACAGTACCCCGCACCATTAAAGTCACAATACAGAAACCCAGAACGTCCACTGTAAATGACTTGGATGCCAAGGAGACCTTCTGGTTCTCCAGCAGTACTGTGAGGGAGCGGCTTCACACTGTGTCCGGATGTATAAAACTCTTTATGCTCCTGCTATTGAACAAGCAACTCGTCAATGGCCATTTACCTTGATGTCCATCATCGACCTGGCGAATTGGTGAGGACTGTCTTGATTGAGGATAATGGAGGCCAGAGTCAGGTGGCTGCAAATCATTGCTGTAGAAGATGGTGGTGTCCAATATGGCTGCCCCCAGGACCCCCACGTGGTATGCCAGATCCAGAAGATGGCAGCTGGGCCCTGAAGGTGGCATAGCAGTTAGCATAACGTTATTACAGCACCAGCGATCGGGTTCAAATCCGGGGTTGTCTGTAAGGAGTTTCTACTTTCACCCCCGTGTCTGCATGAGTTTTTTCTGTGTATTCCAATTTCCTCCCACCCTCCAAAGTGTACAGGCTTGTCAATTAATTTGGTAATAGTTGTGTGGCAAAGGTCGAAATTGGCTTCTAGTTTGCTGTAAATGAAAAAAAAAATCATGGCACCAATGCTAAATAATCCTGTAAGGATTTTACCATGAGTGCCTATTTGCAGGCTCTTGATTTATCACTAGATAATTCTTCAGATGCAAAACGTTCATAAGGTAATGTGAAACAAAGAGGTCTTAGGATTTTCTTGTTACACAATCTTTAAATGCAAATAGTTGTTAGTTCTCTACATTGCCTTAATGGAATATTCTGTTTGTATCTTGTGATTCAAACTGAAACTAATCATGTGCAGTCTGACCAGAGCATGAGTTTAATAATGATAGCCTCTAGTTTACAACCACAATTTTAGCAATACAGTTTACCAAACCATTTATTTTGTTTTGACCTATTGTGACTCAATATAAAAGGCATCAACTTTTTATTATCTTCACATCAACCTTAACTTTTTTCATGAATATTATACAATTTATGCTGCATATTTAATGTCTGTATTCTCTAATATACATCTAACTCGTCAGACCTATCAGGATCTTAAATGCTACTGTGCTGGCTTTGGTTCATCACAATCTTTCAATAATGTGCAATTCATTCGCTGCTACACTCTAAATATTTTTTTTAAGACTATGAGCTGAGAGATTTGCTGTCAAATAAGATTTTATGGCTTTATTCTGTGCATATATACACATTCCAAAGAAAAAAAATCCAAACATAAATGATTCCATTTTTTGGAAGAACTATTCAATATCATTTGGTTTAATTCAAACCTTAGTCAAGTTCATCCATCTGTTCAAAAGTTGATGTGCATTTTACTTTGCAGCTTGAGATGATTTGAGACAGACTTGCTGGACCATCAATTTGGTTCTTTCATTCCACTGAGTAAAATAAGTTGTCCCATTGCTAAATCAAGAGCAGATGAAGAAAAGCTGCAATGGCAAGATGTCAGGGCTGTTAAGTAGTCTCCTATTTCCATTAACGCGCTGCTCGATTCGTAGTTTATGGAGTCTGATAACTGAACCAATTTAGGCACCTTCACAGTTTTTGCAACTCCACTTTTTATCACTAAGTAATCTTGTAATTGGCACTTAGATGGCTATTGATTCCTTCTGAGGCATGTTACAAAGTAATGCTTGGTAGATCCAGCAAAATGCCATCATGAGATTGTTACTGCAAAATAATTTTGTTGCTTTTTTCTGTTATTTAAAATAATTTAGAAAATCTACCTCTGGAAAAGTTAGACTTTTGAATAAGAGCGGCATATATTTTGTGCAAGAAACTGCCAAAATGTTTGGCCTGGAAGTCAGCCTGAAGAAAACTGAGGTCCTCCATCAGCCAGCTCCCCACCATGACTACCAGCCCCCCCACATCTCCATCGGGCACACAAAACTCAAAACGGTCAACTAGTTTACCTATCTCGGCTGCACCATTTCATCGGATGCAAGGATCGACAACGAGATAGACAACAGACTCGCCAAGGCAAATAGCGCCTTTGGAAGACTACACAAAAGAGTCTGGAAAAACAACCAACTGAAAAACCTCACAAAGATTAGTGTATACAGAGCCGTTGTCATACCCACACTCCTGTTGGGCTCTGAATCATGGGTCCTCTACCGGCATCACCTACGGCTCCTAGAACGCTTCCACCAGCATTGTCTCCGCTCCATCCTCAACATTCGTTGGAGCAACTTCATCCCTAACATCGAAGTACATGAGATGGCAGAGGCCGACAGCATCGAATCCACACTGCTGAAGATCCAACTGCGCTGGGTAGGTCACGTCTCCAGAATGGAGGACCATCGCCTTCCCAAGATCGTGTTATATGGCAAGCTCTCCACTGGCCACTGTGACAGAGGTGCACCAAAGAAGAGGTACAAGGACTGCCTAAAGAAATCTCTTGGTGCCTGCCACATTGACCACCGCCAATGGGCTGATATCGCCTCAAACTGTGCATCTTGGCGCCTCACAGTTCGGCGGGCAGCAACTTCCTTTGAAGAAGACCGCAGAGCGCACCTCACTGACAAAAGACAAAGGAGGAAAAACCCAACACCCAACCCCAACCAACCAATTTTCCCCTGCAACCGCTGCAACTGTGTCTGCCTGTCCCACATCAGACTTGTCAGCCACAAATGAGCCTGCAGCTGACGTGGACATTTACCCCTCCTAAATCTTCGTCTGCGAAGCCAAGCCAAAGAGTGATTATAGTGCCAACGACTCGGGTTTGAATTCTCAGCTGCCTGTAAGGATTTTGTATGTTCTTCACAAGTCCAAAGATCCACAGGGATTATAGGACAAGTGTGGCCTTGTAGGGTTGGAAGAGCCAGTTACTCTAAATTTAAATTAAACTTTAAAAATATTAATTAAATTGCATTTTCTGATCATTCTCTAATTTGGAATTTTATGAAATGAGAATGAAAAACAAAGTTTAAATTGTATTTTTAAGAATTGTAACAATATTTTGTAACAAAAGAAATGGGAATACTTGTGTGTGCTTTAAAAATCTTTTTTTCTGGAAGCATTTTATGTTGTCACTGGACTTTTGGTGAGATTAATTAGTATGATTTGCAAATATTTAGCAAAGGGTTATTGTACTAGAGAAATGGTTCTCAATCTTTTTCTTTCCACTCACATACCACTTTAAGTATCCCCTATGCCAGAGGTGCTCTGTGATTAGTAAGTGATTGCTTAAGGTGGTATGTGGGCGGGAAGAAAAAGTTTGAAAACCACTGTTTTAATCGTACCTAATTGAGTGCACAGTTTCATAACTCCAAAGGAAATTGGCCAATGACAATTTTTCTCAAGCAAAATATTTCAGTAACAATTGGGTCTAGATCAGTGATCCTCAACCTTCGTTTCCCACTCACATACCACCTTAAGCAATCCCTTACTAATCACAGAAAACCGATGGCATAGGGATTACTTAAAGTGTTATGTGAGTGGAAAGAAAAAGGTTGAGAACAACTGTTCTAGAGTAACTGTCCTTATTGCAGGGATATTGCATCTTACAAACAACAATTTTTTTTTCTTTTTAATGTCATGTTGAAGATAAATCAAATTCTATCTATATTGCTGTAAGAAATAGAGTTTAATTTTGAATTTCATGTTATGGTATTGTAGATTACGCTCAAAATGCCTGATATATTAAAATATCTTTTTGCTAGCCAACCAAATTTTCATTATGGCTTTTAAAGGTTGAGTGATGTAATCAAAATTAAGTGTATAGAAATTACTATTGTAAAGCTATCCGCGATAGCTTTCTTGAGCAACATGTTAAGGAACCCACAAGAGAAAATGCTCTCCTGGCTCTAGTGTTGTGCAATGAGATAGGTAGAGTAAATGATGTAATAGTCAGAGACCATCTGGGAAATAGTGATCATAGTATGATTGAATTTCTCATTCAGATGGAAGGGGAAATAGTTAGATCTAAAGCTAATATATTATGCTTAAACAGGGGTGACTATCATAGGATAAGGGAGGAATTGGGCAGAGTGGACTGGGAGCACAGGCTAATTGATGAAACAGTTGAGGAACAGTGGAAGATTTTCAAAGAAATATTTTGTAATGCTCAACAAAAATATATTCCGGTCAGGAAAAAGGGCAGCAAGGGAGGGAAAAATCAACCGTGGTTAACAAAGGAAATGAAGGAGAGTATAAAATTGAAGGCGCAGGTGTACAAAGCTGCAAAGAGCAGTGGGAAACTTGAAGATTGGGAAAACTTTAAGAGACAACAAGGGGTTACAAAGCGGGTAATAATAAATGGAAAAAAGGATTATGAAAGTAAATTGGCACAAAATATAACAACAGAAAGTAAAAAATTTTATAAATATATAAAACAGAAGAGGATGACCAGAGTTAACATGGGACCCTTGGAGGATGAGAAAGGAAAACTGGTAGCAAAAAATGAGGAAATGGCCGAGGCATTAAACAAATATTTTGTGTCAGTCTTCACGGTGGAAAACACATCCAGCATGCCCAAGTGCGGAGTTAAGGATGCGAATGTTGGGGAGGGCCTTGATAAAATAGTTGTTACAAAGGAAGTAGTGATGGAGAAACTGATGGGACTAAAGCCAGACAAATCACCTGGTCCTGATGATATGCATCCAAGGGTTCTGAAGGAAATGGCAGAAGTTATAGTTGATGCATTGGTGGTCATATACCAAAATTCCTTGGATTCTGGGCAGGTCCCGGGAGACTGGAAGACAGCAAATGTCACGCCACTTTTTAAGAAGGGATGTAGGCAGAAGACTGGAAATTATCGGCCAATTAGCTTGATGCCTGTAGTTGGAAAAATACTTGAAGCCGTCATTAAAGATGAAATAGTGAAACTTTTGGAATGTAAGGGTTCAATCAGGCAGACGCGGCATGGTTTTAGATTCTTTGAGGATATAATGGGTGCGGTGGATAGAGGGGAACAGGTTGATATTGTATATTTGGATTTCCAGAAAGCGTTTGATAAGGTGCCGCACAAGAGACTTCTCAGTAAGTTACAGGAAAGTGGAGTCCGGGAAAGTATATTGGCCTGGATTGAAAATTGGTTGTCTGACAGGAGGCAGAGAGTCAGGATAAATGGGAGTTTTTCAGGTTGGCAGAGAGTGGTAAGTGGTGTGCCGCAGGGGTCAGTGTTAGGCCCACAACTGTTCATCATTTACATTGATGACTTGGAAGAAGGGACAAAATGTGGTGTAGCCAAGTTGGCGGATGAAACCAAATTGAGTGCAAGAGCAAATTGTAATGAGGATGTGGAGAGTCTGCAGAGGGATACAGTTAAGCTGGATGAGTGGGCAAAGGTCTGGCAGATGGAGTACAATGTTAGTAAGTGTGAGGTTATCCACTTTGGCAAGAAAAATAAAAGAGCTGAATATTATTTAAAGGGTGAAAAACTACAGTATGCTGTTGTGCAGAGGGACTTGTGAGTGCTTATGCATGAATCACAAAAAGTTAGGTTGCAGGTGCAGCAGGTTATTAAGAAGGCAAATGGAATGGTGACCTTCATTGCTAGAGGAATTGAATTCAGGAGTAGGGAGGTAATGTTGCAACTGTATAAGGTACTGGTGAGACCGCACCTCGAGTACTGTGTCCAGTTCTGGTCTCCATATTTGAGGAAGGATATACCGGCTTTGGAGACGGTCCATAGGAGGTTTGCTAGGTTGATCCCTGGGATGAAAGGGTTGACTTATGATGAAAGATTAAATCGTCTAGGATTGTATTCGTTCGAGTTCAGAAGAATGAGAGGAGATCTTATAGAAACATATAGGATTATGAAGGGTATGGATAGGATAGATGTAGGAAGGTTTTTTGAGCTGGCCGGGGAAACTAAAACGAGAGGACACAGTCTCAAGATTCGGGGGAGTAGATTTAGGACAGAGATGAGGAAAAATAGTTTTTCCCAGAGAGTAGTGAATGTTTGGAATTCTCTAACCAGGGAAGTGGTTGAGGCTGCCTCATTAAAGATATTTAAAATTTGGTTAGATAAATTTTTACATGATAGAGGAATTAGGGGATATGGGGAGAAGGCAGATAGGTGGAGTTAGGACATAAATTAGATCAGCCATGATCGTATTGAATGGCGGAGCAGGCTCGATAGGCCATTTTTGGCCTACTCCTGTTCCGACTTTCTATGTTCCTATGTTACCATTTAAAGTTTATCTAGAAGCTATTTAGTTTAATATTTTTTCTGTCAATTATATTGTTGGTTGAAGATGTTTAGTGCTCATTTATTTGATGTTGGATTTACTTTCCTGTATACCTGTAAATATTTTCATATGGTTTCCAGAGCGCCAGTCGTGGCTACTGTATGAGCAGGGCTTAGATAGAAGATGGCAAAGTATGGAAACTAGCCAGCAGAACAAAGGATAAGTGAAGGGTCGAAGTGAAGGATTTTAGCAGAAGATGGGATGAGAGAAGATCAGTGACAAACAATGGATTTAATGAGTAATACTGATGATTGATATTTGGGTTTGGAAGTTCATGTAGTGGTAAAAAATGGAAACCCAAAGATGTGGAAGTCAATTTCAGCCTGACTGACCAAGGTTAAAAGAAAGTCTGCTTATTCTGGCATTGTTGAGTACACAAATATGCTGGAAAAACTCAGCAGGACATACAGCATTCAGAGGAAGTAAAGGGTAACCAACATTTCAGGCCTGGCCCTTTGTCGGGTACAGGTGCCTAGCCTTTATCCAGGATTCCAAACACAGGCAACCTTGAAAGAACGGCACTTTTGGGTAGATGACATTGGCTCATCTAATATGGTTTTTACACATAAATAATGTTAATTTCCTGTAATATTTAGCATACTTAGCTCCAGAATGGCCAGTCACACAGGTAGGGTATTTACGCTAAATAAGGTTGAGTTCCGGCGATTTTGGAGTTGCGGTGACTTCGGAGGCTAGGTGTTTGAGGTGAGACTAGGTTGAATGAAACATTACTGAGTTTTCAAAATATTGTGCAAATATTCTTCATTTTCAGAGGGAGAACCCCATCTCCCTCAGTTCCCCATCCCCGTGGGTGCCCTCTCTTACCTTCATTGGAAAGGTGACTCTTGGCCCCCAGCCCTCGGTGGGAGAGAAGCAGGTAGCAGCTGGCTCAGTGTGGGAGCAATGGTTATCATCCTTACCCATAATCCCCCCACACAGCTGGAACTGCTCTGGCACAAGCTGTTGCGATGATCTGGTGCAATGCTCGGGTGAACTCTGGGCTTGGCAGCTTTGCACCCCTGCTGCCACATTGGGAGTCAGATGAGGGGTGTGTGGCAGCAACGAATGGTGCTGCACTGCCAGGCTGTGCTCGAGGTTTGGCCTGAGGAGCTGGTGGAGTGCCTGAAAACTGCCGGTGCGCAGCTCCACCTCCCCCCCCCCGATAGCCCGATCCTCCTGCAGCTCTGCACCAAAGGGGTAGCTGCTCTGGCCAGAGCTGTGGCCTCTCATGCCAGATCCCACCTGACCCAGATGATCCATCTCATGTCCGGCCTTCTGCCCTGCTTGCCCACCAGCTCCAAGCACCCTACGCTGGCTGCCTTTTTGGCCGAACTCCCAAGTCACCCCATCACCTCCAAACTCCACCTGACTGACACACTGGTCGAGAGCCTCCTGTATGGTGCATGTCGAACACCGCTCATCTTGGTCAGCACCCCCCTCCCCACCCCATGCTCAGCCCAGCCTAGGATGCAAAATAATCTGGCCCAGTCCTGATGCAGTGGGGGGGGGGGGGGTGAGGGAGGTTGTGACAGACAGCCGGGGGGGGGGGGAGTGGTTGATGATGGATGGATGGTGGGGGCTAGGAGTGAGGCATTTGCTTAAAGGTACCACCTTTTAAAATAATTCAGAAATGTAGAAGATTCCGAACAATGGCAGGTGTCCAGTTCCAGATAAAAGATTAGGCACCTGTATAAGCAAAATAAACAGGTGCCTGAATAAAAAGATGTGGGAAGAGGAGCAGCACAGACTAACAGGTCATTGGTGGAAAGGCAGAAGAGAAAAACACCTGAGAAATGATTGGAGGAGAGGCCAGAGTGTCGATTTCTGATAGAAGGAATGGAAGGGGATGAAAGAGGACAGAGGGAAGGATAAAGACTAGGGTGAGGGGTTCATGGAAAATGGAGAAGTTTATGTTAATGTCGTTTGGGCATGGGCTCATCCAACCATATCTTCGCAACTTCCTTTCTCTGACACCCACCCAAAACCCTCTGATCTTCATTTCTGAACTCTTTCATTCTCTTACTTCCATATAATCCCTCTAGCGAGTCATGTTTTCAGCTTTCTCGGCCTTGAATTCCAAATTCATTCTCAAAATATGCCTCTCCTTCCCCCCACCCCCACCCCCCCTTCTCCGCCCTTAAGATGTTCCTGCAAATCTAACATTTTTTCCCATGCATTTAGTTACAGCTTCTAATCTGTCATTATGTGGTGTGGCATTGAGTTTTATCTAATAACATTCCTATACATGTTAACTCCTGTGAGATGCTTCAGGATTGTTTTGACATTAAACATCTTGTATGAAAAGAAGTTGTAAAAAAACAACCGACAACAAAAGTTGGCACAGCAACATATTGAAGTCATACCATGAGGCACTCTTGATTCTTAGCTTTACATTTTATACCTTACTTTCTCCAAAACTGGCACAAGATTATGTTTACATTTTCTGGAGGCTCAGTTCAAATATGAGATACGAGAAAGTCAAGCTCAATGCTGAGTATTTAACATGTTAATCCTAAATGCATTTAAAGTGCCCTGCCTTAATTTTTTTTCCATTATCTCAACCAAATCACATTCTTGTCCACCATGTTATTTTACATTGAAATGAGGATAATCTTTGGAGATGTCAAAGTGAGGATTTAAGTACTCCTAACATCTGCTCTCTTCAAATCTTGAACTGTTGACTAGGGGAGGTCTGAAGAAATATGCGCCTGTCATTGCTGACTGATATCCATTTAACATTCTATTGCAAGGTGATGTGAGGTTAACAGCTCATCTGCTGCTTTAGAGAAATGGAAGCACCATTTGAACTCAGCGTTACTTTTAACCTCTGTTACAGTTGTAGTATTGATGACTGCCAGTTGGCAGAGTGTGTCCTGCTAGTCTGAGATGAAGCAATAGAGAAAAACAAACAAGAGAATTGCTATAATATCTCTGATTTAGAGAGTTATTGCATTAGTTTCTATTACAATTTAATGGAACAATTTTGATACTTTCTCTCTATATTGTAGCTGATTAAATAAAGATGAACAAGAACAGTTCTAGGACAGGGATAGCAAGTCTTTGAATATTTTCTGTGATTAACATACGTTCTGAAAAAAATGCATTTTGTGTAAAGTGTTGAACATTTAGTAAAAAAAATAATCTCTTGCATTTCTTTAGTGAGTAATTTTAGGCACAATGATTTTTTTTGTTCAATGGTTAGACTTGCCTTACTTGCTCATTTAAGTCCCAAATGACTGTAAAATATTAAATATGGTGTTGGATTGCTGTGTAAACACGATGTGACTGGCATTTTGGTATTGTGTAAAAATGAAAGATAATATTCCATTTGATTTTGTTAGCACAGGAATTGTATTCCATCATTTGTGCTGAATCCACATATTTAACTCCAGGAAAAGAAGTAAAGAAAATATTATTCAAATATTATTCCCAGAGCAGGGCTAATGAGATGAGCATTGTGAGATGGGATTGCTTTTATTTTCAAATATTATTTCAATGTCCTTCTTTCTGAGGAGGCTTTAAAAACATTTGGAAATGTAGAATATTTAAAATCAGACTCCAAATGTTCTGTACTGCAATTGAGGGCTCCAGAAATTCTATGATTATAACAATTGTTCTGCATGTTGTTTTCAGGAAAGATGGTTTTGGCAGAATCCCTTAGTTGAAACTGTTTGCCAATATTGAAAGACAGAATAAGGGCAGATGTGTTATTGGGATGTCTATCAACAGATTGAGAGAAATCTGCATGGCTACTCACTGAGAACCTATTTCTAATGAACAATCAATCATGATTTATTTAAATCAGTGATTTTCTTTTCTCTCAGATAGCCAATGGTTAGAGCAATCTTTAAAATCTACATTGTGAGGTAAAATGGGTCAGTAACTAGAACAGATAATAGTGCCGATTTTTACTTGAGAATAAACTGTGGTATTAGAGTAAGGTCAAGGAAATGATGGAGTTGCCAAATGAAAGACAAAACAGCTGTTGTTGCATTGATTTTTCAATTAAAATGTATGCTTTATGTTCCTCATACAATACTACCTGAATGACTTTCAATTCAATTATACTTCAAAACATATTGCACAATAAAATGGTGACTACATTTTTATTAAAAAGAAGTTTCTAAAGTTTGTTCAAATGGTCCAAGTTCTGACTGACCTGTTCTTTAGTTTTATGTCTAAAACACAAAATCAGAACAGCTCAAAAGTGAAAATATCAAATAGGAATCAATAAACAAATTGACTAACCACTGTGTGAAAGTAATTAGTGAACTGTTTTTCTTTTTTAAGTGTATATTATTATAGCTGTTGTTGTATAAAGCTTCAAACATTAGCCATGCTGTCTTGCTACTTACACAGAATGGTTTATGGATACTGACTTCACAAGAATCTCCATTAAAATAGAAGCAAGCAAGAGTAGGTCAAGCAACATTCCTCATTAATGCAATAATACCATGGCTGATTTTATTTTAATCATATGTGATATCTAGCTTGTGATGGGGACTGATGGAATTTACTGATTGCAACCATTAACATTTATGATGAAAACAATATATATATATTAAATTATACTTTTATCATTAAAAATGGTTTCAGTAGACAAAAATTGCAGAAATTCAATTACATTTTGAGTTTTACTTTAATACTTCAAGGATACAAAGCAAAATATTTTGGGAACAGAATTTTTCAGCTCTGGTGGGGTTCATTCCTGTAAACTCACGTTTCTGTTGATACATAAATTATTGTTTCACTGTAAAGTTTTATTCTGTAGCATTCAACCCATTAAATAAAGATGGCGAGGGTAATTGTAAATTAAACCTAATTAGTAGTTGGTGTTCCCTTGAATATTGTGCACTATAAAATGACTATTGCCTCCTTTACATTTGTTCTTTCACCATCAATCTCTGCACGCAGCTTCTTTGTGCACATCTGTTTTGTCGAGCCACATTTCAATCCCTGGAGATTTCAGCCTTGTCTTTTAGCAGGATTCAGAGTATCTCATTATAAATGGAATAGACTGCATTGCCTTTTATACTGACTATATGTTACTGACCTCAGATAAGGTGCAAGGCCTGTGAAGGAGATTACTTTATCCACGTAATATTAGGTTAATTGTATTTTGTTCTCATTTGCCATGACTTTGAGCTCATTGTCAAGCCCATATATTACAGAATCTCATTTTGTGAGTACTGGGTGTATTTTGAAGCAGATGGTTGGTCTGCAGAGTAAAGGGCTGAAGTATTGGCTCAATGCGTCATTCTGCTGCAGGGCAAATACTGAAAAATGTCTTTGTTGCTGTTCTATCTATGGAAGTTAATTTGGTTAGGGAGCAAATGATTCTCCAAGCAGCTCTTTGCTTTGAGTCAACGTACATTGACATATCTTATGATTGACTGAATGGTCTCTGAGTGACTTCTTTTGTCTGTTTTATTTTTAAAGAAATCTGGCCATTAAAAGATGGCAAAGTTCCCCAATACCTCACAGCAACATTTTCCCTTACAGTATTTCCTTATAATCTAAAATCTTTGGTAAGTATATTCAGGAAACCAAAAAAAAGCAAACTTTCTATTAATACACATCAATGTCTTTTGAGTGACTAGCAAGGAAAACATTTAAAAGGTTGTTAACATTTCCACGTGCAATCACTGTTAGAATTTTAATTTTGTAAAGCGTGTTAGCTTATTAACCTGCTGACCTGATGACATTTTTTTCCCCTCTCTGGCTTTAAAACAATTGAGCTGGAAACAAGACTCTGGACGTGACTCTACAGCTATCTTTGGATAACCCATCATCATAAGGCTGCTTCATATTGTTGTAAATCTAATTACAAGAATGTTTGTGTGAACATGCACGTTTATGCAGACATAAACTGCACCCATTTAGTTTGTGAACTTTTTATGAAGTTGCCATTTGTTTCCCATCCCTAATTACCCTTGGAACCAATGGCTTACACAACCATATCGGAGAACAGTGTGTAATGCTGGAGACAACCTGTTAGCTTCTTCGCAGAGGAACCCTTCTCACTATGCTGGTTATTTTGTGACAAATTAGCATAATTAATGGTGCTGAAGTCAAAAGAGTAGACAGCTTCAGGTTCTTAGAAATAAATACCTCCAATGACTTGACCTAGGACAAAGACATAACAGTCAAGAAAGTGTACAATTGCCTCTTTTTTGAAGATGAAGTAAGTTTGGTCCCTCAACAACCTCTACAGGTGCACCATCGCATCACAGTGTGGTGTGGGTGCTGCTCTGCTCAAGTTTGGAAGAAGCAATAGAAAGAAGTGAATGCAGCTATGAAGAAAATGTAAATCTCTCCGGACCATGGACTCCATCTACATCTGCTCCCAAGGAATGCCAGTCAGCATATGAAAAGACCGATCAAGCCTAGACACACTCTCTTCTCTTTCTCCCATCGGGGAGAAGGCTTAAGAATGTGACAGTGCACACAAGCTTAAAGGTAGTTTCCATTTAGTAGCCATCAGGCTCCTGAAGGAACCCTATAGCATCATCATCATGACACCCTTGCTTGATGCTAATTACTTTTCCTTTTCATTGCAATCCCATACTCTGAAAATAATGTTCTTACAAGGCCTTATGAATGATTGAGGTAATCCGTTTGCAAAAGAACCCTCCTCATTGTAATAGACATTTTGAACAAACAAACTTGAAACATAACATCTGGAGTCACATTTAAACCTGACAAGGCAGGAATAATCCCTTACTCACCATAAAGCACCCGTGGCATAGGATGCCACGGGTGCTCTATAATGTGGTGTGTGAATGGGGGGGAAAAAATAAGTTTAGAACCAGCGGCCTAAAGTAATTGATAAGAGTAACTCCCTAGATGTTGTTGTGATTTCTGACAGATCATTGAAAAGTTTTTCATTAGGAGTCTGTTACCTAAATTTGAAGGAAATTGTTCAAATTGGTTTGGAAGCAGACTAAGTGGCAGGAGATGAAATAGAGATAAAGAGTTAGTTTTCAAATGACCTGAATGCGGCAAGTGCTCCCCCTCCCCCACTTTGTTGTATCCCACAGCTATTCCCTACATTTCTAAACAGTCTGGATAACTGGAAGGAGATTCATTTACCCAAGTTTGCTGATAAAAGCCAGGTTGTCATTATTACAAACAGTGTGGATTGAAATATAAAATTGTATGGTGATGCTAATAGATGAAGAAAATGTTCAAATTATGTCAAATAAATTATTTGCAGGTGAGTGTCAAACCATTAGACTGAAAAAAATAACAGGAAAATCATTTCCAAACAGGAAAAACTTAAGAATGCTAAAATTAAGATATAGTTCGACCAGGAATAATTGTGAGTATACCATGATCTTCCATAATGTGGACATGTGTACAATACACATGTGCCTGAAGCAAGTGTATCTCTGTGCTGATGCCTCGAGGTAAAACTGATGAATATTTGTGTAATTAAACCTAGTGTGGACTCTGTACAGGAAAGTACCTGTTCAATTTAATAGGAGAAACAATTTCCTGCAGATTTATTATTGACTCAAATGGAGTTGAGTGTCTGTGGTGTGTGGCAAAGAGAAGTTTGAAGCGCTAGAAATTTGGGTCCAACGTGATATTTACCTGCATGAAAATCCACTTGACTATTTCCTTAATCTACTAATATCACAGTGATTTCACTTGGAGGAGGTGAATTAAGTTGTTCTTAAAATAAAAAGGCTGGACTGATAATGGTGCCACGATGCATGGCCATTATGATCAGGGGAATGGAGAACAGCCCAAGAGTAAAGTCACCCTTGCAGAAGATGCAAAAAGAGAATGGAATAGAAGGGATTGTCTGCAAAGTTTCTTCCCAGAATCAGAATTTATCGTCATGAACAAGTCATGCAATTTGTTGTTTTGCGGCAGCGTCACAGTGTAAACACTCATATAAACCACCTTAAAACAAAAAATAAAAGTAGTGCCCGGAAATTCAAAGTAAAGCATTGTCTTTGGTACATTAATCCTTCAGGAATCTGATGGCAGTGGGGGAAGAAGTCCTTCTGCCTCTGAACGCTCATCTTTAAGCTCCTGTACCTTTTCCTCAATGGTGGCAGAGTGAAGAGGGATGGCCTGGGTGGTGGGTGTCCTTGACGATAGAGGCTGCTTTCTTAAGACACCGCCTCTTGAAGGTGACCTCGATGAAGTGAAGTCTGGTGCCCGTGATGTCGCAGGGCAAGTTAACAACCTTCTGGAGATTTTTCTTGTCCTGAGCATTTGCACCTCCATACCAGACAGTGATGCAACCAGCCAGGAAACTCTCCATGGTACCCCTGTAGAAGTTTTTGAGAGTCTTCTATGACATATCAAATCTCCTCAAATACCTTACAAAGTATAGCTGCTGGAGAGGCTTCTTCGTGATTGCATCAACATGAAGGCTCTAGGATAGATCCTCAGATATACTGACGTACAGGAATTTTATATTCCTGACCCTCTCCACTTCTGAGCCATCATGAGGACTAGATCATGTTCTCCTGACTTCTTCCTAAAGTCCACAATCGTCTCATTGATTTTACTAACGTTGAGTGCAAGGTTGTTGGTGTGACACCACTCACTGAGCTGATCTATCTCCGTCCTGTACACTTACTCGTTGTTATTTGTGATTCTGCTAATAACCGTGGTGTCATTGGCAAATTTGTAGATAGCATTGGAATTGCCCCTAGCCACTCAGTCAAGGTTGTATAGAGTGCATAGTCCTAAGCATGGTGTGCCTGTGTTGATAGTCATAAGGAGGAGACGTTTTTACCAATTCATACTGACTGTGGTCTTCCAATGAGGAAATCAAGGATCCAGTTGCAGGAGGGCGGTGGGTGGGGGGGGGGGGGGTGCGGGGGTGCAGAGGCACAGGGTTTGGAGCTTCTTGAACAGCACAGGGAATAATGGTGTTGAAGGCTGAGCTGTAGTCTATGAAGAGCAGTTGTATGAGTTGCTGTTTTCAAGGTGATCCAGAGCTGAGTGGAGAGCCAGTGAGATTGTGTCTGATGTGGAGCGATTGTGATGATGGGCAAATTGCAGTAGGTCCAGACCTTTGCTTAGGTATGTGTTAATTCTTGCTACAACAAACCTCTAAAGCATTTCATCACAATAGAAGCTAGTGCAACTGGTTAATAGTCATTGAGGCAGCTCACTCTACTCTTCTTGGGCACTGGGATGATTGATGCCCTTTTAAAGCAGGTGGGAACCTCTGCCTGCAGCAATGAGAGGTTGAAAATGTCCATGAACACTCTGGCTAGTTGGTTGGAGCAGATTCCCAGTACCCTGCCAGGTACACTGTCAAGGCCTGATGCCTTCTGGAATTATGTTCTGATATCACTGGGTGCTCAGCCTTTTCACCGATTGTAGTAGAGTCACTGTTAGGTTCTCCTTCTCAACGCGGACATAGAAAGTGTTCAGCTCATCATGTGTTCAGCCATCAAATGGTGTTCGCCCTCGCTTTTTTGGCTGCAATGCCCTGCATTGCCTGCCTTAGCTCTATAAGTGCCTTCTGGTATCTGTGTATCAACATCTATAATTTTAATTGGAAACTCACCATGAGATTTCTTTCAAATGCTGTGAATGATATTTAAACACTCTGGAGACCCTTTGAAGGGTCACCCATGTTTAGATTGATCTGCTTGCAGATTTGAAGATCACTGTGACCTTGAACATAGTCTTCAGGTAATTGTATCAAGCCATTGGCTAAGGAGATGAGTATTACAGTAGAATGGTTCTGATACAACAATAAGGAATGATGGGGAGACCAGACTTAGACTACCGAGTACAGCTGCTTCTTCCTTGGTTAAGAATTAATAAATTTAAATCAGAGGCTGGTCAGAAAAGATTCCTGAAGTTGACTCCTTGGTTGAAGGGTTAGTGCTTTGAGAAAAGGTTGAGCTGGTTCAGCCTATATTCATTAGAATTTTAAAAACAGAGGTGTGGATGTATTGAAACATATGTGTGAGCTTGACACAATATAAATGGTGAGGAGATATTTTCTCAACACAGGACATTGTTTCAGAATAAAGGATTTCCCTCTTAAAGAGATGAGAAATTTCTTCCTTCAAATGTTCATGATTTTTTGGATTTCTTTCTTCCAAAGAGTTGTGGAAGCTGAATTATTGATATATTCAAGGTTGAGATAGATCTTTGGACAAGATTTATTATGAACAACCAGAAGCTGAGGCCATGATCCAAATAAATGGCCTTCTCCTATTCTCCTATGTTCTTATCAACATGGATATTACATCACAAATACTCTTCACTCAGCAGACGGGATTCCTTTTCTCTGTGAGTGGAATGTAACTCATAGAGAAATGTTCCTTGATTTTGTGCTTGGTGAATTCTCAGATAAAATCAATTGTACCCACAGTATGAAATCCAAATTCTCTTTCAAGAAAATAGAAAGCAGAAAATGTCAATGTTAATTTGTAAATTATCAGATAATTGTCCTTAATTTATATTTACAATGGGTGTCAGCTTCCCAAAAGGCGGATGCAATTTGATAAAATACATTTTTATTTGTTGCTATATTCTGTGATGATCTACATTTACTTGAATTGAAAAATAACAAAAACAATGTGATGATTCACAACTTCACTGACCTTTTCTCTCTCATACTCAAGCTTAACCCTATAGACTCATGGCCATCTCGGTGGTCAATTCACTGATTGATTAGGCACCTCTTCCTGATTGCAGTGTCTTAGCTGAGAACAGATTCTTCACTCGTTACCACATTTTAACATTTCTTTAGCTTATCCCCATTATAGCTTCATTACCTCATCTTGGGCTGCAAACCTTACTTATTAGATCCAAGTCTCTGAAACATCAGGGAGTGAACTCACTTTGAAGACCAAGCAATTTACCTTACATTTGTAACAGTGCAATTCAATTGATAACCAATCAACAATTAAACCCTTCATGTAATAAGTACATCAGATGACCCTGCAAGTCTTGATCCACATTTGACTCTACCACCTTTGCCTTTTTGTTTATTGTAATTTTGTGATTTTTAACTAATCAGTCTATTGTCATAACGGAAATCACATTCAGTTTGATTTTCAAGTATTCTCGTATAAATATGCTTTGTTTGCTGGACATGAGGGTACTTAAAGATAAGAGCCTATGGTATAACTTGAAACACACTAGCATGGTTGATTGGCAAGAAGCAGAGAGTCAGAACACAAGTATCATATTTTTGTTGGTTACCAGTTGCTAGTGGTGTATCATGGGGGTCAGTGTTTGGGCTACTACTTTTGATTTTTTACATAATTGATTTAGATTATTGAATAAATGGCTTTGTAGCCAAGTTTTCAGATGATATGAAGATAATTGGAGAAGCAGGTAGTATTGTGCAAACAGGAAGGCTGCAAAAGGACTTTGACAGATTTGGTGAATGGGCAGAGAAGTGACAAATTAAATATAATGTTAGAAAGTGTATGGTCATAAATAGGGAGGCTATTTTCTAAATGGGGAGAAAATTGAAAGTTACCAGATGCAGAGGGACCTAAGAGTCATCGTGCAGGATATCCAACTTGCAGGTTGAGTCGGTGGTGAAGAAGGCAAAGGAAATGTTGACATTCATTTCAAGAGGTATAGAATATAAGATCAGGGATGTAATGTTGAGGCTTTGTAAGGCACTGATGAGATCTCACTTGGAATATTATGAACAGTTTTGTGCCCCTCATTTAAGAAGGGATGTGCTTACTTTAGAGAGGATTCGAATGAGGTTCACAGGATGATTCCAGGAAAGAGTTATCATCCTGAACTCTTTGGAATTTGGGAGGACAAGGAGGATCTCATTGAAACATTTTGAATATTGAAAGGCTTGGGCAGAGAAGATGTAGAAAGGTTATTTCCCTTGGTGGGAGAGTCTTGTACAAGAAGGCACAACCTCAAGATTGAAGGATCTCTACTTAGAACAGAGATGCAGAGGAATTTCTTTTAAACAGACTATTGTGGAACTTGTTGTCTCAGGTAGGCAGTTGTAAAGGCTGAGTTGTTAGGTATAGGTTAGTCAGGGCACCAAAGGTTATGGGGAGAAAGCCAGGGAGTAGGGCTGAGTGGGAAAATGGATCAACTCCTGATCGAATGGCAGGGTAGACTTGAAGGGCTGAAAAGCCTATTTCTGCTCTGATATCTTATGGCTCTATGAAAAAGGGTCTGAATGTTACAGCATGTTGAAGGGCAAAGCAATCTGACCATTGACTTTCAAAAATTTGGAAAATTAATCCAGACTTAAAGTGAAAAAAATTGCAAATTCCAAGTGCCGTGAGCAGGAAGAACACAAGGTTTCAGAGAAAAAAGTAGATTGCTCAGCTTCAAGAATTCATATTAGTTTCCTCCATCTCTTCTTCCTGATCACAGCCTGTT
Source organism: Narcine bancroftii (assembly GCF_036971445.1). NCBI lineage: Eukaryota > Metazoa > Chordata > Chondrichthyes > Torpediniformes > Narcinidae > Narcine > Narcine bancroftii. Next base: position 34,727,966 of record NC_091473.1, read on the forward strand.
TTAAAAGTTCACTAAATAGCTCTTGTGGCATGTTAGGAATGAAGTTTCTTGGAGTTTTATGCAAGAAGGCAGCAAAACTGCCTCGAAAGCCCAGCTCTTTGAGCCTGTTAAACGTTAGTTCACTTCGAGTTAAATGCATTATTGTTGTAGATTACTCTCTATGTTTAATTAACTACTGTGGCACTAATTAGAAGACTTCTCAATTAAACTAGAACTCACTGAATGAGACTCCTTTTGTAAAGGAGGAACTTGGGACATTATTTCTCTTGTTTTCCAATTTATTTACATAGCACCCTGCAAGAAATTCATTGAAATACATTATATCACAGATGAGCTGAGATGCACCTTTTTCAAAAGACCATCAGTTCTAGCAAGACCTAAATGTCACACTGAGTCAAATGTAAAATGTCATCCAAAGAGAAAAATATGATAGGATATCGGAATCCAATGAAACTGAAGCCTATTATTTTGAGTGCAACCCTAATTCATAGCTTATGACATTTTCTGTCAAATTCCACCACTTCCAGTCCTAAATTTCCAAGATCTTTACATAATTAGTCCAGTCTGTGTCATTTCACAGCTGCTAAGCGCATATTCAGTATGCATTGTTGCAACTCTTCCAACACATACCATGAAATATTTATAAACAGAGAGAAGGTTCCTTAATTATTATTGTTGTTCAGTGTCCTAGCAGCTTCCAGTCTTTTTTTTGCAAGCTTGTCAATTTATCTGAACTATTTTCTGACTGTGTTCCCAATTTTTGAAAATGATTTGACTATCAAAGGAGATGGCATGAATATTAATTGCCCACCTGCTTGATTATTGCTTTACATAAGGTGATTATTTTCCAAGTTTCTCAGCTGGTTGTTAACCCCTTTTCTGGATCATTGTATTTCATGTAACAATACAAAACTTTGGCAGTGTTTGAATTCAAATTCACCTCCAGAGCTCTGCCTCATGGCCCTGTCTTCCAGTGCAAGCCCAAATAGATGGAACTGAGATTAAGGCCACAGCAGATCATTCCTATCACTGGAGCTGCTTCCAGCAGTGTACTGCATGAATGTAATAGGTTTGTTCTCCGCAAACAGCACGGCTCTGCAGCTGCATCCTTAACGATCCTGTGGAGTTTTTGCCGTGACTGTTGTTGTTAATGTATGGTGAAATCTGCAAAGAGCATTTTGCAAAGCAGTTAAAAGCTTGGACTATTTTCTTTCATTTAGTAATTTATTTCTGTCTTTTTTTTATATGCTAACACTGAAAACAATTTTAAAACTTTTTTTATGAGTGCATTGCTAATATAGCCCATATTAAATGTCCTTAGACATTTATGGTTAGCTGCAATCTTGAATTGTTGCATTCCACTTTTAGTAACAAGTTCCATGCTTTCAAACTCATGAGAAAATCAATGCGCTTCCCAGCCAGATGTCGTGGCGTTCTGGTGTGCCTACTGCCTTTGGCCTTGTTGGTGGAAGAATTGATAGATATGGGACTTATTTCAAAGAAGCTTTGACAAGATGACAGCAAGTGGAGGTGGGAAGAGAAGGAATGTTTGAGCTTATCAATGGGTTTTGATCAAGCCTGTTTCTTTGCTCTCAAAGGCATGAAACATGATTTTGGTGCTCCAATCATCAAGAGCAGTGCAGGATATTCCATACCATTCCCAATTTGTGATTAAAATGCTTTCTGGGGGTCAAGAGCTGTATCATTCATGAGCAATATATGGCCTAGAGTTGGTCCTTGCATCTAGTCCAGTTATGTTTCTAATTATCATTGATGTCCACAGTGATGCCTTGATGGATGATCATGCATGTGAATGTCAACCAGAGGTGGTCATATTCTCTCCCAAAGATCAATACCTGGCATTATGAGATACAAATGAAACTGGTCACTTCAGCTCATGCCTTAAAGTTGGTTCAGTCTTTTCAGTATTGATTGTTTCATTTTGTAATTAATTACAAATGAAACCTGATATGGTGCATTTATGACAAAATAATACAGGTAAAATCATTATGAAGAAGCTGAAGATGGTTAATCCTCAGGCACTGTAACATTAACATGTTTGTCAGAACATGAAGTAGTGAGGACATTGAACCTCATGGCTGTTGTGGTATCCCTGCGCTGGCTTCAGAAGCGCACCCATCTTCCTTTAAGTTGGGTATAACTCCAGTCAGTGACAAGTTCTGCTCCCAGTTCCTACTGACTTGAATAATGCTCGAGTTCCTTGGTACCATATTTGGTCATATATTTTATCAAGTGTAGTTGCTCTCACCTTGCTCTGGAATCCATCTAGGATGCAAGCTTGGAGCAAGACTGCAGTGATAGCTGGAGATGAGTGCTCCTGGCAGTTCCCAAACTAATCACCTGGGAACAGGTTACTGGTGAGAAAATACAACATGATGGCATTATACATGACAATTTCGATCACTTTGCTGAGGATTGATACATGATTAATGGGTTGCATTAGTCCTGCTTTTTGTTGTCAGAACATGGCATTTAGTTAGGAAGATGTTAGGGTTACAAATATATCAGAACAACTTGGTTAGATGGGTGGGAAGTCCAGGAGCATAAAGCTTCCACATCGCGGTCAAGAAATTATTTGGAACCATTTACTTATGCTATTTCTCGAGCACTTTTCCATTTCTTCACATGGCGCAGAGTTAATTGAAGAGATGTGTACATTGTGGTCCAGAGAAACACCATTCTGGTTGTGTACATACAGTCAGACACTAATAAACTTGAAAAATGGCTCAAGAGGAGGTTATGACACCTTTGGTATATGCTGGTCACTAATGCCTTTTCCTTGTTCTCTGCCCACTTGACGCGTTCCACCATCGTTAAGAGAGGGGTTTGCTTGGAGCTTCCTTCTGCTGATAGCATTGCTCATCACTACTAATGACAGGATGCTGGAGGAATACAGAAACTTGATCAGATCCATTGGATGTGAAATTACTTGGTTCTAATTATTGAATGCTGATATCTCTCAGGTTGCTTAATCAATTTTGGGAGCTTAACTTTATGTCCATCTGTTGCTGCTCCAGCCATATATTTCTTCATTCTATTTGATGTGATGGTAATTGTGGAGTAAGGGATATCCTGGATCAAGATAAACAAGTGACTGTCTCCATTTCAACTATGATGTATTTTCTTCTAACAGTTTTATCATGGATTATTGCACCTGCACAAGTTCTGTTGGTGAGAATTCATTGTACAGGTTCATCCATCACTTGCCATGTGTTCCCTGATTGGCTGCCATGTTTTTTTTTATATTTTATTTTTGGGTTTTTTTTTTCAAAAACTATACATTATAACATTTTAAATATGATATATTAAACTTTTTCCTCACAAACACAACAAACAAAAACAACAACAAAACAGTCCCTCCCTTCCCCCCCCCCCTTCCATACATACATATCTGTTCACCTACATACATTTTAAGTATATAGAGTACAGTTGGGGAAACTATGTTTTTGTATATATAATAGTTACTTTTATACCCTGTTGAGAGCACATTCATGATACATATCCTCCATAAATCCAGGAATAGTCCTACTAAGCATAGGTTACATGTCTTATTTTTCCCACCTAAGTGTGTTATGATTGTATAGAGGTACTCTCATCATGGCAGCAGCCCAGGGGAGCGTGGACAGTAACAACATTGGGCAACATTCCACTTCTTTGCCTTGGCTGTTTTTCACCAGTGAATTACTCCATTATCCAATTGGAACAGTAATGAACCTTATTATTGTCCTGCAGCTAAGCTGCTTTTCAAATGTAATTGCTTATAGGGTAATAAAGCTTCTCTTACCCCCTCCCCCCCCCCAACCCCTTTAGTACCAAGCAAAGCAAGTTAAAGTATACCCCTGTAAAGTTACTGAACTCTTCCTGATTACTGGAAAGAGTGACACAGTGAGGTGGAAGTAGTCAGAGCATAAGCCCTCCAACTCTACTTCTGTTTAATTCGATCAGCTGTTTACAGTCCAATGTGGACCAGACTTTGGGAGCTGTACATCTGGGTGATCTGTCAGAGAAACAGAATACCACATGACACAAAGTATGAAACAAGATCTAGTATCACCATCTAAACAAACGTCTGATTGTTAAATGGTGCAAGACTTCAGAAGACTGGAGATAGAGATAAGATCAACAAAATTCAATGAACTTGTCAGCCACAAACGAACCTGCAGCTGACGTGGACATTACCCCTCCATAAATCTTTGTCCGAGAAGCCAAGCCAAAGAAAGAGGTCCTTGGGAGACAGCCTCAGATGTTTCATAGATTAGCTATTGGTTCAATTTCTGCTTGTGGTACTAGTTCAGTAACACTACTACATCACAGTTTGAGACTTAGAGGAAAGGTAGAGCTTGTTGATGTTAATTTTTTTATTTATTGGATCACGCTGATTTGCTAATTTTTTTTATTGTATATGTTGATAGCTCTGATGTTTTGAACTGGGTGGATTGTATCAATGGACAGATGGCAAGCCATGAATATAATATATACAATCAGATCTAAAATATTTTTGAAAATGACCTTGAAATGTGCTCACTTTCCTCTCTTCAACATAAGTTTAAATTTGTAACTTAAACTGAAAACCTCTGTGGAAAAATTCTTAAAATATTTTTAGAAAGCATTTCTGACATTTAGATAGCATCCTTCATTAGCTTAGCTCTTTCAGAAAGCATTTTCCAGTCAAAAGGTTTTCCTCAACTGTAATTGGTGTTGTAATTTAGACAATTATAAATATACGGTGATGTGTCACTGAGAGATACAACATGGACACAGTTCTTTCAGTCCACTGAGACCATGTCACTTATCAAGCAACCATTTGATGTGAATTTTACAGTAATTGTTTTGTTTTAGTCTCCCCATATTCTCAAATCCCCTCCCTCAGATTTAGTTTCTACAACTGACCTACCAGCCCACACACATTTGGAATATGAGTAAAAACCCACATGGCTACAGGGAACATGTGCAAACTCCACACAGGGAGCAACCATAGCCAGAAATGAGCCTGGATTTCTGGTGCTGTGGAGCAGTAGTTCTACTTGCAGACCACTGTGGCAGTCCTAATGCACTGAGAGATAATGAGAGAAGAGCTGACTCATCTTCACTCTCTCGAAATCATGCCTTGGCATCAATTACATTCAGGTGAATGAGTATATAAGGTCTTAGCTTAAAATCTCTTCCGGCATCGAGCAATGCAACATTTCCATGGTACTTGGATTTTTGTACTTGGGCTTCTAGACTAGGTTGACCAAACCACTTTCTGTACAGATGCATGAGCAAGAGTTCAGGCTGACCGATGGTTTTTGAGAAAGGTAATAATAAATATGCCAATTATTATGTTGTAAATTAAAGTATGAAAATTTGGATTGACACAAGCTCTTTCTGTTCAATGCAAAATATAAATTTTAGGAGAAAAGCATGCTACAATTTACCAATGCATAACAATACTTGGCCCATCTTTGGTTCCGAGAAAGTGAAAGCAATCTCCAGCCTGAGTGGAGGAAACACATTCCAATTCATTTACTAAATATTTAAAAGGTGAACTGGGTTAACCTCTCATCATAAGATAGCTTCTGACAAGAAATCAATGATTAGTAACATGCCCAGAAACACTTCATTACTGCAGTTAAATACAGTAAAACCTCTGTTATTTGGAATTCAAGCAATTGTCAACCTCAAGTAACAGGCAAAAAAAATGCAGAAAATAAATAGGTAAAAAATACAGAAGTTTAAAATTGGGGTTCCTCACTGTTAGTTCCCCAATCATGCAACACGCAGTCACAAGCAACTGGAAATTTAACTTATCTGGCATCTACCAATCCTCATAGGTGCTGTATACCAGTGTTTTTTTTCTCTATCTTTCTATCTCAGTTAAAACATAGGAAATGTGGCAACAGATGAGTTGATTACAGAAAGTTTATAGGCAGCTAAAAAAATAACATTTATACAATTCAACAATTGATCATGGATGTAAAGGTATTACAAAATGAATATGCATTAATCATATTCATGTAATTTGCAGACATTTTTAATATTATGAATACCAAAATGTCCACAAAGTCTTTGATGGAGCTGAGTACTCAAGCAGTAATTCATTAATAGTTGAGTGTATGATAACTTGGAGGTCCATGAGATATTTGTCTTCAGCAGCTCTTCTCTTGGTTTTTTGAAAGTCCCTTTTACTCTGTTCACAAATGAACTGATGAGTTCTAATCATCCAACTTAGTTTGGAATTACTCATGCTCTCTGTATTAATCCAGGAATTATGATAAATACAAATTTGCACAAAAGTATTTTCAAATCTTGATCTGTGGCATTCAGAGGAGTGGGGCAAAGTGCTGAACCAAATTTCTGAAAACAGAAATTGTCTTTTTCACCTTTTAAGTCCATGAGACCATAAAACATAGGAACAGAAATAGGCTATTCAGCCCATCAAGGTTGGTCCACCATTCAATCAGATGCTGATCCATTTTCCCACTTTGCTCTACTCACCAGCCTCTCCCTATTACTTTTGATGCCCTGGCTAATCAAGAACCTATTAATCTTTGCCTTAAATAGACCCAATGACATGGCCTCCACAACTGCCTGTGTAAAAGATTTACTACTCTCTGGCTAAAGAAATTTCTCCGCATCTCTGTTCGAAGTGGATTACATTCATTCCTGAAGCTGAGACCTCTTGTCTAAAACTCTCCCACCATGGAAAATAATCTTTCTATAACTACCCTGCCCATGCCTTTTAATATTCAAAATGTTTCAATGAGATCACTCCCTCATTCTCCTAAATTCCAATGAGTGCAGGACAAGAGCCATCAAACATTGTTCTTATGGTAACCTTTAATTCCTGGAATCATCCTTGAGAACCTCTTCTGAGCTTTCTCTAATGTCAGCACATCCCTTTTTAAATGTGGAGGACAAAAGTGCTCACAATATTCCAAGTGAAGTCTCTCCAGTGCCTTATAAAGCTTCAACATTCCATCCCTCCTTTTATATTCTATTCCTTTTAAAATGAATGTCAGCATTGCATTTGCCTTCCTCACCATTGACTCAACCGGCAAGTTGGGTATCCTGCACAATAACTCCCAGGTCTCTTTGCATCTGGTAACTCAATTTTCTCCCCATTTAGAAAATAGTCTGCTCATTTATTTCTTCTACCAATGTGCATGACCTTACATTTTCCAACATTGTGTTTAATTTAAAACTTCTCTGCTCATTCTCCTAATAATTCTGTCCTGCAGTCTCTGTTTCATCAACATTACTGGCTCCTCCACCTATCTTCGTATTATCTGCAAACTTGACCACAGAGCCATTCATTCCATAATCAAAATAATTGATATGCAAGGTAAAAAGAAACAGCCCCAACACCAACCCCTGTGGAACACAACTAGCAACTGGTAGCCAACTCAAATATGATCCCTGTATTCTGACCATCTGCTTCCTGCCAATCAGCCAATGTTCAACCCACACTAATATGTTTCCTTTATACCATGGGCTGTTATCTTGTTAAGTAGCCTCGCGTGCAGCACCTTGTCAAAAGCCTTCTGAAAATCCAAATACTGGTACTGCATCCACTGAATCCCCATATTCAGCCTGCTTGACACATCTTCAAAGAACTCCAGTAGATTTGTCAGTCAAGATTTTCCCTGAAAGAAACTATACTGATTTTGTCCTATCTTGTCATGTGCCTCAAAGAACCCAGTAATCTCATCCTTGAGAATCGAATCCAACATCTTCCAAATGACTGATGTCAGGCTAACTGGTCTATAAATTCCTTTCTGCTGCCTCTTTCCCATCCTGAATAATGGAATAACATTTGTGATTTTCCATCCCTTTGGAAGCATGCCAGAATCTATTGATTCCAGAAAGATCATTTCCAGTTTGAGGTTAGTGCATTTAAAAAGGGTGCAGAGGCAGGGACTCAGGTTATAGTCATCTTGGGACTTTTTGCTGGAAGAGGAGTGAGGGACTCAGGAGAGCTGAGAGTGTCAGGAACAAGCTTGAGGTGAGTGTGCTTAAAAAGGGAGTGGCGGGCAAGTTAAGGGTTCAAGAGAAAGATGATTGGTGGGAGGAGTAATAAAATAAGGGGCAGTGATCAATAAAAAGAGGTAGCTCAAGCAGAGCGGCCAGTGGAGAGCGCCCAATGTGTAAGTGGCCGAACGTAGGAGTGGGACTTAAAGCCTTTGGCTCATGAAGTTTTGGTGAACAGAGGCTGATTTACAGCAAGGTAAGGCCAGGTAAGATCTTTGTATTTAAATTAGAAAGAGTTAACATAGACAGCAGCTAGGGCAGTGGGATTCTCTGAAGGTAACATGTGGGAAATCTGGGACAGCACAATAGTCCCTGATGACCACATCTGAAAGAGGTGCATCCAGCTGCAGCTTCTAAAAGACTGAGTTAAGGAACTGCAGCTGGATGAACTTCGAATCATTTGGGAGGCAGAGGAAGAGATAGAGAGGAACTTCAGGGAGACATTCACCCCAAATGTCAGGGGGCAGGTTGCTGGGTGACGGTTAAGAGAGCGAAGGGGAATAGGCAAACAGTGCAGAGCACTCCTGTGGCCAGGGACAAGTCGTGGTGGTCACTTCTCTGGTGCAGGCGCTGCCCCCTCAGCTCAGAGGGAAAGGGGAGAAGAGGAGAGCTATGATGATTGGGGATTCGTTGGTTCGGCGAGTGGATCAGAGTTTCCATGAAAGAGATCGAGATTCCAGGATGGTATGTTGCCTCCCAGGTGGCAGAGTCAGGGATGTCTCTGATCGAGTTCACATCATTCTAGAAGGGGAGGGTGAGCAGCCTGATATCGTGGACCACATGGGGACCAATGACATTGACTGGTGCAGTGATGAGGTCCAGAAGAGGGAGTATGGGAAGTTAAGAAGCAGGACCTCAAGGATGGTAATCTCATGATTGCTGCCTTTGCCATGCGTCAGAGAGGGTTAGGAATAGAAAAATGTGGCAGATAAATTCAAGGCTGATGAGTTGGTGCAGGGGGCAGGGGTTCAGATTTGTGGATCATTGGGATCACTTCTGGGGAAAGTCTGACCAATACAAAAATGACTGGCTGCACCTGAACTGGGAAGGGACCTATCCTGGTGGGCAGGTTTGCTAGAACTCTTGGGAAGAGTTTAAACTAGTTTGGTGGGGGGGGAGGGGGAGGGGGGGGTGGAAACCAGAATATGAGTGTGGAGAATAGCGCAGAAGGTCAAAAACACGATGCTATGTGTTCTGAATTTGTGAGGAAAGACAGGCATAAATGTTGCCAGTTAGAGGGGCTGAAATGTGTCTATTTCAATGCTAGGAATAAAGGGGTGAACTTAGAACATGGATCAATATGTGGAAGTACAGTGTTGTGGCTGTTACAGAGACTTGGCTGGAGGAAGGGCAGGATTGGCTGATCCAGGTACTAGGGTTTAGGTGTTTTCAAAGGAATAGGATGAGAGATAAGGTGGGAGGGGGAGGGGAGTAGCATTGCTGGTCAGGGATAATATCAAGGCTATAGAAAGGGAGGGCACTGCAGAGGGAATGTCCACTGAGACAGTGTGGATGGAAGTCAGAAATAGGAAGGGAACTATTACTGAACTAAGAGTAGTCTATAGGCCCCAAAATAGCCCTTGGAACACCAAGAAGAAGATAAGCAGGAGTGGCACGAATAAAAGATCTTGTGACTGGAGGGAGAACACATGGTTTTATTAGCTTATAACAAAGGGTAGGGCCTTACAATGGTCTTCATTAGGGCTCAGGGTTTAGGTGGGTAACCAGGGTTATATAGGGGTAGATGGGGGAAGAGCCTGGGGGAGGAGCCAGCCATCAGCACAACACATCATCAGTGAATCTCAGTTCACTACTTTCACTCCTTCCTGCAGAATTAGGGCCTGTGGATGAAGACAGAGAACAAATTCAGCAAGAAAAGTAAATCAAAATATGTAAAATTTTGTACAGATTAAAATGATCTGGGGTCTGGAAACCTTGGAAGGGCACTTCAGCACCACTGGGCCTTGGGCTCCTTGGGTCTCCTGGTCCCCTCATAGGGGAATGTTTTTTCCTCCTGAACCGAATTTCCTGAGGCCCTGATTGGAAGTGGTGAGTAAGGGTTCTGGAACTTGTGGTCACCTGAGGCCACAGATTCTCTATTCTGGTGGGTGCCAGGTCCCTGATAGAGATGGTGACTTCCCTGCCATCTGGTTACTCCACGTTGGCGTAAGTGGAGTTGGCGTGGAGTTGTCTCACCCTCTCCAACAGGGCATTGGTCTTGATTCTGCTCATGTGCTTTCTTAGGAGGACTGGACATGGTGTGATGAGTCAGGTTGGGAGTGTAGTTTCCGATACTGATCTTTTTCAAAATTGAATAAAAGCTCGTGAAGACTCGCATTGGCCGCTGTATAGAGTAGCGACCAAATTGAGTAGGCACCATGGGTAGGGCATCCTGCCAGCATGAGTCTGGGGGGCCTCTTGACTTGAGGGTCAATTTGACAGCTTTCTAGACTGTGGCATTTCTGTTTTCAACCTGCCTATTCCCCTGGGGGTTGTAGCTCGTAGTCCTGCTGGATGTAATGCCCCTCACCAGCAGGTACTAACGTAGATCCTCACTCATAAATGATGAGCCCCGGTTGCTATGGATATAGCTGGGATGCATGAACAAGGTCAAAATAGAATCTAGAGCCATGATTACTGATGAGGTGGAGATGTCTGGACATGCGATAGTGAGCAGGAATCGGGAGTACTCTTCAATGATGGAGAGAAAAAATGTATTCCTGTTCATGGAGGGGAGAGGTCCCTTAAAATTGACACTGAGTTGTTCAAAGGGCCTGGATGACTTGATCAGGTGCACCATAGTGGGGCAGTAGAAGTGCGTCTTGCGCTACATGCAGACCTGGCAAGACCTGGTCACTTCCCTGATAACTTCCATGGAGAAGGGCAGATTGCGCGCCTTGACAAAGTGAGTCATGTGGGTAATCCCTGGATAGCAGAGCTCATTATGTAGAGACTGCAATTTCACTTAGCAATTTTGTCATTTTTAATTTTGCCCCTCTTGAAGTTATTGAACATAAATGGACAGTGAGGAGCATAAATTTCCTACCAACCGGATAATGCCTCCAATGCCTGATGACCTCTACAATGGTTTGAGGCTCTTTCTCCACAGAGGGATTCTGGAGCTCATGGCCTTGCAGGGTTTGGGAGAAAAATGCAGCTGACCTACCTGCCCAGTTAAGGGTAATGGCCAGAGCCACATCTGAAGCTTCACTTTCCACTTGGAAAGGTACATTCTCATCCACTGCGTGCATGGTGACTTTAGCAATGTGGCTTTGGACATAATTAAAAGCTGTTTGTGCTTCAGCCGAGAGGACAGCAGGCAGATTTTGGAATGGTGCAGAAAATACAAGATTGTAGTTATGGGTGATTTCAACTTCCCTAATATTGACTGGCACTTATTGACTGCAACTGGGATAGATGGGGCTGAATTTGTCAGGTGTATTCAAGAAAGATTCCTGATAAAGTATGTGGACCAGCCAACAAGAGAAGAGGCCATACTGGTCAGGTGGTGGACCTCTCAGTGGGGGACCTCTCAGTGGGGGAGCATTTTGGTGAGAGTGGCCACAACTCTCTTAGCTTCATATAGCTATGGAAAAGGATAAAAGCAAACAAAATGTGAAAGTGTTTAATTGGAGAAGGACTAATTATGATGGGTTAAGGCAGGAATTAGCGAGCGTAAATTGGAAATGGATGTTCAAGTGTGAAAGCAAAGAACCAAGGTGGAGGAAGTTTAGGGACCACTTGTGTTGGGTTCAGGATAGGTTTGCCCCACTGGTACAGGGAAAAGATGGTAGGAAAACAGGTGAGGCAACTAGTCAAGAGGAAGAAGGAAGCATACATTAGATATAGGATGCAGGAAACATGAAAGGGTCATGAGAAGTATATGGCAGGAAGGAGCTTAAGAAAGGACATAGGAGAGCTGAAGTGGGCATGAGAAGACTTTGGCATGTAGGATTAAGGAGAACCACCAGGTGTTCTATGGGTACATGAAGAACAGAAGGATGAGAATGAAGGAGGGGCTCCTAAAGGAGGCAACATGTGCCTGGAGGCAGAGGAGATTGGGGAGGCCCTAAATGAATACTTTGTTTCAATATTCACAGAGAAAAGGTCCTTAATCAGCTTGATGTCAGAATAGAATACGCTTGTGTGCTGGAAATGTGGAGATTAAGGAAGAGGAATTGTTGGATCTTCTTAAAAATATCAAAATTAATGTCTGTGGGGCCAGATGCAATATACGCCAGGTTGCTGTGGGAAGTGAGGAAAGTGATAGCTGGAGCAGTAGCTGCGATCTTTGAGTCCTCTTTGGCCTCAGGGCAGGTGTTAGAGGATTGGAGAATGGCAAAAGTAGTCCCCTTGTTTAAAAAAAGAAATAGGGATAATGCTGGGAATTATAGACCAGTGAGTCTTACATCAGTGGTGAGCAAACTATTGGAGAGGATTCCTAAGGATAGGATCTATGAGCATTTGGAGAAGTACAGTCTACTCAACGATAATTAGCATGGCTTTGTGAAGTGAAGGTCATGCCTCACGAGCCTAATTGTTTTTGAGGCAGTAACAAAATAAATTGATGAGAGTAGGGCAGCAGATGTGATCTCCATGGATTTTAGCAAGGCATTTGACAAGGTCCTCCACGAGAGACTCGTTCAAAAAGTCATGAGGCATGGGATCCATGGAACTTTAGCTGTATGGATAAAAAAAGTGGCTTGCAGAGAGTAGTAGTGGAAGGAAAGTATTTTGCCTGGGATCGGTGACTAGTGGAGTGCACAAGGATTTGTTCTGGGACTCCTGCTTTTTGTAATTTTTATAAATGACCTGGATGAGAGGCAGAAGAATGGGTCAGTAAGTTTTCAAATGATACAAAGGTTGGAGGAATTTTGGATGGAGCTGAAGGTTGTCAAAGGTTACAAGATGATATAGGTAGGATGCAGAGATGGGTGAAGAAGTGGCAGATGGGTTCATAGCTGAGCATAGGGTTAAAGGTCTATTACTGAAGAGTGCAGATAAATGAGGGACCTTATGGTCCAAATCCATGCATCCCTCAAGGTCACTGAACAGGTTGATAGGATAGTTAAGAAGGCCAATGGGATGCTGGGCTTCATTCATAGGGGGATTGAATTCAAGAGTAGAGAGGTCATGTTGCAACTCTACAAATCTCTGGTGAGATCACACTTAAAGTATTGTGTTCAGTTCTGGTCACCTCATTATCAGAAGGATGTGGAAGCTATGGAGAGGGTGGAAAGGAGATTTACCAGGATGTTACCTGGATTGGAAAATAAGTCTTATGAGGCAATGTTAGCAGAGCTGGGTCTTTTCTCTTTGGAGCACAGAAGAATGAGAGGAGACCTAATAGAGGTCTACAAGATTATGAGAGGCACAGATGTGGTGGACAGACAGCACCTGTTTCCCAGAGCAGGAATAGCAACCACCAGAGGACATGTGTGCAAAGTGAAGGGAGGGAAGTTTAGGGGAGACATCAGGGGTAGGTTTTTATGCAAAACATTGTGGGTGCCTGGAATGCCTAACTAGGGATGGTGGTGGAGGCTGAAATATTAGGGGCATTTAAGAGACTCTTAGACAAGCATATTTGGAAAAAAATAGAGGTATAGGGTGGGGAAGGTTTAGTACTTTTGTTAAGGAATATATAGGTCGGCACAACATCGAGGGCTGAAATGTAGTGTTCTATGTATGTCTCTACAATCTGTACTGTTACTTAATTCAGAACCCAAGGGCACAATCCATTTGCTTTGCTAGACTCATCTAACCTTTAGACCATTCAGCTTTCTAAGTGATTTCCCAGTGTTCTTTATTTTAATTCTTTTCTGTGCTATTGATGTTCTAAAATCATTATGTAAAATTGTTAAGAGCAGCTTTCATGAGTCATCAAGATTTATGTGGCATTCAGTTCAGAAACAAGATGCAATTTCTTAACTCAACAATACATTCATTCATTCATTCAGGTGTCTTGCCATTCAGTGTGTGCGATCATGTCTCTCCATCCGCCATGATCTCTAACCCTCTTAATTGTTGTTGTTGCCTCCCCTGTTCTCCTTCAGTGAAGACTCCATCTTTGAGCTGAGACTGTAGTCGATGTTGAGTTCAGATTATAAAAATAAAAAATATTGAAGTGGTTTCCCATTGCCTTCTTTAGTTGTAGTGTCCATATTGGTTGAGTATCCCTGGCCATTAATCATCAGATTTAACTACCCAGCATTTTTAGTTTTACAACCATAAATTCCAATTTGTAAAATTGTAAAAAAAAAATCTGTAATCCATAGCTTCACGTGACCCTGATTAGAGGGCTAAACAGGTACTACACTTTGCCCAAGGATGACCTGTAGGCTATTGAATAGATCAAGAGCCTTAAACCTCCTTTTGCTGAGCAATTGCACAGCACTGACACCAAAAGTCAACGATGCATCTTAAACTCAAAGCAATTTGTGTCAGTCTCAAGGAACTCTGGGGGGTGGAATCAATAAAGGCCAAAATTCTCCATGAATTTAAATCCTTCACTGCACAATGGAAAGTACTAGTGAGCTTTGAATGTCATCCTGAATCAAGGGTATCACTGCTGGGGTTCTTCATAATAGCATTTTATGCCTGACTCTCTTCAGCTGCATCATTATCAATGAGCCTCAACCCATCATCAAAAAAATGAGCTCAGCATTATTCCTCAGTAAATGAAGCTGTCCATGCTTGTCAATGCAAAGACCTCCACAACATATGGCATGTAACATTTGCATTAAACAAGATAAAAGTAATCTCCTTCATGACACAGAATAACCAGTTATCTTTGATCTACTGTCACTAGGAATCCAGGTTTGTGCACTAATAACCAGAAACTTAAGCAGGTCAGAACATAAATATTGTGGCTGCAATGGCAATCCAAGCCCTGGATAAAACAAATCAGGAGTTTGATGGAATATTCTGCTTTTGGCTGCATGACTCCAGGTTCATAACAGACATAGATCCCTGCACTACGACAAAATGGTCCACTGGATTAACGTTCCAACCACAATCAGTGCAACACACCTGCAGTATGTTTGATCTTTAAAATACACTGCAAGGCTATCTTAATAGCACATCTCAAAATCACAATCTCTTTCACCAAGGAGGACAACTGCAGAAGGGTCATAGCAGCACCTTAAGGCCTCACTTCCCTAACGATAATCCTGGCCTTGTACTTTTCCATTTCTTCATCATCGGTGGGTCTGAATCATGGAACTTCTGCCCAACAAATCAGTAAAAGCATCTCCTCAAAAAAATCAAGATCAAGAGTGCTTCTAAAATGACAGAAGGAGAAGATAACGAAAAGAACTGACTCAGTAAAATTTCTTGTTTATTTTTATTAAGTGACAACATTGTTTAACGGGTTTAATGTATCTTATAGATTGAACTTTAAATAAATGGGGAAGGGAGTGAGGGAGGGAGGGAAGGGAGGGGGTAAAAGGGGGAGAAAACGACACTGTATATATTTAAGAAGAAAAATGTCTGTATGCATCTTGGTCAATATGGTTTATAGTGTGAAAAATAAAAAAAATTAAAAAAAAGAAAGTGGCTCACTACCATATTCTCAACAACTGTGGATGGGCAAAAGAATACTGATTACATCTTGCAGACGAATAACGAAAAGATTTAGTGCATAACCATATGGAACACACATCAACTCTGAGAATTGGGTCCAAATTGTTGTTTCTTTGCAATGTTTTGGCTAACTTATCAGACTAATCTTCTTCAAAGGAAAGATTATTAAACAATCATCGTTTCCATTCTCTTTCAAGCCTCCTTGTTCTGATTTTCTTCTGATAGGCACCATTCTACTGAATGCCATTACTACTTGGTGTTTGGGAATTAACTTACTTTGGTTAAGTGCAAATGCATATATTTCAATTAAGGCTTGACTTCCACTGAAGTGTAGCTTTATTTTTCCATAGAGAAATGTTGGGGTTTGGGCCATAAAATACTCTGCTTTTATTACCAGTCAAACTGTTTCTGCTCAGGTGCAACAGAATTCCTTTTAATGAGTAAAATGTCATGTAATGTACTCCAACTGTGTGCTTCAACATAACCTCTTGAATACAGTGGTAGCTTTTTCTTTGCTTGGTCAATTATCAAAAAAATTCTGCAGGTTGATTCCTAATTTGTTTCACAGTAAGGCTGCAAAGCAGGGCCCAGCAGGAACTGTGTTGAGACGACTCTTACATTTTTAAGATGTATGATAGCATGGTGTTTAGATTACTAGACTAACAGCAGGGGTCTGAACCATTGATTCCATAACATAAGTTTGAGTTCAACAATATCAGCTGGGAAATTCAAACTCAAATAATTCTGGGATTTAAAAAAAGTGAGGAACAGAGGTCAGTCAGACAGCGTGGTTAGTGTCGCGGTTAGCGCAATGCCTTTACAGCACCCAGCAATTGGGACTTGGGTTCAAATCCTATGCTGTCTGTTAGGACTTTGTTCATTCTTTCCATGTCTGAGTGGGTTTTCCCCAGGGGCTCTGGTTTTCTCCTACCATTCAAGAGTTACCGGGGGGGGGGGGGGTGTGGGGGGTGTAGGTTAATTGGGTGTAAATTAGGTGGATTTGACTCATGGTCTGAATTTTTTTTTTAATTAAAAACTGATTGTCATAATAACACATCAACTTCATGTGTGTTCTGCCAGCCTTATCTTCTCTGAGGTTTCTGTGTCTCCAGACACCAAAGTGATGACTCCTTTCTGGTCCAATCAGAGTGGCCAATAAATTCTGGCACTCTCAGTGACAGACATGCACTTTGCATGAACTAGACATTATCTGAGCAGCATTTACAATTACGCTCCTGATTTCAGAGTCATTTGGTGAGATTTCTTCCAATTGATCAGGATTTTCTGGCCACTTTTCCTGAAGAAGAAACTGAGCCCCGGACACCCATATTTCTTTCTTTGGGAAAGATTTGACTTTCAAACCTCGGGAAGTTACATCTGCTGGATTGATAGCTGTGTTAACATATCTCCACTATATTGCATGTGAGACTTTGTCAATTTCAACAATTTTGTTGGCCACGAAAGTTCAGAACCTTGTGGACATTGTTGATGTATTTAAGCACAGAGGTGCTATTGGTCCAAAATAGGGAGTCTGCTAGTTCCATCTGCAGCTCTTTTCTCTGTACTCTGTCCATTCTGCTTGCCATGGTGGGAGCAGTTAACTCCATTCGAGGGATAGTGGCTGGCTTTATTAGATCCACTATTGCTTTTCCCATCACAAACCCATAATGTGCCTGTCCATGGTTATTATGCAGAAACAGGTAACTAACAGTTCCATAACTATCCTGTGGTGCACTCTTAGCCAGAATTAGACACACACAAAGATAAAGACTGTACAAAAGGCTTTAATACACAAAGATTTCCACAGAGCCAGGCTGGCTGTGGCTACAGCAACTCTGAGTGAGGACTCGGGAGGCTGGCGCAGGCTTATATCCTGGAGGGTGATTGACACCCGACCGGGTGGGGCTTGATCCATTCAGGGTGACTGATTGACAGCCGGCCAGGTGCTGTCCTGTCCCCTTACGCTCTTGCAGGTACAAAGGTTTTCCCCTGCAGTAGACCGGTGGTGTACCACTACACATCCTTACACACATCAACAAAATGATGTAGTTGAGCAGATGTCACTGTTCCAGAGTTTGAGGGTTTGAAGCATCTGTCAATCTTGAAGTTTTCCATCTTATGAAGATCCTGAATCCAACACATCCATTCCTGTACAGTGGAGTCTGGTATCTTATCATCCAAACCAATCCTTTTCCTACACAAATCTTGTCGGATCTTCTTAGCAGTTAGCACTAATGGTGCCAATATTCATAGGGGATCATATATTGAACGGACTGTTGAAAGAATCTCCCTCTTTTGAGGTGTCAGTCTTTCAAGATGATATTGAACTTAAAAACATTGGACTGAACACACCATTATACACCTAACACCTTCTCCACAGGAATGTGGTCATGGTCCAAGTCCAGATTCCTCATTTCTTTTGCTTTCTTTGATTCAGGTATGGCAACCAACACATGACGACTATTACTTATCCACTTGGTAAATAGAAGCCTTCCTTGAATCAAATTGCTCATTGTTCATGAGGTACTTAGGCTTGTTTCCCCTTTCAGCTAGTTCCTTTATTTCTGTTGACTGAAATGTAGTAACTGCTATCCATAAAAAGGCCACTCAGAGGCTAAGTGGGCTCTTTACTGGGACGCGTTCAAATAAATTCATAACAAAGTCCAGATGTGTGCAAAACTGTTTATTAGTGAACACAAAAAGACGCTTAACCTGGTAATCATCATTAAAAAGTGGTAATGTCCATGAACCTGGTAATGATAACATCCTTGCTAACATGACTATTAGTCAACAGAAAATATTGGAGCCCTACTCACCCTCTGTCTATCCCACCACACCAGTCAAAGCTGGCTAACTACAATCTAACTATGCAAAACCCCCACACATGTGCCAACGATCCACAGTGAATAGCCAATGCGCACCGACAACGGCAGAATGTACGTAGCCTCTGGACCCCAGAATACTGCCAATGTCCGCAGCCAAACCATCAACCACAAACAATGCATTTTTGGCTCCTACAATACCAGCCCCTAATTGTTATATCTCAAATAACAATCAAACACAGTATATTCTAATATTATGTTGACCTTCATTCATCATAAGGTCAGAGGTTAGTAGCACATAGCACATACCACTACTGTGGACCAATAAAGTTTGTAGGGGCAAGTGGAAAGGTTAAAAACACAACAAAATAAAAATGTTTGGGCTTGTCAAAGTTCCTCTGTCTCCCGTAGAAGGCAGACTTTGTTGATGGGTCTATTCAGAATCCATTTTTGGTCTTGCTATGAACAAGACGTACAAGCCCCTTTTTCAGTCCAGAATAGTCTGACTAATTTTTCCAGTCAGTCAGGAGTTTTGAGGCACTGAGTTATCCATGGTGATCGCAATGTTTCCTGGTGTGAAGTTATGTCTGATGTAAGACCATTTCTGTCATTCGTGCAGTTAAGGAAGATATTCTTTAATCCATCTTTTCGAGAAAAAAATCTGATGTATACTGAACTTCTCTCCACCTGCGATGAGCATGTATGTCTTCCTTCTGAAACTGCCCTGATGGCATCGATGACATAGTCTTAAGGAACAGAAGGTGGTTCGGGGTAATTACTTCAAGGTCATTTGGATCTGTAGAAGCCTTGGTGATTGGACGACCGTTGAAGATAGCCTTAGCTTCACATAAAACCGTGTGGAAACCCTCCTCGTCAAGACTTTGCAAATTTAGGGTTGGAGTTGAGAACTTTTCACACTGATCTAATTAATCTTTCCCATTCACCTCCATGGTGTGAGCCGGCAGAGGAATGGAAGATCCAGTTGATACCTTTCTGGAGCAGTGTATTATGGATTTGACCCTGATTCAAGCTTTCAATTGCCTCCCTCAACTCGTGCTGAGCTCCCACAAAATTGGTGCCATTGTCATATCGTGGCTCTTTGATTGTGTTTTTTTCCTGGAATTCACAGACCACAGTTCTTGCTTTCCATGCTGTGTTCAAAGGATTTAATGACATCTATAGGTGCTGGATACTGGGGGTTTCACTGTACAGTTGACCTATGGAAATGACAGCAAGAAACGGAAAGATACCTGATTCTATATCCAGGTATGAAAGGATGGTAATTTGTTTATTCCTTTAGACACACTTGAGGTTAGTGCTAGAAAATAGGTTAGCAAGATCCAGGACAGTTGTCAAGTTGTGAGAGAAAGCTTGGTGGCCAAATATTAACCAATTTTAAGTTAATTCTGAATGAGTCTCATTGATTATGTCTCACATAACCTTGGTAGAAATTGCTATGTCAAAGTCATCTTTCAGAGTTTGCATTGATACCATAAGAGCTGCATTAACTAGCGTTTGATTGGTGTGTTTAATTAAATAGGCAGATTAATCTGGTGTTGGCTGATCATTTCCCCATGATCTCAATATTAACCTGGGTGATATGTGAATGCTATTGCCTGGAATACTGCAGGACACAATGGATTATATATTTCTGTTTATGTGATAGCAAGATTGTTCTTGTGATACATATTGTTTTTGTATCTCATGGATTTTCTTCTGGGGCAATTGATGCTCTGTCTTTATGGTCCAAGTTAAGGCATGTCCAATGTCATTAGTTAGGTTTTGAGAGTTTTGGGTGCAGGAATGTCATCTTAAATTTTAAGCATGAATAAAATATTTAATTGAATGCAGAAAGAGCAGAATATGATGGATGTACATCTCAGGTCAAGCAGCAACAATGGGGAGAAGCAGGATTTAACATTTCAGATCAGTGGTATTTTTAAACACAGTTTGAAAATCAGAAACAGAAAAAAAAAGTCCTGAGATATTGCCATACAGTACAGACCATTGGGCTTGGTTGAAGCTCCACACAGATATATCAGTGCTTCAGAAATGGCAAATATAGCTGTATTTCCCTCAAGCAGCAATACATTCAAGCTGCCAATCCATTTATCTGCACAGATTGGAATTACCTTTGCTTCAATGCCTCTTAGGCTTGTCTTGCAACATTACGTTTTTATCTTTGAATTTACACCTGTCTCTGGTTTTGCGTGTTATGTCATTTATTTTACACTCAGGCACATATTTGCTGCCAAACACCTAGCCCTAACTAAATTGCAGTTTAATGGAAATTCCAGGTTCCTCAATATTAGAGGTCTCTGGTCTACATGGTCACAGTGCCTCGTCACACATTGCTTGTTTTCTCACACGGTCTCTTTCTATTCCAGTGCAGAAGTGGGAGGCAAAAAGAGAGCACAGGGACAACAGCAGTGCCATGAGTTGAAAGTGTGCAAGAACTAGTGCTCAGAAGCCTGGGCCAGAGTCCAAGTTGGTGACCAGTGGAACTGCCTGAAGACATCTTGGGCATTTGCCTATTAGATCAGTGAATATTTTTTTTTTTGGCTCCCTGGAACTTGCTGAAAAATAAGGCTGGTAACTGAGGATTCAGCTAATTTTCAGCACATCTTAAAGCATCAAGATAAAACATGTATGTTGAAATATTTGTGATTTAAGCTGTTTTCTCCCCTCACAATATAACCTGCTTGCGGACTTCTGCAAATTACGGCTATTAATAAAAAGTCAACATTACTTTTCCACAATTTTGCTGGTCCCATACACAACCTAACCACAAAAGGTTTGGAAGCTCAACGATTAGATCAGGCTTTATTTATTCTCTTTGTATTTTGTGCCATGAATAAAACGTCGTCGCAATTGAGAGCAATTACTGAAAGAAAGCAGGCTCCATTCCTTCCTTTGTGTAAGACAAGGCCTATAATTTAAATCCTGACCTTTTTCAGCATGTGAGTCCAAAGAACAAATTAAACACAGCCTCAGCGTATGAATGCCGAGTTGGGCATGCTGATGCACCATGACATTAATCACCATTAGACCAAAAACTTTCAGTTTCACTGTCGGGTCAAACTCTGCACTCTCTTTAAATTGCTTTTTCTTGAAGAATATAAAGACCACTTCTGTTTGCACCACTGAAGGCCTTTGGCAAAAATATAAAACAAAATCTAATAAAATAATTTTAACTCTGAAAAGTGCAGTCCATGTGAGATGCTATTTTGATTTTTAAAATGAGCAAATTAGTTTGACTTTGTGGCTCAAATGGCAAAGTAACAGCAGGCAACTTTCTGATGAGATTTACTCTGATAACATTAGGCTAAGTTAGCTATTGGTGTCATTAAAACTACCTTTTTTTGTCTTTGCTATCACATTGCCATTAATTTGACATCCCATTTTATGATGCATTTTGCATTGAGGGTTGTTCAGAGCTTGAGACCCGCTGAGCTCATGATCAGTCTCAAAACTGATTTGTTCTTATTCAGTAGTTGAGGTCAAAGTCCATTAAATACCTGAAAAAGATTCCTAGCTTGGGTATGGTTCTATAACTATGGAATGGTTGCATACATTTGTAAACCATTTGTCATTTATGTTGGCATTTTGTTCTTAGTGTAGTCTGCTTAATTTGTATGGTCCACCTTCTGTGTGCGTTTATCTACCAATTTAACAGGATACGGTATTAGAAACATTAGGTGATCTTTACTTTCCTTGAAGCTTACATGTTGATGTTTTTGTGAAAATTGCATCAGTGATTACTATACAAGCAAAACATCAGGGCTCATCTTCAGTAAGCAAATAACAGCAAAACAATAAAACCTTGCGATATTTTACCAGTATGTTCTAGTATCTATTGATCAACTAATTACTACTGTATCTGACACAAAGGAATGAATAAGAATACAATGGCCTTCTACAAATCAGATTTGGTTTTAGGGTTTCTATTTGGAACAAAACCTTAATGTCTAAAATTGAAGTGTTTAAGAGGTAGAAAGCAGGTTTTTTTTTGCAGAAGGGTCCAAAAATAAAATGCTAAGTAAGCAGAGTATCTGCTCTCCCTTTACCTTCCGGCTGCCATGAAGTCTAAGCCAAGCAAAAGATGATCCTTGTTAATTTATCACTGGGGTGTCGAAGAAGGCACCTCCCAGAACAGAAATGTCATCATGAAGAAAGCACGTCAGCATCCCCTCAACTTAGGATTTTGCAAAGGTTAGGTATGACATCAAAAACTTTGGCAAACTTCTACAGATGTGTAGTGGAAAGTGGGCTGATCTGCTGCATCAAGCCCTGCTATGGGGACACTAATACCTCTGAGCCCTGCAAAAGGTAGAGGGCACAGCCTGGTACATCAAAGGAAAAACTCTCCCCAGCATTGAGAAAACATACATGCCATCAGAGAGCAGCAGCAATGATCAAGGATTGACACAACTCAGGACTTGCTCTGTTCTCGCTGCTGCTATCAGGAAAGAGGTACAGGTGCCATAAGACTCATCAAGTTCAGGAATAGCTGCTTCCCCTCCACCATCAGACTCCTCATCAACAAACTCAGAGACTCATTTAAGGACTCAATGGGTTTGCACTTATTATTGAATATTTATTTTCTGTATTGCACAGTTTGTTTTCACTTCTTTTTTTGTTTCCATTTATCTCTTTATATATGTATCTTGAGTGCAATTTTTTTTCACAGCCAAAATTCTACCTGGCCCGCTGGCAAAGAATCTTGGGGTTGTATGTGATATCATATATGTACTCTAATATTAAACTTTGAACTCTGGAAGTCAGGAAATCAACCAATTCAACAGTGAGCTGGATTGGCATGTAAGATCACATGGGACACAGTAGGTAAGGGAATGTTGTGGAGATTTCTTCTTTCTTTGGCTTGGCTTCGCGGACGAAGATTTATGGAGGGGGTAAAAAGTCCACGTCAGCTGCAGGCTCGTTTGTGGCTGACAAGTCCGATGTGGGACAGGCAGACACGGTTGCAGCGGTTGCAGGGGAAAATTGGTTGGTTGGGGTTGGGTGTTGGGTTTTTCCTCCTTTGCCTTTTGTCAGTGAGGTGGGCTCTGCGGTCTTCTTCAAAGGAGGTTGCTGCCCGCCAAACTGTGAGGCGCCAAGATGCACGGTTTGAGGCGTTATCAGCCCACTGGCGGTGGTCAATGTGGCAGGCACCAAGAGATTTCTTTAGGCAGTCCTTGTACCTTTTCTTTGGTGCACCTCTGTCACGGTGGCCAGTGGAGAGCTCGCCATATAACACGATCTTGGGAAGGCGATGGTCCTCCATTCTGGAGACGTGACCCATCCAGTGCAGCTGGATCTTCAGCAGCGTGGACTCGATGCTGTCGACCTCTGCCATCTCGAGTACTTCGACGTTAGGGGTGTAAGCGCTCCAATGGATGTTGAGGATGGAGCGGAGACAACGCTGGTGGAAGCGTTCTAGGAGCCGTAGGTGGTGCCGGTAGAGGACCCATGATTCGGAGCCGAACAGGAGTGTGGGTATGACAACGGCTCTGTATACGCTTATCTTTGTGAGGTTTTTCAGTTGGTTGTTTTTCCAGACTCTTTTGTGTAGTCTTCCAAAGGCGCTATTTGCCTTGGCGAGTCTGTTGTCTATTTCATTGTCGATCCTTGCATCTGATGAAATGGTGCAGCCGAGATAGGTAAACTGGTTGACCGTTTTGAGTTTTGTGTGCCCGATGGAGATGTGGGGGGGCTGGTAGTCATGATGGGGAGCTGGCTGATGGAGGACCTCAGTTTTCTTCAGGCTGACTTCCAGGCCAAACATTTTGGCAGTTTCCGCAAAGCAGGACGTCAAGCGCTGAAGAGCTCATTATGTACTCTTTGAAACAAAATGGCTCCTTTTAGCCATTTCTTAAGCAGCCCACAATAGGATAATGATGCAAGATGGCAAATGAGGTTTAGCATCCAAATTAAGACAATGAATTGCAAATTAAATAAGCCTGTTCTTATTTTATTGGGTAGATTGCTTCCTCCTTACCTTGCTGGCTGAAATTTGCATCATTAGGACTGATGGTTATTCGATTAGCCATGGTGCTCCTGTCTTCCCATTGTTATTCATTACAAGAGCCTTTTCAGTCATGAGTTTTTGAGTCATATGTATTTTCCGAGCAATAGCTTGTAAATCAAAATTTGACTGTGGAATCTGTCTCTACCCCCCCCCCACCACCACCACCTCACATAAGCTCCCTATTTATTAAGTGTGGAAGTTATTTCACTGCTAGGAATACAACAATTCTGAAGAGGGATTAAGGATGGGCATGAAATATTGCCTTCCCAGAAAAAGCACCGTCTCATGGATGAATAAGAAAACAAAACTATTCCTGTTTTCATCTGTTTGAATTCTTATTGTCCAGATTACAAATGTATATTTGTGGTGCTGAACATGATGCCAAAGTACAATCTCCCCACCTTTTCCCAAACCTGCATAGCAGCCTGTCTTCAGTTATTTTGTGAGAGCTTTAACATCCTCCCCAGTGATGAGCATAGATCGGGCTCTTTTCATATAGCTGCCCTCATGCTACTTTCTCAGGAACTGTGGCGGTCTCAGTGCACGATTTTGTGTGCAAAGTACCATTGCAGTGTTTTTAACGTACGGCCAATTGCACTACTTTTTGTCAGGGATATGATTTGGCATCTGTGCTTTCTGCAGCAATTGTTTAGAGCACCAAATAAAGGATGGAATTCACATTTTAAGAGTTTAATTTACAATCAATCTATATAAATTTTCTGAGAGGAATTTATATTTAAAAATTAAACATAATTTTCCAACCATTAACAGTAAAAATCACGCATTTCAAAATTTTAGGCTTCAAAGGTTCGCTGATATTTGACCAGTTGCATGCTAAAGTGATCCTTCAAAGGGGGTGAGAATAACCTAGTGAGAAATACAAATAAAAAATTAAACTGGTGTTTCAAGATCCTATGGTTGAACTTCTGATACACTGCAAATGGAGAATGGGAAGAGCTTGTTGATAATAATCTATTTTTATCTCCTTAAAAAAAAATTATTATTCCCTGTGGTGTTCCTTAAGAAGCTGTTGCTATTGTCTTTCCCCACACACTACAAAGTTTTATTTCTCTTTCTTTCCTTCAGTTGCAAAATATATCACAATTAATTTTTTTAAGCCAATAACAGGATCATATTTTTGACTCAATTCTCAAGTTTGCTGCTCCAGTTGCTTTTATAGCAGAACTTGCTGAGACATAAAATATTGTTAAGGGAATGAAATAAGGCTAATATGAGATCTCAAATGCCACGGTAAAAGAAAAAAGTATTTTCCTTCGGGTACATTTTCCTTGGGGAAGAAAGATGGACTATCATTTCTCAATCTTTAATATCAAAAGGTCATGGTTTCTTTTCAGTTGAGACAGATTCAGCAACAATTAAAAGCTGAAACTCTGTCAGAAATCCACATTTAGATTGAAGCTTCATGGATACAATGATCTGTGTAAATATTTCGAAACCAAGTCAAATTGTTGTTCCTTGTGTGATTTGGATGTGCTCATTTGGGGAATGGGGAGCAACATAAAAACTAAGTGGGCAGGTTGATAGAAGGGCTTGACTCAGGAAGTTAGGCTAAGTGGAAAGAGATGGAATTGATGGAACCATAGTGGAGTTATATAGGAGCTCCCTAAGCCTGCATGGGTTTTTCCCACACCCTCTAGTTTCCTCCCACCATTCAAAATGTGCTGGGGTGTAGGTTAATTGGCTGTAAATTGGGCAGCGTGGACACGTGGGCCAAAATGTCCTGTTACTGTGCTGTATGTTTAAATTTTAATCTAAAAGTATTACATTTGAAATTAAAAAAATAAATAAATTTAGAAAAGTGAAGGGAACAAGCCCCTACAACAATCAAGAGCTGAAGATGGCTGCAGGAGAGGCTTATTAGAGCATCAATGAAGAAGATGGTCAGTGCCTGGTGAAGTCTATGAATCACAGGCTTCAAGCAATTAATGCATGCAAGGGATATGCAACAATGTACTCAACATGTCTACCTTAATATGCATAATATTATGGGACATAATGGAGGGACCATGTATAAAATGTGCTGTAATTTTTCTATGGTCAAACCAAAATTTATAAAAATAATGCACTTTAATCACATGTGAATTGCTTGTTTACAAATTTAAAACTATGGAGCACAGGGGCAAATAAAGGGAAAAAAAATGTCTTTGTCCCAAATATTATGGAGGGCACTGTAGCAAAGATAAAGATACATAAAGATAAAGTTACATAACCAATGTTTTGGGCTTGACCCCTTCATCAAGGTATGAGCAAAATGTAGGCAAGCACCCAAATAAAATGACAAGGGTGGGGGTGGGCACAGGGCCTTGATGAAGGGGTCAAGCCCAAGATTGTTTTTGTATCTTTGGCTTTGCTATATAAAGTACACTGTTGACCCGCTGAAGTTCTCCAGCATTCTGTTTTTACAGTCCTCTCAAGAGAGACATCACATTCAGTCTATATTCATTGCAGTTAAAGAGAATGAAGGGTGATATTATTGAAAGATGCAAGATTCCAAGAGGACAAGACAGGGCCCACATCAAAATGATTTTACTTGTGGGAGAGTTTCAAATGAGGGGATATAGGTTCAAGATAAAGGGGTGGTCATTTAAAAGCAGATTACATAGGCATTTTTCTTCTCTCAGAAGGTAGTGAGCCTTGGGAATTCTGAAAGATTGTCAGTTGAGAGTGATGGGAATCTTGTGCAGTGGAGGAGTTGAGGCCTTGGGTAGATCAGCCATGATCATGTTGAATGGCAGAGGAGGCTTGAACGGTCAGATGGCTTACTCCTGCTCTGATTTTCCCTTGTTGTGCTGTGGAGCAATGAACTTAACCATGATGGTCCACTTGTCGGCAGGAGTTTGGAGCAACTTGAATAAGTTTCTCTAATTGAGTATTTCAGCCATTGTAATAGTCTCAAAGAAAGTATGAGGAATTAAAATGTCACTGGATACAATGGAGGAGCCAACTCCAGTAAGCCTGAGAAGTTATGTTATCAGAATGATGCAGATGGAATTTACAGAACTGACTTTGTTATTGTGTTGGATAAGTTTGAAAACTTGATCAAAACTCTGGCTTGGAAATTCCACTGGCTGGCACTCAACCTGATCTGATTTCAAACCTTCAGGGTTCATCACCTTCAAAAGTGTCAAGAAGCATTCACACATCCATTCAAAAGCCAGTGAGAGCACAATTTTAATTATTAAAAGATTTTAAGAGAGCAAAAAAAAGACTGAAATATTTAAAAAGGCCAGGAAACATTTATTAAATAATGATAAATCAACTGAATTGCACAAAGGCAGAAATTACTTTGTACTTCTTTTAAAAATCTGTAGTCATTTCATTGTTTTAATGAGAAGGATGCCTGTTGGCTTAAGGAGAGGTTACCCCAACACAGGATCAATGGGTGGACCTCAAGCCAAAATGCTGGGAGACTAATGGGATTGTGTTTCTCCATGAGCACCACAAGGGGTTCAATGGCAGAAGACAATCAACAATTGCCTTTACTCAAGGAAGCCAGTCTTGTATAAAATTACATTGGAAAAACCAACATCTTTGAGCAGAGCTGCCATCTTTTAGGCAGGAGGTCTGAGCCATCATTGAACTAAAATTGACAGGAAACAGCCCTTCTATTACATATATATATATATATATATATATATATATACTATATAATCATACAGTATAAGAAAATATTAGTTGAGCATATTTGAGATGATCAAGAATACAAATAGTTAATTGAACTGTTAGTTGAGAAGGGATAATGAGGAAAAATTGGACCTGCACTTTTCATTGAAGAAATATGCCATGTGAATATGGAGTATTGATGTGGTTTAGGGCTCTTGTGTAATGTGGTATCAGGGGATTACAATGAGTCCTGTCATGTTCTTTCCTCGATGAGAACCATTGATCTTTCTGTCATGTTATCATTTCAGATGATTCCAAATGTCACATCAGCAGTTCAGCAAGATTAAGCCAAATTCATCTGCTTGATGAAAGGAATCTAGCTGTAAGTAATCATAGTTTAAAAAAAACACATATTTAGAGCAATGGTTCATTTTAATTAGAGTGGTTATACAGGAAGACCAGCACTTCTGTCAAATAAATGTTTCACTAAATATATCCACAACAAATTAGGGGACTATTACCAATCTTGTATCTTTACTACACACAATTTCAACAAATAAAATATATGATTATGTTCTTGATAAAATTTTTTAAAATGTGGTTAAAGGGTTTAGGTGGCAGACAGGGTCAGAACTCAAAACCTCGATCTTGATCTATTGTTGTTGCAGGGGATGAATTGGTCCTCTTTTTGATTGTGATAAGGGATATCAGTAAATGACACAAATAGATATTCTCACTAAGAGAAATGTGGTTAGGCTATTCGTCTACCAGTGCTGCTTTGAGAAGTACCTTAGAGTTACAGAATAATAAGTATTCTTGAAAATGGTATAATTTTAATTCTGCAGTATGATACTTGGTCAGACTAACATTAGGGGAGATAAAATAACAATGTATCTGTTTCTGCACATTGATGAGCGCAGCGCATACCACAAATAATTATTCAAAACTGTAATCTCCCTTGTTTGAGCAGCTGTAGTTACTAATTGTTCCTGTGGTTAGATGGATACATTTGCTACTGTTAATGATGTGTTCAGAGTGATTGTGGCTCAGACACAATGAAAATTTCATCTTCAAATCTCCTTTGGAAATAGTTCTCTGCAATTAATATGAGTTACATTGATTTCCAGATTAGTACATCGACAGAGGTGGGTTATAATAATAGCACTTATAGTTTCTGGAATGCTGATCTCTCTACATAATTATCTGTGGCAACAACCTTTCCTTCTACTTCCATAACATTTGAATTGTATAAAGGAATTGTTACTAGTTCTGCAGCAATTATTCAGAGAATAGTGGCATCGTAAATTACCACACAGTTTACACACTTAAGGTCAACTCATATCAGTCTCTTGTCCCATTAAAGTTCCCTCACAAAGTTTGAGTTTAAACAGTTGTTTGTAATAGTCTGCTTATGAATGATCACAGTTTGGTTCTTATTCAGCTTCACTGTAGAAAGTGTCAATATGACAATGGAAAACTTGCCTTTTTTGCAGAAGCTTACTTTACCCCGAGTTGAGTAAGAAGCAATATTTGGGAAACATACCATTAGAAACACCTTGAAGAAGGGTTCAGGTCCAAAACATTAATGATATACCTTTACCTCCTCTCTACACTGTGTGACTGGCCAAACGACGTCCTGCTTTGCGGAAACTGCCAAAATGTTTGGCCTGGAAGTCAGCCTGAAGAAAACTGAGGTCCTTCATCAGCCAGCTCCCCACCATGACTACCAGCCCCCCCACATCTCCATCGGGCACACAAAACTCAAAACGGTCAACCAGTTCACCTATCTCGGCTGCACCATTTCATCAGATGCAAGGATCGACAATGAGATAGACAACAGACTCGCCAAGGCAAATAGCGCCTTTGGAAGACTACACAAAAGAGTCTGGAAAAACAACCAACTGAAAAACCTCACAAAGATAAGCGTATACAGAGCCGTTGTCATACCCACACTCCTGTTCGGCTCCGAATCATGGGTCCTCTACCGGCACCACCTACGGCTCCTAGAACGCTTCCACCAGCGTTGTCTCCGCTCCATCCTCAACATCCATTGGAGCGCTTACACCCCTAACGTCGAAGTACTCGAGATGGCAGAGGTCGACAGCATCGAGTCCACGCTGCTGAAGATCCAGCTGCGCTGGATGGGTCACGTCTCCAGAATGGAGGACCATCGCCTTCCCAAGATCGTGTTATATGGCGAGCTCTCCACTGGCCACCGTGACAGAGGTGCACCAAAGAAAAGGTACAAGGACTGCCTAAAGAAATCTCTTGGTGCCTGCCACAATGACCACCACCAGTGGGCTGATAACGCCTCAAACCGTGCATCTTGGCGCCTCACAGTTTGGCAGGCAGCAACCTCCTTTGAAGAAGACCGCAGAGCCCACCTCACTGACAAAAAGCAAAGGAGGAAAAACCCAACACCCAACCCCAACCAACAAATTTTCCCTTGCAACCGCTGCAATCGTGTCTGCCTGTCCCGCATCGGACTTGTCAGCCACAAACGAGCCTGCAGCTGACGTGGACTTTTTACCCCCTCCATAAATCTTCGTCCGCGAAGCCAAGCCAAAGAACACTGTGTGACCTCCAGCATTTTGTGTTATTTGGACTTGGGGATTGTTTGTTTGTGTCAGTCAGAAGTAATCTTTGGAGCCCCTGATGTATGACCAATTTGTAGTTTGTGCTCAGAGAATTGTAGATGATGAGCGTCCGTGTTTCTGATTTGCTGCAGTGACAGGCAAGGCTACTTGCATTGTGTGGATTTAGAGTAGAACTATCATTCTCCCAATGTAAATCACTAACCTGGCTGACATTCATCATCCAATCGTAATTCCCTCCCAAACTGAATAACTTTCTGGGTCATTTCAGACAGCCATTAAGAGTCAGCCATACTGTTGTTGCTCTTGAGTCACATTTAAAACAAACCACACTAAAATTCCAGTTATCTGGAATTCAAGCAACCAACAGCCTTGCTTGAAAAAGAAAAAAAAAATCACAGAAAATAAATAGGTGAAAAATGCCAAGCAACTGGCAAATTCACTTATCTGGCATTTACCAATCCCCATAGATGATGAATACCAGGGATTGTACTATAGGATGATGCATTTCCATTGTTGACAATGGAAGATGTAAACCAGATATGGTTTACCACACAGTTTACACACTTAAGGTCAACTCATATCAGTGGTATGACAATGGTAAACAAGGACAATGGTAAACAAATTTAAATCAAGCTAGTAGTTTGTAATCACTATTACCAGATTTTTATGCCTGATTAAAATAAAATAAATCCCATATGTTTTAAATAAGATGATTAAGGCATCAAATTAAGTCTATTGTACAGGCACATTGTGTGATTTTTCTAATAGGTGGACAGTAGTGGTCTGCGAATAAGTTCTAAATGTTTATATCCACCATATCCCATCAGCACTGAATGTGAAAGTGAAGGCCTTCATATTTGGATCTTCATGAGAGACATTGGAGAAAGAAAGTACATCTTAGCTTGATTACACTTAATGAATACTTGAAAGGAAATAGAGTTTATTTCAAACAAAGTGTTCATGGTGAAAATCTGGCATCAGGTTATAGATTGGTAAACGAGACACTAACTGCTTTGATAATAGATTTATAATTGAAAAGTCATATTACTGGAGAAATCGAGAGATAAAATTTGACAAGTACAAGAGTTCATAATTGTTGGCTGTGCTGCTGAGAATTGCAATTGTGCAACCTATCAATTTTGTCAGAAATCATCTAATTGGCCATCAAATGCAAAATAATGGCAAGTGTGTTTGTTTGAACTGATTAAAGTTTTCTCATGCTTAGATGATCAATTTTATCTTGATTGTGATGTTCCACATATAAAATGTCTGTTCATAGCTGCTTATCATTTTAACTCTTTTTTTAAATTTTTAAAAATTTTTCACACTATAAACCATATTGACCAAGATACATACAGACATTTTTCTTCTTAAATATATACAGTGTCGTTTTCTCCCCCTTTTTCCCCCCTCCCTTCCCTCCCTCCCTCACCCCCTTCCCCATTTATTTGAAGTTCAATCTATAAGATACATTAAACCCGTTAAACAATGTTGTCACTTAATAAAAATAAACAAGAAGTTTTACTGAGTCAGTTCTTTTCGTTATCTTCTCCTTCTGTCATTTTAGGTGGTGGAAGTCCATGGTAGGATTTCTCTATTGTATTTCATGTATGGCTCCAATATTTGTTTGAATATTGTAATGTTATTTCTTAAATTATATGTTATTTTTTCTAATGGAATACATTTATTCATTTCTATATACCATTGTTGTATTCTCAAGTTGTCTTCTAATTTCCAGGTTGACATAATACATTTTTTTGCTACAGCTAGGGCTATCATAACAAATCTTTTTTTGTGCTCCGTCCAAATCGAGTCCAAGTTCTTTGTTTCTTATATTACTTAGGAGGAAGATCTCTGGGTGTTTTGGTATATTGCTTTTTGTGATTTTATTTAATATCTGGTTTACATCTTCCCAAAATTTTTCCACTTTCTCACATGTCCAAATTGCATGAATTGTTGATCCCATTTCCTTTTTACAGCAAAAACATCTGTCTGATACTGTTGGGTCCCATTTATTTAACTTTTGAGATGTGATGTATAGCCTGTGTATCCAGTTATATTGTATCATGCATAACCTCGTGTTTATTGTATTTCTAGTGCTATCCTCGGTTTCCCCCCTTTCCATAAGAATTTCCTTATTATTTTCTTTAACTCCTTGAAGAATTTCTCTGTTAGGTGTATTGGTAATGACTGAAATAGGTATTGTATCCTTGGGAAAATGTTCATTTTAATACAGTTTATCCTTCCTATCAGTGTTAGTGGTAAGTCTTTCCAATGCTCTAAGTCGTCTTGTAATATTTTCATTAATGGATGGTAATTTAGTTTATATAGATGGCCGAGGTTTTTATTTAGTTGTATACCTAGGTATCGGATTGCTTGTGTTTGCCATCTAAATGGCGATTCTTTCTTAAACTTTGTGAAATCCGCATTATTCATTGGCATTGCTTCATTATTATTTGCGTTGATCTTGTACCCCGATACTTCTCCATATTCCTTCAATTTCCTATGTAATTCTTTTATTGATGTTTCTGGTTCTGTTAAGTATATTATAACGTCTGCAAATAGACTGATTTTATATTATTTTATTTTCTGTTCTTATCAGTTCTGCTAGTGGTTCTATAGCTAACGCGAACAGTGAGGGAGATAGTGGACATCCCTACCTTGTTGATCTGCATAAGTTAAATTGTTTTGATATATATCCATTTACTGTCACTTTCGCCAATGGCCCCTTATATAATGCTTTAATCCAATTAATATATTTCTCTGGTAGGCTGAATTTTTGTAGTACTTTGAATAAATAATTCCATTCTACTCTGTCAAAGGCCTTCTCTGTGTCTAAAGCAACCGCTACTGTTGGAGTTTTATTTCCTTCTACTGCATGAATTAAGTTAATAAATTTACAGATATTGTCTGTTGTTCGTCTTTTTTTAATAAATCCAGTTTGGTCTAGATTTACTATTTTTGGTACGTAGTCAGTCAATCTGTTTGCTAATAGTTTAGCTATTATCTTATAATCTGTATTAAGTAGAGATATTGGTCTATATGACGCTGGTGCAAGTGGATCTTTCCCTGTCTTTGGTATTACTGTAATTATTGCTGTTTTGCATGAATCTGGTATGCTTTGTGTTTTATCAATCTGGTTGATTACTTCCAGAAGGGGAGGAATTAATAAGTCTTTAAATGTTTTATAGAATTCTATTGGGAATCCATCCTCTCCTGGTGTTTTATTGTTTGGTAGTTTTTTTTAATATCTCCTGTAATTCTTCTATTTCAAATGGTTTTATTAATTTATTTCGCTCCTCTCTTTGTAATTTCAGTAGTTCAATTTTAGTTAGAAATTCATCTATTTTGTCTTCTTTCCCTTCATTTTCAGTTTGATATAGTTGCTTCTAGAATTCCCTGAAGTTTTCATTGATTTCCGTTGGATTATATGTAATTTGTTTGTCCTTTTTCCTTAATGCCAATACCATTCTTTTAGTTTGTTCTGTCTTAAGCTGCCATGCTAGAATTTTGTATGTTTTTTCTCCTAGCTCATAATATTTCTGTTTTGTCTTCATTATGTTCTTCTCCACCTTATATGTTTGTAGTGTTTCATATTTTACTTTTTTTATCTGCCAATTCTCTTCTTTTAGTTGTATCTTCCTTTATTGCTAATTCTTTTTCTATATTTGTTATTTCCCTTTCCAACTGTTCTGTTTCCCGATTGTAGTCCTTCTTCATCTTAGTTACATAACTTATTATTTGCCCTCTGATGAACGCTTTCATTGCGTCCCATAGTATAAACTTATCTTTCACTGATTCCGTATTTATTTCAAAGTACATTTTAATTTGTCATTCAATGAATTCTCTAAAATCCTGTCTTTTAAGTAGCATGGAGTTTAATCTCCATCTATACATTCTTGGTGGGATGTCCTCTAGCTCTATTGCCACGAACAGGGGTGAGTGGTCTGATAATAGTCTAGCTTTATATTCCGTTTTCTTAACTCTCCCTTGAATGTGGGCTGATAACAGGAATAGGTCTATCCTTGAGTATGTTTTATGTCTACCTGAATAATATGAATATTCCTTTTCCTTTGGGTGTTGTTTCCTCCATATATCCAAAAGTTGCATTTCTTGCATCGATTTAATTATAAATTTGGTTACTTTGTTCTTTCTGTTAGTTTTTTTTCCAGTTTTATCCATGTTTGAGTCCAAATTAAGGTTAAAATCGCCTCCTATTAGTATGTTCCCTTGCGTATCTGCTATCTTCAAAAAGATATCTTGCATAAATTTTGATCTTCTTCATTAGGTGAATATACATTGAGTAAATTCCAAAATTCTGAATATATCTGACATTTTATCATTACATATCTCCCTGCTGGATCTATTATTTCTTCTTCTATTTTGATTGTTACATTTTTATTGATTAATAAAGCTACTCCTCTGGCTTTTGAATTATATGATGCTGCTGTTACATGTCCTATCCAATCTCTCTTTAATTTCTTGTGTTCCACTTCAGTTAGATGTGTTTCTTGTACGAATGCTATATCATGTTTTTCTTTTTCAGTAAATTTAAGTTTCTTCCTTTTGATTTGGTTATGTATTCCATTAATATTTAAAGTCATATAGTTCAACATAGTCATTTCATACTTTGTTTATCTTTCCTTTCCGTTTCCTCATCACCACCTTCCCTTCTTATCAATTTCTGCTTTCTTTTTTTGAACACATTATAAGACAACATTTCTAAAGCATAAAATATTTCCACTATTCTCATATCTAAAATTCCTTTAACCCCAATAGTCCCTCCCCTTCCTGAGTTGCCCTTTGTCCCTTGTCGGGCAACCACATCTCCCCTCTCCATTTGGATTTGCGAATCCACTCGCAAGCATCAACTGATTTCGCAGTGACTGTTATTCTTCCCCACCCAGCCCCCCAGAAAAGATTTTAATCTTCATATATAACAAAGGTCATTCTCTTAATTCCCTCTTTACTTCCTTTCTTCCCTTTCTTTCCTTTCTTAGTTCTTACCTATACTCTATTTTATATAGATATATATATATATATATATATATATATATATAGTTTGTTGTAATTTTTGTTCTTGTTACATCTCTTCATCTCTCTGTCTGTTTTGTAGTTGTTCTGCAAATTTTAGTGCTTCTTCCGGATCCGAGAATAGTTTGCTTTGCTGCCCCGGAATAACTATTTTAAGTACCGCTGGGTATTTTAACATAAATTTATAACCTTTTTTCCATAGGGTTGTTTTTTGCTGCATTGAACTCCTTCCTCTTCTTCAGGAGTTCAAAACTTATATCTGGATAGAAAAAAAAAAATTGACCCTTGTATTCCTGTGGTTTTTTGTCTTCTCTTATTTTTTTCATTGCCTTCTCCAATATATTTTCTCTTGTTGTATATCTTAGGAATGTTCTGTGTGCCCTTTCTATTTCCATTTCTTCCTGTAATTCTGGTCTTCCTAGGACCCTGGGGATCCATTCTTTAATAAATTATTTCATATTTTTGCCTTCTTCATCTTCCTTAAGGCCCACTATCTTTATATTGTTTCTTCTATTATAATTTTCCATTATATCTATCTTCTGAGCTAACAGCTCCTGTGTTTCTTTAACTTTTTTATCAGATTCTTCTAATTTATTTTTTAAGTCATCTACTTCCATTTCTATGGCTGTTTCTCGTTCTTCCACCTTGACTTCTCTTTTTCCTATATCTGTCATGATCATCTCTAATCTATTCACTTTTTCTTCTGTATTTTTTATTCTACTTTTTATTTCACTGAATTCTTGTGACTGCTATTCTTTTACTCTTTCCATATATTCTTTTAAAAAAAATATATCCATGTACTTTCCCTTCCCTTCATCTTCCATTTCTCTGTGTTCTTCCTCCTCTTCTTCTGAGTTCACTCCAGGATCTGTGTCCTTTACCTCTGTCTCTTCTGGTTTTCTTGTTGGTTTGTTTGTTTTATTTTGTTGGGTATTTTTGTTCTTCTTACTTTTATTAAAAGTGTCTTGGTGTTGGTCTTCTTCCTCTGGGTTGGTCATCAGTTGTTTCTTTGATTTCTTATTTTTATTCTCTTCCTTCTTGTTCTCGTTATTTTCTATGTTTTCCTCTTGCTGTTGTGTTGTAGTTGTCTTTTTCAGCTGTGGAGATTTACTCCTTAGCTGGTCCCCCCTCCCGTCAGTGTTATTTTTGTCTTGCGTGGTTGTGCACTTTTGTTTGGCTCTGTGAGCCATTTTTGTAGTCCTGAGTTCGGGGTTTCCACTGACCTCAGGGAGCGGGCTTCTCTCTCCATGGCGGGCCTCCTCGTACCAGTAAGGCCTTCACCTTCTTCCTCCGACGTCCTTCCTTCTTCTTTTCTTCCCGTTGTTTTTGGTTTTTCTTTCTTTGCTGCCATTTTCTTCACACTTTCACTTTCACTTTGTTATGGTTTCTATGTTTGTGCCTTTGTTTTTTCTCTATCTTTTTTTTACTTTTCTGGAGAGGGCCGGAGTTCTCCTACCGGCCACTACTCCATCACGTGACTTTTCCATCATTCTAACTCATTGGCGCTATCTATTGTTCACAAAATAAAAAGATTTGAAAATTTTTAATTAGATGTTTGAAAAACCACGCTTTTTCTCCTCCCTTTCTCAAAGGAGCATAAGAAGTGAACCAAAAGAAGCTCAAAAGTCTGCAGACACTGTGATTGTAGTAAAAACACTAAAATGCTGGATGAACTTTGTAAGGAGGTTGGGAAGATTCAGTACATCACCAACAAATCCTGTAAACTTCTTCAGGCCATTCTGGCTGGTGGCATCACGCTCTGGTATGGAAGTGCCAATGCTCAGGGCAAGAAGAAAAACTCCAGAAGATTGTTAACGTAGTCTTCAAGAGATGGCATCTCAAGAAAGCAGCCTCTCTCCTCAAGGACCCCCATTTCCATGCCCTCTTCACTCTGCTACCATCAGGAAAAAGGTACAGGAGTCTGAAGTCAAGCACTCAGCAGCCAAGGACAGATTCTTCCCCTGTGGTATCAAATTTCTGAAAGAACAATGAATTAACCTTTCTTGGTCTTTTTTTTTCTTTTTCTTGCACTATTTTTACTTATTTTGTTGGCTGATTTATATAAATGCTTGCACTGTGATGTTGACACAAAACAAGTATTTTGTGACACGTTCATGACAGCACATTTTATAGCCACCATAGGAGGTAAAGAGATATAACCAAATTTGTGGCTCTGAGCCCTTAAGCAAAAAGCAGGAAGAAGCCTGAATATAAAGGCTTTATTTTGGCGGGGTGGGGGGAGGAGCACAGGCCAAAGGTGATAATTCGTCATGGATAGGGAGGGCAGGAGAGGAAAGGTGAGAATTGATCAGGGCGGGAGGTGGCTCTGTGAATGCGGAGCTGGAGGAAAGGGGACGGGGGGAAAGGATAAGGGAGAGGGACAGATCTATAGGCTAGGAGAAACAGGAATAGGAAAAGGGGAGAGATAGAGTGGGCAACGAAAGCCAGAGAAGTCTGCCTTTCCTTGTGACCATGTTGATTCATCCGGTTTTTTGTATTTTTAATAAAAAATAAAAAGGCACTTTGCATGAAGCAAATCTCAGTACTGCCCTTTGGTTTTCCAGATTTGCCTTGTTGTTGATAAGTATATATTGTCCATTCAGATCCATGGTGATAGGAAATAGGAGCTAAGCACCTACCAGGAGATATTGGTGGAGAAGGACTCCTATCATGTGGGTACATCTGGCCAGGTTGACCATATGACCATATGACCACTTACAGCATAGAACAGGCCAGTTCGGCCCTACTAGTCCATGCCGTAACAAATTCCCACCCTCCTAGTCCCAAGGAAATAGGGCACTTAGAAGTTCTATTCAATGAGCAATGCTCCACTTCTCTTTATTTTTTCTACCAAAGTACATGACCATTCACTTTCCGACATTGTATTCCATTTGCCACTTCTCTGCCCATTCTCCTCATCTAAGTCCTTCTACAGCCTCCCTCTTTCCTTAACATTACCTGCTCTTCCACTCATCTTTGAATCACCTGAAAATATGGCCACAACCCATTCTTTCCATAATCTAAATTATTAATAAACAAACTAATGACACCCAGCCCAATACTGACCCCTGTGGAACACCACTAGAAACTGGCAGTTAACCAGAATATGTTCATTGTATTCCAATTCTATCCGATGTTCTATCCATGCAGATATGTTTCCTGTTTTACTATGGGCTCTTGTGTTCAGTAGCCTCATGTATGGCATCTTGTCAAAGGCCTTCTGAAACTCCAAATATACAACATTTACTGTATCTCCTTTATCGAGCCTGCTTGTCACTTCAAAGAATTCTAATATGTTTGTCAAGAAAGATTTTCATAAAAGAAAACCCTGCTGACTTTGGCCTATCTTTGTCATATCTCTCCGAGTACTCTGTAATCTCATCCTCAAAATTAGACTCCAACAACTTCCCAACCACCGAGGTCAGATTAATCAATGTATAATTTCCTTTCAGCCGCCTCCCTCCCCTCTTGAACAATGGGGTGATATTTACGATTTTCCAGTCCTCTGGGACCTTAGCAGCATCTATTGATTCCTAAAAGAATTGCCTCCACTATCTCTACCACTACTTTCTTCAGAACCCAAGGGTGCAATCCATCTGGTCTGGGAGACCATTAGAGCTGAGCACTCTCTCACTTGAAATAGTAACTACATTTATCTCCCTTCCCTGATACCCATTTGACATCCGGTACACTGATAATGTGTTGTACAGTAAACACTGATGCAAAATATTCATTTAGTTCCTCTGCTCTCTCCTTATTATTTCTCCAGCATCATTTTCAAGTGGTCCTATATCTACTCTCACCTCTCTTTTACTCTTTACTTACTTGAAGAACCTTTTTGTATCCTCTTTGATATTATTTGCTAGTCAACTTTCATACTTCATATTTGTAGAGCTCGTCGAAAGAACCAAAGACGTTGATCCAAACCAAGGCTTTTATTAGCAAAAGACAGGAGCTCTTCACAGGTGGCCAACCAGTCCGGAATGATCCGACCTGGCTAGGGACACAACCCTTTAAGGCCCAGACAGCAGGTGTGGCTAAGCCTTCAGCCAATCGCTGTAAGCACAGTCATTACACTCTAGATACTGTAACTATATACATTGGTGATAGGTCTGTACTATCACAATATTTTCCTTCCTTATGAGTTTTTAGGTACCTTCTGAAAGTTTTTAAAAACTTCCCAATCTGTTATCTTCCCACAATTTTTCTTTCCATGTATACCCTCTCTTTTCCTTTTATGTGGCTTTTATTTCCCTTGTCAGCCACAGTTGTGGCATTTTTCCATTTGAATATTTTCCTCTTTTTGGTATGTATTTATCCTGCTCCTTACTCATTTCTTGCAGAAACCCCATTTCTGCTCCGCTGTCTCTCTTACTATGGCCCCCTTCTAATTCACTAGGGAAAGTTCCTCCCTCACGCCACTATAACTCCACTCACTCGTGATCAAGACTCCTTTATTGTCATGTAATAAAACAGGTGTGATATTACACAAAATTTTCTTTAGTCTGCAGGCACACAGACTCCCATCCAAACCTTTGGCAACCTGAGCTCCAAATCTGAACCTCTGACACGATCAGGAAGCCTTCAGTGCCCTCAGCAGCCTTTCACATCATATATAACAGTTTATGGCATGGAAACAGGCCATCTCGGCCCTTCAAATCCATGCTGGTTCATTCAAACATCTCCACTAGATCCCCTCACCTATTCTCCGCTCATAGCCCTCCAACCCCCTCCTATCCATATATATATCCAGCCTCCTATTAAATGAAGGAATCAACTCTGCCTCAACTATTTCCTCCGGAAGATTATTCCATTCAGACACCACTCTCTGAGTGAAGAAGCATCCTCTAATGTTTCTCCTAAAATTTTTCCCCCTTACCCTCAACTTGTGTCTTCTTGTTTCAACCTCCCCTGCTCTCAGGGGGAGTCTACTTGCATCTAGTCTATCTATTCCCTTCATAATTTTAAAAACCTCTATCAAATCCCCTCTCAACTGTCTATGTTCCAATGAATAAAGTCCTAACCACTTCAAATCTTTCTCTGTACTCTAGGTATTTTAAGCCAGGCAACATCCTGGTAAATTTTCTATGCACCCTCTCCACCTTATCTATCTTTCCTATAATTTGGAGACCAGAACTGAACACAATACTCCAAACCTGGCCTCACTAATGCCTTAAACAGTTGTAGCACCACTTCCTAGCTCCTATGCTATGATTTATAAAGGCTAACATATCAAATGCCTTCTTAACCACCTTGTCATCATGGGAATCCACCTTCAAGGAATAATGCACCATAACTCCAAGGTCTCTTTGTTCTTGCGCATTCCCCAATGTCCTCCCCTTTACTACATATGTCCTATTTTGATTATTTTTTCTGAAATGAAGTACCTCACACTTCTCTACATTAAATTCCATCTGCCATCTTTCAGCCCAATTTTCCATACAAACCAAATCCCTCTGTAATCCCTGAAAACCTTCCTCGCTATCCACCATTCCCCCTATTTTTGTATTGTCTGTGTATTTGCTTACCCAGTTAACCACCCCATCATCCAAATCATTAATATAAATTATGAACAA
Source organism: Narcine bancroftii (assembly GCF_036971445.1). Classification (NCBI taxonomy): domain Eukaryota; kingdom Metazoa; phylum Chordata; class Chondrichthyes; order Torpediniformes; family Narcinidae; genus Narcine; species Narcine bancroftii. Next base: position 34,769,259 of record NC_091473.1, read on the forward strand.
CAGGGGACCCAGCACTGATCCTTGAGGCATGCCGCTCGTCACAGGCTTTCATCCTGACAGACAGTTGTCCACCTTGATCCGCTGCTCTCTCTCCTCCAGCCACCTCTGAACCCATCTTACTATTTCTCTATTAATCCCTAGTGACTGAACCTTCCTTACTCACCTTCCAATGTGGAACCTTATCAAAAGCTTTACTAAAATCCAGATAGACTACATCAACTGCTCTACTTTCATCCACCTTTCTTGTCACTTCACATAATGTGCCTGTACAATAGACTTAATTTGATGCTTCCAATACCTTGTATCCTTTCAGTCAATTGCAAGCTTGTCTCCAGCAATTTGCAGTCTAGTGTGACTGCAGTTGCCTGCAGCATGTGTGGGTTCCTCACCTTTCATCACCTAGAACTGCCTGTGTGTTCTGCAGCTGCAAAGCCCCTTATTGGTTTGCTACCACGGTCACTGTACCATGATCCATCTCCTCTGCTTCTCTTTCTCAAATGGGGGATGGTCTCTCTGATGTTGATACTCCACTTCCCTGGAATCTGCAACCCCTCAAGGTTGCTACCAAACACAGTCACTGGCATCATGGGCCCAGATTCCACAGTCTCAGGATTTAAAAGTAAACCATCGTTGTGATAGTACAGATCTATCACCAATGCATATAGTGTATATAGTTACAGTATCTAGACTGTGCTTAAAGCGATTGGCTGAGAGCTAAGCCACGCCTACTGTCTGGGCCTTAAAGGGTTGTGTCCCTAGCCAGGTCGGATCATTCTGGACTGGTCGGCCACCTGTGAAGAGCTCCTGTCTTTTGCTAATAAAAGCCTTGGTTTGGATCAACAAGTCTTTGATTCTTTCGATGAGCTCTACAATCGTCAGCTCCTTTAACAGGCTGTTTAAAGCATTTATGGAGCCATGGGTAGTTGGAATGGGCAGTAGAACTCTGTGGAATTCACTGAAATAATGGCATTTCTGATTTTAGTTTCTCCTTGTTAAATTTCAAATTGAACTCAATCATATTGTGACCATTCTCCCCTAATGATTCCTAAGCTCCATAATCACCTCAGATGTATTACACAACACCCAATCTAGTATAGCCGATTCCCTAGTGGGCTCATCAAAAACTGCTCTAAAACCCATCTCTTAGGCATTCTACACATTCTCACTGTTGAGATCTAGTCCCAAACTGGCTTTCCTAATAAACTTGCATGCTAAAGTCCCCCATGGTACCATAACATTGCCCTTCTGACACACCTTTTCTATTTGCTCACTACAAAGCTTTGATGAAAAATACAAGCTCAATCTGCATGTAATTCCTTTCAAAGGATAATTAATTGGTGTTCTGTCTGGCTCTTCTCTTGTAGGTTAGTGGTGCCATTAAATATTTCAAAGAGTAAAGAAATTCCTTTTCCAATACTGATCCCACAACTACTACCATCTAAAAGTTATTACACCAGATGGATGCTTGAGAGATGGTGTTGATACAGATTGAAACTATGTGGAAGTAGAAAAGTGAATCAATATGTAAACTAAGCTTTTTGCTTTAAGCATTGTATTAAATCACACAGAGGAGTAAACCGTTTGCGTGAACTTTCACTAATAGATCACAAATTCCTCATTCACAAGTACAATCTTTGCTTAACCATCTTATTTATGGGTAAATTATTTATTTTTTTGTTTGGCCAACAATAATAATTTTAGATTGAGTTCAAATTAGAAAACAGGGAATGAGAGAATGCAACCAGAAGGGTCATGTGATAAATCAAATTTCTTTCTTTTTCTTTTCTTTGGCTTGGCTTTGCGGATGAAGATTTATGGAGGGGTAATATCCATGTCATCTGCAGGCTCGTTTGTGGCTGACAAGTCCGATGCGGGACAGGCAGACATGGTTGCAGCGGTTGCAAGGGAAAATTGGTCAGTTGGGGTTGGGTGTTGGGTTTTTCCTCCTTTGTCTTTTGTCAGTGAGGTGGGCTCTGCGGTCTTCTTCAAAGGAGGTTGCTGCCCGCCGAACTGTGAGGTGGCAAGATGAACAGATTGAGGCGATATCAGCCCACTGGCGGTGGTCAATGTGGCAGGCACCAAGAGATTTTTTTAGGCAGTCCTTGTACCTCTTCCTTGGTGCACCTCTGTCTCAGTGGCCAGTGGAGAGCTCGCCATATAACACGATCTGGGAAGGCGATGGTCCTCCCCGAATCATGGGTCCTCTACTGGCATCACCTAAGGCTCCTAGAACGCTTCCACCAGCGTTGTCTCCGCTCCATCCTCAACATAAATCAAATTGTGCAGATGGTATAAAGCATGGGTTGTGAAAGAGAAGTTTCAGGCGATAGAGATGAGCAAAGTTTATAGTAGATGAAATATGCTGAAAAATATGTCTCTCTATGATGTTACCTTAAATGAAACTTTGAAAGATGCTAGTTTACAAATGAACCTAGGTGTCATACAAAAATCATAAAGATAGCCTACAAGTTCAGAAACAATTAGGAAGGAATATTATCCTTCACAGCAAGAGATTTTTAGAACAAAGGTAGATAACATAGTGGGGGATGCTGCATTTTATCAACAAAGTCTTTAATTTTCCTTTCCCATTAATCGCTCCCTCAGCACCTTCCCCTATCACTGCAAGAAATACTACACATCCACCCACACTTTCTCCCTCACCACCATTTGTGGCCCCAAACACTCCTTCCAAATGGAGCAACATTTCACTTGTGGATCTGCAGAGGTCATCTACTGCAGTTATGGTCACACAACATCTCCTCACTTGTCAGGAAGGCACAACAGTGACTTCACTTCATGAGAAAACAGATGCAGGCAAGGTTACTGACCACCATCATGTCAACTTTCCACAGAAACTCTATCAAGAGCGTTCTGGCCAGCTACATTACAGTGTTGTACAGTTGCTGCAGAGAAATGGATCAAAGGTCAATGCACAGGACCATAACAGTGGCAGAGAGGCTCACTGGAGTCTCCCTCACCTCTATCGACATTATCTACCAGGATCGTTGTCTGAAGAGGGTGTGCACACAAGGTCTTTTTGCTGCTCCCAGTGGGAAAGAGATACAGGAGTATCAGACGCAGCACCACCAGGCTGAGGAACAGCTTCTTCCCACAGCCAGTGAGAATGCTGAACGATCAAAGGAACTTCTCGCACTAACCATCCATGACTCCCATATTCATGAAACAATACTTATCTATTTATTTGAATATTTGTCCTGCATATGTAATGTTTCTACTTTTGACTTGGCTCCACATCGGTGAGTCTTGATCCAAACTTTGCTCAGTTTGGTGCAATAGTCGAGATCTCCCAGTGGCAACCCATTCCAATTTCCTGCCCCATTCCCATGGAGACATATCTATCCATAATCTCATGCACTGTCAGACTGAGACCATTTGCAAATTGGAGGAACAACACTTCATATTCTGTATGCACACATTCCAACCAGATGGTATTGATATCAACTTTTCCAGTTTCCATTAAACCCTCCCCCACCACCACCACCCTGATCCCTATTTCTTTCTTCTAGCTCTGTATCTCTCTCCATTTCCATTTTGCTCTGTCAACCTTTCCTCCTCAGAGCCACCTCCTCCCCAATCAATTCTCACCTTTCCGATCCCCTTTTTTTCTGTTGGCATGTGCTCCTCCTCCTCCACCCTTTCCTCACTTAGCCCTCAGCCATTTTATTCAGGCCCCTAGCTGCTTTTTGCTCATACCATGAAGAAGGGCTTAGGCCCAAAACAGTTATATATCTTTACCTTCTATGAACGCTGTGAGACCTGCTGAGTTCCTCCAGCATTTCTTTTTTTTTCTACAATCAAAGCGTCTGCAAACTTTTGTGTTTCACTCCTTGAATCTTTTACTCTGTCCCCTTGATAATCTGCTTCCGTGACTGATCTTTGAATGGAGTATATGTTTTGAGAACCTGGAGTCAGGCATGTAAAGGACCTAGTCTTTTCAACATTGTTAAATGAGTGTAGCCAGGGCCTCAGATGTTGGTCTGGGAAAAGACACTGAAGTTGATTCTCTTGTTCATTCAGAGAATTTGGAGGATTCAATTTACTGGTAAATGAGCTAGGCTGATGTCTTCAGTGAGTTTTGCTCATTTTTTTTAGCTGCACGTAATACAGAAGGTCACTTGAGCTCTCCAGCAGGAAACTGGTCAAAAGTCACCTCACCTACCAATCAAAGTTAGATCCACCCACAGATGAGGTTTCCATGCAATTGGTTCTCTATCACACATTAGATCACAAGGGCACACCTGACCCAGCCCCCATCCCTAGCTCCACGCAGTATAAAGCCTACCAGGTGCACCAGCTTGATCTCTTTTCTCCTTGGACTATCCCTGAGCTCCACTCCAGGTTGTGAGTTATGGGTATTGCTAGATAACCAATTGTAAGGTGTGTGTCGATAAAGGGTTGGGGATATTGTGGGAATACATCCAAGAGAGACTGCATGTCTCAGTGGTTGAAGATAATATTTAATTTGTGTTCTTTTGTTAATTGCTGTGCAGTGCCTGCTCATAGAGGAGATGGCGGGTATCATTTGTTTAACCCTTGCATCACAAATGGGAGTTGCATTGATCAGTGATTAACCAGCATCCGACGTGTATGATTTGTGCGTTATTGGTTTGTATGTGTGTGTGAGTGTGTTCCCTGTTGCAAATTCCTTCATGTGTTTTTAAAAAAAAGGGTAGTTTACTAATAACATGGGTCCAAAACTTGTTGCTTCTGGAATCCTTTGAACTTGTTCTCAACATCACAATACATCTGTTCAAATGTATCACAGTCTGGTATGGGAACTGTTCTGCACAAGATCACAAGAACACAGAACATTGGAGCACAGTACAGGCCCTTCAGCCCATGATGTTGTGCCAACCTATTGACACCTACTCCACATCATTCTAACTTTTCCCTACTTCACACCCATAACCTATTTTTCTTACATTCAAGTGCCTATCAAATATCCATTTTGAATGTCCCTATTGTACCAGCCTCCATCACCACTCCAGCAACACATTCCAATCACCTACCAATCTCTGAGTAAAAACACTTACCTCTGACATTTCTTGAACTTTCCTACACTCACCTTAAACAGATATCCTCTAGTATTGGCCATTGTCATCCTGGCTAAAGCTGCTGGCTGTCCACCCTATCTAAGCCTCTGATCAATAACTTAATTAACTCACCTCTCATCGTTCGTTGTTCCAAAGAGAAAAGCCCAAGCTCTGTCAATCTTGCTTCATATGACATGTTCTCCAATTCAGACAATATCCTGGCAAACCTCCTTTGCACCCTCTCCAAAGCATCTACACCCTTTATGTAATGAAGTAACCAGAACTGATTACAATACTCCATGTGGTGTAACCAGAGTTATATAGAGATGCAACATTAACTCATGGCCTTGGTGTGAGCTTGCAGGCGCCTCAGATTGAAGAGACTGCCATCCGTGCGGTACCGGATGTAAACAGCGTCTTCATTGTTGGGGTCTTTCATGGCTTGGTTCAGCATCATGCTGAAGAAGATTGAAAAGAGGGTTGGTGCGAGAACACAGCCTTGCTTCACGCCATTGTTAATGGAGAAGGGTTCAGAGAGCTCATTGCTGTATCTGACCCGACCTTGTTGGTTTTCGTGCAGTTGGATAATCATGTTGAGGAACTTTGGGGGACATCCGATGCGCTCTAGTATTTGCCAAAGCCCTTTCCTGCTCACGGTGTCGAAGGCTTTGGTGAGGTCAACAAAGGTGATGTAGAGTCCTTTGTTTTGTTCTCTGCACTTTTCTTGGAGCTGTCTGAGGGCAAAGACCATGTCAGTGGTTCCTCTGTTTGCGCGAAAGCTGCACTGTGATTCTGGGAGAATATTCTCGGCGACACTAGGTATTATTCTATTTAGTAGAATCCTAGCGAAGATTTAGCTAAACTTGTCCGTGAACTACTCTTTGCAGATGATGCCGCTTTAGTTGCCCATTCAGAGCCAGCTCTTCAGCGCTTGACGTCCTGCTTTGCGGAAACTGCCAAAATGTTTGGCCTGGAAGTCAGCCTGAAGAAAACTGAGGTCCTCCATCAGCCAGCTCCCCACCATGACTACCAGCCCCCCCACATCTCCATCGGGCACACAAAACTCAAAACGGTCAACCAGTTTACCTATCTCGGCTGCACCATTTCATCAGATGCAAGGATCGACAATGAGATAGACAACAGACTCGCCAAGGCAAATAGCGCCTTTGGAAGACTACACAAAAGAGTCTGGAAAAACAACCAACTGAAAAACCTCACAAAGATAAGCGTATACAGAGCCGTTGTCATACCCACACTCCTGTTCGGCTCCGAATCATGGGTCCTCTACCGGCACCACCTACGGCTCCTAGAACGCTTCCACCAGCGTTGTCTCCGCTCCATCCTCAACATCCATTGGAGCGCTCACACCCCTAACGTCGAGGTACTCGAGATGGCAGAGGTCGACAGCATCGAGTCCACGCTGCTGAAGATCCAGCTGCGCTGGATGGGTCACGTCTCCAGAATGGAGGACCATCGCCTTCCCAAGATCGTATTATATGGCGAGCTCTCCACTGGCCACCGTGACAGAGGTGCACCAAAGAAAAGGTACAAGGATTGCCTAAAGAAATCTCTTGGTGCCTGCCACATTGACCACCGCCAGTGGGCTGATAACGCCTCAAACCGTGCATCTTGGCGCCTCACAGTTTGGCGGGCAGCAGCCTCCTTTGAAGAAGACCGCAGAGCCCACCTCACTGACAAAAGGCAAAGGAGGAAAAACCCAACACCCAACCCCAACCAACCAATTTTCCCTTGCAACCGCTGCAATCGTGTCTGCCTGTCCCGCATCGGACTGGTCAGCCACAAACGAGCCTGCAGCTGACGTGGACTTTTTACCCCCTCCATAAATCTTCGTCCGCGAAGCCAAGCCAAAGAAGATTAACTCATGGCTCTTGAACTCATCTCCCAACTAATGAATGCTAATGCACTATATGCCTTCTTAGCTACCACATCAACTTCTGCAGCTCCCTTGGGGATCTATGGTCCTAGACACCAAGATCTTTCTGTTCCCCACACTGTTAAGAATCCTGCCATTAAGAATTTGCCTTCAAGTTCAACCTTCCAAAGAACACCTCTTCTATTACGAGCTCCAGTTTTATTAAAATAGGATTATCACTGTAAGGGATAGTATAGACAGGAGGCACTGAATGGTCACAGTTAACATTTCACACAAGCACAACACAAGTCACAGCCCAACGATAATTCAATACATTGGAAGAACTGAGGGAAGGTTTGTCACAGTTTGTTCCAGAATTCGATCCATCTGCAAACACATTGTGATTTTGCAGAGAGAGAACCATTCTGGCTACTGAAGAGAAAACATCTGTTTAAAGCATCTCCTGTGGCCAGTCATTGATTGAATTTAGAGCAAAGAATGCACGGTGAATGACTGGGCCTTTTTGGTGGATTGACCTGTGCCAGTAGGGTCTTTTTGAGAAGTAAAGTGCCTCATTTGAAGTGTGACTAACAGTGAAAGTGACTTGGAGAGACCAGTGCCAGGGTTTTGGAAGCTTTATGGAGGTCGCTCAGTTCAAGTCTTGCCTACAAAAGGAGCAGGAGTGTGGATGGACATTTCTTCAAAGGAAATGCAAAAATCTGTGAGTCTGAAGCAGCGACAACTCCCGTCTTCCCATCAGTTCAGCATTAATTCTGGGCATCAAATTTCAAAGGCCTACACTTCAACACTGAATTGGAAAGACTGAACTTTGAACTAACTTTCTTGATTTTGGCCTGGACTGTCATGGTTTGTGCATATCACACACAAATAAATTAGTACGCCTGTGCTTAGTTGGGGATAGATTTAGTGTTAAAGATAGTTTAAATATTAAGACAATAGTTTAAGAGTTAGAAATAAAATTAGTGTTTTAAAATTAAATACTGACTGCTTCATTGCCTATTGTTGCTTGCAACAAGCAGTTTGTAACAAAACTGCAATTGCAAAATGTTTCATTTGAACATCGTACTTTTATACTTGCACCATCTCCTGTTCTACGTCGAGCTTGACTTGACTGCAGAGCACACAAAACAAAGTTTTGTTTTGAGTCTTAGAACACAATAATAAACAATTCATTTCAATTCAGTTGAGGTCATCCTTTTGTGAATGATAAACTAAAACTGGCACAGCATTCCGTGTAGAAAATTTTAAGTACTTCTTAAAACTACTGGGTAGGGTCAACAATCATAGGTCACAATCTCAAAGTAAAGGAAAATCAAAAAACTGAAGTTGGTGAAATCCAAAATGAAAATTGAACATGTGGAAACTCTCAGCGTATCAGACAGCATTTGTGGAAATATACAGAGAGTTAATGTTTCGGGTTGAGTACACCTCATGGGAACAAAGGGACTGCCATTCAAGAGTGAGATGAGAAGAATCTCTTCAACCAGATGGCTGTGAATCATTGAGATTCTCTGTAGTAGAGAGCTACATGATGTCATTTATGAAATATATTTGAGACAGGGAATAAGAGTTTTTAGATGTTAAAGGAATTAAAGGGTATATGGTTTGTGCAGAAACAGTGTAGAGATAAAAGATCACGCATGATCTTGTTAAATGACAGAGTAGGCACTTTCTGCCAAACGGCCTATTCCTGTTCTGTATCTTTCCATTTTTATGTGGGAGCATTTGATATCCAAAGGACATGGGTTAATTAGGCAATTACAGCACCATCTAATTAATCCTCCATGGCCTCTTCTACACATTAAATAAAAAGTATTCAAAGATAGCAGTGAAATTATGGCCCAAAACATTATTAAATCACACATGTAACCAAAATCATTGGGAGTAAAACTGTCCACAAACAACATAATGTAATAGAAAATATAATTGAAAAGGGAATGACGTGCATCTAGATGCTCAGACATTTATGATGATTTGTTTCCATTATTTCTATGAACAACAGACTTCCTTGGCTTGAATGCATCCACATTGATAATTGAGTCCCAGAAATATAGGGGAAATGATGCAGGGTTCAGGAACAAAGCAACCTTGGAGCGCAGTGTATCCATCTTTAAGGGATGTGATTATGGTTAGTAAGACCATACGAAAGAGCAGCTTCCTGTAAAAGACAGATTTGACAAGTTACGCCAACTTCAAATTGAGTTGGATGTTAAATTTCCTAATTGTAATAAATGGGTGCAGAAAAGGATATAGAGGCATGGGGAGAATGGAAAAATAATTATTAGTACCTTGTTCTTCTTTGGCTTGGCTTCGCGGATGAAGATTTATGGAGGGGGTAAATGTCCACGTCAGCTGCAGGCTCGTTTGTGGCTGACAAGTCCGATGCGGGACACGGTTGCAGCGGTTGCAGGGGAAAATTGGTGGGTTGGGGTTGGGTGTTGGGTTTTTCCTCCTTTGTCTTTTGTACCTTGTACTTTGGAACTAATACCATGAAGAAGAGCTCAGGTCCAAAATGTCATTTATATGTCTTTACCTCCTATGGACGCTGCAAGACCTGCTCAGTTCCTTCAGATTTCAATATGGATTGAAAGCTCGGTTTCTTTCTCCTGGAAATGCAAAGCTGAAGGACATTCTGTTAAAAGAGTTTGAGAGATTTTGTTTTGAAGAAAGTTAAATTTTAGCATTGTAGCGGCAGCTGAATGGAGTCGGGAAGAATGAGACCAGTAGTCAGTGGGCTCATTTACACTCCAGTTGTTTATTGAAACTTCCCACGCTGCACCTTATAAGGCTATGGTTAAGTCACATCCTCGTGCCAGAAACAACATCATGACGTTGCCCCATGCGCATGCGGACCCAAACTGGCCAATGTAAAAGACGACCCTGGCAGCACCATCTTGATGAGGCTGCTTCGCTACCGCGACAGTAACATGCCGAGTCGGTTCGCCTGTCGTCAGTGATGTGCACCGCCACAGCATCATTAAAGTAAAACGGACATCAAAAATCAAGTAAAGAATTCAGACAATGTGAAAATGTAGAAATTAGTGTCAAAGGGTGAGGTTGGTAGGTTAATTGATTCTTGTATATTATCTATGGCAGAAAGGTGAGTTGGGAATTGATTGAAACGTGGGGAGAATAGATTACAGGACAATTGTCCACTATTGTTAGGCACAAAGCAGTGAAATGACCTCCTTCTTTGTTGTAATAACAAATGAATAGGTAGAAACAAAAAGTCAAATATTATTCTTGCCAGTCCTTCATTGTTCCTGGAGCTCTCTGCTCAATTGCATTGTGGGAGTACTTAGCAAACGTTTTATAATGTTTCAAACTTAATCCAAATACATATGGTATTTATTATACAAGAAAAAGAACCAAAGAAATTAAAAAAAAAATAAAAACCTCCTATTAATCCCCCACCCCATCCCACAACTCCCTACAAATTGAAATAAAGGAAAAAAAGGGACAAGAAAACTACAATAGGTGTACTTTGCTTTCCAATACCTTTGAATATATATAGAGACCTCTAAGAGAAAGGAATGTTCAAGATTCATTTAAATTTTAATACCAACAGTTTGTAAATATTGGCTCCATATTTTATTGATCTCTTAAATTATAAGTAACTTTCTCGTGGAAGACAACTTTGAACTTCTGCATGCCATTTGTCCATTCCCAAATTAATATCAGACTTTCAAGTTATAACAATACATTTTCTAGCTATTGCCAAAGCAATCAGTGGGAGGTTAATTTGATGAAATTTTGGGCACTTTGTTTACTGCAACTGTATCCTTCCTTGTTGGTGATGAAGTCATTCCAATGAATGTTGAGGATGGAGCGGAGACAGCGCTGATGGAAGCGTTCTAGGAGCCGTAGGTGATGCCAGTAGAGGACCCATGATTCGGAGCCGAATAGGAGTGTGGGTATGACAACGGCTCTGTACACACTGATCTTTGTGTGTTTCTTCAGGTGGTTGTTTTTCCAGACTCTTTTGCATAGTCTTCCAAAGGCGCTATTTGCCTTCGCGAGTTTTGTCTATCTCTTTGTCGATCCTTGCATCAAATGAAATGGTGCAGCCGAGGTGCATCGAAGTACTCAAGCTGGCAGAGTCCGCAAGCATCGAATCTATTCTGCTGAAGACCCAACACCGCTGGCTAGGTCACGTCTCCAGAATGGAGGACCATCGCCTCCCCAAGATCGTGTTATATGGCGAGCTCTCCACTGGCCACTGAGACAGAGGTGCACCAAAGAAGAGGTACAAGGACTGCTTAAAGAAATCTCGGTGCCTGCCACATTGACCACCGCCAGTGGGCTGATATCGCCTCCAACTGTGCATCTTGGTGCCTCACAGTTCGGCGGGCAGCAACCTCCTTTGAAGAAGACCGCAGAGCCCACCTCACTGACAAAAGACAAAGGAGGAAAAACCCAACACCCAACCCCAACCAACCAATTTTCCCTTGCAACTGCTGCAAGCGTGCCTGCCTGTCCCACATCAGACTGGTCAGTCACCAACAAGCCTGCAGCAGACGTGGACACAACCCTCCATAAATCTTCATCCGCGAAGCCAAGCCAAAGAAAAAGAAAAAGAATCCTTCCTTGTCCTCAATGCAGCAAGAACTATCATATCAGGGCATCATCTTGATTGTAATGTACAGATAACTCGAAGTATGCTCTTTATTTTATTAAACTTGTGCATAGAGCATGATACTCTGAGAGATTATTGCAATCCTGAAAAAAAATGAATGAATATCAAGAAAATATCACTGCTGCAAAGATTAGGGATATAGGAATTACTAGCCCTTGTTTCCAATGTTATTACTGAATTATTGCTGTTTCTACCAACTGCATGCATTTCAGCCTTTTCTACTGTACCCTTTTGTTGAATCTCTGTCAGAATTTGACCAGTTGATGACTTCTCCTGCTTGCCCTACTGAAATATGCAGGAGCAAAGAGTTTGGCATCAAGTTGTCTGCCTTCAGCAAGGGTTAGGTTCAGTCAGGGCATATCACAGAAATGCACCTTTCTCCATAGTTCCACTTTCAATCCCTGTGGTTTTAGATCTCCTCAGAAAACAAAAAAAAAACGTTTATCTAGGGCCTTTGGCAAGCTTGAGACACTAGTCATGTAGAAATGAACTTGTAGAAATGAACCTCATGGCAGAATTTACACAGTGGCTTTCCTTCAATTTACCAAGTATTGCAGCTGCTATCTTACTGACACCTCGTGTTGACTAGAGAAGTTATAACTCCCAGAACTGATCACTTCCACCTTCTCATTAAAGCCCATTGAACACTCCAATTGTGCTGAACTACAGTCACTCTACAACTTTTTTTGCCCCACATCCCTGAATTAAATTATGGTGTAAATATGCCATTATAGCTGTGGAATTTTGACTTATTGTGAAAGTTTTAAAACTACACCTTTTGTCCATTTAATGCATAATTTGTTTTCATTAATGATGTGTAATGGCTGCACATATGTTGCAAATTATATTTGCCTCAAGTTTTTTAGGTAGATATTCATACGTAGTTTTTTTTTCATCAGGTCAGCATTTATAGTCCATTCTTCACTACCTGCTGTACTTCAGGCCAGCTCAGAAACAACGAGAAGTCTGGAGTCAAGCCAGGTCAGATCAGCAGATTTCTTTCTCTGAAGAATGTTAGTGAACCAAATGGGTTTTATGACAACCCATTAGTCATGGGCGGACACAGAATCACACAGAAAGGAAACAAGGCCACCAATCGTCAAACATCCATTTACACTAATTCCATTTAACACTTCCCACATTGATCTGAAGCACACTCCCCCTGCTCACCCCCACCCCCCCCACCACCGTTTTAAATTCAAGAGGAATTAATAATAGTCAATTAACCTACCAAACTGCATGTGCTTGGAGTGTGGAAGCACATGCAGTTTGGTTGGTCGCACAGATGAAATCCACTCAGTCAAAGACAAAATGGTTAAACTCAGCTCAGACTTTATCACGTTAATAATGAGTTATGGTGACTGGGACTGTGAGGCAGCAACTTTACTAACAGAGCAGTGAGCTGCTCTTTAGTTCTATGTTCACTACAAAAGATTTATTATTTAAACCTAGATTCCCCAGCTGCCATGATGAGATTTGAACCCATCACCACAGACCAATTATCAAGGCCTTTGAACACTAATTTGATCACTGTGCCATCATATCACATTTAGTCTTGTCAATTGGAATTCAGTTGAGGAAGGAGAAACAATGGATATGCGTATTGACATTAGTACATTTAGCTTATTTCCCTTTTAATGAATCTCTGATATTCTGGATCACAAAATAACAAGGACCTCTATTGATAACAAACAGCTGTAAAGAAGTGACTCATGTGACAGATTATAGATATGTTTTTGGGAGATAAATTGGGGCAGGTTTTTTTGTGTAGGTCACATACAAACACTATAAATAAATCTTATTTAAAATATTGGAGCTCTGCTCATGCTAGAAGGGCCGGTGCCAAGAACCTTTGCAAAAGCTTCGGAGAGTACCCAAGAGACTTCACTAATGGATTGTTGTTTACAAAAAAGGTAACAAATGAAAAAATTCATTGGAGTCACAGGCTGTCTGGAATGGAACTTGCTGTTCTAAGAAGGTCATGTGGTTTTGGGAGCAGAGAGAATAGAACAGGCTTTCTCTCTGTGAGAGAGAGGGAGAGAGAGAATTCAGTTCTGCAGTCTTACAGTCAGCAGCAGGATCTGGGACTGGAACAGGACAAACTGGCAAGCTTGTGGAAAACCCCATTTGGAAGATGGGTCGTGAGTACTTAGTTCAGCCTGGTCAAAGCCCTTGTGGTTCATGCAAGAGGAGAGGACTGGCTGCCTAATGTTTCACTTGTAATAAGAGAAGCAAAAAGAAAATCTGTGGTGACCTGAAAGAAAGAAGCTATCATCTGGAGAACCCTGATGGGGCAATTTTCATCAGCAAGACACTCCAGTAGCTGATTAAAAACGAATTAGGTGTGGATGTCCTAGAACAACAAATCTCTCTCTAAACAGACTTTAGGCCATTTCATGCCAGGCTTCTGCCTGGAGGCTGGCTACAAGCATGGAGGGAAAACATAAAACTTATCTTTCATAGAGCAGCCATAAAAGGCTGCTCCAGTGTTACATTCATGTCGAATGGCACCTTTTATTGCCCCGCGGAGCCGATGGAGGCGGGGCGATTGGTGCCACCCGTCATAAATACATGGAGAGGAATGGCCATCTTCCCTGGCCATAATCCCCTACAAAGCGGAACCGCTCTGTGTTTCCCAGAACAGTTCCAGCTGCATGGGGGATTATAGGTAGGGAAGACAGTCATTGTTCTGCCATGTTTTGAGCTGCAGAGAGCAGCCCCAAAGGTCGAAGCAGCCTGGTGAGGCTGCAACATCCCACACTGGCCACCTCCGTATGGCTCCCGCCAGCCCCCACTGCGCTGATGGGTCCCACTGGCCCCCCCACTGCCCTAATGGCTCCCACCTGCCCCCGCTCCCCTGACAGCTCCTGCTTGCTGCCCCTGCCTTGAGGGGGTCATGGAGGGAGAGGGGTGAGTGGGGAGATGGGTCATGGGCTGACAGTGTCATCAGCCCACACCTAACCAGCCACTTGCAGCCGCTGTACATTCAAGCCATGTGTCGGAGTGCAGAACTCTGCCGATTATCTTTCCCTGAGAAAAGTTGGGTTCAGCGACTTGGAACTAGTCATGATGCATTCAGAAAGGTATGTCTTTAGGTGTTAGGGTGGAGAATCTCCACCTTTGCAATTGGACATTTTCCTTGCTTGAAAGGGCCTTTTGTCTGCTGCCCTGTACTCCAGACTCTGCTCGCACTCTTCCTTCCCTAGCCATTTTATTCAGGTACCTACCTGGTTTTTATTCATACCTTGAAGAAAGGCTCAGGCCTGAAATATTGGTTATATATCTTTACCTCCTACGGGTGCTTCAAGACCTACTGAATTCCGCCAGCATTCTTATTGTTTTCACTTTGGAATTAGCTGTCAGTCAAACTAGCACAGTAAAAAAATTAGGGAGTTTGCTTGATACACTACTATTGAAAAGGCTGTTTATAATGAAATATATATTCCTGGCAGATTATAGTTTAATAATTGAGTAAAATCCCAGGTATCTGGAATTCAAGCAACCAGCCAAAAAAAAATTGAGGAAAATTGGAGAGAGTGCAGAGAAGGTTTACCAGAATGTTGCCTGGGTTTAAGCATCTGGAGTATGGGGAGAGATTGGACAGATTGGGTCTTTATTCTTTGGAGCGTAGAAGGTTGAGAGGGGATTTGATAGAAGTATTTAAGATTATGAAAGGGATAGACAGAATGGATGTGGATAGACTATTTCCATTAAGAGGAGGAAAGTTTAAAACAAGAGGACATGAGTTAAGAATTAAGGGGCAGAGGTTTAGAGGTAACATGAGGGGGAACTTCTTTACTCAGAGAGTGGTAGCTGTGTGGAATGATCTTCCAGGAGAAATAGTGGCGGCGGAGTCAATTGTATTATTTAAGAAAAGGTTGGACAGGTATATGGATGAGAAGAAGATGGAGGGTTATGGGCATTGTGCAGGGAGGTGGGACTAGAAAGGGGTGTTTGGTTCGGTGCGGACTAGAAGGGCCTAATGGCCTGTTTCCGTGCTGTAATTGTTATGTTATGTTAATAATTAATAACATAAATAAGAGTGAATAAAAATTTAAATAAAAGTTTAAAATTATCAAAGTAAATTTTCTCCAATGCAACACACAACCCCTTGGTGAAGATGGGAGCAAACATTTAGCCAGTTGAATGCTCTACCCACAACAACTGTTTGAATACAGTTTCAATAAAGTTGTGTTTGAATAAAATGGTGGCACCCAGGATGAAGAGCCAACCCATACCAATCGCTGCTGGGGAGACTCTCCCAAAGTGTCCCTGCCTAGTAAGAGTCTTTATTATTAGAATATTATTATGTTTATTAGTAAGGCTTTTTCAAATTACTTTACAATTTGCACTTTTTTTTTGTCTTTTAAACTCTTTATTCATAATGTAGATGTGTTAGGCATTGTAAGAGTATGTTTCAGGCAAATGGAAAATTGCATACCCACCATCAGCAATCCCTGTAGGTGCTGGATACCAGGAACTTTACTGTACTGATATAAACATTGTTAGGTACAGAGGCTGAAGTTATTTATTATGTCCCAGTAAGGACATATCTTCTATCTCTGAAAATAAATTTAATTGAACTTATTGCTCCTCCCAAAATCCTGCAGGATTTCAAAAGCATTCTGAAGGAAATAATTGTATTTTTCAAAATATGGTCCCTTATGAAATTGCTCATTGCTAAAATTCATCTTGTTCTTTCAGCTATTCATTCTGTTGTCACACGCGATTATAATTCTGCATATCGTAAGATGAGTTCAACACTTGTTGCATTTCCACATGCTTGTTCCCATGTTCCACATGGGAAGAAATTAAACCACAATTGCCTTTCCTTCAATACAATAGGGTATGAAATTCCACTTTTGTCCAAAAGGATGATAACTATAGCTAGTGGCAAGGATTGGGAGGGCAGCAGAAATAGGAGAAAGGTTGATCTTTTCTTCAGAACCTGACGTGTGAACCAAATTCTGCACAAGTCTCCTCTGAATAGAAGCAATGAATTAGTGATGAATAAATGGGCTCCCTGATTCAAGTGAAGCTAATGCCTCAGAAACCAGCCAGCACATATATGGGATGGGATGGAGATGAAATCATGTCATGCTTATAGCTGAAGCTGGTTGCTTCTGATATTTCTCCTCTTTGTGATTAGGTAATTAGCAGTACATGGGTGTCAGAAATATTGCTGTTTCTTTGTCATTTTTACATTATGACCCTACAAATGATTTGATTTCATTTCTCAACTTGTTGCACCGATCACCGATAACACCTTGAGCATTGATGGGGTGACCACTTTATTTCCATCCTATTCCTGAAAAGGTACTGTTATCTCCATATTCAATGGATAAAGAATATTGGTTAGATTATTTTTCAGTCTGCATTTGCAGGTTTTTATTTCACAGGAGAAATTATAGCTGAAATGTATCCTTTCATAACTAATGTATTCATTAAACATCAGTGTCAGTGTTCAATTTCAACATGCATAGTTGATTGATTATTTTATTTAAATTTCAAGAGGCACCAATTTTTCACCAGTCTGTGCAGGAAAAGATAAAGCATGCACTTATATAGCGCCTTTATAGCTTGTCTCTAAGTGCTCCCCAGGCATGGAATTTTTCTTTAATAGAAGCACTAGGTTTCTGTTGGTTCCATATGAGGACATTTTTTTCTGGAATAATGTTAGAATATTTCAGTACCAGTGTCAATCTTGGTTTCTAATCCTGCTATTTGATGATGTCCACCTTCAATGCTTTGTTTGGTTTAGTTTACAAATGTTTAATCTTCCCGGCTATGCAGTATCACCATGGACCACTGATCACTTTTCTAAATATAATAGTGTATCCTAAATGTTCTAATTTTTCTTTTGTTTTTGTCTTGAGATTATACATTGAAATATTTTCCTCACTGTGCTTTCAGCTTTACTTTTTAAGGCCATGTGTAATTTTAATGTAGGCGTTGTTCTTTTGAGGATGCCTTCATCACTTTCCTCACGCTAATAAAATTTGACTTACACTTGGCCTCAGCCTGTTCCTCTGTTGACCTCTAATTCAATACAACTGTCCTCTCAGCACTGATTGACAGATTGGATATCGCTTGCAGTTTTTATGAACATTTTTTTTGGCAATGTCAGTCACAGCCCTGACCTAAAGTAATTCATTATAGTTTGAATTGAGTTAATGGTGTCGTGCTACAATGTAAAAATCTACTCAAACCATTCTAGTTCCCATTGTGTTCTGCCAGCACAATGTCTCTTTGTAAATGACACTCTGAAATAAAATATAAAATTTTTGACAGTTGAAAATTACTGCACTTCTCCAAAACAAATATACTAAATTGCACATTTCTGTTCCCTCTAGGAAATTTCCAAGCTGTGAAAGGCTTTCCATGTTGACCACATTGAAACATGTCTAAGATATCTTGAAAATGACTCTGTTTCTGAGAAACCATTTCTGTGACCTGCTATAGTCTTCTTGGGAATGAATGGAAGCTGAAACCTCCAGTTTCAATTTCCAGAAAAATGCTCCAGGATCAGAGTTTAGTAGATGGGAGCTAACAATATTGCATGCTTCAACTTAGAAAATATTGAGTGGAAAGCATTTAATATTTGGAGCCTTTTGAAGTGAGAATGGATGATGCTCTTGGGGCTTGGAGCATTCATGGATTTTTGGTCTGGGAGAGGCTAGAGTTGAGTTGCAACTTGATGACTGGAATATACAGTAAGGTAACAAGGTGTGTCTTTGGTTTGGCAATACAATAGAGTGTGTACTTTGGCTTCTGGTCACAAGGTCTCTGGGTTTTAAATGCTGAGGAGAAGATTGACATAAAAAAAACCGGCCTGGAACCAAGGTTGAGCTTGGGAAACAGGAGGTTGGAATGTTTTCATTTTTTCAAATGCTGTGGGATTCATAGGCCAAGTCAGAATTTAACTGTAGTGGTGAGTTGCCATCTTGAACCACTGTAGATGTGTGAGTACCACCCATAATACTGTTTACGGTAGGACCTTCAGGATTTTGACCCAATTAATGTGAGATAATGATCACTTAGGTGACTGTGAATCTGTGAATCACAGTTAACAGAGGTTGAAATCCAGGAAAGAGGAAAGGACATTTTCAGTTCCAGCAGGCAAAGCAAAGAATGGTGCTGGGGCAATTAATAACACTGGGCAACATTTCCTTTCAAAGGTTTGCTTTGGGGATTATGACAGACAGCTTCAAGTCCAACATAAAGGTAATTTCAGATTTACTGTATCACGTAGGGAGTTGGAGAAATATTAAATTAACTTTTATTGAATTTAGCATGTTTAATCGGATAATAATGCCAACACACTGCTGTGTTGCTGCTGATTTTCGTGTGTACTCAGCATCTGATGCCTCTCATGTCCGTCCAACAATAGTCCGCTAGCATTGATGGTTTCCAGTTGCCCTGATAATGTTTTCCTTTTTAAAATATTTTTATTTTTATTTAAAATATAAACAGTCGAATGATACAGTTATTCAATGTGCAATGCACTTAAAAATATAGAAAAATATTTCAAATATAAACACAATTCAAAGGTAATAATGTAGTTAAATATAACGTCAAACAAAAATAAAAAAAACAAAAGCAAGAGAAATAAAGGGAAGAAAGGAAAAGTAAAGTTAAAAAGTTCTTTTTTGAATAAATTAAAAATTTCTTTTTTGTAAAAAACTAAAGGTATATAATTGTCTTTCCTTCTCATTCTATAAGAATTTTTATCAAAAGTTATATTATTCACAGTTGAGCAAAGCCATTATCAGTTATATTATCCAGTTTAAAGAAGAAAAGAAAGAAATAAAGGAAACCTAAACTAAATTAAAAAAGGAAGAAAAAAAACTCTACCACTAAATAAAGGTAAAAAGTGAAACATGGAAATCGAGTGACATCAGCCTGGAACTCGATGGCACAGCACCAAGCACTTTGACTTCCCAACCTCTTTAGATTATGGTAATTGTCCATAAATGGGCCCCATGTCTTTTGAAAGTGAATCTTTGAATCTTTAATATCATATCTATTTTTTAAAATAAACTTAGATAAGACACAAATATCATTTAGTCATTATGTGTGTGAAGGTGGAGTAATGTCTTTTCATTTAATCAGTTACCACTTTTCCATAGTCGCAAAGTCCTGGTAAAACTTTTCACCATGTCCTTCACTGACTGCACCAAGATCAGAAGGGAAGAAATCCAAGTGTGAATCCAATAAATGCAATTGTTAAGTACACTTATTATGCTATTGTCTGAAGAACATGTGCATCAACATATGTTTAATCAAAATCAATGTAATGCACAGCATCTGTATGTGTTAGCTGTATATATAGCCTGTCTGCATCTATCCTGACTAAGCATGCCCAAGCCTAAGACATCATTTGCATAGCACCTGCACTGAGTTCATGCCCAGGCCTGCTTGGACTGACCAAAACAACTTGCTTTGTGGACAATCTACTGGTAGACTTAAAATATGACAGGGACTCACAACAATGCTATATCTAAAAAAAACTGTATATGATAGGAAAATATAAAGTGATTTTCACGATCAGCAGCTCAAAATCCATAAAATAAACCCAAAAGTGTTCAGGAAGAAAAATCTTTTCTGTCCAGTGTAATTAAAAGATGAAAGAATTAGTGTGTTCTTGACTTCAACTTCCTCCAAATGTCCTGTCTTCTTGAAACTCTATTACTTCTATCATTTCTTCTAATTTCACTATTTTTTTTTCTCTATAATCTTGAAAGCCTAACCTCACATGTACTTTCCAACGTGGTACTGAATTCAAAGAGTGATCAGACAGTGGTATTTTATTGACTGCGCATTCACTTCCTGTGACTTCTGCACTATACTTGGGTCTGCACAGTTTATCCTTTTGCTAGCTTTATTGACTGTAGCCCTGAAGCAGCTGAAGATACAAAGCATCAAATCTGTTAAAGTTTGCATTTTTATTTAAACTTCATCTGTTTTTATTTCATGCCACTTCAGGGTATCCCAACTCTTTTCCTTACCACACATAAAGCATGATTTTTGTTTGCTTTTGTAGTGATACACCACAAACCTACTGCAGGGGGCGACCTGTGTACCTGCAGGAAGAGCACTGGAGGACAAGGCAACATCTGGCCAACTATCAATCAGCCGACCTGAATGGTCCAAGCCCCACCCGGTTGCCTGCAAATCATCTGCTGGGATATAAGCCACATCTGGCCCTTTGAGGTCAGTCTCTCAGAGCTACAGCTAACTGCAGCAGGGATTTTAAGCTGAATAAAGCCTGTGATCAGTCTTTAAGTTTTGTGTCTGCTTTTCTGTATGGCAGCGCACCACAGCTTAAAATTTCAATTTCCATTCTTTTGCCCTTGGACATACTTTATATGACTCAAGGTGAATTATTTGAAAATTTTCTTCAGTCTTTCCTTATGATATCAAATATTTGTCAAGAAACGCATTTTTGATTCTTTGCTCCATGAATATTTTTGCCTTTTCTTTGTTTAACTGAGCCCACCTTTGGGTCTACAACATGTTACATCTTCATTTGTGCCAAGATATTATCAATACTTTAAAAGACTTTTGCTGCCCAGGTTCCAGATTCCTGGAGTTTTCATAAACCAACAATTAGTTAGAAGAAGTCATACAGTGTAAAAACAGGTCCTTTGGCTCACCAAATCCACACTGGCCATCAAGAACTTGTTCACATTCATCCTATTTTATTCTCCCAACATTGCCATCAATTCCCCCCAGATTCTACTACTTTCCTATATTCTAGTGTCAATTTACAGAGGTTATTAATGGACCAATCCACTCACCTTTTGCTACAGGGAGATTGATTTTCAAAAAAAAAACTCATTTAGAGATTACTGGGGCTGTGAGGCAGCAGGCTCTCGCAGAGGTGCCAATTTGCCAATTTCTTGCCTTTATCTCTCTGGCAGATTCAGATCAACTTATTCCTGGACTCAGATATTTTGTTCTCCTTTGGAGAAAACAGAGGCAAAGCATTAATAAAGTCATAGAGTCATGAAATTATAAATCAATGAAATGGGGCATTTAGCCAACATTTTTACCCATCTACAATAATCCTATTGGCTCACATTAGGTCATTATCCATTTATGTTTTGCCTACCTAGGAGGGGAGGCAGGCCCCTCCAGCCCGGGTAAGAAACCTGCATAGGAGAAGGCCACTCCGATATAAAACCTACGACCCAAGGACCTCGCTGCCACGTCCCAGCTTGCTTGGCCACGGCACACGAACCATGGGTGTAAAGGGTGGGGCCAGTACTGCGCGCACTGCACTCCACCTAAAAGCTCCTTTGCGCAGGCCCGAGGACAGGTCCACGTCCTCCCCCTCCACGTCCTCCCCCTCCACGTCCTCCCCCTCCACGTCCTCCCCCTCCACGTCCTCCCCCTCCACGTCCTCCCCCTCCACGTCCTCCCCCTCCACGTCCTCTCCCTCCACGCCTTCCCCCTCAAAAGATGCTCACAAACTCAAGCTAGCATGCTGGAACATCAGAACCATGCTAGACAAGGCTGACAGCCACCGACCTGAACGTCGGTCTGCCCTCATTGCACATGAACTCCTCAGACTTGACATCGACATAGCCGCTCTCAGTGAAGTCCGCCTGGCAGATGTAGGCAGCCTCCAAGAACGCGGTGCGGGCTACACACTCTACTGGTCTGGCAAGCCTTCGGATGAACGACGCCTATCTGGTGTAGGCTTCATGGTCAAGAGCTTCATTGCCTCCAAACTCGAAAACCTTCCAACAGGCCTCTCGGACCGAATCATGTCCATGCGACTCCCCCTTCAGAACAAGCGTCACATCACCCTCATCAGTGTCTATGCTCCAGCCCTCCAGGCGGAACCAGCAGAAAAGGACAAGTTCTACACCGACCTGCGCAACCTCATCCAACGCACCCCTACAGCCGACAAGGTTGTCATCCTGGGCGACTTCAACGCTCGTGTCGGCAAAGACTCAGAAACCTGGCCAGGAATCCTGGGCAAGCATGGCGTCGGCAAGTGCAACGACAATGGGCGCCTCCTGTTGGAGCTCTGCGCAGAACAGCGGCTTGTCATTACAAACACCCTTTTTCAGCAGAGGGACAGCCTTAAGACCACCTGGATGCATCCCCGATCCAAGCACTGGCACCTCCTGGACTACATCCTGGTGCGAGAAAGTGACAAACGAGATGTGCTCCACACCAGGGTCATGCCTAGCGCGGAATGCCACACTGACCACCGGCTGGTTCGCTGCAAGCTCAACCTTCACTTCAAACCAAAGCCCAGGAACAATAAAGCCCCCAGAAAGAGGTTCAATGTTGGAAACCTGCAGTCAGACGAAGCGAGAGGAAACTTCCAGGCAAACCTCAAAGCAAAGCTCGACGATGCAACCCACCTCACGGACCCGTCCCCTGAAACCCTCTGGGATCAGTTGAAGACTACCATACTGCAATCCACTGAAGAGGTACTGGGCTTCTCCTCCAGGAAAAACAAGGACTGGTTTGACGAAAACAGCCAGGAAATCCAGGAGCTGCTGGCAAAGAAGCGAGCTGCCCACCAGGCTCACCTTACAAAGCCGTCCTCTCCAGAGAAGAAACAAGCCTTCCGTCGCGCATGCAGCCATCTTCAGCGCAAACTCCGGGAGATCCAAAATGAGTGGTGGACTAGCCTCGCCAAACGAACCCAGCTCAGCGCGGACATTGGCGACTTCAGGGGTTTCTACGAGGCTCTAAAGGCTGTGTACGGCCCCTCACCCCAAGTCCAAAGCCCGCTGCGCAGCTCAGACGGCAAAGTCCTCCTCAGCGACAAGATCTCCATCCTCAACCGATGGTCAGAACACTTCCAATCTCTTTTCAGTGCCAACCGCTCAGTCCAAGTTTCCGCCCTGCTGCAGCTCCCTCAACAGCCCCTAAGGCTAGAGCTGGATGAGGTTCCCACCCTGGATGAGACATATAAGGCAATCGAACAACTGAAAAGTGGCAAAGCAGCAGGTATGGATGGAATCCCCCCAGAAGTCTGGAAGGCTGGCGGCAAAACTCTGCATGCCAAACTGCATGAGTTTTTCAAGCTTTGTTGGGACCAAGGTAAACTGCCTCAGGATCTTCGTGATGCCACCATCATCACCCTGTACAAAAACAAAGGTGAGAAATCAGACTGCTCAAACTACAGGGGAATCACGTTGCTCTCCATTGCAGGCAAAATCTTCGCTAGGATTCTACTAAATAGAATAATACCTAGTGTCGCCGAGAATATTCTCCCAGAATCACAGTGCGGCTTTCGCGCAAACAGAGGAACTACTGACATGGTCTTTGCCCTCAGACAGCTCCAAGAAAAATGCAGAGAACAAAACAAAGGACTCTACATCACCTTTGTTGACCTCACCAAAGCCTTCGACACCGTGAGCAGGAAAGGGCTTTGGCAAATACTAGAGCGCATCGGATGTCCCCCAAAGTTCCTCAACATGATTATCCAACTGCACGAAAACCAACAAGGTCGGGTCAGATACAGCAATGAGCTCTCTGAACCCTTCTCCATTAACAATGGCGTGAAGCAAGGCTGTGTTCTGGCACCAACCCTCTTTTCAATCTTCTTCAGCATGATGCTGAACCAAGCCATGAAAGACCCCAACAATGAAGACGCTGTTTACATCCGGTACCGCACGGATGGCAGTCTCTTCAATCTGAGGCGCCTGCAAGCTCACACCAAGACACAAGAGAAACTTGTCCGTGAACTACTCTTTGCAGACGATGCCGCTTTAGTTGCCCATTCAGAGCCAGCTCTTCAGCGCTTGACGTCCTGCTTTGCGGAAACTGCCAAAATGTTTGGCCTGGAAGTCAGCCTGAAGAAAACTGAGGTCCTCCATCAGCCAGCTCCCCACCATGATTACCAGCCCCCCCACATCTCCATCGGGCACACAAAACTCAAAACGGTCAACCAGTTTACCTATCTCGGCTGCACCATTTCATCAGATGCAAGGATTGACAATGAGATAGACAACAGACTCGCCAAGGCAAATAGCGCCTTTGGAAGACTACACAAAAGAGTCTGGAAAAACAACCAACTGAAAAACCTCACAAAGATAAGCGTATACAGAGCCGTTGTCATACCCACACTCCTGTTCGGCTCCGAATCATGGGTCCTCTACCGGCACCACCTACGGCTCCTAGAACGCTTCCACCAGCGTTGTCTCCGCTCCATCCTCAACATCCATTGGAGCGCTTACATCCCTAACGTCGAAGTACTCGAGATGGCAGAGGTCGACAGCATCGAGTCCACGCTGCTGAAAATCCAGCTGCGCTGGATGGGTCACGTCTCCAGAATGGAGGACCATCGCCTTCCCAAGATCGTGTTATATGGCGAGCTCTCCACTGGCCACCGTGACAGAGGTGCGCCAAAGAAAAGGTACAAGGACTGCCTAAAGAAATCTCTTGGTGCCTGCCACATTGACCACCGCCAGTGGGCTGATATCGCCTCAAACCGTGCATCTTGGCGCCTCACAGTTTGGCGGGCAGCAACCTCCTTTGAAGAAGACCGCAGAGCCTACCTCACTGACAAAAGGCAAAGGAGGAAAAACCCAACACCCATCCCCAACCAACCAATTTTCCCCTGCAACCGCTGCAATCGTGTCTGCCTGTCCCGCATCGGACTTGTCAGCCACAAACGAGTCTGCAGCTGACGTGGACTTTTTACCCCCTCCATAAATCTTCGTCCGCGAAGCCAAGCCAAAGAAGATTTAAATACCAGTCTAAATGTCTCTTAAATGTAGTGTTTTTAACAAACACCACACCATCTCTGTGCAAAAATCTTTCTCCTCAAATCCCCTTTCAAACACTTTATTCTCACCTTAAATCAATTTTCTGTTTCTAATGCCCCTACTATGGAAAATTATCTACCCTTCATTTCAGGGAAAACAAACTCAGCCTATCCCAACTCTCTGATAACTAAAGTCCTCCAAACCAATTAACATTTGGGTGAATCTCTATCAGAAAAACCATGACATCTAATTCAATAAAGTTATACTAGAAGTAGAGGCCATGTGAGACTTACATTGCTGAGGCCCAAATCTTTTTCAGACTCAGTTATTTCAGCAGGGGATGAGTGGAATGCACAAAGAAAGCACGTAAATGGGCATCTTTAGTACTTCACTCCTTGTCTGCAGAGGTTCTGCTGAATCCCTGTGGATATTCCAGGTTGTGTGCACATGGAACACTAGAGCACTTTTGATATGTAATAACCCTGCTTTAGATCCATAATTCATTTTCCTTCTCTTTATAAACAGGTCCAGAGGGTTGACTCCCATCACATTGGGCACACAAGGGGAAAGGAGAAAGGCAATGAAGAAGCAAAAATCGAGAAGAAATGACAGAAGCAAAGAATAAAAGATGAGCTAGAAAGATCAAAATGTGAACCACAGCATGTCATCTTGGTTCTACAGCAGAAAGCTCCCTTTAATGAAGCCTCTTTTCCACAGGCATCCCAATTAATTGGCTGTGCAATGCCCCAGGATAGGAAACCCTTTGTCCCATTGCCACTGGGCCACCCTTAACTGGGACTCTAATTGCTTTTCCACTGTACACAACTCATCCCTGGGGATTGGAGGGTTCTACCTTGTGGTAATCCATTGTTGTATGTATTTGTCTGGTCGGGCACACCCCTCCTACAGAGTCCTGTATAAAGGACAGCCCCCTGCTCAGTGCAGGACAGTCGAGCAGTATGGATGTGCCTTTGTTCTTTAGTGAATAAAAGACTATTGGTTTCTCAACCTCAGTCTTTGATGGTGCATTAGTTTTTATCACTAAAAGTTTTTTTTGCAATGCAGCAGATCCTGAAGCCAAAAACAGCTAGAAATCGACCCTCAGTCACCAGAGGCGTCTACCAACTTTGAACTCTTGCTACACTATTTTGAAGCATTCCTGCAGGCATATTCAGCCATCATGTGGTCAAAGACTGATTAATTGCAGGTACTGCACTCCCAAGATGGCATCCTGGTGTACTCCATGATCAGGGATGCCACATCGTACCAGGAGGCCATAGACATTTTTAAAGGCCAGTGCCTGTGGAAGAGTAACATTGTCTATGCCAGGCACCTTCTAGCGACCCGCAAACAGTGACCCAGTGAGTTGAACACAGAGTACCTTCGGGTCCTGCGAACCCTCGGAAGGGCCTGTGAATGTAAGGCTGTGACTTCTGCTGAGTATACTGAGGACTTAATCAGGGCCTATTGCACTGGGATCTGGCCTTTTGGAACAAGGGGAACTCAGTCTGCAGAGAGCAGTTGAGCAGGCAGGTGTGCTGGAGGTGGCCCTCCAGAATATGGAGGCCTACTCAACAGATAACATGGCCGCCCTGTGATTACCTTGGGAGCCACCATCTTGGGACGTGCCGCCACTGACCACAGCCACAGTACTCCAGGAGCACCTGAAGTGCTACTTCTGGGCAAGCAGCAGAGGAAACACTGCCCAGCAAAGGATTCGACCTGCTCCAGCTGCAGGAAGAAGGGACACTACACCAAAGGGTGTAAGTCTAAACCTCTTTCTAGCAGCGCCATGTGCAGATCATGGGGGCTGCCATCCTGGATGCTGCCATCTCCAGGAGCCAGCAGTGCCATGAGTGCATCATGGGGACCACCATCTTCAAGATCCAGCAGCGCCATGTGCGGGCCCTGGGGGCCACCATCTTTGACACTGCCAGGCTCCATTACAGTGATAAGCAGTGACTTGACATTGGTCTCCATAACACTAGACCAGGACAGCCCACATCATCGCACTAGGTCAATGATGGGCATTAAGATAAACAGCCACATGATGAGTTGCCTATTTGAGAGTGGGAGCCCAGAGAGTTTCAAACACCCTGATGTGGTGCAGTGCTTCTCCCTCACAGTAATGTCGGTGAACCAGAAGGTCTCCTTGGCCTCCAGATTGCATGTGGTAGTTGTCCGGGGCTACTGCATAGTGACTCTAACCATGAGGTGTACAGACGATAAAGACTTTAAACTTTTGGTAATGCCACAGCTCTGTGTTACTGTGCCATTGGGACTTGAATGTCGCCTTGAAAGTGTGATGATGGAGTTTGAAGGGCCCCCTCCACCCCTCATACAAAATGAATCTAGTGGTTTTCACAAACTATCATAATAATACTTAAATCTGTCATTTATGTGCAATTTTGTTAATTGTGAGCATACAATTAGCTAGGTTAACAAAGTGTGGATTTTGAAGGGAACTTTTGCGGCCACTTACTTACATGCATCAGGAGTAGTGCCGGTTGCCGCTGATGACATATCGAGGTGACATGCAGGAGTAATAGAACACATGCGCGGGTTAGTTGAGAAGGCTGCATAAGTGAGATGGATCTTGGACGCAGAAGGAGGAGAGTGAGAGCGTCAAGATCACCCGTGTGGCGGAAAGCGAATGAAAAGGTCAGAAAGGTTTGACTGGGTGGTGTTTGGGGGGCTGAACAATCCAGCGCTGTGTCTGAAAGGAATAGATTTCAGATTTATTGTCAGAGTACATACATGACATCACATATAACACTGAGATTCTTTTTCTGTAGACAAGGCAGTATTACCACTTATATGTAGTGCAAAAAAAACTGTACTCAACGTGTACATGTAAATAAATAAAGAACTGTAAGCAGATAATGAATGTAAACAAACTGACTGCAAAACAGAGAGAATATAAAAATCAATAAAGTGCACAAGTAAGAGTCTTAAATGAGTCACTGATTGAATTGAGGAGAGTAGCAGCGGTTCCTGAACCTGGTGGTGTGATCTTGTGGAAGCATCAAAAACAGAGCTTGTGCTGGGTGGTGTGGATCCTTGATGATTGCTGCTTCTCTCCAACAGTATTATTTCCTGTTGATGTTCTTGATAATGAGGAGGGTTTTTTTCTGTTATGTCCTAGTATGTGTCTACCACATTTTGCAGGGCCTTTATGCTTAGGAATATTGGTGTTCCCATAACAGTCTGTGATGCACACTTTCCACCACACCTCTAGAAATTTTCTAGTGTTTCTGGTGTCATACCAAACCTCTTCCTTAGGAAGTAAAGGTGCCTAAGTGCTTTCTTTATGATGCTATTCGTGTGTTGGGTCCAGGAAAGCTCTTTTGAGAGAATTACTCACAAGAACATAAATTTGCTCACCCTCTCCACCTCTGATCCCTCAATGATCACTGGATGGTAACCTCTGGTTTTCCCTTCCTGAAGTTATCAATCAGCTCCTTGGTTTTGGTGACATTGAGTGCAAGGTTGTTGTTTGTGCGCCATTTAATCTCCATCCTGAAAGATGACTCGTCCCCTTCCTTTTTACAACCTACTTCAGTGGTAACATTGGCAAATTTGTAGTCGGTGTTATTGTCAGACCGAGCTACACAGTCGTTGGTGTAAAACATGTAGAGCAGGGGGCTAAGAACACAGTCCTGTGGTTCTCTGGTCCTTGGGATTGTGGAGGAGGGAGAAGATTTTCTTACCAATCTTACATTGTTCTTACCAATGTATTTTACCTTTGCTACATAAAGGTCACTGTTTGACCTGCTGAGTTTCTCCAGCTTTGTGTTTTTACTTCAACCATATTTTCTACAGTTTTTCATGCTTTACTTCTTACCAATCCTCACTGATGGTGGTTTGGAAGTGAGGTAAAGAGAACTGACTCAATTTGAAAATACAACAATGGTATATAGAAATGAATAAATGTATTCCATTAGAAAAAATAACATATAGTTTAAGAAATAATATTGAAATATTCAAACAAGTATGGGAGCCTTACATTAAATACAATAGCGAAAACCTACCGGGGACAAACATTACCTAAGTTGATGGAAGGAGAAGGAAAGAAAAGAATGGACTCAGTAGAATTTCTGGTGTATTTTTGTTGAATGACAACATTGTCTGACTGGCTTAATGCAACCTAGATTGTATACCTAAAATGGATGAGAGGGGGGTATGGGGGGGTGGCTTGGGAGGAGGGAGGGGGGGGAGAAAAAGTCACTCTATATGTGTGAAACAGAAAAAGTGTATATCATGGCTAATGTGATTTAATGTGTGAAAAATAAAAAATTAAAAAAAAAAAGAACTGACTCTATTTTGTGCTGAAAGAAACTAGTGGATGCATTCTTTAATTGTGTGTAAACTGAATAAATAGTTGCTGCTACAAGTTGTGACCCCATCAGTTCACAGCACCTTCTAGATTAAAATAGATGGCAATGAGGATTAACCCCTTGCAGAGCAGTCGGAAAGGTCAAGCTGGAGGTTCCCCCTCTTTTTATTTATAATGCACCAGCGTGGTTCACAAACCTTGAGGCACATTTCTCCACCCTCAATGTGATGAGTCAGAAGATGAAATTCATTTGTTTTGTGGCTTGTCTGCCAGGGCAAATTGCCAGTGATACAGGGGATGTTTTAGTTCATCTGGACAATAACCTCCCATACGGCATCCTTAAGGCTGCTATTTTGCAGCATACTCAGCCATCTTGTAATTTGGCAATACGGCTCGTAATTTGGCATTTTAACTTGTGGGTGGATTTTAAAAATCACTATGTCATGGACCACAGCGCTTGTATGTTAGTGAGCTGCATTTGTTGTTCCTCCAGTGTCGTCACCCACCTGTCGAACCTTCAACCTGGCTCCTGCCCTTTCCTAACCTTGATCAAGTCCTTCCCTCACATAGTGACCCCATCGTATTGCTATACAGACATTAAACCTGTGTAATGCACCACATAGGAACTCGGGGTCCTCTGGTTGCAGCACGGGCTTGTAGATTACCCCCAGATCGCCTTAAAATCACGAAAGTGGAATTCGACCCCATGCAAGAGCTGGGCATAATCCGCAGATCTGACAGCTGCTGGGCTTCACTGTTGCATATGGTTCCAAAAAAAATCTCTTGGGGATTAGTAGCCTTGAGGTGACTATCGTACCGTGAACAATTCCACCGGGCCTGACCGATACAATATTCCCAATTTACAAGACTTCTCAGCAAACCTCCATGGCAAACGTGTTCATACTTACTGTCAAACTTCAATAGAACCTTCTGATGTCACCAAGACAGCATTAATTACCCCTTTTGTCACGTCTGTGTTTCTGCAGAATGCAGCATAGACATTCCAGCCGTTTATGAACCACATACTGTCTGGCCTCGATTTTATGTTTTTCTATTCTGGCCATGATCATAGATGAAGAGGAGCACAATCACCATCTTATCTCATTGGCCCAGAGGCTTGATGAATTTGGCATTGTGAGCAATCCAAATAAATGAATTTTTGGTGCTGCTGATCTTATATTTTGGGGATATAGAGTTATGCAACATAGTATTTTTCCCCATGAATTGAAAGTGCAAGAAATTTGTGATTTTCCTACACCCATTACATTTGGCCGGTTACTGCCTTTTTTAGGGATGATGAATTTTTACCGCCATTTCCTGCCAAATTCGCAGCATTTCTTACCACTTACAGAACAACTAAAAGGTTCCAACAAGTCCATTTCTAAAAGACCGTTGAGTTTGGAGACAATGCCTTTCATGCTTTCAATGATGTGAAGACTGCACTTGTGAATACCACAGTGCTTGTATATCAAAAGCCCAATGCCTTGTTCTCTCTTACCAGAGATGCGTATGTCAGTGTTGTGGGAACAGTGTTAGAACAATGAGTCTGTTGGGAATTGGAACCTCTGGCCTTTTTTTTCCTGCCAAATTGTCACCGGCTCAGGCAAATTGTAGTACGTTTGTTTGAGAACTCTTGGACTTCTATCTTGCAGTGAAACATTTCCGCTTTTTATTGGAAGGTCACCCTTTCACCATTTATATAAACCACCAGCCTCTTGCACATACCACGAGTACAAGCACACATCTCTACTCACCATGAAAAATTCGGCACTTGGACTTCATCAGACAATTTTACAGAGACACATCTGAGGAAGAATGAATGTCATGGCGGACACCCTGTCCAGGCGCGACATTGATACCTTCCATACAACTACTGCCATCAATTTCACTACCATGGCTTGGGCACTGCACACTGATTCCGATCTCATCCAGTATCGGCGGATTAACACAGGTCTCCATCTTTAAGATGTGACCATGGATGAATCAGGTGAAATATTAGTCTGCAATTTTTCCGCAGGAAGACCTAGGCCTTTTGTGCCAGCAGCTATGAGGCAGGAGATCTTTGAGTATCTTCATCCTGGTAGAAGGACATCAATCAAACTGATTATGGAATATTTTACCTGGCCTCATGTTAAACATGATGTTGGATTATGGGCAAGGACCTGCTTGCTGTGTCAACACTCTAAAGTCTCCAGACACACAAAATCCAGGCTGGGGGATTTTGTTGTTCCGGACTCCCATTTCCAGGACCAGACTACCAGGTGGCAAAAAGCCATTCCTGTCACTGACATCTCTGCGGAGACTATTGTTCAGGCTTTTGTGAATTGTTGGATTCCATCTTTTTGTGTTCTGGGCACTATTACAATGGATTAAGTGCCTCAGTTCGAGTTGGCATTGTTCTGAGCTCTCACTGATCTTTTAGCACTATCTGTATTCAGACTATGGCTTACCATCTGCAGGTCAATGGCCTCATTGAGTGTTTCCATCACCAATTGAAAACAGCATTGACATCAGGTGACGGTACATCTAGGTGGAGTGAACGTTTGCCCATGGTTTTCTTTGGTGTGCATACGACTGTTAAAGTGGATCTTGGATGTTCAGTGGCAGAAATGGTGCACAATGCTGACTTTGCTCAGCGAGTTTATGTATCTGAGTCCAGGGACAATGGTCTATGATGTGGCAATTTATTTCAATTGTCTTTGGGAAAACATAAGATTACTTATACCTACTCCTATGCAACATGCGTCACCTGCAATGTATGTACCAAATGATTTATAACACTGTACTCACGTGTTCCTTTGGCATGATGCTGTTTACAAACCACTTCAGCCCACTTACGATGGTCCTTTTGTGGTTTTATGATGCCATCTGAAGATTTTTGTGCTTGACAGGAATGAGAAAGCTAACATAGTTTCCATTGACAGGTTGAAGCTGGCATATATTGATGATCCGTGTTCGCGTCGGGTAGCCAGAGTCAGAGGACCAGTTGCACCCCTGCCAGTTGGAGCATACATTGCCTGTTTTGCATGATAGTACAAGGTCCGGCTGGACTGTCAGCCCTGAAGACCATTACATAGTGGGACAGTTCCATTCAGTCGCCTCCTTGCATGGTTCGGAAGCTGAGGAGGAGATAAAGCCATGTCCAGGTACTGACCAGCATCGGGAGCAGAGTTGGACGCCTCTGATGACATATCCGAAGTGAAGCACGGGACTAATAGTGCGCAACCATGGGTTAGTTAAGAAAGCTGCATACGTGGGATGAATCTTGGACACAGAAGAGGAGAGTGAGAGCATCATCATCACCTGTGTGGTGGAAAGCCAATGAAAAGGTCAGAGGGATTTGGCTGGGTGGTCTTTGGGAGATGAACAATTCAATGTTTTGTCCGAAGGGAATAAAGAAAGTCGACTCCATTTTGTGCTGAAAGAAACAAATGAGTGTATTATTTAATTCTTGGTAAACTGGGTAAATTATTGCTGCTACCAGAACTCAGTATTGCCATTAAATTTTCAGACTCGTAATCTGTAGCATTAGATTAGTGTTCCAGGAACATGAGTTCATATTTCACTGTGGCACAGAGGGAATTTATATTCAATAATATAGACTTGTAGAAAATTGTGGAAAATTTTTACATATATTCGGTCAAAAAGAAATTACTATTGCCTGAAGAATGTTGATAGATTACATTTGCAAATTGACTGGTTTGTGTTCTGTATCATTGCAATTCTGCTTACATTCAGTTCTCTGTGGGTTTGCAAAGAGTGACTAAAGATTCAAAGGGAAGTAATGCAAGGGCAGACTGTCCAAGTTTGATAAATGAAGCTGAATTGTAATGGTGCTGTGAGCTTTGCACTTGCCTCTCTCCAGCTGGGCTTGTCACGCAGGACTCCCTGACAGCATGCCTAATTAAATATGCGGGTAAATTCCTTATTCATACTTGTATTGGCCCTGGCAAAGAATAAAGGGGAAAATTGCTTGCTAGCAGCTGTCAAAAGTGCAGCTGGTATAATTGAAGGGCAGTCTTTAAACATGGGTAACTACACATGAGAACAAAAGTTGTTTTCATCTTGAAAGAGACAACAGGTTCATTAAATGGATTATTTCTGCCTTGCACTTTCAGTTTTTTCTAATAGAATGATGAATGAAACCTAGTGGCCAAGACAATAAATGCCAAGTATTCAATCATAAGGTCAAAAATAGACATAAAATGTTGATTCAGAGTTTCTTCTCACAGGTGCTGAGTGCTCCCAATATTTTTTATTTTGTTTTGTCACAATAAATGCAGACGCAGGAAGTGGATTCTATGGACAACAACACAGTGGTTTACAGCCACACCACCTCCTCCACCCCCATAAACTCACATTCTACCTGAAGCAATGGTTCTTGACCTTTTTCTTTCCACTCACATACCACTTTAAGTAATCCCTAGGCCATAAGTGCTCTGTGATTAGTAAAGGATTGCTTAAGGTGGTATGTGATTGGGAAGGGAAGGTTAAGAACCACTGCTGTAGATCCAATAGTTACTGAAAAATTTTGCTTTTTATTGTTTATTTATTTAATACTTCACTGTGAACTACTACAATAATAATATATTCATTCATCATTAAAATATACACACTGACATTTTCCCCCTTTTTCCTACCACCCTCCCCTATCTTCTTTGGCTTGGCTTCACGGACGAAGATTTATGGAGGGGTAAATGTCCACATCAGTTGCAGGCTCGTTTGTGGCTGACAAGTCCGATGCGGGACAGGCAGACACGGTTGCAGCGGTTGCAGGGGAAAATTGGTTGGTTGGAGTTGGGTGTTGGGTTTTTCCTCCTTTGTCTTTTGTCAGTGAGGTGGGTTCTGCGGTCTTCTTCAAAGGAGGTTGCTGCCCACCAAACTGTGAGGCGCCAAGATGCACGGTTGGAGGTGATATCAGCCCACTGGCAGTGGTCAATGTGGCAGGCACCAAGAGATTTCTTTAGGCAGTCCTTGTACCTCTTCTTTGGTGCACCTCTGTCTCGGTGGCCAGTGGAGAGCTCGCCATAGAACACGATCTTGGGGAGGCGATGGTCCTCCATTCTGGAGACGTGACCTACCCAGCGCAGTTGGATCTTCAACAGCGTGGATTCGATGCTGTCGGCCTCTGCCATCTTGAGTACTTCGATGTTAGGGATGAAGTCGCTCCTATAATATAAAGTAAAAGTAAAAGAAAAAAAGAAGAATAAGAAGAATAAATAAACAGTAAAAGAACACATAAGAAAAAGAGATTGTGTCATCTTAAATTTTATATTTAAGTATTTTTTATATTTGTTGTTTATTATTTTAAGAGGTGGAGGTTTGAAATTAGTTGTTTCTAGTATACTCTACGTCTGGTATCCAAATTTGCTCAAATAAACCACATTTGTCCCTTAGATTGTAGGCAATCTTTTCTAATGGAATACACTTATTCATTTCTCTGTACCATTGTTGCATTTTTAAGGTTGTTTCTGTTTTCCAAGTTGTCATTTTGCACTTTTTTGCTGCTGCGAGGGCAATCATAATAAATCTTTTTTGAGTTTTGTCTAATTTTAAGCCTAATTCTTTGTCTTTTATGTTGTTTAACAGGAAGATTTCTGGATCTTTTGGTATCTTATTTTTTGTAATTTTATTTAATATTAAGTTTAAATCTTCCCAAATGTTTTTTAAAAATTTTTGTACATGTCCAAATTGCGTGTAATATTGTTCCAAATTCTTGTCTACAATGGAAACATCTGTCTGACATTGTTGGATTCCATTTTTTTAAACTTTGGTGGTGTCACGTATAATCTATGTAGCCAATTATATTGTATCGTACAAAATCGGGTACTTATTGTGTTATTCATGGTTCCTGTGCATAGTTTCCCCCATGTTTCATTTTTATTTGTATATTTAAATATTTTTCCCAACCTTGTTTGGGTTTATATATTGATACATCATTTTCCTTGTATTGCAATTTTATGTATGCATTTGTAACACATTTCTTCACTATCGCTGTGTCTGTAATTAAGTATTCATAGCAGCTATCTTCAGGTAATCTTAAGCTTGTAACCAGTTTTTCTTTTAAATACGTTTTTAACTGATAGTATGGAAAATATTGTGCTAAGTGATATTCCGTATTTGCCTTTTAACTGTTCAAATGTTAATAAATTATTTCCCAAAAATAAATCTTTTATTCTTTTAATTCCTTTTCTTGCCCATTCTCTAAAAAGTAAATTAGCTATTGTAAAAGAATGAATGGGAATTGTATTAGTAGCATTTTTGGTATTTGTTAATTTATCATATTTCATTGTAGGTGTATTTTCTTCCATGTTTTTAGAATATGATGCACTATTGGTAAGTTGTGTTGTATCAGTTTTTCATCCCACTTATGAAGTATATGTTCAGGGACATTTTCTCCTAATTTATATAATTTTATCTTGAGCCAGTCTGTTTTTTCTCTGGTCTGATAAAATTCTGGTAGGTATCTTAGTTGTGCTGCTCTGTAATAATTTTTGAAATTTGGTAATTATAGTTCTCCTTGTTAATACCTTTAAGTTAATTTTTCTAAAGCTACTCTTGATTTTTTACCCATCCATAAAAAATTCTTATTAATTTGTTCAGTTTCTTTAAAAAAAATCTGTCAAGAGAATCAGTAATGTTTGAAATAGATATTATATCCATGGAAATATATTTATTTTGATCAAATTTGTTATTCCTATTAAAATTATTGGTAAATTTTTCCATTTTTCTAAATCTTCTTGTATTTTTTGAATAATGGTTGGTAGTTCAATTTATATAGATGATTTAAATTGTTGTCTATCTTGATATCAAGGTAGCATATAGCCTGTGATTGCCATTTAAAAGGAAATTCTTTTTTATATTTTGTATAATCAAGGTTGTTCATTGGTATCACTTTACTTTTATTTGTACTAATTTTGTATCCTGATATTCCTTCTTATTCTTTCAATTTTATATTTATCTTTTCTATTGGTTTATTTGGATCTGTTAAATATACTATAATGTCATCTGCAAATAAGCTAATTTAAATTCTTCATCTTTTACTTTTATTCCTTTTATCTTTGGTTCCTTTCTTAACAATTCTGCTAATAATTCTATGGTCAAAACAAACAGGAAAGGTGATAGTGAACATCCCTGTCTGGTTGACCTACTCAATTTGAAGTGATCTGAAACATACCCATTTGTATCAATTTTGCTTTAGGTCCATTATATAATGTTCTAATCCAATTAATAATTTTTGTGGGTAATTTGAACTTTTGTAGTATTTTTAAATAGATAATTCCATTCTACCCTATTGACTGCTTTCTCAGTGTCTAGAGTTCGGTGGTGTTTCATTTATTTGTGCTGTGTGGATTAAATAAATACATTTACAAACATTATCTCCCACTCTTCTATTTTTACGAATCCTGTCTGGTCTAATTTTACTAATTTCAGTATATAATCTGTAAATATATTTGCTAGTATTTTTGTAATTAATTTATAATCTGTATTTAGCAAGGATATTTGTTTGTATGACGCCAGAGATAATGGATCTTTTCCCGTTTTGGTGATTACTGTAATTATTGGTGTTTTACATGACTTTGGTAAATTCTGGGTTTTTTTATACCTGCTTCATTACTTCTAAAAAGGGAGGAATTAATAGATCACTAAATATTTTATAAAATTCTCTAGGGAATCCATCTTCGCCTAGTGTTTTATTAGTCGGTATTGTCATTAATGTATCTTGTATTTCTGCTATTGTCAGGGGTTCTAGTAGTTTATTTTGATCTTCCAATTGTAATTAGGGTAATTCAATGTTTGATAAAAATTCATCTATTTTGATATTTTTCCCTGAATTTTCAGTTTGATATAATTGTTTATGGAATTTTCTACAATTTTCATTAATCCTTATTGGGTTGTATGAAATCTGTTTGCCTTCTTTCCTTGTTGCCAAAATAGTTCTTTTTGCTTGTTCTGTTTTAAGTTGCTGAGCCAATATTTTGTGGGTTTTCTCTCCTAATTCATAATATCTTTGTTTTGTTTTCATAATATTTTCCCTTCTTTGTATGTTTGTAATGTGTTATATTTTAATTTTTTTTCTGTCAATTCTCTCTTTTTTCTCTGTATCTTCCCTTCTCATTAATTTTTTTCTTTAATTACTATTTCTTTTTCTTACCTGTTCTAATTTTTGATTATATTCCTTTTTTAATCTTGCTCATATTGTCCTCTAATAAAGGCTTTCATTGGGTCCCTTAATATAAATTTATCTGTTATTGAATTTGTATTTATTTCAAAATATATTTTGATTAGTTGTTCAATATATTCTCAGAAATCTTGCCTTTTTAACAAAATAGTTTTTAGTCACTGTTTTCAGTGGAATATTTTCCAAATCTATTGTCATCAATAATGGTGAGTGGTCAGATAATAATTTTGCTTAATGTTCAGTTTTTCAAACTCTTCCTTGTATCTGGGCTGACAACAAAAACATATCAATCCTAGAAAAGGTTTTGTGTCTATTTGAGTAATATGAATAATCTCTTCCTTTTGGATGATGTTTTCTCCCCATATGTCAATTATTTTCATATCATGCATTGAATTTAATGTAAATTTGGCTGCTTTATTGTTTATCTTTGTCTTCCTGGTTTTATCTATCAATGGATCTAAGTTAAAATTAAAATTTCCCCCTAATAATATGTGTCCCTGTGTGTCTGATATTTTAAAAAAATATGTTTTGCCTAAATTCCTGGTCATCTTTATTCAGTGCAGAAATATTCATCAAGTTCCAAAATTCTGAATAAATCTGGTATTTCATCATTACATATCTACCTGCTGGGTCTGTTATTACTTCATTTTTCTTAAATGGTAGATTTTTATTAATTAATATAGCAACTCTCCTGGCTTTTATGATGATGCCGCTACATGACCAACCCAGTCTTTCTTTAATTTATGGTGTTCTAATTCAGTTAATTCTGATTCTTGTATAAATGCTATATCTATTCTCTCTTTTTTAAAAGTAACGTCAGTAACTTTTTTCTCTTAATTTGATTGTGGTTCCATTAATATTAATAGTCATATAGTTTAACATACTCATCTTATTCATCTTTTTGAGTTCTCTTCCACTTCTTTAAACTCTCCATCTCTCTTTTAAAATCAGTTTTTAAATTGATCTTATTTTTTTACTAAATATGACAACACAAATAATAAGAAATTAATGAAAGCCATAATTAAATTAAATGATAGTACTAAAAAAACACATTGACTTCCCCTTAACTGAGTTGTCTTTGCTGCTTTGAAAGACAACCACAACTCCCTTTTCGATTTGCAGTGTTACCCACAAACGTCAACAGATTTTGCGGTAGATACATTTTTTCCCTTTCCTTTTCTTTTTCTCTCTCCCAACCCTCCCCCAGAGAAAAAAACATATATATATATAATTTTTAACTATAACAAAGATGGTTTTTTTTAACTTTAAACATGTGTATACAAATTATTAACTTTTAAACTTATTTATATACATGATCTTAATAGTCTTTTTAATATTTCTTTTATTCATCTGTTGTTTATTTGGTAGTCAGTTCACAAAGTGATAAGCTTCTTCTGGGTTGGAAAATAATCTGTTTTGTTTACCAGGGATAAATTTTCATAACACTGCTGGATGTCGCAATACAAATTTATAACCTTTTTTCCAAAGTATATATTTTGCTGAATGAAACTCTTTTTGTTTCTTTTTAAGATCAAAGCTAATGTCTGCATAAAAGAATATTTTTTCCCTTCATGTTCTAGTGGTTCTTTATTTTCTTTCACTTTTTTTTGCTAGTTCTGTTATTTTCGTCTCCATGTGTACTATATTAGTTTAATTAGTATGGGCCGTCGTTTTTGATTTGGTTGTGGTTTTGGTGCCAATGGTCTATGGGCTCTTTCAATTTTTATCTCTCCTTTAAATTCTTCCACTCCCAAGATCTGTGGGATCCATCTTTTGATTAAACGATACCTGTCTGGTCCCTCTTCGCCTTCCTTTACACCCACTATTTTTATGTCATTTCATCTGTTGAGGTTTTATAAAATATCAATTTTTGGCTAGCAAATCATGTGTTTTATTAATTTCTTTATCTCTATCTTCTAACTTTTCCTTTAGCTCAGTCACCTCCACTTCCATATCTCTCACTCTGTCTTCCAACTCATCAGCTCTTTTTCTCATATCTGTTATAGTTTTCTACTGCAAAATCTGTTTCTTGTATAGATTTTTTAATAATACTGAATTCATTCATTATTGTGTCCATTAGTATTTTCATTTGATTATCAAAATATTCTTTGTTTATCATCTGTTTCTGTTTTTTTTATTTTGTATTTCTTCTTGTAATCTTTTATCTTTATCTTAATTTTATTTCTCATTTTGTATTTCTAGGTTTAGTGTGGCTCTTTTTGGTGATATTTCTTTTATAATTTCTCTGCTTATCGATTCGGCACCTCGCCTTTGGCTTTTGTTATTATCATTTATTTCACTATTATTTTTATTATGTACATGTGGAGATGTCTTCTTCATGGTCTCTCCAACTGTCAGTGGAGCATCTCACCGTTGGTGGCCATCTTCATCAGTTTCTCTTTTGTTACGTGTATTGCGCATGTGCGCTAGAGTTTCTTTTTTGAATTTTGTCTGGTATCAAGGGATGTCGCTACTCCCAGGAATGTCACTGCTCACCGACTTCGCTGATCGACTGGTCTTCTTAGGGAGGGTCCCCTGCTTCTGGATGCTTCCGGTGAAATTTTTAAATCTTCTTTAGTCTTTATGGTTAACTTTTATTTATTTGGTGACATCTTTAAATTCTTCTTGTAGTTTTTATTTTATGATTTTTAAAAAGTTTTTTTTCCCCCTTTGCTTTGTTTTTCAATATTTAATTTTTTTTTTCTCTTGGGCAGGTCGGTTTTTCATGACCACCCATTACTCCATCCATGACATCACCTCTGAAATATTTTGTTTGAGAAAAATTGTCATTGGCCCGTTTCCTCTGGAGTTATGGAACTGTGCACATAATGAGTCAATTAGGTATGATTAAAACAGTGATTTTCAAACTTTTTCTTTCTACCCACGTACCACCTTAAGCAAACCCTTGCTAATCATAGAGCACCGATGACATAGGGAATACTTAAAGTGGTATGTGACTGTAGGGGAGCACTGAGCTAACACAATGAGTCAGGGCTGTTAGAGAATTACACATGCAGTGGCTGAGAAGGATTTTCCTAATTGCCACATAAGATGTGTTCGACAGAGGACTAAAGTGTTGCTTGAATGTCGGAAGGTACAGCTATGGAAAGACATGACCTCCGAGGGTCACTGACAGAATTGCCTGTACAGTCAGACTCCATTACTTCAAGTGTTACAGAAAACTGCCACCTTACTGACCTGAGTCTGCAGAACCATCTTGTCATGTTCATTTCTAGCAGATTGTTGAATAATGTCACAGACAGTATATTTCTGACACTTACGATCTCTCCCGTACACTTACACCATTGAATAATTGAAGCTGCACCTCACATGCAATTTGCTCTAAAGTGACCATTTCAGCCCAGCTGAACATGTGTTTGGGAGTAAGTGGAGTTTTTAGAGTGTGTGAGACTGTGACTGGTAAATTCCCTTGGAACAGGCAGTTGAGAACAAATTTGTCGTGATATCTGTATATTTTGAGCTTTATCTGAAGAGTCTTAAGTTTCCTGAGCATCATGACCAGTCAGTTAGATCAAGACGAGTGTGCAGTGGCTTTCAATGAGGAATGAGAGTGGACTGGCTAATCTGGCAATAACTACAGCTGTGTTCTTGGATAATGTCTGAATTGATTATTCGTTAGGCAAGTCTGAAATGCTTAGTTGGCTTTGTGGCAATGCTTTAAAGATTGCTCCAATCTTTACCTCCCATCCCTTGGATATCCCACTTGGTTGGTGCACTGCACAGCACCCCACTGTCACACTGTATGGTGTAGTTACTGCACATGTTTTGAGATCGTGAGACACTAATAGTGTGGATTGTGGAGTGTCATGTAATCTCTCCTTCTGGAATCTGGTAGGAATGTGGATTGCAGAGGGGCATATAGCCTTTCTGTCTGATCGAAAGTCACCTCACCTGCCAATCAAGGTCAAGCCTTGCCTACAGGTCAGCACACACCTGGTCATTGGCCCCTTTAATTGGCTCATCCATATCTGGGCCAAAATCTCCAGCTAATGACACTATAAAGCCCACCACATGAGAGCCATCCTTATCTTTCTCTTCTTGGATGACCCAAGCTCCACTCCAGATTAGGAATTGTGGGCAATGCTGGAGGATTGTTGGTAAGGTGTGTGCACACAAAGGGCTGGTAGTTGCAGTATTCTGTGTCTAGTACCCCTAGTTTAGTTACATAAGAGTTGTGCCTGCCAGAAATATCAAGGGGTGGCGGGTATTGAAAGTTGTAACTTGATTGTAAAGCCTTCAATTTCAAAAAAAATAAAACCATGAGAAATTCACCTTTGAGGAAGTCATCATGTTGTAAGTCTTGGTTAATGGTGAAAGCTCTGTTGGGAATTAATAACATGA
This sequence comes from Narcine bancroftii, assembly GCF_036971445.1. NCBI lineage: Eukaryota > Metazoa > Chordata > Chondrichthyes > Torpediniformes > Narcinidae > Narcine > Narcine bancroftii. Next base: position 34,811,462 of record NC_091473.1, read on the forward strand.
ATTAGAACTCTAAAGCAGCACATGATCATTCCCCATTTATTGTTAACATAAGGGACTGGAAGTAAAGGAACTCTATCACTAGATGGCTTTGAGGTGAACATCCCCCTCTCTTCAGTGGCCTTGCATTCTGCATGGCTGGTTAACTACAAACTCATCTCTTCTGCAAATGTATGGAAAGTCTAATTCCAATTTCATTTGTGGCTGAAAATATTGAATTGATGTGAGCGAGAGAAAATGACTTGCAGGGAAGTGAAAATAAAGGGGTTGGAAATGAAACTGATGGTACTGATTTGCTATCATAGGCTGAGTATGCTCTCATAAGTAAGTAACACGACATGAAAGTGGTGAGAGAACATTGGTCAAAATGCAACAAATGTGATATTTAAAAAAAAATTTGATAAAGACACTGCCTAAATTGGAATTGAACTTTGTACATTGGAAAGATTGCTGAATTCAGCCTCCACAGGTTGTATTGAACTGAAGTCTTTGCAAGAAAACAGTGTCAGTATTACTGCACCAGAAAGTGAACTAGTCAACTTCATAACTCGTGACTGCTCTCCAGTGATTCCTTCGGGCAAATGCAAGGACACAGTCGTCAGATAACAAAAGGCACGGATTCAATGACGGACTCCCCAGTAACCTGCCAAATGATTCATCTAAAATCAACACTTGAATCACAGACTGGGATGCATCTAGCCATTGAGGCTCTTAATTCAACTGTGGCTTTTGTCTTCAGAAAGTAACATTTCGGAAGAAAAAGAAACTAAATGACCTTTGCGCATCTGTTTCGTTTTTAATGCAGCATTTTATATATACAGCATACAGTATATGTGTGTACGATGCAATATTGCAAATCTATTCTTTGACTTATACATTGAATCAATTGAGCATTTGGGTTCTTTTTATCATGATACTTATTTTCATTTGGAGCTATGAAATACCTTTCGACAAAACCAATTGTCACACGCTCACCAAATCATCAGTTCGCAGAGAAAAACTGTATAGCACTGTACAAAACAGAGCATGATTCCTCTGGGGGACCATCAACTCCTTTCCTGTGAGCTCTGGTTTCCATGGCACTTGTCCAGGCTTATGTGTTTGACAGCTGTTCTGGTATATGTTTCTTCCAGCTTTAACCTAGCCACAGCCACGCTTCCAATTACAGTCTATGGCAATTACTGTCATCTTTTTTGTAGTGGTTTCAAAGCAGAAAGGAATAACTGCATAATGCAACACAGTAATATGGAAGTTGTGAGCCAGAGCTATAAACCCATTGTTCAGAGGGAAAAGGTGTTCAAACTAACCACTGGGTGAGCAAAAGAAAGAAAACAACATAACAATACATAGACAGCCACTGAATCTTTCAGTATTTCAGTATTCTGATTAGCATCTGATTAGTGCTATGAGCAAATCATCCTGCAATTCTAAGGTTTTTTAAAATTAATTGATATACATTTACATGACATTTAAAAATGAATAAACTAAAATCTATGGTCTTATTATGACTTGTTTTTATTGCAGGTTTTGCAATCTATTAAGAGGTTTTTTTCTCCTCAATTAAAAAAAATCCGTAAACTAGAAACCATTTGCTTCCAAGCCTAAGAGATATATTTAAATTTATTTAAAAATTCAAGTAATCTGTTTTTCTTGACATTTTAAGTTAATTTGTCCCAAATTGGACACTAACAGTATTTGAGATTCTTTGATTTAATTATTGAAAGTTTTTGATAAATTTATATGATGATGCATCTCGGTTTCATTAAAAGAGATGAAAATTTATGTTATTTTTATATTCTGTTTCATTATGGAAGATAAGGGCATCAGATTATTACTTTTGATGAATAATGCTTTTTGCTGTGTAACTGCAAGGGGGAAAAAATCCTGAAATTCATGTTTTTGACTTGATTGGAGAATAAATTTCCACTATATGGATGTCAATATAAATCTCTGGAAAGAAATGTGCAGAAATGATTGCATTCATATAAAGTGCTAATGTAAGATTGTTAGTTTGCTCGTAAAGTTAAGAAAACAATATATCAAAACTTGGTTCAAAATGCAAACTTGCACATTTTTCAGTACACTTAGCATAAAGTTGAATTGTTTCCTCTATGGCATTGTCTGCATTAAAATGTATTTGATCAAAAACACAGGGTAACACATGAATAATCCTGTACAAATGATTTAGTAGTTTGATTATTTAATTGTTCACATTTTCTTGTTTCTTCATGTGATCTATCTGTGGAGTATTTTCTGAAAAATAAACTAAATCAAATATTTATGTTATAGCCACATGCTGAAAGATTTCTGCTTATGACAGAATTTTGTTGTGACTTGGCTATATCATGTACACAAATTTTTTTACAGGAAGAGAGAGGATTCTCAGAGCCCAGAAGAAAAAAAGGAGAAATGTGGAAATTGTTGGCTACAGGAATTAAAATTTGGAAACTATTCTGGTAACAAAATTATGTCTATAGATCAGTAATATTTTGTTTTGGTATATTCCAATACATCAGTCTTCAAGGCAAATGGGAAGTCAATGCTGAACAGGTTTGGAATCACAGGAACTGGAAGAATGGAATAATAATTGAACATGTTTTGCCAGATATATATTTCACTTTGATTTCATTTTGCTTCTTTTTCTTTTGTTTCGGGTAGCTTTATACAAGGATGAATATCATGTGGTGTTTTTCTCAATTGGAATGGGAAGGTGATTATTCTGCATGTATTTATATTAAAGTATTGTAATCTATGATCACCATTCACTGTATGCTGGGATAATGGAAATTGGATAATTAATACTGATGTGAGAACATTAATCTTGTTCATATTCTTCATGTTGAAAATTCAGCCTTATTTTCACCGCTCATAAAATGCTATAAATGGATTGGTTTGAGTATATATCATTAAATGGATCACAACCTAATTGATGATGAAGCAGTCAAAACAACATTTATTAGCAGATCAAGGCAATATTTATTTTTTATTGAAACTGCACATAATTAGTTCAAATTTATTTGTCATCTTATACCAGTACAACCCAATGAAACAGCATTCTCTGGTCCATGGTACAGAACAGTGCAAAACTCATGTACAGACATAAAATACAGACAAATGATACTTAAATACAGCACATGTCTACATATATTAAAATAAATATTCTTAGTAAATAGTAGTCATGAAGAGTTACTTTAGGAGTCATTTATTAGTCTCACTGCCTGTGGGAAGAAGCTGTTTCTCAGCCTGGTGGTTCAGTCTCTGATACTTCTGTATCTTTTTTCCTGACAGGAGTAGGTGGAAGATGCTGCATGTCGGGGGTAGGGATCCTCCCTGATTTTGTGAGCCTTTTTTAAACAACGATCCCTGCAAATCACATCCATGGAGGTGGGGGAAGTGGGAAGGTGGGCTGACCACAGTGATCCTGTCTGCCACTTTTATAATCTTGTGGTTTGACCTCTGATCCAATGCTCTACAGCAGGGGTGTCAAACTTAAATTCACGGAGGGCCAAAATTAAAAACTTGGACTAAGTCGAGGGCCGAACTAAATATATATTGAAAATTTTCAACAACATCTGCATGTTTTCTCTTCTTTCAACATATGCAATGTTAAACTTTAGGATATAACTTTAGGAGGATAATGTTACAGGTCAGGAGTAGGTAGCTCAAGTTCACCCTTTGCTTGACCTGAGGGAAACATATTTGGTCCTTGTGGAGATGTAGTCAGCATTCACAGGCTGTGTCCATTTTGGCCTGCATCAGGACTCAGCATTTCCTGCTCACTCCTCAGGCTCTAGGCCTCTATTCACCCTCGACCCACCATCCTTCTACCTGACCAGTCCTTTACCCAACCTCTACTCACCCTTCACTCCACTCGCTCTGCCTCTACCCACCCCATCCTATACACGCCCCTCTACTGCCTCTCCCCTCAACGTGTTCCTCCCTCTACCCGTCTCTCACCCTCTAATCACCCCTCCCCTACTTGCCCTGCCCCTCCCCTTTTACCTCTTCTCTATCCACCCCTCCTTCTACGCATCCTCTAAATGCCCCTCGCACCACCATAACTTCCCCTGCCCATTACTCCTCACCTACACCCTCTGCCCACCCCTGCTTACCCACCCACTCAGGCCCAGCGCGCTGCCGATCAGCCTTTGCGGACAGCCACCATCTCTCTCTTCACGTGCAGGGCCGAATCAGCCATCCCTGGGGTCCGCGCGAGTGCAAGCGCTGAAGGCCGTGGCGACCGGGAGAAGTGCGCTCGCGCTGTGGAAGGGCCGTCCGGTGCCAGTCGCGCGGGGCTCGCGCTGCCCGGGGGCCGTGCGCAGCCTGCCATGCCCGTCGCGCCGACAGGAAATCACAGGCGCTCGCCCATCCACCGCACCGCTCGACAGGTGGGAGAAGTGACTGGTTGTGCGGGGAGCCTTCCAACTGGCTTGCCGGCTGATGACAGCGACAGACTTCTCATGTTACAATTTCTCGTGTTACAATGGGGAAGGATGTACAATGAAGGGGGAGGATGGTGGGGGTGACATTACCAAAAAACAGCATCGGCTCTCGCTGCAGGGCGGGCCACCTCTAATACATTTTTGAAATGATCTTGCGGGCCAAATATAATTATATCGCGGGCCAAATTTGGCCCGCAGGCCAGAGTTTGACATGTGTGCTCTACAGCAATGTACCACATTGTGATGCAGCAGGCCTGGACACTCTCAATAGATTTTCTGTAGAAAGTTGACAGGATAGTGTTCAGTTGCCTTGACTGCCTCATTTTTCTAAGAAAGTGTATTTGCTGTTGTGCCTTCCTGACAAGTGAGGAGATGCTATGTGCCCAGGATAGGTCACACCTAAGTGGACTCTAAGGACCTTGATACTCTCCACTACTGAGCTATTAATATGTAGTGGAGGGTAGTTGTCCCTGGTCCTCCTGAAGTCCACCATTATCTCTTTTGTCTTGTCTACATTGAAACTCAACTTGTTATTCTTGCACTCATTTACTCGTCGTTGTTTATGTAGCCATTGTAGGTGGCTGCCTCACTAAAACAGCTCCAATCCATGGTCTCAAAGAAGTCCTGTAGTGTTGCTGTGCTTCCCCCCCCCCCCCCACACACACATACACACACACACACACACACACACACACACACACACACACACACATACACACACACACACACACACACACACACACACACACACACACACACTCCACGTCCTGATCTCCTTGCAAACTAACTTCCTTGTTTTCCAGCACTCAGGATACCAGTGTTCAGAGGATGGATATATTGTCAGAGTATGTAAGATGGGGGGGGGGGGTGGGGTGGGGGTCAAGAGGTAGCCTTGTATGCACCAGAGATGTTGGTGTACACTTGATCTAGGGTGTTCTCTCCTATATTGACAAAGTTGACATGCTATTGAAACCATGATAGAACAGTTTTCAAGATGGCAGGATTGAAGTCACCCAGCTAAATATTCAGTAATATATAATGTGTAAACTAAGAGTGCTTAAGTGAGTCTCTGAATTAATCTGTTGTTCAGAAGACTGATGGTTAAGGGGTAGCAGCTATTCCTGAACATGGAAGTATGTCTTGTGACACTTATGCATCTTTCCAGATAGCAGCAGCCAGAACAGAACATGTCCTAGGAGATGTGGATCCTTGATGATTGCTGCTGCTCTCCAACTGCAGTTCCATGTAGATATTCTCAATGTTGGGGAGAGTTTTACCTGTGATGTACTGGGCTGTGTCCACAAACTTAGGCAGGGCTTTCTGCTCAGTGGTATTGGTGCCCTCATACAAGGCCATGATACAGCCAGTTAGCAAACTTTCCATTACATATCTGTAGAGTTTTGCCAATGTTCCCGATGACATGCCAAACCTCCACAAACTCCTGAGGATGTAGAGGCATTGATGTGCTTTCTTCACCATATTATTAGTGTGTTGGGTCCAGGAAAGGTTCTCCGAGATAGTTACCCCCAGGAATTTAAATTTTCTCAACCTCTCTACTCAAACTCCCCACTGATACTGAATCATAAACCTCTGGTTATCCTTTCCTAAAGATTATAATCAACTCCTCTCTCTTGGTGATATTAAGTGCGAGATTGTTTCAGTCTCCCTCCTGTGTGGTGACTTATGGCCCCTGTGATTGGCTGCTACTGATTGAACACGCCTCCTGAGACTGATCCTACCCAGAGCCCCTTGCATGCCATCCTTTTCCTTTTGATATAACATACAGCCCTGAGATTCCTTTTTCCTGCGGGCATGGCAGAATTACCACTATTGGTAGTGCAAAAAATAAACTGTACCCAGGATAAAGCATGTAAACAAACAAGAACTATAAACAACCTGACTGTGCAACACAGAGAGAACAAAAGGAAACTCAATAAAGTGCATAAGCTAGAATCCTTAGATGAGTCTCTGTTTGAGTTTGTCATTGAGGAGTCTGATGGTGGAGGGGTAGCAGCTATTCCAGATCCTGGTGGTGAGGTCATTTGGGTGTGAAGCTTTGCTGTCTGCTACGGCACCAGATTTGGTACATATCAAATATCAAAGTAAAATTGATACTCCTTTCAAGTATCTATAAAAAGAAACACATAGGTAACAAATATCAATCATTAGATCAATTTAAATCCTTACACAGTATAATACTCTTTATCTACTTACAATACTTTGACCTCACAATTATTATGATAAACTGAAATATTTTATATTTTACCTCTGTGAAGAATTGCATTGAGTTGTGGGGTCACCATTGGATCCATATTTTAATTTTAATTTATTATATAACATAACCTTGGTTAGAGGGAGGGGATAGATTAGATGTAGCTTTTAGGATTTTTTTCCCCTATTTTTCTTTATTTCACTTTTGTTTAATTTGGCTTAACTCAGCAATGGGTTTTACAGAAAAATTCAAAAGATTGTATCTTGTGTTTATTAAGGAATTCTCGACTTAGTTTCATTTTTTTTCTTTTTTGTGTGCTTATATGCATAGAAATGATTTGCTATGTGCTTTCTTTCTAAAACTCTGTACGTTAAACTCAATAAAAATATTTTAAAAAGAAAGAAAGAGTTGTAAATTTCCATATCATTTGTAGCATTACAAGATTTCAAGTTTCTGTTTATTATCATGTGTACTGAAGCACAGTGAATAGATTTGTTTGGCATGTTATCCATCAAATTTATTCATGCATGAGTTCAGCAGAATAAAACACTATACAGAGTAACATTACAGCAAGACATCAGCTCAAACAGATTAGGGGCTGCATTATGTTTCCGGTGTAAGTTTCTTTCACTAGTCCATTAGTAGTGGAAATTAAACTGTCCCTAAATCTGGCCATGTTTGATTTCACACCTTTGAATCTTTCTCAATGGGAGGAGAGCGAAGAGAGTAACCAGGGTGAGATGAGTCCTCTAGTATGCTGGCTGCTTTTCCTTGACATGTAGATGGAGCAGATGGAAAGAAGAGAGTTTTTTGGGATAGTCTGAGCTGTGTTCACAGTTCTCTGAAGTGTCTTGCAGTCTTGCATGGAACAGCTCCCATGCCAGATACTGATGCATCCTGACAGTTCACTCTCAATGGTGCATCTGTAGAAGTTGCTGAAGGACACATTAATCAATGGGAAATAATATATCTCAATTAGTTTTGGTTGGATGTAAGTTCTGGATGGTGATGTGATTTATGACTTTCTTGCTATCAATGCTGTTTTAACTAAATAAATGACTTAATTCAGGACTCACTGCATTGCCATTAACCACAACCTAGCATTTAAATTAAATGTTTTTTTTCCCAAATCTGCTGTCCTTTACATCTGCACCCCATCTGCAAACATGGCATATTCATTCCTTGTCCTAAAATTGTACTCCAAAAATAATGTTGAATTTCATTCTCCTCCTTGATTCACACATTACAGCTTTTCTTTCATACTAGAAAGTCCAATCTATGCCTTATTTTGACACAAGCCTTTGCTACTATTCTCAGAGGATCAGCCCTGTTTCCCTGCTCCTTATTCAGTCACGCAAAATAAACTCACTGATGTCTGAACAGTCATTCACCCACTTCTGTGCATTTCTTCTTCCATCACTACAGACAGGTAAAAGCTGCCAAGAAAATTTTTTTTTGAATGGGTGAGAAGTAAACTACAGGTACATGCGATATGTCTTGTGGCGATGGACTGTATATTCTTCTGGAGTACAATCAAAATAATTAGAAAATATTACTACAGTTGCTTTGTGCATGTGACCTAAGGTTTCAGGTTTAAATGTATAAATTGGACCTGCTAAAGGTTTCCTATAGTCAATACTTGAAGGATCTGTGGACAATTAAAAAAAAATAACTCACTGGTAGATTCATGTTTTGCTTTATATAAAACCTGCAAGATGTCAACATTTAAGTAAATTCTTTCTTTTACCAGTCATCTTGAACTCTTGGAAAGTTGCACATGTTGTTGCTTCCACACATAAAAAGAAAAATCGTTGAATTAAGAGATCTTATTCTTGGTCTTGGAAGACTCTGCTTCATCGTTCTTCCCAGCCAATACAGTAATCTTGGAAGTACAGTTACTCATCCAATAAAATGAAAAGGCAACCCAATTAGCTCCCACAGACAATATCATAATAATGGTCAGTTGATATAGCTTTTTGATGTTGATTGAGGGATAAATAATGGTTAGAAGATAGAGCAAAACTCATTCCACTTATTTTTGATCCAAAGCCTTGTGCCTTGCTTTTATGTCTGTTTTGATTTCAGTCTCACTCTTTTAGTTGATATCAATAAGCTATTGAAAGGCAGCAACTTTTCTATTAGAGGTCTATTGGATGTCTATGAGCGGCTTTGACCAGTTTGAGAAAGTATCAGTCAGGGTTCCTGCTTTTGATTTTTATTAATTAATTAGCTGAAAATTGAACTGCATTTGTCAAAGGATATTAGACTGAGTTAGTTGTTATGTTTAGGTGTGATTATTGATCAGTTTGTCATACTTGTTTTTTTACTCATGACAAAAAGGCACTTGGACAGGTTACCAAATATCTATTGAGAGCTTTCACTTTTGGTAATGGAAGAGTTCAGGAAGAAAACTTAATATACATCTCCAGAAACTGGATGTTTGTTGAATCCAATATATCGTAGAATAAAAAGAATTTTCAGAACAAACATGGAGACAGCAAGTGTTTATAAAAGAATAAAAGGAACTTTTCAACTAATAGTTTGAAATTCATATCAAAACATTCTCCAAAATATAATGTGTGCTGAGCATAAGCCAAATTCTTGGCACGTTGCTAAATCACTTATTATACTCAAGATGCCACCCACACTCCACCTGCAGTTGCTAGTTCAAAGATCAATGAAGAGTGGGATCTGCTGCCAGGCATTCAATTGGTTGCCAGCTGCTTGGTGCAGAACATCTGCTTATTTCTAGCTCTAGTTTTAGCATTTGCCATGAGGGGGTCCTCGTTGCTATGTCGTCTAATGAGCAGGATACTCCTACAGAAATATTCTGAAGCAATTATTAATGGACAATCTCAACAGAACAGATGGTAATGTGTCAAACAGGTGGAAACCTATTGTAATACATTCCTCCCATTTTTAACCAGAAATGAAAATATTATACTTCATTTTCTATGTAATATGTTTTTGCATATTGAAAATAAATTGAGGGGAAGTGTATTGCAATGTTTGTACATTTTTGTGCTCTCACTTAGAGGAAGGGATTGCCTTTATTAGAATTTTTTTTACAGATTTATCAAAATAAAGGCAATATGAGGTTCTTTTTGACAGCCATTCAAAGTGACAAGTAAAATAGGTTCTGACACCTTCATTAAGTTCCCATTGAGATCTGTCCACAATGTGAAGCCTTCCTTATGTTGATAGTGATTGGCATTAGAGTCCTTCTGTTATCCTTCCAGATATTATAGTTCAGAAAATAAGGAGGATGTGGGAGAATATTTGCCTTTGACGTGACCAGCTTTTGAGGCTGGCTTGGAAATGAGGCTGTGGCTCTCTAAGTTCATACAGAGCAACTTTGTGACCTGAGTCAAGTTATTAAGTTGTCATGGTAGTGTTCCACAATGAGAAATGGAGGTTGACTGTGTTGAGCGAGAAGTGTGAAAGAAACGAGCTTAGTCCAGCAATTACTCAAAACCAAAAACCTGTGATTCAAACACCCGCTCACTTTCCCTTGAAACCCCCCACGTCTGACAGGGCAGAAGCGATGTGGGATTCCTATGCGAGGCTCGCCCCACATCTAAAACCCCGTCAGATGCTGTTAGTTGCTTTCCCGTCTGCGACTGCTGGGGCCAGTTCGCTCGCTGTGTAGGTGAGCCACGCTATGTAGGAGCAATGCTACATTGTCATAATTTATAAGCACAATTGATATAAAGGGCACTTTATCTGAATGCCTGTAGCATTCAAAACAAGGTCAGTGAAACTGGCATAAATCAGTATAAAGAGGTATGATTTAGTGGCCATAACAGAAACATGGTTGCAGGTTGGAGAGGATTGGGAATTAAATATCCAAGAATATCGGGTAATAAGGAAGGCCAGGCAGGAAGGTAATGGAAGTTTCCAAGATGGCAGCACACTTCGGCTCCTCACAACAATGAAATTATTAACCCACTACATTGTCTATGATAGGAAAACATTCATCAAAATACAAAAGACAAATCAGATTTTAACATTAGCAGATTGGATCAGTAAGATTCTGAGCAGTTTAAACCTTCTGAAGCAGGGAACACAGTCCGCAGCAAACCACGGAGCAGATTACCAGAGATGTGTGGGAGGCCAGCAGAAACGCTGCTGGGAAAGGCAGAAGCATGGAAAAAGGGCCAGCATCAGGGTCAGACTGAGTGTTAACCCCTTCAGGCCTGACGTCCTGACAATCTTACTTTCTAATGTAAGATTACTGGAGAACCAGAGAGAACCGCAGGGCTTCTGTGCTCTGGTGATTACAGAAATATGGCTACAGGACATCATTCCAGACTCAGTAATCCATCTGGATAACCTTATCTCCTTTAAGGCAGACAAAGACACTTCTACTTCTGGCAAGACTCAAGGAGGGGGACTGTGCACTAACATCAATGAGAACCAATGCACCAATTTCTCTGTTGTGAAGACCTTTTGCTCAACAGAGATAGAGTATCTCCAGGTAAAATACAGACCCTTTTACTGCCCAGGGAATTCTCGGCTGTGCTGATTGCTGCAGTTGACATTCTGGCTTTGGTTAATGAGTGTGAAGCCATTAAGGAGCTTTCTGGTGCCACCTGAGAAGCCCAAATAAATAGATATTGGCATTTCAGATCAGCTTTGCTACCTGATAAGGATTTTTTTTTTGTTTTTGGAAGAATAAATTACTCTTCTTTCAAAAAAATACAGTGAAAGAGACTTATAGTCTTATTGTATGGGACATTTTTAAGGCTTTTATTGGAGGACAAATAATTTCTTCTATTACAAGCATTAGGAAAAAGGTTAAACAAGAGAAAACTAACTTAGATAACTAACTGGCAACATCAATCATGGCAACCTGAAAATGGTCTTGCCATGGTTTCAACAGCATGCCAAATTTGCCACGAGAGGAGAGAACACCTTAATTAGGTGGACACCAATGTCTTTGGTGCATACAAAGCTGCACTTCACGCCCACCTTGGTTACTTGAATCACATAGCCATCCTGCTAACACTAATGTACAGTCTGCTGCTGGCATAGCAAACTAGGTCAGTTTGCAGGGAGATCACAATGTGGCTGGGGTGACCACAGCAATGCTGAAAGATTGCTTTGTGACCACGGAATGGAGCTATTCCAGGGAGGAAACCACCTACAACAGTCATATAAACTTAGAAGAGTATATGAGCTCAGTGACTGGCTACATCAGCAAATGCATTGAAGATGTTGCTGAGAGCAAAAACTTTGCAATTAGGATTAACCAGAAACCATGGTTGGATGCAAAGGTCTGAGCCATTCCAGAGCTCTTGATGCTCCCTTTAGGGCAAGGGATGGGTTGGCACTAAGATCAACCAGGGCTGAACACTCCCAAGCAAAGCAAGATCCACAGACAGCTATGTGACACCGGTGACATGAAGCCATGTGGCAAGATAACAAGACTATAACGGATCACGTCAACCTTGACAATGATGTCTCCCTTCCAGACAGACTGAATATCTTCTATTCATGGTTTGAATAGAAAAATTAGAAAGCTGTTTTGGCTATGAAGAAACATATCTGTTTTTGGTTAGCTTATTTTCAACCTTTATTTGCTAGTTTTAAAATTTTTTAAGTATTTAAAATGAGTCAAGCAATTAATATAATTAGTTTGAACCACCCTGTAAAATGAAATAAGAATTTTGCTTACGTAAAAAAATTTAAGGTTCCAATCATATTTCTACAAGAAACACATATGCATAAAAGTGATAACACACGCCTTTTTAGACAGTGGAATGGGTTACAGTATCACTCTTCATTCCAGGCTAAATCTAGAGGGGTATTAATCTTTATAGATCATACAATTTGCTTTGTTCAACATAATTGTCTCAGACATAAATGGTTATTGTCGCAGGGAAATTACATAGTACGTTGATGATGTTGGCTAATGTATATGGTCTAAATATGGATGACTCTGGATTTTTTGAACTTTTTAAAATTCTTACCTGATTTAAGTCTTTATTCATTAGTGATGGTGGGAAACTTTAAATGCTGGTTAGACCCCGTTTTAGGTTGTTCTTCTCCTGAACTAGCCAATTTTAACAAATCGGCTTTATTCATTTAATCTTTTTTTTTAACGAAGATGTGGTATTATTGATGTCTGGCATTTTTTTTCATCTAGTAGACAGGGAATATTAGTTTTTTTCTTCTGTTCATCTTACCTATTCATGGATTGACTTTTTCTTATTGACAATCAAATGATCCCATTAACTTATTCTTGTGAATATAAAAATATAATTATTTCTGATCATGCTCCTGTGTTACTATCTTTAAATTTTCCTGGTTTTCCTCAAATAAATAGACATTGGCATTTCATTTCAGCTTTGCTATCTGGTAAGAAATTTTTAAAAAGTTTTTGGAGGAACAAATTACTCTATTATATTGAAAAAAATACTGTGAAAGAGACTTCTAGTCTTATTGTATGGACACTTTTAAGTCTTTTATTGGGGACAAATAATTTCTTATACTACAAGCATTAAGTAAAAGGCTAGTCAAGAGATAACTCACTGAAACAATTAGATCAAAGATATGCTCTGGCTCCAAATCCTGCTCTATATAAGTGACATATTGAAATTTAGCCAAATATGACTTTCTTTTATTGTATCCAATTGAAACCCAACTTTTAAAAGCTAAAAGTCAATTTTATATCCAGGGAGATAAAATAGGTAAACTATTGGCTAATCAATTAAAAACCTTAGCAGCAAAATGTCAAATGAAAGAAATTTGTAAAGCTAATGGTGATATGACAATTGATCATTTAAAAATAAATGGTACTTTAAAGAATTTTATTCTAAACTGTACAGTTCCATTTCTCCTAAGGATAATATTGTAATGAATAATTTTTTAGGTAAGTTGAATATTCCTGTATTATCTGCTGCTAATCAAAGGCAATTGGATTAACCTATAATCTCATGAAGAAATTGTCGAGGATCTACGCTTACTACACTCTTGTAAGTCACCAGGCCCTGATGGATTTCCTGGAGGATTTTAAAGGCTTTTTCCTCATTACTTACCCCTTATTTATGTTCTATTCTTTCTGATTCTTTTAAATTTGGTAAGTTTCCACAGTCATTTTATGAGGCTTCTATGTCTATAATTCTTAAAAAGAACAAAAATCCAGCCAAATGCTCTTCATATAGGCCAATTTCTTTACTCAATGTTGATACTAAAATTCTGTCGAAAGTTTTGGTTCTTGAAAATATTTTATCACTTATTATATCTGAAGATCAAACTGGATTTATTAAAAATCGGTACTCCCATTTCAATATACGCTGTCGATTAAATATTACATACTCGCCTTCTAAGGAGGTTTCAGGATGTGTGATATCTCTGGATGTGAAGAAGGCTTTTGATCAGGTAGAGTAGAATTATTTATTTAAGACTTTAGAAAAAAATGTTGGAGCTGGCTTTATTCAATGGATTAAGTTACAATATCTATCCCCTTCTGCCTGTGTTCTTATGTATTTTCAGATTTCTAAACCATTTAGACTTCAGCTTGGAACCATACAGGATGCCCTTTAAGTCCATGGCTTTTTGACCTGGCTTTAGAACCCTGAGCTATTGCTTTCTGAGAATCTAATGATATGATCTGTATTTTAAGGAAGGGCACAGCCCACAAAGTTTCGCTTTATGCTGATCATTTATTGCTTTATATTTCTAATCTTCAGTCTTCATCGTAAACTTCTACAGGTGTACCGTGGAGAGCATTCTGGCTGGTTGCATCCCCGCTCGGTATGGAGGCTCTAACTCTCAGGACAAGAATTAACTCCAGAGGGTTAACTCAGCCTGCGACATCACGGGCACCAGAATTCACTCCATTGAGGACATCTACATGAGGTGGTGTCTGAAAAAAGCAGCTGCTATCCTCAAAGACCCCCACCACCCAGACTATGTCCTCTTCACTCTGCTACCATGGGGAAAAAGGATCTGGAGCCTAAAGATGAGCACTCAGTGGCAAAAGGACAGCTTCTTCCCTGCTACCATCAGATACCTGAATAACCAAAGACACTGCCTTTCTTTTGGTGCACTATTATTCCTTTTTGTTTATATAGTAATGTCGTGAGATGGTTATTAAATGTATGTGTGCTCTACGATGCTGCCGCAAAGCATCAAATTTCATGACTTGTTCATGACAATAAATCCTGATTCTGATTCATTGCCTTGGAAACAAATAAACATAGAAAATAGGTGCAGGAGTAGGCCATTTGGCCCTTCAGTCCTACACTGCCATTCATTTTGATCATGGCTGATCATCTACTCAGTACCCTGTACCTGCCTTCTCTCCATACACCCTGATCCTCTTAGCCACAAGGGCCAAATCCAACTTCCTCTTCAATATAGATAATGAACCAGCTTCAACTACTTACTGCAGCAATGAATTCCACAGATTCACCACCCTCTAAGAGAATTTTTTTTCTCATCTCAGTCCTAAAAAACATCCCCCTTATCCTTAAATGTGTCCCCTGGTTCTAGTTTTCCCCAACATCGGGAACAACCTTCCTGCATCTAGCTTGACCAATCCCTTAAGAATTTTATATGTTTCTATAAGATCCACCCCTCAATCTTCTAAATTCCAATGAGTATTAGCCTAATTGATCCAGCCTTTCTTCATATGCAAGTCCTGCCATCCCTGGTATCAATTTAGTGAACCTTCTCTGTACTCACTCCATGGCAAGGATATCTTTCCTCAGAAAAGGAGACCAAAACTGCACACAATACTCTAGATGTGGTCTCACCAAGGTCCTGTAAAAACTGTAGAAACTCTTTACACTTCTATACTTTCTTTAATTTGTCATTTCAGTCAATTTTCAGTTCTATGAGTTAAATCTTCATAAGAGTGAGCTTTTTTCTCTGAATAATTTGGCACCAATAAATACTAACCTTCCTTTAAAAATTGTAAGAAATCAATTTACCTATTGAGGTGTAACAATTACTAAAAACCATAAAGACTTATTCTGAGAAAATTTTCTCACCTTAATCAAAGATGTGAAAGGGGCATTATCAAATGGATCAGCCCTTTCTTTATCATTGGTTGGTTGAATCAACTCTATTAAAATGGGGGTCTCCAGGTGGCGCTCATGGAGTGAACACGTTTTGGTTTTTGCTCCATAAAATATACTATTTTTAACCTGTATCCACCTTTGAACTAACTTCACAGAAGTCAGAAAGATCTTTATTATTTCTCTAATTATACTTGAGTCTGAAAATTTTGAAGAAATGACTGAAGGAAAAGCTACACGAGCTAAAACCCGGGCAGAAGAAGGTGACGGCCGAGAGAAGAAACAACCAGACATTAAACTAAGTGAGATGACCTTCACTGACTTTTTAAAATTCTTTCGTGATGAATTCAAAGATGTTTGTCGCAAAAAAGACCTAGCTGAACGTCGTACAGCTTTAATTGCCTCAGAAGCTGAAACCAAAAAACAACATACCTTAATTGCAGCTCTTCAAACTGAAGTTCAACAAAAAGAGATTAGACTGACTGAGGTCGAACAGAAACTTTCCAAAGCAATTAAACAGCTAGAAGCGCTCCAGCTGAAAAGCATTGATTCAGAGAACCGTTCCAGAAGACAAAATATTCGTTTGGTTGGAATTCCTGAAGGCATTGAGAAAGGAGATCTCCTGACGTTTTTTGCTGAGCTTTTAAAAGAAGCATACCTATCCGAATTCCCTGCTGATCCACCGCTACTCGATAGAGTACATCGTATCTGGAACCGAAATGCTGAAGCTTCCAAACCCAGAGTGGTGATGGTCCGTATGTATTACGTGAGTACAAAAGATAGATTGATTCGTACAGCCAGAAGACTTGGAAATGTGACTGTTCGTGGCTTTAGTCTAAGAGCCTATGAAGATTTTAGTCCGGAGGTAGTACGGGCTCGAAGACTGTTTAAAGATCTGATGTCCGAATGTTTTGAGAAGAAACTGAAACCTGCGCTCCTGTATCCTGCGAGGCTCAGGATTTCTCCGGAGAACCAAGCTCGTCAAATATTCGACTCCGTGTCTGCAGCACGGAACTACCTGTCGGCTAATTTCCCGTCTAGCGCGACCTCTCAGCCCGAGTGACCGATAAAAAATGCGGTAGATATCGGTCTTTTTCAGGTTAATGGTCAGATTCTGATTTCTGACCATTCGAAAAATAATAGATCATTATAGCTCTAATTATCCTGTTCATCTTTAACACATTTTTATATATTTTCTTTCTCCTCTGTGAGAATTTAAAAAAAAATATATAAGTGTATGTTTAATTTTATATTAATCTATACTAATAATATGATTATATTCTTTACTATTTTATTTCTGTTACTGAAAATGGCGATTTTTTATTTTTTGTTTATTAAAACTTTTCATGTTTTTTTTTTACATTCGCCATTTTCTCTTTGTCTTTCTTCATAAAGTAATTTTAAAATGATTTAACTCTTTATGACTTTGTTTTATCAGCAGGTACTACACAATTACGATTTTTCTTTTATTTCTTTTTAAATATTTTTCTTTCAATATTTAGCATTTGATTTTAGCTTGAGTTATCCTTTTTATAAGTTTAGGTGGTGGATCTTATCTTAATATTAGGAGCTGCCGTCTGAAGACATGGGGGTAGGTTTAGTATTATCTCTTCTTTTTTCTCTCTTCACTCTCTGGTCAGATGGGGGGCTTTGTGGGTGGGGGGTGGGTTTTGTTTTTCTTTCAGGGGTTTTTATGTTTCATTTTCTTTCGTTTTTTCTTGATTCTTCTTTTAGAACTACAGATATGGCTGACACGTCGTCATTTCCGGTCCTTCCTTATATCTTAATTCTTCTTCCGGGCGCATGGGTCCCTGCTTTGGTTAACCCTTTATATACTGGAGGGTTGACCTAAGTAATGGATCAAAACATTAATTTTGTCTCTTGGAATGCTAATGGTCTAAACAACATGTTTAAAAGGAGGAAGGTCTTTAAAGTATTCCAGAGACTGAAAGCACAGATTATTTTTTTACAGGAGACTCATGTGAGGAAGGAGGATAATCTGCGTTTTTTTAAATCTTGGAAAGGCCCACAATTTCATGCCAACTCACGCTCTAAGACTCGAGGTGTATCTATTTTTATTGATCCCTCTATTACATTTGTTCAACATGATATCACTGTAGACCCTAACGGCAGATTCTTATTGGTTACTGGGTTATTATTCAATATTAAGGTTGTCATGGTTAATGTTTATGCCCCGAATGTAGATCACCCTGAGTTTTTTAGATCTTTGTTTACTATTTTACCCAATCTAAATGAATATCATTTAATAATGGGTGGGGATTCTAACTGTTGTCTGAATCCCCTGCTAGATAGGTCGAAACCTTCACAGCTCCTACCAAGTAAATCGGCTACATATATTAACTCTTTCCTTACTAACTCTGGAGCTGTTGATATTTGGAGATTTCTTCACCCGACAGATAAAGAGTTTTCCTTTTTTTCTCATGAATACCATTCATACTCGAGAATTGATCACTTTTTTATTGATTCACGTTTTATTCCACTTGTAACTGCTTGTAAGTATGACATTATAGCCATTTCGGATCACTCTCCATTACAACTCTCTCTTAAATTCAAAGACTCTGTTTCTACTATTAAGCACTGGCGTTTTGATGTTACATTATTGCAAGATTTAGACTTTGTTAAATTTATGAAAGAACAAATTAACTTTTTCTTTTCAACAAATTACACTACGGAAATTTCTTATGGAATATTGTGGGATACATTCAAGGCTTATTTTCGTGGTCAAATTATTTCATACTCAGTAGCTTTGAAGAATTGCATCAAAAACAAGATTCATCTATTGGTTGAGAAGATTAAAGACATTGATAAGAAATATGTGACTGATCCTACTGAAGAACTTTACAAACAAAGAATTGAACTGCAGATGGAATATAATTTGTTACTTACATTTTCGATTGAAAACCAGTTAATTAGATCTAAATCTGATTTTTATGTGCATAGTGAGAAATCGGGTAAACTGTTGGCTAATCATCTGAAGAATATTTCAGCTAGATGCCAAATTGTGGAGATTCGCAAACAGAATGGAGAACTGACTGTTAACCAGGAAGAGATAAATCAATCTTTCCAAAATTTTTATACATCCTTATATAGTACAGAATCCCCTCAAGACCTTAGTAATATGTTTAATTTTTTAGAACATTTGAAACTCCCAAAAGTATTACCTCAAGATAACTTAGAATTAAGTAAACCCATTACAGATTCGGAGATCAATAACTCTATTAAAATGAATATATTACCTAATTTTTAAAAATATTTTTCAGTCTTTTTTTGATTCCCTTGACTCAATCTTATCTTATATATGGAAGAATAAACATCCTCACAAAAATAAAGTCCATTTACAAAAACTTAAAAAGAAATGGAGGTTTAGCCTTACCAACTGTTAGGTTTTATTATTGGGCAGTCAATATTCGAAACCTTACATTTTGGTTACATTATAATAAATGTGAAGACTGCCCAATATGCATATCTCTAAAATCTAATTCTGTTGTAAATTTTTCTCTCATTTCTCTTCTTGGATCATCACTTCCTATATCTTTAATTAAATTAAATAATAATTCAGTGGTTAAACATACTTTGTGGATATGGATACAATTTATAAAACATTTTAGTTTAATGAGATTTTCTCTCTCTCGTCCTATTTTTTTCTAATTATTTCTTTAAACCTTCTATAATTGATGTAACCTTTATAGAATTATATAGATTGGGCATTAAATGTTTTAATGATTTATTTGTCAAGGTGAATCTCAATTCCTTTGAACAACTTTCAGTTAAATATGGTCTACCAAAAACTCATTTTTTTTGTTATCTACAGATTAGAGATTTTTTTACAACCTCAATTCATCCATTTCCTCAGAGGACTGATAAGAATTTAATTGATGTATTTTTTAATTTACAACCTTACTATAATCATTCAATATCTAACATTTATGATATATATAACAATAACCATATAACAATTTACAGTATGGAAATAGGCCATATTGGCCCTTCTAGTCTACACAAATGTATGAGAAACTTACTAGTTCCACCTACCCACTCCCTTGCCCATAACCCTCCAACCCCATGTCCTCATCTCGCCTCCTCTTAAATGACAGAATTGGCCCTGCCACAACTACTTATTCCAGCAGATCATTCCACTCAGCCACCACTGTCTGAGTGAAGAAGCATACTACTCATATTACTCCTAACATTTTGCCTCCTAACCCTTAAATTAAGACACCGTGTACAAATCTCCCCTACCCTCAGGGGAAGGAATCTATTCACATCTACTCCATCTATTCCCTTCATAATTTTAAATACCTCTATCAAATCCCCTCTCAATCTTCTATGCTCCAACAAATAAAGTTCCAATCTACTCAATCTTTCTCCGTATTCAAGATATGTTGTTGGGAATAAGAGAGACTCTCTCAGATAAAATTATAAAAGCCAGGGAACATGACCTACAGCTTTTAATTCCTAATGAAACTTGGAATGTAATTTTCAAATTGGTTAATACCTCTTCTTTATGTGCCTGCCACTCCCTCCTACAATTTAAAGTAGTCCATAGAGCTCACATGTCAAAAGTCAAACTATCTTTTATGTGGATGTATCTCTTCATTGTGACAAATGCAACAATGGAGATGCTTCATTAATTCATATGTTCTGGACATGCCAGAGTCTTGAGAAATACTGGATCGAAGTATTTCAAACGTTCTCTGCACTTTTTAAAGTTAATTTTAAGACAAATTCCTTAACTATTTTATTTGGTATTGTTGGAGAGAGTGACATAACATTAATGACATCTGAGCTACATGTATTAGCTTTTATTTCTCTTATGTCTAAGTGGGCAGTGTTGTTCAGTTGGAGGGACATTACCCCACCAAATCATGCTCAATGAATGTGATGGGAGGAGAAGACTTGGATGTAAAATCTTTCACTAAAGAGGTAGCCTTCACAGAAAACTTGATAGATATGTACCCTAGTCCTGATGGAATGCATCTCAGAGTACTGAAAAAAAAAATGGCAGAAGTTATAGTTAAGGCTCTAATGATAATTTACCAAAGTTCTCTGGAATCTGGGCAGGTCTCAGTAGATTGGAAGTCAGCAAATGTCATGCCACAATTCAAAAAAGGATGCAGGGAATAGAAAGGGATCTATAGGCCTATTAATTTATTATCTGTAGTTGAGAAAATGCTTGAAGCTATCATTAAAGAAGAAATAACGAGGCATCTGGAGCAAAATGGATCCATCAGGCAGATGCAGCATGGATTCAGCAAAGGTAGGTCCTGTTGGACAAATATACTGAAGTTATTTGAGGATATAATGAGTGCTGTAGGTAGAGGGGAGCAGATGGACGTTATTTGCCTGGAATTCCAGGAGACATTCGATCAGGTGCCACATAAAAGACTAATGTACAGGATAAGGATGCAGAGTTGGGGGTGATGAATTAGCATGGATAAAGGATTGGTTAACCAATAGAAAGTAGAGAGTTGGGATACAGGGATGTTTTCCTGGTTGGAAATTGGTAGTAAATGGTGTGCTGAATGGGTCGGTGCTGGGTCCGCAACTGTTAACGATGTAAATAAATGACCTGAAAGAAGGGATAGAGTGTAGTGTATCTAAATTTCCTGATAGCACCAAATTGAGTGAAAAAGCAAATTCGGCAGAGGATGCTGAGAGTCTGCAGAGAGACATAGATTGGATAAGTGAGTGGAAAAGGATCTGGCAGATGGAGTAAAATCTCAGTAAATGTGAAGTCATCCACTTTGGAAGGAAAAATGGAAGATCAAAGCATTATTTAAATGGAAAGTGATTGCAGCATGCTGCCATTCAGAAGGACTTGGGAGTGCTCATGCGTGAATCGCAAAAGGTTGGTTTGTGGTGCAGCAGGCTATCAAGAAAGCCAAATAAAATGTTGGTCTTCCTTACTAAAGGGATTGAATTTAGGAGCAACAAGGTTTTGCTGCCAACTGTACAAGTTACTGGCGAGGACTGTGTGCAGTTCTGGTCATCTTACTTGAGGAAGAATGTATTGGCTTTGGAGGTGGTGCAGAGGAGGTTCACCAGGTTGATTTCGGAAATGAAAGGGTTGGTCTATGAGGAGTGATTAAGTCATCTGGGACTGTACTCACTGGAATTTAGAAGGATGAGAGGGTATCTTATAGAAACTTATAAAATTGTGAAGAGCATTGATAGGATACAGGTAGGTATGCTGTTTCCATTGTCAGGGAAGACCAGAATTAGGGGACCCCTGTGGTACATCACTCACTACTGATTCTCACTAGTCGATTTAGGACTGAGATGAAGAAGAAGTGCTTTTCCCAGAGGGTAGTGTATCTGTGGAATTCACTGCCATGTGGATCAGTGGAGGCTACCTCAGTAAATAGATTTAAGACAAGGTTGGATAGATGTTTACATAGTAGGAGAATTAAGGGATATGGCCAAAGGGCAGGTAAGTGGAGATGAGCCTATCTTCAGATCAGCCATGATTTCATTGAATGGTAGAACAGTATTTACAGGTCAGATGGCCTACTCCTGCTCTGATTTCTTATGTCAGATGCTTCATTCATAATATTGTAAACACTTTTATTAAAGTGATGGGAATTTTAATTCAATAGCTTTATATCACAAACAAAATCAGGAAAATTTGCAATCCTTAGTATATGTCAGAGTGTTAACTTGCATTTTTGATTTATTGTTCATAAATTCTCTTATAGCATTCTCCCACTGAGCAAGGTTAATGCCATTGAAGAATATTATTATTCTGTGGATGTGTGCATATTCATTAATTATGAAACAACACTGTTAAAAGATGTAGATAACTCAGGGCCATGGACCACTCCAGTGACATGGACTAATTTGTGGCCCAGGTTATTTCAGGAGCTGAGACTAAATAATGGCAACATACAAATTCTGAATCTGGTTGAGCGCAAAAACTAGTTCAAGGCTACAAATAAATTCAGGGATACATTCCAGCTGAAGGCAGCAGTTAGATATCAGCCTTGGCTTAGAGCAGGGTTTCCCAACCATGGGTGCGAGATAGCATTCTAGGGGGTGCGAGATAACATTTCAGTTTTTTAAAAATAAATCCATACTCCTTCAATTTGGATAATATATCGGATGATGAAGAGCTGAAGGAAGATCTTATTGAATTGTGCACAAATCGTGTTCTTGAAATGCAGTTTGAAAGCAAAACTTTGGAACAATATTGATGTTCGGCAATAGATAGGTTTCCAAGACTTTATGAAAAAGCACTAACTGTGCTCATCCCATTTGCAGCGACATACTTATGCGAGTCTGGATTTAGCGCCCTTTTGTCAATCAAGACAAAATCTAGAAATCGCTTGGGTTCATAGGCAGACGTGCGGATTGCCATCAGCAACAAAGCGCCACGTATTGAAAAACTCAAGCAATAAACAGGAACAAAAGAGTCATTAAATTTAAATTGGCTTATGAACATTTGAACATTAGTTCTTTAATTTTTTTAAAGAAATTTCATGCATGGATGAAAATTTAATTTTTTTGAAGGGTTTATGCAACTTTTAATTTGTTGTAATATTTTTTTCTTTTCCATATGTTTCATTTTTGTTTATATATTATTCAAAATTGATTATACATATTTGTTTTGGACACCTTCACCTTTATTCTTAAATAAATTATTACTTTAAGGGGTGCGAGAACATATTAAAATTTTTTTAGGGGTGCGGGGCATAAAAAAGTTTGGGAACCATTGGCTTTGAGGTAAGAAAACTATGGGATCACTTCAGGGTCTTGAATGTAGAGACTAGGATAGAATTAATTGAGCGTGTGCTGCATCAACTAAATTTCAGTTAGTTATTAATAATCAATTAACAGTATTCAAAAAAGATCAGGGAAATTTTCCTGGGATTCTGTCAATACATATTTCTGAAATAACACCTGAAATAATAATTTTAATCAGCAGTGTGAACAATGAGCAGTTAGAGGATCTCAGCAGGTCAGGCAACATCCAAGCATTTGAGTCAAGACCCTTTATTGAAGTTAAAATAAAAAGGGGACAATATTACACATATGAAGGGAGAAGCAAAGGGGTGATATGGTATTGGACAAAAGGGAGAGGTGGAGAGACAAGAAGAGGGGAAGGCCATGTGGTGGTGGTGGGGGGTTCTGGAGGAATAAGAGTAGGGATATCGACCCTCAAGGGTTGATGGGACCATCTAGGGGGCCAATAAATGCCAGGGGGTAGATAAAGGGTTGATAACCTTGGGGGGGATGTCGATAATGTGGGGTGGGGGGTGTTGATGTAAAATAGCGCCTCCCTTGCCTGTTTCAGCACAGCCGCCACCACCCCCTCACTCAGCATGGGGTGGGGAGGCTTACCTGCCATGAACTGTGCCCCACCATCATGCTTCTCCTTCATCATGCATGTGCCAGCTGGCAGCACACAGTCTGGAGACCCTGGGATGCCCTACACCTCCAAATAGAGGACAAATTAATGTATGGCTCGAGGTGGCACCGGACAGGGGATCGAGGGTTCAAAACCTGGACTGTCCGGCCTAAAACTGGATGTCTGGCCATCCTACCTGGTGCCCCCCTGTCCAGCCACCTCCCCATTCAGCACCCCCCTGCCCAGCCCTTCCCTATCCAACACCTCCAGTCCCCCTACCTATCCAGCCCCCACCCAAACATCCTCCCCCCATGTCCATGCACATTCCCCCCATGTCCAGCATCGGGATTTCATGACTGAGGGTTGATGAGGGACCAAGTGTTTGATGGCCTAAAAAGTTTGGGGACACCAAAATTAGAGAGAGAAGAAAGAAAAGCAGTCAGTAAAAAAGATGGAAACAGTAGAATCACCTAAAAATTTGAAAAAAAATGTTGATCATGCTGTTAGCTTTAAGGCGTCCAAGAGGAATACAATGTGGAGTTCCTCAAGTTTACATTTAGCTTCACCCTGACAATGGATAATGAGGTCAGAAACTGAAGAGTGTGGAAATGGGGAGGGGAATTGACATGGTTGGCCACAGGAAGATCAACCTGAGACCCATAGACAGAACCCAGGCATTCAGCTATTTCTGTGCATGACAGCTTGCTTAATGTGCTATCTCTAAATGACTGCAAAATCTTAACCAACATTTCAAAGAACTGAATGGGAAATTGTGTTACAGCTAAATAGTTTCCTCTGGATAAAACTGTACAGTTAAATGTTTCTCAATTTATTTTTGTGGTAGAGGAGTGTATATCATTCAAATTATTTTTTGGTAGTCACTCACCATGTGTACAACCTAGATTAGGTTTTGAGGATATATATTTGGACATTCTGACATACTGCACTGTAACAGGCCATTGTGGCCACAAATCTGTGCCACCCAATTTACAGCCCATTAACCTACACCCCAGATATGTTTTGAATGGTGGGATGAAACAGGAGCTCCCGAAGAAAACCCACGTAGACACGGAGAATGCACACATTCCTTACAGAAGGTGCCGGGATCCAATCCCTGTGGAGTTCCGATCACCGGCACTGTAAAGGTGATGCGCTAACCGATATGCCAACCATGTGGCCTTATTTGAAGCTGGATAACTTCAACCATGACTTGAAATTATAAAAAAAAATATTAAACAAGCTCTCAATCTAATTATATGGATATTTGTTGACAAACTCCTATATAGTGAAGGTTAATAAATACCTGGTTTTGAAGCAATTGTAAATCATAGGATTTACCAAGGGTATTATTAGTCAATTATCAAATGTACAGTGAAGCCCTGGCTTTATGGAGTTCAATTTTATTCAATTGTTATTGCTGGAGGTTTCCTATTTGATAGATTTTGGTTTTAAAGATAAATATCATTAATTTCCCTCTCAGTAAGTTCCATGTGATTACTCCGTTTACCTTTATCAGGATACTGAGTGGATTAAGGAAAGCCAATGTTAGTACAAATCACACAGGAGGTGTCAAAGGGAACACCAGATAATCTTTATTCCTGGAGTTAATAGCTTTTTGTATTGCACATTCTTTAATGCTGAACTGGATTTTTATCACAAAATTTAATCTTCAAAATATTATTTTTTCAAAACATGTCTTACAATATAATTGAAAGGTATAATGATATATTTCCTTCATGTTATAGCATGTGGATTACAATCACGAGAATAAGTAACCATGGAATGGTGGTGCAGAACACAATGGGGGGTGGGGGGAGGGGTATCAGATGAAAGAGCACAGAGAGCAAATTAACAATACCCATGTGGAAAGGCTCTCTGGGATGTAAACTGGTATAATCTCAAGGAAAATGTTAAAACTGCATTAACAACTTACAGCTATATATTTAACAATTTTGTTACAGATTGGAGATGATTTCCTCTAAAAATATTTTACCCATTTGCCATACATTTTTTTATCTAGAAATATTCATTTGATCTTAAAAAATTTCCAAACTTAGACAAAAAGAGCACAATTGTTTCAGGAAATAAAAAGTGGCACTATGGGAATAATATTTATGTAAAGAGATGTACTTAGGAACCTTAGCACAGTAGCATTATTCTGATGGCATGCAGACAGAAAATAACCTAGAATTAAAATAATTTCTTTAGATATCATGAAATCAACACTGTCCTGAATATTGATAGCAGGTGGTGCAGATAAACATAGAGAAGTCATGCTGACAAAGAAAAATCACAATGAAAAAAATTGAAACCTGCTCACATTCATTATACTTCAGGGAAACTCTTTATGATGACTTAAAATTAATAAACAATGAAAGTTTTTAGCTTACAAAATTAGCATATCAAATACAATTGCATATGTTTTGAATACTTAGATTACATTAAAATTAATGCAATGCAGGTCAACTGATGTCAATCTGTTTTGGAATTTATGGCAGAAACAAGCTGATGGAAGAACTGTGCTTTGAGCAGTAATTGTGGAGGGAAATGGAGAGTCAATAGTTTGGATTGAAACCTTACATCAAGACCATATATGGAGAGAGAAAGAAGCCAGTAGAAAGGGGACAGGGGCAGAGGTGAGACAAGAGGCTGCAGGTGATTGGTGGACTGAGGAGGGGTGAAGAATTATGGGCACAAAGGCTATCAGTGCTGCAATCTAATAAGTAAGGAAGGTAATAATGGGAACCAGGTGAATGACAGTGGGAGTCCGATGTGGGAATAACTGGTTGGAACTGGAAGGGAGATAAAAATGGCGGAATTGGGGGCTGGAGAGAGGATAATGTGAGGAGGTGGATGGGAAGATGAGAGATGGGAGGAAAGAGTGACCTACAATTGAAACATTCAATGAGTTGTAGATTACCTAGATAGAATATGAGGTGTTGCTCCACAAGTTTACATTGAGCCTCACCTTGGCCGTGGAGAAGGGAAAGTTGGATAGTTCAATGTAGGAATGGAAGGGAAGTTGAAAATTACATGCAACTGGGAGTTCAGGGTGGCCATTGTAGACAAAATGTAGGTACTCTGTGAATTGATTGCTGAGTTTGCTCTTGGTTTCACGAGGTAGAGATAGCAATCAAATGCAGCAGGTAAAGTTGAAGAAGATGCTTGTAAATCTTTGCCTCACTTGGACAGTCTAATTAGATCCCTGGGTGGTGGTGAGGGAGGGGGTGGTGGTGAGGGAGGAGGTATTGTGACAAATATTTTACCTCCTGATGGTGCAAGGGCAAAGAGCCAGGAGTCAGGGAGTGGAGATTGGAGAGGGGAAGATGTGGCAGGTGGTGGGATGCTGTTGTAGCTGGTGAAAGTGAGAAATGATGATGTGCTGGATGTGCAGGCCTGGAGAGTGAAAAGAGAGGACTACGGGAACTCTTATTTCTGTTCTATTTGTAGGAAGGAAGGGGTGAGAGGATTGAGAAACAGTAAGAGTGAAAGAGGGAAAGCCATGTTTGCAAAAAAAAGAGAACATTTCAGATGTTTGAATTTGGATGTGCAAGAAACTGAAGGTTTTAACTTCTGGTTAAATAAATACATGTTCATTGAAACTTTTATATTAACCAAAAATATTTCTGAAATAAATGCTCACTTGTTTACTGATAACAACATCATGAAAAAAGACCTTCCAAAATCTTCATCGGGGCGGCATGGTTAGTGAAGTCGTTAGGGCAATGCCTTTACAATGCCAGAAATCGGGACCAGGGTTCAAATCCTGCACTATCTGTAAGGAGTTTGTACATTCTCTTTGTGCCTGAGTGGGTTTTCCCTGGGGGCTCCAGCTTCCTCCTATCATTTGAAATGTACTGGGGGTGTAGTTTAATTGGGTATAAATTGGTGGCGTGGACTCATAGGCCAAAATGACCTGTTAGCGTGCTGTATGTTTACATTTTAAAAAAATTAATGGGAAAACCATTTAATTCATCAACAGATAAACACTCCAAAGATCAAGTACGTGAAGTGTGTACCTGCGAAAGATAATATATTTATTAATGGCTCTTTTCTCTTTTTGATGTTTTTAGAGCTTTTTAAATTAAAATAAAATTAAATTAAAATTCATTTTGAATCTATTTTTATATACAATAATCTTTAATAAATCACATTTGTTTTGAAAATCTGTAGTGTATCAATTTGTTCTGATTTAAAGTAGAACATTGTTGACCATTCATACATTTTGATCTACATATTTTCATTGTTAAGCTTCCGCAACTGCAGTCATCTTCTGTTTTGAATGGTGTGACTCCAACCATTTGAGTAGTTTTACATCGCAGTCTCTTTATCCAGGGATCCTTGATGCCACACTTGTCACGGGCTACCTTGATTTAAAAGACATAATACCTAAATTTTGGAATTCAGCTCTTCAGTCTCAATGAAATGACCCAACCCAAATCGTTGACTGACCATTTCCATCCATGTACCATGTGCAAGTTGCAGAGTTTTAGCTTAACATTTGGCATGGACACATGGGTCAAAGGGCCTGTTCCCGTGCTGAATTGTTCTATGTTCTGTGTAATTGAAACAAATGTTACCTCATGTACTAAACTGAAGAATATTTTTTGTGTTTCCTGGTGTTGCAATTTCCTCTTCCCATTTCTCCTCTGTCTAGTTTACTTTATAAAGAAACCCATCACTATTACTTCTTCAGAACAATGAATGTTCATATCAATGTTATTACCAATTATACCAATTATGTTGGTACAATGCCTATTTGACTTAACATTTCATGATGATGCATTCTGTTGTTAGTTGTTATCTTACCAGCTTTAATATGAAATAAAATGTGATTTAACAGTTGAGAAATTTTCATCCTTTGAAATTCTTAGGTTAGGTTATGTGCAATCTGGAGCTCCACCTACACAATCAAATTATGTACTCTATCATGTCTTACTGCACCACTGTGGCATTTCCATTTCCCATACCATTTATCCCCATCGTCTCTCCAAGTGATGCTCCCCAATTGCTGCTCATTTACATGCAGTTTTATGTTGCAGGATTTAAGTCTCCTCTCAAATTGATTGAAATAAATGTAAAAAGAGGAACTTTGCTTCCATCATTGTGGTGAGGAAGTCTAATACTCAAAGCAGGATAATGTTGACTCCTTTATACCCTCAGTAGTGTGGTTCCCAAAATGTATGAGTAATTGTTGCTTGCCTGGAATTAAATATGAATATATTTTTTCTATGATAATTAAAATGAAAGATCAATACTTGATATGTAAAATATTTAGTACACCTGCAAAAATAGTTCATCATTTGCATCAGTGCAGGACCTTCAGCCCTCAATGTTGTGATGGCCTATATATTCCTACCAAAAAAATACTAAACCCTTCCTACCTCATAATCTTCTATTTTTCTTTCTTCCATGTATCTAACTGTCTCTTCAATGCCCCAAATATTTCAGCCTCCACCATCACCCTCTGGCAAGGCATTCCAGGCTCCCACAACTCTTTGTGTTAAAACCCTATCCCTGTTGCTTCCCCTAAACTTTCTTCCTTTCTCTTTGTACAGATGTCCTTGATTTAGGAAAAAGGCACTTGCACTTGCATCTTATCAATGCCTCTTGGAATCTTGTAGACCTCTTTTAAGTGTTCCCTCATCCTTCTTCGCTCCAAAGAGAAAAAGTCATAGCTCTGCTAACCTTGCCTTAAAAGACTTATTTTCCAAACCAAGCAACATCCTGGTAAATCTCCTCTGCACCCTCTCCATTGCTTCACATCTTTCCTATAATGAGTTGACCAGAACTGAATGCAATACTCCAAGTGTGGTCTCACCAGAAATTTGTTGAGTTGCAACATGACCTCTTAACTCTGAACTAAATCTCCAGACTAATGAAGCCCAGCATCCCATAGGCCTTCTTAAATATCCTATCAACCTGTGTGACAACCTTGAGATATGTATGGATTTGGAGCCCAAGCTCTCTCTGTTCCTCCACACTGTTAACCCTGTACTCAGCCACTCAGCCTTCTGGTTTAAACTTCCAAAATGCATCACCTCACACTTATCTGGATTGAACTCCACCTGCCACTTTTATACCTAAATCTGCAACCTGTCTGTATCCTTTTGTAACCGATGACAACCTTCAGCACCATCCACAACTCCTTCAACCATCATATCAGCCATAAACCCAACCTTCCACTCTTTCATCTAGGTCATTTATAAAAAAATTAAATAGACCATGTGTCCAGGAACAGATCTCCACCAGTCACTGACATTCAGGCAGAATATTTCCTGTCCACTATTACACTCTGCTTTCTACATGCAAGCCCATTTTTAATCCACAAAGCCATGGTTCTATGGATCCCATGCCTCATGACTTTCTGAATAAGTCTCTTATGGGGGACCTTGTCAAATTCCTTAGTAAAATCCATATAGACCACATCCACCTACCTTCATCGATTTCTTTTGTTACATCCTCAATAATCTCAGTTAGGCTCACGAGACATGACCTTCTCTTCACAAAGCCATGCTGACTATCCTTGAGTAGACTGTACTTCTCCAAATGTTTATATATCCTACCCTTAAGAATTCTCTGCAATAATTTTTGTATCAATGATGTAAGTTTCATCAGTCTATGATTAACCATATAACCATATATAACCATATAACCACTTACAGCACAGAACAGGCCAGTTCGGCCCTACTAGTCCATGCCGTAGCAAATCCCCACCTTCCTAGTCCCACTGACCAGCACCTGGTCCATACCCCTCTAGTCCCCTCCTATCCATGTAACGATCCAGTCTTTCCTTAAATGTAACCAATGATCCCGCCTCGACCATGTCTACCGGAAGCTCATTCCACATCCCCACCACCCTCTGCGTAAAGAAATTTCCCCTCATGTTCCCCTTATAATTTTCCCCCTTCAATCTTAAACCATGTCCTCTAGTTTGAATCTCCCCCACTCTTAATTGAAAAAGCCTATCCACATTTACTCTGTCTGTCCCTTTTAAAATCTTAAACACCTCTATCTAGCTAAAGCATTTTCTGTCTCACATTTTGAATATATCAGAGCCATTTGTATAACACATTTAAACACATTTCATCATTGAATATGAGTGATAGCCTGGACCATATTTGGATGATTCAATGATTTGATACATTTATTTTGTCAATTAATATTCTGGTTCTGATTAAATAAAAGTAGGTCTAATTAAACACATATTAGGACTAACTGCAGTTATATTCACGTGGAATTATTTAATCCTATTTGTCACCATTGAGCAGTGCAACATTATTTCAAGTATCTGATGTGGGAATTCAAAATAATTATAATTTTAAAAGTGAAATGCTTTGATATATTGCTTTTATATTTGTAGTAAATGTAATATTGGTTGTGTAATATCATTGTTGATCCAAACTTGTTACTTCTTTAAGTACTTAGCACTCGATGTTCCAGATCTTTTAGAGCAGGGGTGTCAAACTCAAATTCACAGAGGGCCAAAATTAAAAACTTGGACTAAGTCGTGGGCCAAACTAAATATTTATTGAAAATTTTCAACAACATCTGCATGTTTTCTCTTCTTTCAATATATGTAATGTTAAACTTTTTCTTATTAAAATAAATGTTTAATAATAGTTTTGGTTAAACTCTTTCCAGAAGAAGCATTAACAAATGAGAAATAAAATATTCAATAAATAATATTTCTCTATAGCCTTTAAGGTCCTTTAAAATGTTTTTTTTTTCCCACAAGCCAACAAGTCAAAGAAAGAACAACTTGCTTCAATGAAAATCCAATCTTTCAACTATGAACAGTCCAAAGTTAACCAAAGAAAATATTAATCCAAGCTTAGCTTGCTACACTATGATTTACTCTGATGCACCTGGGTCTAAACCAGATACTTGGCATCTCTTCTTAGATGCAAGTTCATCAAACTCTGGGGTCAGAGTTTGCCTCCCACCTGTCTTGAAAGGTCCTGTTTTCTGTCTTTCGTTTGGCCATTTTTCGTAAGGGGTTTATTACATGTGAGTTGGGCGACAGGTCGCAGATGCTAATGAAAGTAAAGAGAGGAGGTGGGGGCGATTAGCGGGCTGACGGGCCGGCGCCAACGCATTTGCAAAGCATTCTGGGATTTGCATTATTAGCTGTGCATGCGCTATACTGGCGCGGCGGCCATCGAGCCAGCTCTAATAAATATTTGATATGATCTTGTGGGCCAAATATAATTATATCACGGGCCAAATTTGGCCCCCGGGCCTGAGTTTGACATGTGTGTTTTAGAGTCTGTGAGGAATCCTTAAATAGGACCCACCTTTTTTTAAACTCCTTGTATCTCATATGTATTTATCAGTACACTCACCAAATGGACTTCGTTGGATCTAGAGAGAACATAGTACTTGAGTGACAAGATACTCTCCTTAGACAGTGATTTCAAATGTTGAGATAATTCTTCAGGACAGTTAAACTACTATTTCGGAGTGTACAGTACACTGCCTCAAAACCTGATTTACCTTCTTGTGCCTAAAAATGCCATTGCAATTTTCATTTCCTTTTGCAGAATTCTTGATACTTTTGAAGTCATCAATTTTTGTTCATGGCAAAATACAGCACAAGTGTAGATTTTGAAAACTGTAAAGGAGTTTTAACAAAGGATTTACTAGGATATTAGACATTCCCTATTGGTATTTGGAACAAGACTGAAATATTTAGCGGGCATATCTACTGGAACATTTTCCTTTTTACATCTATCTATGCATTTTACACCCCAAGTGTCCTTATTCTGTGAACTTGCCACCAGTTCAATGATTAAATATCTTTGAAGTGGCAAAATATAGACCATCAGTTGCATCCCTTCTGAAGTGCAAAAAGGAAACTCTCATGAATTAAATGAAGCCTCAAAGTCAAAAATTAAAACAGAAGTACAAAAAGGAGAAAGGTTTTGTAGCCATTGACACTGGAGAATCAGGCGAGGGCAGATGTCATCCAAGAAGCATGTAACTTGGCAACACTATCAGAATTCTTTGAAATGTTAATGCAGTGCAACAGTCGTGCTTAAAAATTCATGTACCTGCCAGAATGAACTAATTTCATTCTTCACATCACCACGTATTTTATACAACCTAAAGGTAGTAGAGGACAAGTGAAAGTAACAACAGCAAAGATTATGTTTTATATGTATTTGTTTTCCATATAAAGGTCTGTGTAAATCTGGATTTGTGGGCGATTTAACTATCAATTTATGCTTTCCTCTCAATAAAGTGCTGGAAAAAAAAAGTTATTCAGCATAATGTTGAAGATTGTAAAGAGGTTGTGGATATATTATGCTTTTTTGTTCACTCTAGCAGAGATAGTCATAATTTTGAATGTCTTCACTTAAAAAGATACATGAAATGGTGTAAGATAAACAAACAGTTGAATCTACACATGGGACACATTATTACCTATTCTGAACCACGTTAATTTCAAAATAAAACCACTTCTGAATTATTATTTACATATAGTTATTAATCTAGAATGTTATTTATATACAATGTTTTTTTTAGGTTGGTAGACTGCTTCTGCTAAATTATTATAATTAACTGTGCTGGATACTA
This sequence comes from Narcine bancroftii, assembly GCF_036971445.1. Classification (NCBI taxonomy): domain Eukaryota; kingdom Metazoa; phylum Chordata; class Chondrichthyes; order Torpediniformes; family Narcinidae; genus Narcine; species Narcine bancroftii. Next base: position 34,845,083 of record NC_091473.1, read on the forward strand.
GCTATTTATAATCTGTATTAATTGCCAATCAATTGAAAACCAATAGAACTCACTTGGAACAAAGCCTCTGACAAAAAACAACCCTCAGTATCTAGGTTGTGAACATGTTCTCCTTTTCAAGTCCTTACACTCAGACATCAGGTCCTGGCATCTAATCTTTCTGATGTCTTCAAGTTAGCTGAATAAACCAGTCAGATTAAAAAAAAAACATCTTGCACAACATGTTCAAAAATAAAAATCACTGCCTTATGAACATTTTCTTTGAACTGAGTTAGGCACTAAAATAAAAATCTGGGTGGTCACAGATTTCATTGACGGCATGTACTAATCTCACTTCACCAGATTAGAAACAATTGAAAGTGAATGGACTCTGCGAAATTCAAACAGTGCACTGAAGGCAGTGATGGAGAAGATAAAAAGTTGGACAGATGTTTCACATCTTTCCAGAAATTAGATTGTGACCAGAAACCCAAATTGACAACCTAGAAGCACTGCTGAAGGAAACTTGCCTAAAAGGTACAGTCAGGTTTACACAAAATATTGAACAGTGCAGTACAGAACAAGCTCTTTGGCATACTGTGTCTGCATTGAACATGATGCCAATCTAACTAATCCCATTTGCCTGCTCATGAACAATGATCTGCTATCCCCTGAATGATTATGTCTAGAAGCTTCTTAAACAGTACTATCAAACCTACTTCCACAACCTCCCTTGGCTAAGTTACAAGCAACTACCACTCCCTATGTAAAAAAACAATGCCTCATAAATATTTTTTAAACTTTCCCCCTCAGTTTAAGTCTATGCACTCTTTTATTTGATATTACCACCCCTGGGAAAAGAATGATTAGCTACCCTATCTATCCTTCTCATAATTTATATATTTCTATCAAATCACCCTTTAGTCTCCACTGTTCCAAAGAAAGCAATCCAAGTTTATCCATCTTCTCTCTTCCAATATTGTCCAATCCAGGTATCTTCCAGCAGAAATTCTTCTCCAATCTCTCAAAAGTTCAATTTTCCACCAACTAGAACTAGGTTAATTTTCAATGCATCACCAATGTAAGTGCATCTATCTGTTTAATTATGGCAAACTCGTCATCTAACATATGATGCTTTTCCATGTAACAGTGATGCAAAATTACTTACAGGAGTCCTACATCACTTGTTCCAACAGAGGAAACGATTTGGTGATTGTTACAGTCATGGCCAGAGATGGACTGAAACAACGGAACATCTTCAGACTTCAATATTCTCATTTCCCACTACCCAACAACTCATGATTTCTTTTGATCTACAACCTGCAGATGAAAAGTTTGCATTACTTTCCCCTGCCTCTTCCTTACAACAACTTTAACATTATCCCTTTCCACTCTTAGATAGTCATGAATTCCAACTTAGTTAGACAGTGGTGAAAAAAAAAATGAAGGCAGTGGATATTAAAACACAAATTCAAAATCTGAAAACTGCAGGTGCTGAAAATCTGAAATTAAAATAAAACAACCGAGGCTGTAAAACCTAGCAGGTCAGGCAGAATCTGTGAAAAGGGAAATAATGTTTCAAGTTGATGGTCTCTCATTTGATATATGGCAGTGAAAAGTCTGATGAAAGATCATCAATTTGAAACATAAATTCTGTTTTCCACTCTATACAGATTTTGTCTGACCTGCTAAATGCTTCATGTTATGAACAAAATTGTGCACTCACTGAATTTCACATCCTAACTTTCTGCGGAGAAGCCAGGGCTGTATTATTGGCCAGGAAACGTGGAAGTGGTGTTAATGGACTGAAAGGAGAGATTTGCTGTACTTCCCTGTATTCCCTGTTCCATGCTTTAGTTCTGCCTCAGGGGACTCAGAGATGGGTTAGTCCACTGGATAATGTAATGGGATAAGTGAATAAAATATTTGGTTAAAGGAAGTTATTAGGAAGTTTAGGTCACTTTTCACAAGCAAACATCACCAATAAAGAAAGAAACTTTCCAAGGGCCAGTTAAAATTCTCAGAGACACTGGACTGCCCAGTCATTGTTGTTGGAGAATGTCTTGACTCTTTATCAAAAAATGGACACAGGGATGACAACTTTGATTAGAGGTGTTGGTGGAGATGTAGAATCAATAGCTCTGCACAAAGTAGTGTTGAATTCAGAATCAGTTAAAGAACTAGTTGCAATGTGAGTTATTTCAAAGTTGCTCATGCACAGAGTCTCTGTCTTACTAAGCAATGACTTGGCAGAGGATAAAGTTTGGTTAGTGTTGAGATTAACAATTAAGCCAAGAATGAGGTTGACAAGATATATCCTGCATGTGCTGTGACAAGGTATTTGACTAAGAAAATGATGAGAGCAGAGAAAGATCCAGTTGTTAGAGACTTGCCCAGTACTTCTGAAATAGTCCTGAAAGAGCAGTTTAAATTAAAGAGTCAAGATTTGTTCTTGTCAAGGAAAGAGTTAATTGAGCAGCAAAAGACAGATTCATCTTGAGGGAGAAGGCTGTGGATGAGGAGGAGATTAAGGAAATGCCCTGTGGATATTAATGGAAGGGTGAATTGCTAATGAGGAGATGGAGACCTTGTGATCTCCCAGCAAATGAAGAATCACCAAATTCATCAGGTGGTCATTCCTACCAGAATGAAATTTCAAATTTGCCCCATAGTACACCTTTGGGAGATCATCTAGGTGTAAAGACCATGAATAAAATTTTGAAGCAATTTATCTGGCCTGGTCTAAGGAACAATGTTATAAATTGTTGCTGCTCATGTCACCTTTGTAAAGTTGTGGGGAAACCTAACCAGGGCCCTCTGATAGCTCCCTTCCATCTATTTCTGTTGTTGGGGAACTTTTCACTAGAATTATTATGGATTGTGTGGGTCCCCTGCCTAAAATAAAAGCTGGGAATCAGTACTTGTTAACAATTATGTGTACATAGTCTGGTTTCCAGAGGTTATATCATTGAGGAATAGCAAAGAAAATAACAGTTGTAAACGGTTTGTAAAAAAAAAAAATCACCATTGTTGGGTCACCTAAAAAGATCCAGAGTGAACAAGGAAGTAATTTCATGTCAGGACTGTTTCAGCAGTTGATTTATGAGCTGGGAATTAAACAGATCACTTCATCTGTATACCATCCTGAAACTCAGGGAGCTTTGGAAAGATTTCATTAAAAATAGGATGAGGAGTTACTGTTGGGAGAATGGAAAGAATTGGGATGAAGGTATTCATTTACTGTTATTTGCTGTACAAGAGTCTGTGCAAGTTTCATTAGGTTTCAGTCCTTTTGAAATTGTGTTTGGACATCAGGTTAGAGGACCTTTAAGGTTGGTAGATGAACAGTAGGTTAATGAGGATGCTCAGTTGGATTTGGTAGATTATGTTTCTAAATTTAAAGATCAGTTACAAAAAGTGTGGACTTTGGTTCAAGGGTAATTAAAAATAGCTCAAGGTAAAATGAAACCATTAATTGAAAGAAAGACTCAAGTGAAGATAAGAAATAAAGTGTTAATTTTGTTCCCAACATTATAATCCTCTTAGAGCAAAGTTTTCTGAACCGTACAAAGTTAAATCAAAACTGAATTATGTTAATTATGTGATAAACACTCCAGATCATAGGAATAAAACTCAGGTTTGTCATATAAACATATTGAAAAATGGTAGTGGAGAACAGTTTGAATCAGAGGTGTTAGTTGTTGACAGGGTTGAGGAAGTTATGGATCATAAGCTCATGAAAACAGAATCTTATAAGGGTAATATTAAAGAAATCATGGTACCTATGGGCATGTCCAACTCAACAATTTAGAAAAATCTGGAGGAAAAGTTGGGCCATCTTAAATCACAAGAACAAATGTAGTTGAAGCAGTTGGTTTTGAAATATACATATTTGTTTCTTGATGTGCCAAAAAGGACATCTGTGATTTGCCATGATGTGGATGTGGGAGAAGTGAGTCCCATAAAATAACACCCTTTTTGAATAAACATTGCAAATGATAAATTAATGGATCAATAGGTGAAATACATGTTGGAAAATTATATTATTAGATTTTCAATCTCAAATTGGAGTTCTCCTTGTGTTTTGGTACCTAAACCAGAGAGAACTGTTAGATTCTTATATAGATTAAAGGAAGGTTAATACAGTAAACCAAAACTGATGCTTATCCTATTCCTAGAATTGATGTTTGCAATGATAACATTTGGACAACTAAATTTCTTACTAAAGTGGATCTGTTGAAGGGTTACTGGTCCATGTCACTAACAGAGAGGAAAGAATATTTCTGCATTTGTGACACAATCAGGCTTGTACAAATATAATGTGCTACCTTTGGCATGAAAAATGTCCCTGTGACGTTCCAAAGGATGATAAATTCTGTAATTCAAGGGTTAAAAACATACACTTTCTTATATTGATGACTTGGTCACAAAAACATCTGTTGGAATGGAAAAATTATTTGCAAGATTATTGGAAGAAAACTTAACTGTCAATTTAGCTAAAAGTGAATTTGGACATGCTACTATGACATATTTAGAACATGTAGTTGGTCAGGGCAAAGTTGCACCTTTTGGAGCGAAAGTGCAGGTGATTTCTGAATTCCCTATTCCCAATGGCAAGAAAGGAATGGGAGGATATTATAGGAAGTTTTGCAGGAATTTTGCAGAAATTGCTCTTCTTTCAACCAATCTTTTGAAGAAAGGATAGAAATTTGTGTGGACAAAATCTCATCAGAGAGCTTTAGAGAATTTAAAGGAAATGCTATGCCATAACCCTGTATTAAAATCTCCTGATCTTAACAGACTATTTTTGTTAGCAGTGGATGCCAGTGAAGGGGCAGCTGGTGCAGTGTTGTTACAAAAACATTATGAGGAAATTGACTATCCAGTTGCCTAGTTTTCAAAAAAAAATTTGATGTTCATCAAAGGAATTATTCCACTATTGAGAAGGAACTCACTCTGCAGAATTTTGATGTGCATCTGAGTACAACCCATGAACCAGTAATGATATTTACTGACCACAATCCTCTGATGGCTTTGAATAAGATGAAGAATAATAGTAGGAGATTATTAAACTAGAATTTGATCTGCAAATTAATCATAATCATATCAAAGTTACAAATAATGTGATGGCATATTTCTTGTTTAGAAGTTGAAATGATCATGTAAAGAAAAAACTTTCATTATTGGGATACATTGCTATAACATGATGTATATTGTGTATTGTTACCAATATGTGTAGGTAATAAAAGAATTTGAGCTAAAGTTCCTTTGCAGGGGGCAGTGTAACAGGATGTTAATAAAATACATGGTTAAAAGAGGGAATAAGATTAGGTTACTTTTCACTTGCAAACATGACATTTCCAAATCCGAAACAGAGACAGAACAGAAGCAGAAAAAGAGACAGAAATTAAAACTGAATCAAAGAGAGAGAGAGAGGAAGATAAAAGCTCCAGTAGTCAGTGCAAGGCTGCAGAGTGAGAGTGAGCAGTCAGTGAAAGGCTGGCAGAATGAAAAGCCTACTAAAGACTCCATTTCAAGAAGGGTTTTGAGTTCCGAGTTCAGCTTATTTGAAATCTCTGTGGTGGCTGGTTATTGTGTTTCTCCTCAAATAGGGGAAAAGAAGAAGGCACATTTCTTTAGAAAGACACTTTGGTCGCTGATTGAAGGAAATCAGTTTGCATGTCCAATGAACAATAAACCTCTCTCTGCACCTACCAAAAGATCTTCCTATCTAGTAACAACTTAGTCAATGCACTAGAGCCTGTTGAATGTACTGGCTGTTTGATTCTGTGCACAGTACTGAAAACTACCTGATACCAGTAAACGCGGAGAAGTGAACAGTAAATGACTGGACAGTGAAAAAGATCTCTCTCTTCTCTCTCTCTCTCTCTCTCTCTCCCTCTCTCTCTCTCTCTCTCTCTTTCTCTCTCTCTCTCTCACACACACACACACACACACACACACACACACAAACACACACACACACACACGCACACACACACACAAGCACACACACATACACACTCAAACACACACACACACGCACACACACACACATGCACACACACACATGCACACACACACGTGCACACACACACACACATGCACACACACACACGTGCGCGCACACACACACACACACACACACACACACACACACACACACTCGCTTAGAATTAGGAGGGGGTTAAGTTAAGTAACTTAACAGTAATGTTAAATTTTAATCTTATTATTTTGTATAAAGAAACTAAAACCAGTTATGTTTAATGTGTAAGTACCCATTGTCTTGGTGAATTTCTGTTGCTGTTGGTTGTATTGAGTCCTTCGGGCTCATAACAAGAAGCTGAATGGGAATGTAAAATTAAATGGTTGGTGTATTGACAAGCCTGCCATGAGTATGCATGCAAAATCATGGAGCTTGAAAGAATCCAACACCAACTGGTGCAGGGCTTTTTGCAGAGAAAGGAGTACCCCCTCCATTGTGGAAGTGGTGGCACAGTTACAGCTTCCATCACAGCTCAAGCAGAAATCATCTTATCTGATAATGAGTTTGTTGAAAATTCTTACTTGCTCATCTCTGAGTATTGTACTACATTGGATCTACTGACTACATTGAGGTAAGTTCAGTTTCCTGTCGTATTAGATCAACCATGTGCGATGAATTGGCCACAAAGAGCCAACCCAGACTAGAATTGTCCAAATTGCCTGCACTCTTCTTTTGACCATTTCTTTCCTTTGTTCAAACCTGCACTGATGGAAGCAACTGTATGTGTTTAATAGAGAGGTAGAGAACAAGGTGCAGATTACTTTGGCTGTTAAATTGGTGAGTCTTTTATTCTGAAACTATTGTCCCTAGTTCTAGATTCTCCTATCTGTGTGAGATAAAGAAAGGCCATTGCAATAAAATACAGGGATGGCATCTAATCACACTGCACACTGACTGATATCACACTGGCTCTATTCTGCACACTTCCCAGGTGGATATTAAATGTACACAAAATAAAATTCTTGCCAAGCTGATGCATGTCAAAATGTGCTTTAATATATTCAAAGTTTGGATTTTGCTGGAGTTTGCTGGAAAGTTCTATTTACAATAGTTTCACAAAAGAGGAACTATAAACAAAATTGTTTAGTCTAACTCTAAAGGTAATTTGCATGTGATACCATGACCATAAGACCTACTTGCATAATGCATCCCATAGCATCAGCATTTCAAACAGATCAGTCTTCTATAACAACTGAAACAATAAGCACTGCACCTTAAAATTTTTCACCCACGGCATCTTCAATCCCTTTGACTTCAGAGCTATAAATCTTTTTTATAAAAACAAGATGGCCAGAAACTATTTGGAATCAGATAATAAATCTGAATCAGATAACAGTATAAACTATTTGTGTGAGGACAGGCACAATCTGTTAGATTTCAAAAATATCAAGACATCTTTCAGATGTTTGATTCAAGTGATTCGCCCATGGTCCAATCAATAGAGAATTGGAAATCTGGTAAACAGGGCCATCTTGCTAAGACATTGATCATAATTAATTGACTAACAAAAGTGTGCATCAATTTTGAATGCAGGAGAACATACCAATGTTACTTCGACAACATTGTATTCAGCATTGATTATTTCTTTCAGTGGTATCTACTGTGTTTTATGAGGTTTTATGGCCAACTCATTCCTAAATGACATATCCATTTGCTGAAAAATCAAACTATTTTATCTTGGCAAGAACAGCAATCAGGCAATAAAGAGGTGCTGTTTTCATTTGATGGGAATAGTGAGCTCTATGTATATCCATTGCCTGTGCAAAGGCCATAGAAATTTGTCCTGACCATACATCAATTGTAACAAGTTGAAAATTGTAAGGGTACTGGTATGATTATAAATTCGTATATAAAAGATCATTCAACTTAAAGATTTTAATGATCTGATCCAGAAATGGATGCAGAAATGTAGAAACAACAGTGCATTCAACAGTAAGATATAACAATCAATATCATTTCCCTTCAGATAAGCGATTAAGGTTGGGTAGAGCATTCATTTGTTTATACAGTATTTCACCTAATACTCCTTTTAAATTTGTGATTGTTTATTTCACTGTATAGCTAGAAAGCTCCAGACAGCTCCAAGAAAAGTGCAGAGAACAAAACAAAGGACTCTACATCACCTTTGTTGATCTCACCAAAGCCTTTGACACCGTGAGCAGGAAAGGGCTTTGACAAATACTAGAACGCCTCGGATGCCCCCGCAAGTTCCTCAACATGGTTATCCAACTGCATGAAAACCAACAAGGTCGGGTCAGATACAGCAATGAGCTCTCCGAACCCTTCTCCATTGATAATGGTCTGAAGCAAGGTTGTGTCCTCGCACCAACCCTCTTTACTATCTTCTTCAGCATGATGCTGAAACAAGCCATGAAAGACCTCAACAATGAAGATGCTGTTTACATCCTATACCGCACGGATGGCAGTCTCTTCAATCTGAGGTGCCTGCAAGCTCACACCAAGACACAGGAGCAACTTGTCCGTGAACTACTCTTTGCAGACGATACCGCTTTAGTTGCCCATTCAGAGCCAGCTCTCCAGCGGAGACTGCCAAAATGTTTGGCCTGGAAGTCAGCCTGAAGAAAACTGAGGTCCTCCATCAGCCAGCTCCCCACCATGACCACCATCCCCACCACATCTCCATCGGGCACACAGAACTCAAAACGGTCAACCAGTTTACCTACCTCGGCTGCACCATTTCATCTGATGCAAGGATGGACAACGAGATAGACAACAGACTCAGCAAGGCAAATAGCGCCTTTGGAAGACTACACAAAAGAGTCTGGAAAAACAACCACCTGAAGAAACACACAAAGATCAGCGTGTACAGAGCCTTTGTCATACCCACGCTCCTGTTCAGCTCCGAATCATGGGTCCTCTACCGGCATCACCTACAACTCTTAGAACACTTTCATCAGCACTGTCTCCGGTCCATCCTCAACATTCATTGGAATGACTTCATCACCAACATTGAAGTACTCGAGCTGGCAGAGTTCGCAAGCATCGAATCCATGCTGCTGAAGACCCAACTGCGCTGGGTGGGTCACGTCTCCAAAATGGAGGACCATCGGCTTCCCAAGATCATGTTCTATGGCGAGCTCTCCACTGGCCACTGAGACAGAGGTGCACCAAAGAAGAGGTACAAGGATTGCCTAAAGAAATCTCTTGTTGCCTGCCACATTGACCACCGCCAGTGGGCTGATATCGCCTCAAACCATGCATCTTGGCGCCTCACAGTTTGGCAGGCAGCAACCTCCTTTGAAGAAGACTGCAGATCCCACCTCACTGACAAAAGACAAAGGAGGAAAAACCCAACACCCAACCCCAACCAACCAATTTTCCCTTGCAACCGCTGCAACCGTGCCTGCCTGTCCCGCATTGGACTTGTCAGTCACCAACGAGCCTACAGCAGACGTGGACATACCCCTCCATAAATCTTCATCCACGAAACCAAGCCAAAGAAAAATAAGCTAGAAATGTTAAAAAAATCCTTGAGTACATTGATAGAAGATAGTGATTGGAGTGAGTCACATATCATCAGTCCAAGCTGGCAGGATATGCTCTGCCCTTCCCAAACAAATCAGATCTGCAGCACAGAAGTCCTAGAATCTTTGTGTAGGGTCTTATTAATTGGAATTAGGACAGAGGGAACTTTCCAGAAGCAGAAAAAGTACACAATTTGGTTCTGCAGAATCCGACGGGCAAATCTGGAACATTTGTAGCTTTACTGCAGGGACATGAGAAGAATAAAGGTTTAAATGAGTTCCTATGACCTTTTATGGATAATAATAAAGTGTATATTGTCATGTATAATGTACAATTTACATATGGATGAGAATCCTTCCTTTCTCATGTCTTAGTGTTGTATTGGCCACAGAAGCTACATTCAGATAAGCTCAGTTTCCTTCACTAATGCATACAATAATTCCCCATTTGGCAGATATAACAGAGAAAAAAAAGTTGAAGTCTCACCTCAGTTCTGCTTCAAGTTCAAATTTATTGTCACACGCACCAAGAGAATTCCAGCTAGACACCCATATTTGGTACAGCAGGTAAGACCCAGTATGAAAGTGAAGAGCTCTAGAGAGAGTCAGTTGGTACAGAGCAAAGGCAACATGAATTTACTCTTGGGAGGATCATACAGGGATCTGATAATGACAGGAAAGAAATTGTCCTTAAATTTGGTAGATCATCATCACACAGTCTACCAGTGGGAGGGGGTGAAGAGAGTGTGGTCAGGATGTTTTCATATGTTGGCTGCAGGGGGTGAAGAGTTGTTTTAGCTGCCTCAATGACTACTGTCCAGTAGCACTAACTTCTACTGTGTTGAAATGCTTCAAGAGGCAGGTCATGGCAAATTTTAACATGTAATAAGGAAAGATCTGGACCAAATGCAATTCACCCATCATCACAATCACCGCACAGCAGATGCAATATCACTAGTTCTCCACTCAGCTCTCTGGATCACCCCAAATAGCAGTTCATAGATACGGCTGCTCGGCCATCAATACCATTATTCCCTCAATGCTGGTCAAGAAGCCACAAACTCTAGGTTTCTGTACATCCCTCTGCAACTGGATCCTTGACCTTCTCATTGGAAGAGCACAGTCAGTACGAATTGGAAACAACATCTCCTCTTTACTGATCATCAACACAGGTGCACCCCAAGGATGTGTGCTTAGCCCACTGCTCTACTCGCCATACACCCATGACTGTGTGGCCAGGCACAATTCCAATGTCATCTACAGGTTTGCCAATGACACCACAGTTGTCTTCAGAATCACAAACAGCAGTGAGGAAGCGTACAGGAGCAAGATAGATCAGCTTGTTGAATGGTGTAACACCAACAACCTTGTGCTCATCGACAGCAAAACCAAGGAGATAATTGTGAACTTCAGGAGGAAGTCAGGGAACACAACCCAGTCCTCATCAAGGGCTCAGTAGTGGAGAGGGTCAAGAACTTCAAATTCCTGGGTATCAACATCTCCAAGAATCTGTCCTGGAGCCTCCATGTTGATAAAATCAAAAAGGATGCCTGCCAGTGGCTATACTTTGTGAGGTGTCTGAGGTGGTTCAGTATATCACTGAAGACTCTCAAATACTTCTAATGGTGTAACGTGGAGACCATTCCGGCTGGTTTAATCGCTGCTTGGTATGGAGGCGCTAACTCTCAGGACAAGAATAAACTCCAAAGGGTTGTTAACTCGGCCTTTGGCATCACAGGCACCAGACTTTACTCCATCGAGGACATCTACGTGAAGCGGTGTTTTAAAAAAGCAGCCTCTATCCTCGAGGATCCCCACTAACCAGGCCATGCCCTCTTCACTCTGGTACTATTGAGGAAAAGATACAGAGCTTAAAAACGAGCTCTCAGCGGCACAAGGACATCTTTTGCCATCAGATTCCTGAATAATCAATGAACCAAAAACACTGCCTTACTTTTTGTACTTACGATTATTGTTATTATTATTTTATTTTATTTTTTATATATGGTTATAATATATATGTTTGCCCTATGATTCTGCCACAAAACACCGAATTTCATGATTGTTCATGACAATAAATCTTGATTCTGATTCTGCTTTTCCAAGGTAGCAAGAAGTATTAAAGGAGTCGATAGAGGGGTAGGAAAGTTTGTGTGATGGACTGTGCCCACAGTCGTCTTCAGTTCATAATTTATAAATAGCCTCATCTGTTCTATATTTCCAGCATATTTTGCTTTCATTAATTTTAAATGAGAATGGAAATTGATTGCATTTTCACACATAATGGCTGCCATTTCCCGGCACAAATGTCAGCATCTTCTGGATTTTCCCACATGCACGCACAACTGTGGATGTGTCAAGTTTGCTGACTGCTGTTCATTAGAGTTTATAGACTATGTTTATCTATGCTCAGAAAATGCTGGAAATAGCAGGTCAGGCAGTGATGGTGGAAAGAGAAATTGGGGTCATGTTTCATGTTGAAGACCTCCTGTTGCCTATGTTGTGGCCATTCACTGTTCTGTTGCCCAACAACCAATCCCACACATTAAGACTTCAGTCACATAAGACCTTGCCATGGCTCAGGACCTGGATGTGGAAGAAATGATTGACTTTGTCTTGCTTAGTCTGAGGTCAAGGTGAGAGCTGGTAGTTTTTCTCTTGACTGTAAAATCTGTAGCTTCAAAAAAAAAGGGAAGATTACAAATGAAGGATTTAAAAAATCTATTCTCTTCAATTTTGTTGTTACTTTCTGCCCATTCTGTGCAGTTTTTATCTTGTCATTTTATGCAAATTTCCCATGTGTTTTTTCACGTGATGTATTGATTTTCCATATGGAGGCTTAGACTTGATAGACAACTTGTAATGTTTTAGTGGATTAGTGAGGTGGATGGAATTGATGGCTTTGTGGCCAGGTTTGCAGATGAGCTAGTTCAGGACTCCCTAAAGTTTAACTTGCAAGTTGGGTTAGTGTCGTGTGGATTGTGGAGGGTCATGTGGCCTCTACATCTGGAACCAGGAGGAAGTGTGGATTCTGAAGATATGACCTCTCTGGCTGGACCCTAGTCAGAAGTCACGTCACCTGCCAGTCAAGGGTTAGCTCACCCATTAGTGAGGGTGACACACAATTGGTCCTCAGAGGTCACATGGATAGATCTTTCATTGAAAAAGCTGAGCAATGCAATCTCTGCCCTCTCTCTCTCTCTCTCTCTCTCTCTCTCTCTCTCTCTCTCTCTCTCTCTCTCTCTCTCTTTCTCTCTCTCTCTCTCTCTTTGTTTGCTGCTGCTTCATGGAAACCATCATTGAACGAGATAGAGAGAGTCGATGGTACTGCGTATTTAACCCTTGCATTCATGAGAATGTTTAGCACTGATTTACTTGCACCATATGTGTAGTAATTTGTGTATTATTTCGGGTTGGTCTGTGTGAGTGTGTGCCCTTCTGTGATTTTCCCTATGTGTAAATAAAGAACACTCTTTGTTGATAATACATGTCCAGCCTTGAACCCATCAAACCTATTCTTGAACACAACAGTTGGTAGTAAGGATAGTAAATGTAATGTTAGCATTTATTTTGAGAGGACTAGAATGTAGAGGTTAAGATTTGCTGTTGATGCTTTATAAGGAATTAGTCAGACCACATTTGAAATATTATACACAGTTTTAGTCCCTTTATCTAAGGAAGAATGTGTTGGCATTGGAGAGGAGACAGAGGAGGTTTATGAGAATGATTCTGGGGATGAAAGGTGAATGTATGAAGAGTGTCTGTACTCACTGGAGTTTAGGAGGATCTCATTGAATCATGCCGAATATTGAAAGGGCTAGATAGAGTGGATGTGGAGAATATGTTTCCAGTAATGGGAGAGTCTTGGACCAGATGGCACAGACTAATAATAAAAGGGCATCTCTTTAGAACAGAGATGAAGAGAAATTTCTTCAGTCAGAGGGTGATGAATCTGTGGATTTGTTGCTATTGGCAGCTGTGGAGGCCAAGTCATTAGGGTAAATTTAAAGCAAAGGCTGATAGGCTCTTGATTAGTAAAGTTGTTGAATGTTATGGGAATAAAGCAGGAAAATAAGGTTGAAAGAAATATACATCAGCCATGATTTGAATGGCAGAACAGACTCTGTGGGCTGAATAGCCTAATTATGCTCTGAAAGAAGGATCCATAAATACATTAATTAATAGTATATCAACAGGGAAATTATGGAAGTTTCCTTACTCAAAGAGCAGACAGTGAAACTTTCCTAGGATGAATAATTCACAAGTTTTCCAATGGAAACTTGGGGAGTGCATGAAAAAAAAGGAGAATGGAAAAATGTGCTGGTGAGACTGATTACCCTGAAAGAAGATATACCATATGCATAATACCAATGTCAACTAGTTTAATCCACTGGCCTGTGTCTATGCAGTAGATTTTTTGCAATGCTTTTTTTCTTAATTTTCCCCTTGGCAACATGAAAATAATGATTAGTGCATTTTGGTAGAGGCTTTCAGACTAGCTAGATAGAACCTTTTGAAATCAATACTGCATTTCAATACAGATGTATAAATAATAACAAACTGCTAATCTCGTCTGAAGGGTTAAGATGGTCTTAGTATTCAGAGATCACCCATGTTTACAAACAGAGAATGACTGTAGATGGTCTAATCCAACGCAGTCCATTCATCAGTTGAAAATTCCAGATTTTCCCTTAAATTTGTGTAAGACTGAATTATCTACACAGTTTGTCATGAATGCTTGAGAACACAATACTTGTTTGCCAATGAGGTAATTGCTGTTGAAAATGCATCTTGTGCATCTGATTCACTGTTTGTATTCTTTTTGAAGAGTACAGGCTATTTACTTCAAATTCATGTTCTATTAATTGACAAAAGGTATGCCTCTAAATAGGTAGATTAACTTGTTTTTTTTAAAAATAGGAAATTAAACTGACCAAATCACTTTTCTTGTCATTATAATTGGTGCATGTAAATTGGCTGCAATGCTTAAGAATTTTGGTGCATCTGTACACTATTCATATCTTTCTTTCTCTTTGGCTTGGCTTCGCGGATGAAGATTTATGGAGGGGGTAAATGTCCACGTCAGCTGCAGGCTCGATTGTGGTTGACAAGTCCAATGCGGGACAGGCAGACACGGTTGCAGCGGTTGCAGGGGAAAATTGGTTGGGTGGAGTTGGGTGTTGGGTTTTTCCTCCTTTGTCTTTTGTCAGTGAGGTGGGCTCTGCGGTCTTCTTCAAAGGAAGTTGCTGCCCGCCGAACTGTGAGGCACCAAGATGCATGGTTTGAGGCGATATCAGCCCACTGGCGGTGATCAATGTGGCAGTCACCAAGAGATTTCTTTAGGCAGTCCTTGTACCTCTTCTTTGGTGCACCTCTGTCACGGTGGCCAGTGGAGAGCTCGCCATATAACACGATCTTGGGAAGGCGATGGTCCTCCATTCTGGAGACGTGACCCACCCAGCGCAGCTGGATCTTCAGCAGCGTGGACTCGATGCTGTCGGCCTCTGCCATCTCGAGTACTTCGATGTTAGGGATGAAGGTGCTCCAATGAATGTTGAGGATGGAGCGGAGACAACACTGTTGGAAGCGTTCTAGGAGCTGTAGGTGATGCCGGTAGAGGACCCATGATTCAGAGCCGAACAGGAGTGTGGGTATGACAACGGCTCTGTATACGCTTATCTTTGTGAGGTTTTTCAGTTGGCTGTTTTTCCAGACTCTTTTGTGTAGTCTTCCAAAGGCGCTATTTGCCTTGGCGAGTCTGTTGTCTATCTCGTTGTCGATCCTTGGATCTGATGAAATGGTGCAGCCGAGATAGGTAAACTGGTTGACCGTTTTGAGTTTTGTGTGCCCGATGGAGATGTGGGGGTGCTGGTAGTCATGGTGGGGAACTCACATTGAGATGCATTGAACAGAGTTAAATACATTTATAACATTACAAAACAATAAATTTTAACATTCAATCTCATCTTCATACACACTCACACACATAAATATATACTATATACAGATATAGATATGTGTGTGTGTGTGTGTGTGTGTGTGTGTGTGTGTGTGTGTGTGTGTGTGTGTGTGTGTGTGTGTGTGTGTGTGTGTGTGTGTGTGTGTGTGTGTGTGGGAAATTACTGAGAGCTTTATTTGAAAACAACACAAATTAAATGCTATCTCACCATTAATTAAGACGAAAAAGGGATTTAGATGATATATATTTTTTTTAATTAGAATAGTGACACCAAGATATGTTTTGTGAATGTGCAAAAATAGCCATATCTAAAGTAGCAAATCAATTATGGTGTATATGCATATAGTAAGATATTTGACTTCCATTAATCACAGCTGTATCACTAATTGTAGATCATTAAATATTAAAAACTCAGCCAGCATTTATCTATCAGATTTATGGACATGAATACTTTAGGTAGCAATCAGCTTCTTGTTCATTTCATCCTTTTCGATGGAAAATCTATGCCCTTTTATAAGGCAAAAATTGTGAAATGTATCCAGAAATCAAGTGCACTGTTAGACTGTGTGCATTTTGAATAAAAATTAAACATTCTAATCTTGCTCCATCCATTATTTTGATGATTGCTATTCATATTAGGAGTTTAAATGTTAGAAAAGCATTTGGAAATAATTGTTACAATTTTTTTCCAAACAATTCCCAATTTACATTAATTAAATTGACATGTATATTTTGTTATTCTGATGAATTACAAAACTGATATGCTTCAGGAAGAAATGATTTGGAGAAACTATTTAGTTATTACATTGAAGCCCCAAGAATAATTAATGTTAAAACTGTGAACATTTTCTTATTTACGTTGTGAAATATTTCCTTATTTCTAGGTTTGAGAGAAATTGATCATCCCAGCTTCTGCAAAGCAAACTTTTTTTTCCATTTACAATAAAAGCTCCTTCCACAACAGTAATACTGCTCAAAACGAATTGCTTCCTAGAGTCCTTGAAACATGCAATGTGATAATGTCAAATTTCTCTCATTGACTTCTCGTGCTGGCCTCATCCTATGTGTGATATATGTGGGAAATAATTCAAGGATGGTGATATGTACCCTTCATAAATTATGCATCTTAAACAAACTTACATGATCGGACCCACTCAACTGTAAGCCTTTTAGCTGGAATTAGACCACTAGAGACTTCAATTGCAGATCATGAATATTGGTTTAAAATAACCAGATGTAGCCTGCCCTCTCTCACCAACTCAGACCATGGTCGCACACACGCAAATCCATTATGCTTCATTTGCTTGCTCCAGCTCCACTGAGGTTTTTATTCTCAGAGGGAGTTGATTTTACAGCTTTTTTTCAGTGGTTAAAAGTGCAGATGGTTTTGGATTAAAGCGACCTTTCACTGTGTTAAATTCGATCAAGGTCAAACTCAGGACTCTTCATTAGTAACAGTCCAAATACCCTGTGGTCAACTCTGACAAATTCAATCAGATTTTCCTTGTAGGATGAAAAGCTTGGCATTTATTTTTAATGTTTAAACTCAGCGAATATAATTCCAACCCTTAATAATTTAGGGTAAGCTTAACCTATGCACAATGGTAAAATAAGATATTATGATTTATCGCAACTGGTTCCTGCTGTTTGCTACTCTAAACGGTGCATTTGGTTTGTCTACATAAGGTTTGGCTGCAGACTAAATCTGGAAAAGAAATAATTGAAGTTCATTTGAACAAAATTCTGGCTACAAAGCTTGCCTGGAGGTGTAGGAGGGATACTGAAGCATTATTTGTGAGTTTCCTTACACAATTCATGTTGCATACAGATGCTTTGGCAGATCAATTGAGGGGAAGAATCAGAAATGGGAGCGTGGATAAGTTTGACAGAAAGCTGCACAAAGGAAGGGTATTGAAAGGTACTCTTCATCAGAGCTTAGTTTGATTACTCAGTCAAGGTTTGGAGTGCTGGAGTGGAAATCAGAGCCAAAGTTACTGGGTGTCTGGGGCCTTGTAGATGCAGAGTCAGGAGTGAGCAGGGAGACAGTGATCACACTGCCAAATTAAAAAGGTTGAACCGGGCAATTTAGTGGATATTTAACAGGTCACCTGGCAGTGTGAATGATTCCAACTGGGCAGGGGGAGTAAAAATCAAACAGGCTCTGATATTTGACAGGGGGTTATATCAGAGCCCCGCCAAATTGACTAGGAGTTGACTCAGCTGCAGTGTGAAAGACCAACCCGCTCAACCTGGTATCATTAGTGACGTCAGTGCCTGTGTGCGTTTGTCAGTCTGGTAGTTTTAATATCAATGCAGTTATATTTCACAGGACAGCTGGCGGGTCTACTAGCACTCAGCTGGTGGAGCTGTCACAGGGTGGCTGGTGGGGCTACCAGCACACAGCCGGTGGAGCTGTCACGGGGCAGCTGGCAGGGCTATCAGTGCGTGGCGGGCTGAGCTGTCGCAGGGCAGTCAGTGGAGCATTCAGCATGTACTTGTGCTTTAAATCATCTCAAGATTACTTATAATACCTCATACAATATAAATGCTATGTAAATTGTTGTTATTGTCTATTATTTAGGGAATAAGGACAAGCTGGTCTATGAGCTTGACTTAATTTGAACAGTCTGAAGCCCACTGCAGTAGATTTTCCACGGCCTTTTATACTTTGCACTTGTATGACTTATTAAATTGTGTGTGTTTTTCCCTACAGTCTTTTATACATTGTGCGTGTATGTGCTTTATTCACTGCGCTGCAAATATATAATACGTCACTTGGGATGACACCACTGGAGGTTGGGCCCCCCTTAGATATCCACATGAAACAGGGAATTCATGGTCCTTTGTGAATGGCTCACCCAGTACTGCAACACGGGTTGTTTACTCGCCAATTTAGTGGGTTGCCAGTGTGAAAGGGGCTAGAGAGGATGATTGCAGTGAAATCGGTGGGGGGTGGGAATCAATACTGGAAATACTTAATATTGGAAAACAAAACTGAAATATGTACAAATACCTATGTAAGCCCATTATTATTCTGATAAGCATTAAACTTGCAGGACTCCATTAAAAAAAAAAGTTTATTTTTCTGTGACATGGAAAATAAATTGTTCTACAGCTATCTAGTATTGAAATGAGTCCAAATATAGTACAGGTACATGATCCTTTATCCGGAATCCTTGGGAGACAGTGTGTTCCGAATTTTGGATTTTTCCAGATTTTGGAAAGCCAGATTTAAGCCCACCCGAATTGTGCTGCCGTATCCACCCCACCTGCTTCCAGTCATCCTGCCGTCTCCCCCCACCCCCCTTTTGACCACCCGACTCCCGCTGCCGGTCTCCCCCCTTCGACCGCCCGACTCACGCTGCCGGTCTCCCCCTTGCCTGCCAGACTTACGCTGCCGGTCACTTAGCCGCCCGACTCACCTGCCGGTTTCTCCTGCCCGACTCTTGCTCACCCAACTCAAGCTGCTGCCCCTCTCCCCAATTGCTGGATTTTGGAGCTTTCCGGATTTCAGATGTCCGGGTAAAGGATCGTGTACCTGTAGTGTGCTTACCTGAGACTTTTTGTTTCAATATTCTCCCTTTCATAATAATTCATCTGCATTTAATTAGCTCATGGTTTCAAAAAAGAGCAAACCAGTGATTCATCTTTTCACCTATCCAGCACGAAAATTATGGATTTGTGACATCTTCATTTTGTGTCAATATTTTCAGGGAATCTTGAATTAGTTCATTTGTACTAATGTGAAGCACCTCAATTCTGAAAGATTAGGGTTTCTTTTGAACATTTAATTTAAAAAAAAAGTTTAAATTTCAGTTGTTTCAAAAAATTAGCACAAATGACATAAATTAATTCCCTTCACATGACATGTGAAATTATCTTTTACTGGTCTTTTCAAGTTAACCTTTGCTCTGTACTGTAATCAGTAAACATCTTGAAAATTTAGGCTTGATCAGGAAAGCCTCTCAAAATTGGAGTGGGAATTGCAAAGTGCAATGGTCTTATAGCTGCTCAACTTAATGTCAGTAACCCCTGCTTATTTGTTGACTGGGTCATGTTCCCCCGACTTCCTCCTGAAGTCCACAATTTTCTTCTTTGTTTTACTGATGTTGAGTACAAGGTTGTTGTTGTTACACCATTGAATGAGCTGATCCATCTCCCTCCTGTACGCTTCGTCATTGCCGTTTGTGATTCTGCCAACAACTGTGGTGTCATTGGCAAACTTGTATATAGCATTGGAATTGTGGCTGGCCACACAGTCATGGGTGCATACGCATCCTTGGGGTGTGCCTCGTTGATGATCATTGAGGAGGAGATGCTGTTTCCAATTCATAATGACTATGGTCTTCCAATGAGAAGATCCAGTTGCAGAGTGGGGTACCGAGGACCAGAGTTTGTAGCTTCTTGACTAGCACTGAGGGAATAATGGTATTGAAGGCCAAGGTGTAGATGATGAAGAGCAGCCCTATGTATGAATTGCTGTTTGAGGTGATCCAGAGCTGAGTGGAGAGCCAGTGATATTGCATCTGCGGTGGAGCGATTATGATGATAGGCGGATTGCAGTGGGTCCAGGTCTTAGGTACATGTTAATTCTGACCATGACCAACCTCTCGAAGCATTTCATCACAGTAGAAGTTAATACTATTGGGTGGGAGTCGTTGAAGCAGCCCATGCTTCTCTTCTTGGGTACCCGGTGTTAGGTCTGCTTTGTTCATGAATGAGTGAGTCAGACACCAGACTGAGTCGAAATCAAGGTTCTTTGTTCTTTATTACCGGATTGTAACACTTGCAACTAACAGTGTTAGTTGGAGAAGGCGCATTCTGCCGTTATCAGCAAGTGGTGTTTTTTTATACCTCAGGATACGTACTTAGTAAATTATCATACCATTACATTGTCCAATGAATAAACTGTTGCTATCCTTCTCTGCTAGCTTGCTGCACATCAATTTGTCATTACCACTCTTATCTTGAGAGTACAAGGACACAACTGCATCTTGTTATGGCCCAGCACTGGGTGACTCCTTCTTCATTCCCAGCTCATGATGTTTTTACCTAACACTGGGATGATTGATGCCCTTTTGAAGCTGACCCAGACTAATCCTTTTGGTTAGGTCTACTACTAAAAGCTCATTTCCATTTCTTAAATTTCAGGTACATTTCAACAGTGGACATCATTGTACAAGTGATTTTCACTTGATACTCAATTCTCCTATAAAATAAACCATTCTACAGATCATGTTATAGCTTTGTCTCTTCTATCCTGACCCATCTGGAGAACGATGCTTCATATGCCAGGCTGCTGTTCAGCAACTTCAGCTCAGCGTTTCATACCATCATTCTCCAGAGGCTGGTGGAAAAACTGTCCTTGCTAGGACTCAACACCCCTCTCTGTAACTGGATTCTAGACTTCCTAACGGAAAGACCATAGACATCTGGGTCAGTAGCAGCTTGTCGAGATGCGTCATGCTGAGAATTGGTACACCTCAGGGTTGTGTTCTCAGCAACTCCTGTTCATGACACTGATCAACGACTGCATCACCAGATCCAGCTTTAACAGTGTCAACAAGCTTGCAGATGACACATCAGTAGTTCACCTCATAAGCAATAACAATGACTTACTCTAAAGAGAAGAGCTGGAAAATCTCGTGAAATGTTGCGAGAGTAACAACCTAAGTTGGACAAAATGAAGAAAATGATTCTGGACTTCAGGAGGACCAAGAATGACCACCCTCCACTACACTTCAACAACCCTGTAGTAGAGAGAGTGAAGAACATCAGGTTCCTTGGAGTTCACTTAATTAGTGACCTATCATCTACACAACATCTCCTCACTTGTTAGGAAGGGGCAAAGCAACTGCACTTCCTGAGAAGACTGAAGTGAGCAAGGCTACCAGCCACCATCATGTCATCCTTCTACAGGAGCTCTATTGAGAACATCCTGACCAGCCGGTGCCTGCCACATTGACCACCGCCAGTGGGCTGATAACGCCTCAAACCGTGCATCTTGGCGCCTCACAGTTTGGCGGGCAGCAGCCTCCTTTGAAGAAGACCGCAGAGCCCACCTCACTGACAAAAGGCAAAGGAGGAAAAACCCAACACCCAACCCCAACCAACCAATTTCCCCTTGCAACCGCTGCAATCGTGTCTGCCTGTCCCGCATCGGACTGGTCAGCCACAAACGAGCCTGCAGCTGACGTGGACTTTTTACCCCCTCCATAAATCTTCGTCCGCGAAGCCAAGCCAAAGAAAGAAGAGTGGCAAAGAGGATGACTGGAGTCTCCCTCCCCTCCCCTCACCCACCCCCCACCACCCCCTTCTCTATCATCGTCATCTACCAGGATTGTTGTCTGAAGAGGACACACAAAATCTTTGAAGATTTCCTGCACCCTGCACATAGCATCTTTCAGCTGCTTCCATCGGGAAAGAGATACAGGAGTATCGAGCCAGCACCACCAGGCTGAGGAGCAGCTTCTTCCCACAAGCAGTAAGAATGCTGAATAACCAAGGAGATGTTCACACTAACCATTTATGAAACAAGATTTATTTATTTGTATATACAGAATAGGTGTCCTGCATATGTATCGTTTGTCTGTATGTATTTTATGACTGGTTGTGTGTCTGTTTGATTTGTACCAAGGACTGGAGAATGGTGTTTTGTCAGATTGTACTTATGCAATCAGATAACAATAAACTTGACCTGAAAACATAACATGGGACAGGTGATAGCCAAATGTTTCCAATAATGCAGTGGAGGCATTTGTTAAAAGATCTGTGCTGTTTCTTCTGAGAAAATCCTGTCAAAATGCTCAGAGGGAGAAATTTAAATTAAAATTTTGACATACAGCACGGTAACAGGTCCTTTCAGCACATGAGCTTGTGCTGCTCAATCACATCCTTAATCCACACACCCCCCCCCCGTAAATTTTTTGCAGGGTGGGAGGAAACAGGACCCCCAGGGAAAACCCACACAGATAAGGAGAGAATGTCCGAGAGAATGTCCGTACTGTCATTGTTATATGGTTATATGGTTATATGGTTATATGGTACAGTTCCCACTACCCACAAGTGTAGTACACTGCGAAAGAAAAAGGTACAAATCTGGTTACAATCTACAATGGGTGACACACTACAGTCTCCACCAGGAGCATGCCACAAATAGTCCCCGCCCTGTGCCAGTGTACACCTCACATCTGGTTTCCAGCTGCACCACAGCTCACCTGGATCAGACCCTTCAGAATCAATCTTCCGGTGTATCCCGTGGCCTGAAACTTGGAATGTGTGGCACAATCAATGACCACCCACAGACATGAAGCAGTCAAAAGCTTTATTAACGAGAAAACCTCAGCATTGCCTCTACCTGCTGCTGGCTCATGTCCAGGATAGGTATGGAGGGAGGAGACGAGGGCTATCAGCCTTTCAGGGAGAAGCTACAGGGATGGAAGGCGGGCCAGCCTGCCCAATCCAGCGAGGTCATGCCTGCAATATCGTGTTCCACCGCAGAGTGGAGCTTAGGATCTGCTCCATGTGACGGGCTTCTACAGCCAGCTTGAGAGGCCAGCCCAAGTGCACCCACATGACCTGTGAAGACCAATGGTCTCTGGAGGAGCCAGCCCACATGATCTAGGAGAACCTATTATGTTGCAGCCTCATTGTGGGTGGAGTTAACCTAGATTGACATATGGAAATAATTTTCAACCAGCATGGTCAGATGACCCTCCTGGAGCAAGCACATGGAAATTTCTTTGTTGGAACCCTGTTTGACCTATTGGATAATCCTCTGGTTAACACCTTCACGCTTAATCTTCCAGATTCTACCACTCAGCAACACATTAGGGGCTTTTTTATTTAAATGACTATTCCTTGTCATTTAATCTACAAAGCACATACCAATACATCTCTTAGAAGTGGGAGGAATCCTGAACATCCAGAGGCAAACTATTTGGCCAAAAGGAGAATTTGTACAATTCTCGCAGGCAGCTCTAAAGATTAGGACTGAAATAGATCACCAGAGGCGTGACACAGAAATTCCACAAGCTGTCCCATGGTGATCAGCAGGGAGAGTTATCATGTTGTCTATACCAGGCTAAGTAAATGCCATCTTACTGTTTGTGCCATCTTTGGACTCATTATGGGGTCATCAAATTTGCTCCCTCAATTTGTTCTTATTAAGAATGGTAACAATCATATTTCTGACTACTACCTAAAATTTATTGACACATTAGTTCTCCTACTGGCAGTAACACACAGTTTTGAAAGCTATGCAACTATCTTATAAGTGAGAATATTTGGACCTTATAACAGTAAAAAGAAAGATATTAACTGTAATATCTAGTAGTTACATTTTTAATCTAGTATATAACTACATTTTTACATCTATTATCAAGATGGGAGATGAATTAGATCCATATAGATTAATATATGTTCACTTCACTTAGTTATTTCTAAGCTTCCATCATTTAAATTATTCTTTACAGCCAATCACTATTTTACATATTGACCCCAATAAACATGGATTAACAATCATGGGACATTCATTTAAAGACCAAATTTCTTCTCTCATGTGCTCCGAATCGTCAGATTTTACTGCACTAGGAATCCATTCAAGGGAATAGATTTTTTTTGAGGGGGAAATGCAAAGATTATTGGAATCAGGAAGCTGAGTCCAACAATCAGATCAATCACGATCTTAATGAAATGGCAGAGCAGTCTCTCGAAGCCAAATAGCCAACTCCTGGTTTAATATTCCATCTTTATGTACAAATTTGATTTACATTGTGATAATGAAGCCTATATGAAATTTAAAAATATACTTAATTTGCTATATAGGTTGAACACAAATATTAGTGCTAGAAAATTTTGCACTGTCAAGGTTTAATCTGAAATACATTGTCATGGATTCATAAAGCGTTTTAGTGGGAATAATTCCATTTATTTTCACAGTGACTTGGGCAAGATTGTGATTGAGTTTGGATAGAGATAAAATTTTCATTCAAATGCAATCTCCTTACAAGCAAATTCAATTCACAATCAAAAGCTATGGTACAAACAATAAAACATGCTCTTACAGAAACAAACTAAATATGGATCAATAAAGGTAAAATTAAAATGAAGAAAGAAATCAATGCAATTTAAATTAAATTTAAATTTAAAAAAATTTACAGGCCATTTCAGACCATTAGTCTGTGCTGGCCAATTTACACCCAATTAACCCACAATCCCCAAAACATTTCAAACGGTGGGAGGAAACTGAAGCCCCCATGGAAAACCCACGCAGACATGGGGAGAATATACCGTTACCCAGTAACAATAGATATTTACCAAGACAAATGGTTACTGAAACAAAAGTTGCTTTTAATTATCTTTTAATTATCTTTAAACAGGATCAAACTTTATCTTATTACTATTAACTTAGCTTAACCCAACAATACCCCCTTCTAATACTAAGTGCAAGTGTATGTAATGTGTGAGTAAGTTTAGAAAAGTTCTTTAATTCACAGTCCAATTTTACTTCTCCAGTCTTCCAAATTCACTGGTTGCAGGCAATTCTTATACTGTGCACAGAATTTAACATTTATGAAGTTCACCAGGCTTTGGTGCTTGGTGTTATCACTCAAGAAGGTTCTTGACGATTTTCAGAGAGAGATTTGTTGTTCCTGGACACAAACTGATCCCTTTTAATCAGACACATCAGTGTCTTACTTTTTTTTAATAATTTTTTTATTTTTCAAACTGTGAACCATATCAAACAAAATATATACAAACGTTTCTCATTAAATATACACATTGGCATTTTCTCCCTTTATTTTCCTCCCTACCCTCCCTCCCCCCCTTCCCATGCCCCTGCAAAACCAATAAATATTCAACATACACAATACAATAAAACCATTAAACAATGTCATCACACAATGAAAAATAAACAAGAAAAATGTGTCATCTACTTTTACACACTGGATCCAGTTGTTTTGTCTTCTTATCATTTTAGGGGGTGGAGGTCCGAGGCAAGCCCTCTCTGTTATGTTCAATGTTTGGTTCCCAAATTTGTTCAAATAATGTGACTTTATTTTTTAAATTATGTTATTTTTTTTCCAATGGAATACATTTATTCATTTCCATGTACCATTGCTGTATTCTCAGGCTCTCTTCCATTTTCCAAGTTGACATTATACATTTTTTTGCTACTGCTAAGGCTATCATAATAAATCATTTTTGTGCTTTATCCAATTTGAGGTCTAATTCCTTACTTCTTATATTACTGAGAAGAAAGATCTCTGGATTTTTTTGGTATGTTGCCTTTTTGTGATTTTATTTAATATCTGATTTAGATCTTCCCAAAACTTTTCCACTTTCTTACATGCCCAAATTCCATGTACTGTTGTTCCCATTTCCTTCTTACAGCGAAAACATCTATCTGATAATGTTGGATCCCATTCTTTTAACTTTTGAGGTGTGATATATAACCTGTGTAACCAATTATACTGTATCATGTGTAACCTTGTGTTTATTATATTCTTCATAGTTCCAGAACATAAATTTTTCCATGCTTCATTTTTTATCTTTATGTTTAAATCCTTTTCCCACTTTTGTTTAGGTTTATAACTTATTTCATCATTTTCCTTATCTTGGAGCTTAATGTACATGTTCGTTATAAATCTTTTAATTATCATTGTGTCTGTAATCACATATTCAAAGCTGCTTCCTTCTGGTAATCTTAGTCTGTTTCCCAATTTATCCTTTAAATAAGCTTTCAGTTGATGATATGCAAACATTGTACCATGAGTTATTCCATATTTGTACTTCAACTGTTCAAATGTTAATAAATTATTTCCCAATAAACAATTTTCTATTCTTCTGATTCCTTTTCTCTCCCATTCTCAAAAGGAAAGGTTATCTATTGTAAAAGGGATTAGTGAGTTTTGTGTCAATAACAATTTTGGTATTTGGTCATTCATTTTTTTCCTTTCTAAGTGGATCTTCTTCCATATATTAAGTAAATGATGCAATACAGGTGAGCTTTTATATTGCACCAGCTTTTCATCCCACTTATAAAGTCTATGTTCCGGTACCTTCTCCCCTATTTTATCTAGTTCTATCTTAGTCCAGTCTGGATTTTCCCTTGTCTGGTAAAAATCTGATAAATACCTTAATTGTGCTGCTCTATAATAATTTTTAAAGTTTGGTAACTGCAAACCACCTTGGTTGTACCTCTCTGTTAATTTATCTAACGCTATCCTTTGTTTCCCCCCCTTTCCACAAGAATTTCCTTATTACTCTCTTTAATTCATTAAAGAATTTCTCTGTTAAAGGAATTGACAACAATTGAAATAAGTATTGTATCCTTGGGAAGACATTCATTTTAATGCAAGTTACCCTCCCTATCAATGTTAGTGGTAATTCTTTCCGATTTTCTAAGTCTTCCTGCAGTTTCTTTAATAGTGGCTGATAATTTAGCTTGTACAGGTGGCTTAAGTTATTATCTAACCTAATACACAGGTATCAGATTGCTTGTGTTTCCCATTTAAATGGTGATTCTTTTTAAAATTCTGTATAATCTGTGTTACTCATTGGCATCACTTCAGTTTTATTTGCGTTGATCTGGTATCCCGATATTTCTCCATATTCCTTCAATTTCTTATGTAATTCTTTTATTGATATTTATGGTTCTGTTAAGTATACTATGATGTCATCTGCAAATAAACTGATTTCATACTCCTTCTCCTTTATTTTTATCCATTTTATTTTATTTTCTGTTCTTATCAGTTCTGCCAATGGTTCTACTGCTAAAGCGAACAATGAGGGGGATAATTGACATCCCAGTGTAGTTAATCTACCTAATTTAAATTGATTCAATACATATCCATTTACTGTTCCCTTCATCAATGGTCCATTATATAATGCTTTAATCCAATTAATATATTTTCTGGTAGATTGAACCTCTGTAATAAATAATTCCATTCTACTCTGTCAAAGGCTTTTTTCTGCATCTAAAGCAACAGCCACTGTTGGCTTCTTATTTCCTTGAACTGCATGCATTAGATTGATAAGTTTACAGACATTATCCGCTGTTCATCTTTTCTTAATAAATCCAGTTTGATCTTGTTTTACTATTTTTGGTACACATTTGGCCAATCTGTATGATAATAATTTTGGTATTATCTTATAATCTGAATTAAGTAGAGATATTGGTCTGTATGATGCTGGTGTTAATGGATCCTTCCCCATCTTTAGTATTACTGTAATTATTGCTGTCTTACATGAATCTGGCAAGCTTTGTGTTTCTTCTATCTGGTTCATTACTTCCAGGAGAGAAGGAATTAATAACTCTTTAAATGTTTTATAGAATTCTCTTTGGAATTTATTGTTTGGCATCTTTTTTAATATATCCTGTACTTCCTCTATTTCAAATGTTTTTTTATCAGTTTGTTTTGTTCCTCTTCTTGCAATTTTGGCAGTTCAATTTTAGCTAAAAACTCTTCTATTTTATCATCTTTCCCCTCGTTCTCAGTTTGGTATAAATGTTCATAAAATTCCTTAAAGTTCTCATTATTCGCTATTGGGTTATATGTAATTTGTTTGTCCTTTTTTCTTGATGCCAGTATCGTTCTTTTAGCTTGTTCTGCTTTAATTTGCCCGGCTAATATTTTATGTGTGTTTTTTCTCCCAGTTCGTAATACTTATGCTTTAATTTCATTATGTTCTTTTCCACCTTGTACGTTTGTAATATTTCATGTTTTATTTTATGTTTGCCAATTCTTTCCTTTTCATTATATCATCCCTTTTTACCAGTTTATTTTCTGTACTTACTATGTTATCTCCCTTTCCAACTGCTCTATTTCCTGATGAAGACGCTGTTTACATCCGGTACCGCACGGATGGCAGTCTCTTCAATCTGAGGCGCCTGCAAGCTCACACCAAGACACAAGAGAAACTTGTCCGTGAACTACTCTTTGCAGATGATGCCGCTTTAGTTGCCCATTCAGAGCCAGCTCTTCAGCGCTTGACGTCCTGCTTTGCGGAAACTGCCAAAATGTTTGGCCTGGAAGTCAGCCTGAAGAAAACTGAGGTCCTCCATCAGCCAGCTCCCCACCATGACTACCAGCCCCCCCACATCTCCATCGGGCACACAAAACTCAAAACGGTCAACCAGTTTACCTATCTCGGCTGCACCATTTCATCAGATGCAAGGATCGACAATGAGATAGACAACAGACTCGCCAAGGCAAATAGCGCCTTTGGAAGACTACACAAAAGAGTCTGGAAAAACAACCAACTGAAAAACCTCACAAAGATAAGCGTATACAGAGCCGTTGTCATACCCACACTCCTGTTCGGCTCCGAATCATGGGTCCTCTACCGGCACCACCTACGGCTCCTAGAACGCTTCCACCAGCGTTGTCTCCGCTCCATCCTCAACATCCATTGGAGCGCTCACACCCCTAACGTCGAGGTACTCGAGATGGCAGAGGTCGACAGCATCGAGTCCACGCTGCTGAAGATCCAGCTGTGCTGGATGGGTCACGTCTCCAGAATGGAGGACCATCGCCTTCCCAAGATCGTATTATATGGCGAGCTCTCCACTGGCCACCGTGACAGAGGTGCACCAAAGAAAAGGTACAAGGACTGCCTAAAGAAATCTCTTGGTGCCTGCCACATTGACCACCGCCAGTGGGCTGATAACGCCTCAAACCGTGCATCTTGGCGCCTCACAGTTTGGCGGGCAGCAGCCTCCTTTGAAGAAGACCGCAGAGCCCACCTCACTGACAAAAGGCAAAGGAGGAAAAACCCAACACCCAACCCCAACCAACCAATTTCCCCTTGCAACCGCTGCAATCGTGTCTGCCTGTCCCGCATCGGACTGGTCAGCCACAAACGAGCCTGCAGCTGACGTGGACTTTTTACCCCCTCCATAAATCTTCGTCCGCGAAGCCAAGCCAAAGATTTCCTGATTGTAGTCCTTTTTCATCTTAGTTACATAACTTATTATCTGCCTTCTAATGAAGGCTTTCGTTGTGTCCCATACTACAAATTTGTCTTTCACTGATTCTGTATTTATTTCAAAATATGTTTTAATTTGGCGTTCTCTAAGTTCTTGCCTTTTAAGTAGCATGGAGTTTAACCTCCACCTATATTTTCTTGGTGGGATGTCCTCCAGTTCTATTGCTAATAACAGGGGTGAATGATCAGATAGTAATCTAGCTTTATATTCAGTTTTCCTAACTCTCCCTTGAATATTGGCAGACAACAACAACATATCAATCCTTGAGTATGTTTTATGAGTACTTGAATAATATGAGTATTCCTTCTCTCTTGGGTGCTGCCTCCTCCATATATCCATAAGTTCCATTTCCTGCATTGATTTAACCATAAATTTGGCCACTTTATTCTTTTTACTTGTCTTTTGTCCAGTTTTATCCAACATTGGATCCCAATTAAGGTTAAAATCCCCTCCTATCAATATATTTTCTTGTGTATCTACAATCTTCAAAAAAAATCCTGCATAAACTTTTGATCCTCCTCATTAGGTGCATATATATTGAGCAAATTCCAAAATTCTAAATGTATCTGACACTTTATCATTACATACCTCCCTGCTGATTCTATTATTTCCTCCTCTATTTTGATTGGTACATTTTTATTAATTAATATAGCTACACCTCTAGATTTGAATTATGTGTTTCTGCCGCTACGTGTCCTACCCAGTCTCTCTTTAATTTGTTATGTTCCACTTCAGTTAGATGCGTTTCCTGCACAAATGCTATGTCTATTTTTAATTTTTTTCAGTAAATTTAATAGCCTCTTCCTTTTAATTTGGTTATGTATTCCATTAATGTTTATAGTCATATAATTCAACATGGCCATCTCATATTCTGTTTACACCTCCTTTTCACTTCCTCACCACAACCATCCCCCTTTTCCCCATTTTCATCTCTCAGTTTTCCCTTTTTAAACTCAATGTATGACAACACATTTAAAGCATAAAATACTCCAACAACTCCCACATCCAATATTACCTTAACCCCAAATACCGCTCCTCTCTGAGTTTCCCCTTATCCCTTGCCGAGCAACCACAACTCCCCTTTCTAATTGGATTGCGATCTTGCTCGCAAGCGTCAACTGATTTCGCAGTGACGGTTATTTTCTCCCCCCCAACCCCCCCGAAAACCCTTTTTTTTACACATATAACAAAGTTCTCCCTTACTTCCTTCCCTTCTCTTTCCCTTCTTTAGTTCTTTGCATATACCTTGTTTTTCATCTTTATATATATTTTATTGCAGTTCTTTATTCTTATTACATCTCTCCATCTCTCCTCTGTCCTGCAAATGCTCTGCAAATTCTTGTGCTTCCTCCGGATCCAAGAACAGTTTGTTTTGCTCCCCGGGGATAAATATTTTAAGCACAGCTGGATGTCTTAACATGAATTTATAACCTTTTTTCTATAGGATCGATTTTGCTGTATAAAACTCCTTCCTCTTCTTTAAGAGTTCAAAACTTATGTCTGGGTAAAAAAATATTTTTTGACCCTTATATTCCAATGGTTTATTGTCTTCTCTACTTTTATTCATTGCCCGCTCCAGTATATTTTATCTTGTCGTATATCTCAAAAATTTTACTAAAATGGATCTTGGTTTTTAATGTATCTGTGGTTTCGTTTCAGAGCTAGTGTTCTGTGTGCCTTTTCTATTTCCATTCCTTTGTGTATTTCTGTCATTCCCAGGACCTTTGGGATCCATTCTTTTATAAATTCCTTCATATCTGTGCCTTCTTCATCTTCCTTTAGGCCCACTATTTTTATGTTGTTTTGCCTGCTATAATTTTCCAACATATCAAATTTCTGAGCTAACAACTCTTGTGTCTCTTTAATTTTTTATCCCAATTTTCCTCTTGTCCTTTACTTCCATTTCTACAGCCATTTCCCATTCTTCCACATTTTCTACTCTTTTCCCTATTTCTGTCATTATTAGTTCTAATCTTTGCATTTTATCTTCTGTTCTTTTCATTTTTCTTTTAATTGCACTAAATTCTAATGACAACCAT
This sequence comes from Narcine bancroftii, assembly GCF_036971445.1. NCBI lineage: Eukaryota > Metazoa > Chordata > Chondrichthyes > Torpediniformes > Narcinidae > Narcine > Narcine bancroftii. Next base: position 34,876,584 of record NC_091473.1, read on the forward strand.
TCTTTTAATGCTCTCATTTGTTCTCCAAAAAAAGCTTTATTTATATTCTGTCCATCTGTTTTACCTTCTATCTCTCTGTGAAGATCTTGGTCTTCTTCTTCCTCTTCTTCTGTGTCTGCACCTGTGTTTGTGTCTTCTTCTTTTCTTCTTTGTATCTGTGTCTCTTCTGATTTTTCTGATGGGTAGCTTGTCTCACTTTGTCAGGTCTCTTCTTGCTTGGCCTCTTGCTGTTGGTGTTCTCCTTCTGAGCTGCTCATCTGTTGAGCCTCCTGCTGCTGCTCCTCTTGCTGTTCACCCCATTGACTTTCTTTCTCACCTGGTACTTCACTCCATCTCCTGCGGATTTCCTCATCTTCCAGCTGAGAGCCCTGGTGTCGATGTCCCTCAGCTGGTCGCGCCATGGTTGCCCGCTCCTCGGCTGAGCCCCACTTCCGTTGGTGTTTTCCTTTATCTTAGATTGAGCAGTTGTGTACTTTTGTTTGGCTCAGAGAGCCATTTTTGCAGTCCACCGGTCAGGGGGTCACAACTCCGCAGGGCCAACACCAACCTCGGAGATTGGGTGCTCTTCTCCACCATGGCTCCCTGTTCCTTTGTGCAGGTAAGGCCTTCTCCTTTCTTTTTTTTCCCCCCGTTGTTTTTACTTTTTCCTTCTTAGGTGCCATCTTCTTTCTCTTCTCTGCAACTTTATTTTTTATTTCTTATATTTTATATTTATTGAACTTTGTCTTTTCTTAACTTTTTTTATCCTTTTCTGGATAGAGCTGGTTTTACCCTACCGGCCACTACTCCATCACATGACTCCTCCATTAGTGTCTTGCTGAAGAAACTTGCCCCATCAGGGTTTTCCAGATGATAACCTTTTTTTTCCAGGTCACCATAGAGTTTATTTTTGCTTCTCTGATTTCAAATGAAACATTAGGCAGCCAGTCTTCTCTTCTTGTATGGACCACAAGGGCTTTGACCAGGCTGAACTAAGTACTCACAACCTGTCTTCAAAATTTATTTTTCCACAAGCTTGCCAGCTTGTCCTGTTCCAGTTCCAGCTGCTGCTGCTGAACTGAAATCTCTCTCTCCCAGAGAAAAGCCTGTTTAACTCTCTCTGCTTCCAAAAGCACATGACCCCCTTAGAACAACAAGCAGCACTCAGACAGTCTCCAGCTCTGACAAGTTCTTTCATCTGTTGCTTTTTAAAACAACGATCCATTAGTGAAGTCTCTTGGGCACTCTTCAAAGTTTTTGCAAAGGCTCTTGGAACTGGTCTGTCCAGCATGAGCAGAGCTCCAGTATTTTAAATGAGATATGTTTTGAAATGTTTGTATGTGATCTACACTAAAAAAAAACCTGCCACACTTTATCTCCCAAAATCATATCTATATACAACATAAAGCACAACTTATTCTGTCACATTACAAACTCCTTACAAACAGCGTGGGATTTGAACTCTGTCATGATTGTTGGTGCTGAAAAGGCTTTGCACTAACTGCTATGTTAACCGTGCCACCCAATTTATATAAAGGATATTTTCCAAGACTGAAGAGATTATTTATTAATTGTTCATCATCATCTGAAATGGAGCCATTCACACATATTATGAGATTCACTTATGAGAAGTGGCTTGAGATGTGGTCAGATGTAAATGTGATGTGCGCATGATGTTGGTTGTAATTTGAGCACTGTGGTAGTAAGTAGGCATCACCATCTTGATTTCTTTGACCTTTGGACCACTCTTATGAATAAATGTGTATTTACCAAAGATACAATTTGAAATATGTGACTTAATTTTAGTCAAATCCCCAATAATCTGGATAGGAGAAATAATGTGACAGCTTCCACCAAAACATCTGAGGAATTTTCAAACTGAATGTTTTTACAGCTTATTGAAATGTTCTGAACACAGACTCACGTTGGTTTTCGTTTTGATGTAACTATGCCTTGATTAAATTTTCTCCTTTGAAATTTGCTGACAAAACGTTTTCATTAAATCATCCTCCATACTTTCTTCAAACACACACACACACACACACACACACACACACACACACACACACACACACACACACACACACACACACACACACACACACACACACACACACACACACACACACACACACACACACTCTGTCAGGAGGGTGAAGCAAATCTCAAGGACTCCCTCTGACTGGCCTGCACAGGGACAACCAAACCTCTCCATACTCACCTCACCTAGCCAGGCTACCTTCTTAATGCAATCAGGCCAGTATTTCAGGATACTTGCAAATCATTAAAGAATACTGTTACATGATAGTGTTAGCTCATATTGGGTCCTTCAGGCAACTAACCAATAAACAAACTCAATACACCTCTGATGTTTGCAATGTCTTAAGATTTTGCCAAAAAAATGGCTTTGTTAGAAATTGGATTCAATACTACTTCATCTTTGGACATTAAGTAAGATGATTCAATGCAACAATTATTACTGACCATATGGTAGTCCAGAGGCATTGCATTTCACCCTATCATAATATTATGCATCCCTTACTCCTGAGTAATATAATTGTGCCTTCAGCTATCTAAAATCTGAAATTTTCACTTCATACCTTTCACTCCTCCTGTAATATCTCCAGAAATCTCTACTGATTTCTCCCTTTCTCTCTTGGTCACATGGTATCTTTATTTGTTTAAATTCCTGTGGAAAAATCACCTTGAAATTTTTTTACTTATATGAAATCTACATTGATGCAAACCTGTCATTGTTATAACAGTTCAAGGTATCTTTAGAATCACAGGACAGAAACAATCCATTACTGACAGGGATACCTATCCCATTTGCCTGTGACCCTCTACTTCTTTCCTATTTAAGAATATAGGGATTGGTAGATGCCTAATAAGTGATCTTTCTGATTGCTTGAGATTGTGTGTTGCGTGATTGGTGAATTGGCTGCTAAAAGGGGTCCAATTTTATACTTTCATAATTTTTTACCTATTTATTTTCCATGATTTATTTTCCCGTTGCTTGAGGCTGCCAGTTGCTTGAATTCCAGATAATGGGATTTTACTGCATTTGTGAAAATACCTTTGAAATGATGTAATAATATCTACTTCCATTACCTCCTCAGGCAGCTCATTCCAAATATTCACCATCTGTATGAAAAATCTGCTCTTTACTTCTCTTGAATTTCTTTCCTTTTGCTTTAAATCTGTGCCCTCTAGTTCTAGAATGCTATGTCATTGTATCTCTCCTATCTATTCCTCTTATAATTGTGTAGGTCCCTATAAGGTCAAATATCGGCCTTTTACATTTGACAGCGATTAAATTTAGACTATCAAGTCTTTTTTTTTTCTGCTATCCACTGCCTTCTGTTCCAGGCAATATCCTGGTGAATCTCTTCTGAAATCTTTCTCAATTACTACTCCTTCCTGTAGTGTGGAGACTAAAATGGACCACCGCACTGTAAGTGTAGACTTTCCAATGTTTTTTGTATGCGCACCAAGACGTCCTAACTCTTACGACCAATGCTTTGAATGCAAGCATACCAAATGCTTTTTTTTAAACTGACCTATCCAGCTCTGCTTCTAATTTCATGTACCCATGGAATTGCTTATCCAGAGTGTCTCCATATATAAATAATCCTTAGGTCCATGCTATTTTCTCTGTATCTTCTACCAGTGTTTGACCTTTACGAGGGGCTCACCTCACACTTTAGCAGCACACAAAATGCTGAACCACCTGTCTGGATTAAATTCTGTCCATCATCACTCTTCCCAACTTTCCAGCAGACCTGTGTCTGCTCTATCTTTAAACAATCTTCTTTATTAGCTGTGACTTTAGAAAGAAAGAATGTCTTTTAAATATGGTCGGTCAGTATTTGTTCATCTTTCATTTATGACGTTGTATCTATGACAAATTTAAGTGAATAAATATGATTTATTTCAAAAGGTGCTTTGATGGAGATTATTTCTAAACTCTGAATTTGAAGGGCAGTTTGAAATTATGCAGAAGGTCAGAAATATTAATGTTTAGGGAAGATCAGAAATATTAATGTTTAGGGAAGTGTCCTAATTAACCACCTTTGGCTGTTTCATTCGTGTCTCTCAATCAATCATGTGGTGAAAATAGTTTGGTAATTAAACAGTTTAAATCAATTTGCAACTCCTCCTGTTACATCTACTGTCAGCAAGACCTGGGCAGCATTTAAGCATGGGCTGATAGGTGACAAGGAACATTTGTCAGTGACTTGAGAATTTCACCCATAGCTAGGTCTCAGTTTCAAGTAACGAACAGTTACCAAGTAAGCAGTTCAAGAAGGCATCTCACCGTCACTTTGTCAAGGTAGCTTTGCTTGTGATGATCACATCCTATCACCGAATAAATAGAAAGAAACGTTATCGATTCCACAGGATCTTAACTGATAGATTGATGTATTTGATTCACTGCATGGCTGGCAATAGGAATTTAACTTTTTTTCAATTATTTTGGATCCATCAAATGTGGAACATTACTTGTGAACCATAGTCAGAAAAGATGTTATTTTTAGTAACCTGATGGTTCGAGACATTTCAAAACTTTTCGATTTTTTTTTCTGTTGTTGGTTGTTTTCCGAAGTATCTCTCTCAAGGCCTAAAGGAGGGATGACACATCTCTGATCCCTGATCCCTGCTGCTGTTTATTGATTGAATTAACAGTATGCAAGTGAAATTGATTCGAGATTTTGCTGTCTTGATGGAGACATGCAAACGAGGACATGAAAAATTAAAGCAATGATAAAAGATTTTCTTCCAACTGGGTTGAAATACAGACTTCTGAGGCTGGATTGATTTGAGATTATGAATTGGTTGTCTTCAGAATGTTTACAAATGATGAAGTTAAAAGGAATTCTTCATCCAATAAATGTTTCCTAGTGAGTTTCAGTGTTTTTTTCATCACGTCTTTTGATCTCATAAAGTTAATGGAGGGGCACCTTGAGGCTTTAGCTTAATGATAAACAATTGTCAATTTTATTATCTCAAACTTTTGTAATTTCAGCTGCTGAATTATGTCATATTTTGCTGCAAGAGTAGTGTTAAGATACAAAGAGACTGTATATATTGCCAGAAATGATCATTAGTACAATTATAAGGAATTTATGTTATCTTTTCATGTGTGGAGTCTGTTGTAAAAAACAAAGATAATCCTTTGCATTGAACTAAACCATGTTAATTATTGAGATAAAATTGTTGGCATCGATAGTAATTTGTGATTAAGGTAAAAGAGATTCAAAGGGTTTATTTTATATGTATTAGTCCTGCAAATAAATGTGAAAATAATATCAAATTTATTCAAATTGTCCGACAATTAAGGTAAACAAGAAAAATAATTAAAACATACTCAACATAGTAATATAAACTGTATATAATTTAAATAAAATCAAGTTCTTTTGGTTGCATTGATTTATTTTGTCCTCTTTAAATATCTTCAATATTAACCACTGTTTTTTTTTTAATTTAGAGATAAAGCAGAGTAACAGACCTTACTGGCCCACGAACCCGTGCCGCCCAAATACAACAATTTGAATGGCACCTGACGCACCCCTTACATTTTTGGAGAAAACTGGAGGAAACCCACGCAGACACGGGGAGAACATACAAAATCCTCTCTGACAGCACCGGACTCGAACCCAGGTCATGGAATTCAGATAACATTTTAGTCATTCCAGTCAGATGAGCTCTTCAATATTCTGCATTCAAGGATAAACAAGCCATATGTGTGCATTCAGTGCGGATATTGTAATGGTCTGGTGAAACTGCACTCTCTTCCCCCCACCCGAAACCCCAACCCTCTCCCCCCACACACCTCACCACCAACCCTCATCCCCGCCATCCCAAGGCACAATAGCATTCCATATAACCATATAACCATTTACGGAGCGGAAACAGGCCATGTTGGCCTGGGAAAAATTCCTTCAAATTGACTGCAGTTCTTTACTGGAAGTTTAACTGCATTTTATACAATTGAGGTACAACTGGCTTCCTTTTGAATTTCAACCTACGAGGTAAAAGCCTATTCCTTTAGACTTAGTATTTATTTTGTTCCTGGCAACCAGCTTCCATTGATTTGTCATTAGAACTCACAAGTCTCTTTGCTACTCTAAACTCTAAAGCTGAATCATTAAAATCTGAAGGGATGAGGCCATATTTTGTAAGGATAAATTGTTAGTGCCAGAAGGTTAACTGACAATATTAAGCAGTTTTTACATTGTGAAAAGGATATTTTGAACTGACATAATGAGATTTATTTTCTATAGTGAATTTAATTGGTGCCTACTGAATTTAGCAACTTTGCAGCATTCAATGCTTTCCAATCGAAAGCTGTTGTGGAGATATACTGCTTCCGCGAAGCTAATTCAGTAGCTTCTATGTACTCAAGATTGAACAGGTAGCTACTCCATGCTTAATGTTGCTTTATCAGTTGGCAGCCTTAACTTCAACATTATTTTGAAAAATTTCAGGTCACTCTTACTTCTAATGAATAATTAATGATTACTTATCGTCTCATTCAAATCTTGGTTCTCTGTTAACACTAATGGCCAGAGGGTTGCAGGTCAGTTTTTCACAGTCAATGGATTAAAAACAGCTAAAAAAAAGATTTGTATTGATGTGTTTTCTCCAACAAATTACAAATGAAGCAATAATGACATTGCAGATCCTAAATCTTCAGTCCTCTCTCAGGCAGAGCATATATAGCCTTCTGTTTGGAGCTTTTCCTGATGTCTGCAAATCAGCCAGCCTACAGCTGAACTCTCTGAAACCCGAGCTGCAGAAGGTCATCTTCCAAGGCTGAATGTAATCTCCTCCACTGAAAGCTCAGGGTCTTTCTCCATCCACGATGCAGCCACAAAGTGAGAATTTGACAAGAGGTGTTGTAGTTGCTGCACAATGACTGGGATTTGATCCTGACTTCGGGTGATGTCTGGGAAGAGTTTACATGTGGTTCCTGTCACTGCATGGGCTTTCCCCTGGTGCTCTGGTTTCCATTTGGATCCTCAAATACTGGTTGGTAGGTTAATTGATTGCTGTAAATTGCTTTCAGTGTTGGTGGATGATAGGAGAGTCAGAGGGAATTGGTATGCATGTGTGAGAAAATGGGTTAAGGGAAATATGTGGAGGATTAGGAATATTGTGTTTGTTCTGAACGCTTGATGGACCAAATAACCAAAAGGCAAAAGTGCTCTGATAATGTAACAAAGATTTTTGGTGCCTGCTGTGATGTATCCAATCATTTTCCTATCATTCATATCTTCATCCAACATAGGAAGCCCTTAGAGCAATCCCGTCATACCTACTTCCCTACCAACTTCCCTGTAGTCTATTTTCTCTCCCACACGTCCACTAATTCCTCTTCCAACTCTATCCCAATCAACTGTAGCAGGAGTAATTTACTGTAGTCAAATAACCTACCAGCCAGTGTGTCTTTCGGATGTGGGAGAAAAAGGAGAGAAATGAACTCAGACACAGGGAGGATGTGTGAACTAAACTGAGTCCCTTCATAGTTTCTACTGATAACATTCTGAAGCTCTAAGGGCAACGGTAGCAAAAATAAATCTATTCTATAAAACCCAATTTCTTTGCTCAGTTTCAGCTGTTCATATCTTCAAAACTTCTTCATACATCTTCCCTTTCTACAAAACCTAAAATTGCTACTGTCAGCATTTCACTCAATGCTCCTTTGCAGTATTAAAGTTCTTGTTTAATGATAAACAATGTGGCAAACTGCACTACTTTGCTATTTCATCTTGAAGAAATCTTTGTTCAAGACACTTACTATAATACATTATTATTAGACTTCACTGTATCTCATTATTCTGGAGTGTTGTGAAATGCATATGTTCTGTACATTATCTAGTACCTTTGGTGTTTCTTTGCAAAATATGCCTATCCAGTTTTCACTCCAGCAGCTGCAAGATAGTTGAAAAAAGACCATTGTGTTTCAGTGGAGACAAATTCTATTATCTCTGGAGGATGAACTCAAACAGTTCTGGGATGAGATCTGATTCAGAGTGAAACCATCATCTATGGACAGTATAAAATACACTGTTTGACCTGCTGAGTTTCTCCAGCATTTGTGTTTTTAATTCAATCACATGAAAACTTTCATGTTTTACATCAATGGACAATCGCAATCCAAGTTGCCTGGCTGCTAGACACCAATAAAGGCTCAGACATAGCGTCAGGTGTGGCAAGGGGGCTCTGTTTCCTGAAAGATGAGAGCAGGGTATACTCCATGGCCCCACTGCACCCCTTCACAGCAGTTGTAGCCATTCTCATTTTATAAAAGTCCAATCACTGGACTTTTGTAACATCCAAAACTGATACCTGAATACTGTTGGATTAGGGTATAGATTGTTGTTTTAAATGTGTTTTCCTTGCAGCTTTTCTTTATGCTTGCATCTATGTTTGTATAATCTCTTGTTTGTCTGTAAAAATTTCTTTGCTTGCCAAGACACAGCTCTCTGTCAAGATAGGGAACTGGTTTATGGGTTCCTTCTCTAAACAGCTCAGTACAGTACCCAAAATTACTGGAGAAACATACAGCATTCACACGAAGTAAAAGTCGGTCACCAGTCACCTGTGTCTGAGTTCATTTCTCTCCTTTTTCTCCCACATCCGAAAGACCCTTCCTCAGGAGTGACTCAGGGTTGACTGCCTTAATAAAGTAGCAGATTGAGTGGAATTTGGTTGGGGGTGGGGGGGTGGGGAAGGTGAGCTGGGAAGGCATGTGTGATAGCCTGAGTCACATACATAACCATCACAACTCTCAATTAAGTTTTTGGGCTAAACATCATGTATGGACTTGTAAAACTCACTTCTGCCCTTGCCCATGTTTTGCAACATCAGCTACCATTCTGATTGGAGTCCAGGTCTTACATTGTTCCCTTCAGTTATTCTTTCTTCAACAGTCATGATTGTTTTTTTTCTCTCTCTCCTTCTTCAGTGGCCGAATGGTTGGAAATGCTTTGGGTGAACTTCCCTTGTCTCCCAAGTCTTCAGGTTTTACAAGTGGGTGGTGTTTGCTGGAATCACAAGTATCATCCTGTCAGAATGCTGGCTGTGGCCATTTCATTCTCTCTACTCTCTACCCTAATCTTTATCATTATTTAAGCAGGAAACCGTGACTATTTGTGTTGGACATTACTAAAGGCCCAAATTTTGACCAGCTTGAATGGTTTAAAGGGAAAGTACCTTGCATGAAGACAGGACATTTAACCAATTGACCCTGCTCTAATCATTAAGCCCTAGTGGCGTAGCTAGAGGGAAGGGGTGGTGCAGGGGGAGCATTTCAAAAGTGGCGCATCCCACCCACCGCAAGGTTCAGCGCTGCTGACACCACCACCCCCCAAACTCCAGTCCAATGCCGGCACCACCCCACCCAATCCAATCAGATGCCATCGCCACCCCCCCCCCCCCCCCCACTTCACCCCGCTCCGACATCACTGAAAAATTAGTGTGGCTCACCATTCAACCACTGACTCACCATCTGCTAGGTGTCATGGCACCTTTTTTACGTGCTCACTCCCCCTAACTTTAGAACCTGGTCACACCCCTGTCAAGCACCCATTTATACTAAACTCATTTTATTCTTCCCACGTTCTCATCCAAATTCTTGCACCATTTATTTTCTGGGGATAATTAATAGTCTAATTTATCTACCAAATTGCACGTCTTCTGGAATTGGGATGAAGCCGCAGTGTCAAAAATTAAACCAGTTGGTCAAATCCTTGCTTCTCTTTCTTCTCATTGACAATTTGCTGATAGTGCATGCAAGGAGCAAAAGGAAACTAGTGTGGCCTTGTTGGATGTTGCTAGACCAGTCTACTTCACAGAACAGTCAAGCAGCAAGGCCTTGGGGCCGAGGAAGCACATGGCCCAAAGAATGAGTGTAAATGGGGGAATAGCACAGGGCAGAGTTCGCATCAAGCATGGTCCGACCCAACCAATAAAATAGAGGAGGAATTAGAATTCTTCAGTACCATAGCTGGAATAAAATGAAAAACAGTTCTATTGATAGAGAAAAATAAATCAATGTGGGTTATGGAAGGTTGTGGATTTGCTGATCCTCAATGTCTGAAAAGCATAACAGGCAATTAGGAAGGCTGTTTTGAGCTTCCAGCCAAACCTATTTACCTAGCATAACTCCCCATCAAGTACTGCAATAGATCAGCTCAGATGAGCACGACAAGGACTCCTTCTCAGTCCTGAAGCAGGGTTTCGACCTGAAATCTCATTGTCTATTTCAGATTTATTGTCAGATGACATCACATACAACCCTGAGATTCTTTTTCCTGCGGGCAAGGCAGAATTACCGCAATTGGTAGTACAAAAAAAACTGTACTCAATGTACACATGTAAACAAATAAAGAACTAAACAGACAACAAAATGTAAACAAACTGACTGTGTAATACGGAGAAAATTTAAAAAAAATCAAGGGAGCCTGAAACTTTCTCGTGAGTTGCACGTGAAAAAACTAAACAAAGCAATTAATGGACACGGTTCTATTTTGATCTTAAAAATCATTGATAAAGTTTGGAAAATGCCTTTCAAAATTCTCTAAATTTGGGAACTCCCAAAATATATGGATCAGTGAAGCTTCAAAACTTTTTATACTTCTCATATAATGGATCAATATCTGCAAACAAGATAATTTAAGTTTGGACATATATGTTCTGTCTACCACCTTAAACTGTAATAAGCAATGCCTTACACAAAATTAGGAATTATTAACCAAGCTGAGAGTAGAGTACCAATCTTCACCTGAAAATGTTATGTTTAAATCTCATTCCCAATCACTCTTAATCCCAACCATAGAGGCTGATCTTAAATCCAATAAATTATTATAAATATACAATATTAATCCACCGTGTAAAAAAAAACTTTTCTTACCATATTGATTTTTCTCAGGGCAAAGGGAAAGATCCCTGCAAGAAGTTCATTACCTTTCCTGATGCTCAAATGAAACAAGGATTCTTTCATCTTTGTAAAAGTAACTCAAAGTGCAAGCATTATGAAATTAACTCTTAATTTTATTCTGATGGTTTACTATAGTACTTTTCAGCCTAGTAGTCTGTAGTTCTCTATATCAATTCTGTAAACACAAGTCAAGGACACACCATTGAAATACAATTTCAACAAATCTATTGTTTGTCTCATCACATTAATTTACAATAATTCATACTGTGATTTTCTCAAGGGAAGTTAAGCCAAATGACATGTTTCATGTTTAATACCACCTTATATATTCGAGAATATCGCAGGAATCTTCATGATTTTTTTGGGATGTGTATAATAATGTGCATGACATTACACCAAGCTCCAATGATCATCATTTCTTTCTAGGCAACAGAATAACATTTCACTTTTTCTTTCAGGAATGATTTTTAAAAAAAAATCTGAAGTCTGATTGCCAATGGAACTCCATAAAACCTTACTGATCTCATTCCTCTTCCTTCCTTCAGTTCGATAAGGAAGGGCAGGGAGAAGCATAGGATTCACGAAAGAAACATTGAAAATTTGAGCAGCTACGCTAATTACAGTGAAACGCAAGCAGGTGGAGTTAAAGTAGTACATTGCATACAGGGTATTTGAAGCACCAAATGATCCACCCCACTCCTAATTCTTATGAACTTACATTTTGATATTTTGTTTGACATCCAACTGTGGTTTCCAACCTGGTGGTGAGGTCTCCTCTTGTATTTCTATATATATAAAAAAATGTCCATAGCTGTAGAATATAATTTTCAACTAGTTGTCAGGAAGGCAGTTAAAATAAAGCTTCTTAACCTTCTTATGTAAAACCAATGTACTTACATCGTGTAAAGTACGCATCCCTTCCTATATATGCCTGATGAAATCACAGGCCACTCTGTCTGAGGAACTGGTATTGACCCAGATATTACTGAGGATGGCTGATTGGGGACTTCAGGAGGGGAAAATCTGGAGAACATGAACCAGACCTCACTAGGGTGGGGGGGTCACAGTGGAAAGGGTTAAGAAATTCAAGTAAGTGTTCAAATTCCTGGATGTCAACAACTCTGAAGATCTGTCTTGGGGCATCCATGTCGATGAAGTCACTAAGAAGGCTCATCAGCAGCTATATTTCATGAGGAGTTTGAGGAGATTTGGATTTGCTGTGTCACCAAAGGCTCTTGCAAATTTCTACAGGTGTACTGTGGAGAGCATTCTGACTGGTTGCATCACTCTCTGGTATGGGGGTGCTAAAGCACAGGACAGGAAAAAGCTATAGAGTTATGAACTCGGCCAGCGACATCATGGGCATCATCTACAAGAACCGTTGTCTTAAGAAAGCAGCCTCTATCCTCAAAAACTCTCACCATCCAGGTCACGTCCTCATCACACTGCTACCATTGGGAAGGAGGTACAGGAGCCTGAAGACAAGCACCTAGCGGCACAACAACAGCGTCTTCCCCTCTGTCATCAGATTTCTGAATGGGCAATGAACTGCAGACTCCACCTTACTTATACTTCTACTGCACTAATTTATTTATTTTTATCTGTAATTATAACAATATTTACATTGCAATACTTCTGGAAAACAATGAATTTTGTGACATATTCATGACAATAAATTCTGATTCTGATTCTAATGGTCCTAAGGCCAAGGGAGCAAACGTGTGCAACATATTTACATATATTTCTCCAACATTGTATCATTTCAAATTAAAATATTTGATAAGGCCTCAAGGATCCTGATAATTAACATTGTTCTTCTCTCCTCCCTGCCACTAGTGATACCATGCTGACATCTCCATCACCAGGCTGGAAGCACTGTTCGAACTCAACTTGTATTTCACAATGAAAGACCATGAGAACTAGGAGTAAGATGGGTCATTTGATCCTTCAAACACCCTATGGTCAACTACTTTGACTCTACCTTCTTGCATTTCCTAATTTTCCTTTGTTTTCTTAACTTCTAAATTTCCATTAATTTCAGTTATTAATGTCCACACATTCACATGCTTCTGCAGCAGAGAATTTAAAATGAATTTCACACCTCAGAGTGAAAAGAATTCTCCTCACCTGAGTCCAGCATGAGACTGGTTTTTAGATCTTAAGTCTAATGCACACTTCAGATTTTTCTTCCTTGAGAATGAGAAATGAATCTGACCATTTCCAAGTCTTTTTACGGCACTTCTCAACATGTACCACTTCCGTGACGCTGATGTGATTTCAATGCCATTGGCACAAGGGATTAGATAATTTCTGTCCTCTGCACATTTTGGAGCCTTACAAGGGAACTAGGACCCATGTTGCCATCACTTCATGCTATCAATAATTTAGGTCTTCCTAGCACCACGATGCACAAACATTCCTATAGATAAGTTAAGTATTCACTTTTGACCTCCTGAGACTATCTGAGCCAATCATTCATATTCCTACTCCCAATCTTAAATTCCTAAACCCTGATTGCTACTCTTTGTTCCTACCATCCCTTCCAATGAAAATTGTCAATGTTATACCAAACCCCTTCCTTTGAACTCCCAAACCCTGGTATCCTCTGTTTTTCACCCAAACTGCTATTTCCTAATCAAGTCAAGTCAAGTTTATTGTCATCTAATTGTACAAATACAACCCGACAAAGCAGCGATCTCTGGTCCTTGATGCAAAACATGTAGACACACAACCAGACATAACACACATACAGACAAACAAATGCAGGACAAGTATTTAATCAAAACAATAAATAAATGAATATTGAACATTTGAGAGTCTCGGATGGTAGTGTGAGCAGTTCTTTGGTCGTTCAGCATTCTTACTGCCCGTGGGAAGAAGCTGTTCCTCAGCCTGGTGGTGCTGGCTCTGATCCTCCTCTATCTCTTTTCCAACAGCTGAAAGATGCTGTGTGCAGGGTGTAAGGGGACACCCGTGATTTTGCAAATCCGCTTCAGACAACTTTCCAGGTAGATCACATCGATGTGGGTGGTGGGTGTGATGGGGGGGGGGGGGGGTGCGTGAGAGGAATTTGGAGTCTCCAGTGATCTTCTCTGCCACTCTTAAGGTCCTGTGGATTAATTTCCAATCTATTTCTCTTCAGCAACCATACCACACTGTGATGCAGCTAGCCAGGATGCTCTCAATAAAAATATACCAATTATTCTTCCCCTCTGTTGAGGCCATTTTGTGCTCCTTTAACTATGTTGATTTATTACACCTAATCCCAAGAGCTGTAATAACTTGTCATGTTTCATTTCATGTTTTGTGTTTGAATACTGAACTACAATAATACTTGCTGATTCTTCTTTAACTACTTGCCAGAAGCAACTTCAGAAATTTCTAACAGATTTGTTATATGCAACTATTATATCATACAACCATATAACCTCTCCCCAATAATATTTTCTAAATTATTCATTACCATGCCCCTAACAATAGATTCTACACTTTTATGTTTAACCAATATTTAGTTATCTTGTCTGTTTTATTTTCCCATCTTTATTTGAAACCTCCAAACTGTGGTGACCATCCTAATATCGAGAAAACTCAGGGATCAAATCAAGATCTATTTATTCACTGGCTTTTAATTTTAATATCTAGGTCAGTAGGTTGTGTAGGATTTGTCAGCTTTTAGTGCAATTAATTTCTCCAGTGCTATTTCTTTATCATATTAATGTTGTTAAATTCCTAATTTTCATGAGATCTTTAGCTCAATAATGTTTCTATATTTTTAAAATATGTATGTGAGTGTGGATTGTGGAAGATCATATGACATCTCCATCTGGAACCTGGTTGGTGGGTGGACTGCGGAGAGTCATGTGACCTCGCCAGTAAGCCTGTGATCGGAAGTGACCACACCTACCAATCAAAGGTTAGATCTGACCAGAGGTGAGGCTGACACGCGATTGGTCTGAGCAGGTCACGTGAATGGGTCCTGCATTGAAAAGCCAATCGTGGCTCTTGCTCATTCTCTTTTGCTTCATCCTTAAGACCATCACTGAAGTCCAGGCTGACAGCCACGGCAGGCACCGGAGCGCTCATGTGATGGGCCCATCCTGGAATCAGAGCTATGGTCGATGCTGGAAACAAGGTTCATTTAATATACATGTTAGTTGTAATTAATTT
Organism: Narcine bancroftii; assembly: GCF_036971445.1. Taxonomy (NCBI): domain Eukaryota; kingdom Metazoa; phylum Chordata; class Chondrichthyes; order Torpediniformes; family Narcinidae; genus Narcine; species Narcine bancroftii. The sequence continues at coordinate 34,891,675 of NC_091473.1, forward strand.
ACTGTTTATTAATATGCTCTATTTGTGGGCTAGATGGGTACTGTGGAAGTTAAACGTTGGGCTATTTATACTACTGTTAGTGTGCTACACTTGTGAGTGGATGGGTATTGTGTGTTGAACCCTTGCATTCCCGATTGGGAGTTGAGAATGTTTAAGAGTGATTTATTTGCACCCGATGTGTAGTTATTTGCACATTGTTGTTGTGTATTTTAGTCTGTATGAGTGTGTGCCCTTGTGTGAATTCATCTATGCATAAGTAAAGACAAATGTTTGTTAATAACATGTTTCAGCCTTGATTCTCTTTGAACCCATCGAACATATTATGAACATAACAATATGTTATCATGAAAGAAAATACAAAATATAGGCTTGTTATTTCTGATGATTTCTTTAATTATAAGTTGTCTGGAGACATCTCTGAACACGAGATTCGGCACTGTGAGTAGGGTAGAAGTAGTTTTTTTTGGACCCATGCGGTCGTGATGTTTTTTGCACAATACTAACCAATTTAACCTTCTCCTCCGACCATTATGTGGATGCAGACTCTGTTGTGTGTGTGTGTGTGTGTGTGCGTGTGTGTGTGCGTGTGTGTGTGCGTGTGTGCGTGCGTGCATGTGCGTGCGTGTGCGTGTGCGTGTGCGTGTGCGTGCGTGTGTGCGTGTGTGCGTGTGTGCGTCCTATGGCATTCACTTACTGAAAGGTGAGTGGTGGGCAGGTGGAGCAGCCTGTGGGCAGGTGGAGCGATGAATCTCTTGGCTGGGAAAGGGGAGAGGTTTGTAGTGCATGGACTGGGAGATATGCAATGGGTGGTGTTACCAGGGGGAATAGGAATTACTTGTCTATACACACATGCCGACTAACCTGGAGAAAGTGAGTTTACTTCATTCACATGATGACTCACATTCAGCCACTAGAAGCAATGGTTGGACACATGTCTGATGAATACACCCACAACTTGAACGCTACCTAAGGGCTTTGGCGAACACTGATCCCTGCTGCACTGAAAACGTGTGGAGGTAATGATCGCCAGCCAACTTTGCCCCATACCAGTAACAGCTATACTTCCGGCAACCCTCAGAGGGGTGGGTGGTTCAAGGGTGGGTGGTTCAAGGGTGGGTCTTACCCTGAGTACAATCTGGCCAATACAAAGTCCCGATTCTCAGAGTTTCTAATAGTAACAAGGACTTGGGAATGTTTGTACAGATGTTATAATCAGTACTGGTCCGAGCAATCGGTGGCAGTGTGAGCAGGAACAGTACCAAGGAGCAAGAGGTTCCTCAGCTAACAGCCCAGCAAAGGTGGATGCTCCCTGGGGGCTAAACGGTACTTCCTGGATGCATGACTGCCAGGCTGGCCCTGGTTACCTTGGTACTGTATGGTGGCTGCTGCCTGGGAAGCCTGCCACCATTTGCCTCATAAATCTGAAGGAGCTCCTGGATGAATGGTCACCATGGTGGCTAACGATATGGCTGTGGTACTTCAGCACAAGGAGGAGTCAGGATGGCCTTGGACTTTCTGCTCACAGATGGAGGTAGTACTGATGTTGCTGTTGGAAAGCACAGCATTTATATTCTGGGCCAATCAGGGAATACTACTCATTCATCTCACATGTGAGATGGTGAACAAATTAAATGACCCAGCAACTAGTCCCTTGAATACAACACTCAATGGGAAATTTGATGGACCTGTGGGGCTGGGGAAAAGTTGTCAGGTCATCAATGGGTTGTGTATAATGTAAATATATCCACGTAGTACTAACCTGTAAATGATTGGCATGGAGTGGTAACTTCCGAGTGGTGGAATTTATTGTGAATTGCAAGGATCATGTGACCTCTCCAGCGATCCTAAGATTGGAAGTAACCTCACTTGCCTACCAAGAGTTAGATCTGCCCACAGGTGAGGCCAATGTCTGATTGGTTCTTGCAGCTGACATATGATTGGTCTGAGCAGGTCACATGAATGGGGCCTGCATTGAAAAGCCATATATGGAGACTGTTTGTTTTGTTTTGTTGCTGCCTTGGGACCATCACTGAAATCCAGACTGCAGGCCATTGGCTGCACTGGAGGGCTGATTCCAGATCCCAAGCTGTGATCATTACTGGAAATCAGGTTCATTTGATATTCTTGTTAATTGTAATTAATTTAATATTTATTAGTGTGCTGTGCCGGTGGAGTGGATGTGTAATATGTGCTCAACCCTTGCCTTCCCAATCGGGAGTTGAGAAGGTTTAGCAGTTATTTTTTTTGCACCTGATCTGTAGATATTTGTATACAGTTGTTGTGTGTGTAAGTCTGTGTGAGTGTGTGCTATTTTGTGAATTCCCCTGTGCATAAATAAACACCCAACCCCAACCAACCAATTTTCCCCTGCAGCCGCTGCAACCGTGTCTGCCTGTCCCGCATCGGACTTGTCAGCCACAAACGAGCCTGCAGCTGACGTGGACTTTTACCCCCTCCATAAATCTTCGTCCGCAAAGCCAAGCCAAAGAAAGAAAGAAGAAAAATAAAGACCACTGTTTGTTAATTACCCATGTCCAGCCTTGATTCTCTCTGAACCCGTTGAACAAATTCTGAACGCAACAAAATGTTTCCATGAAAGAAGAACAAAATTTATCCTTGATATTTTTGATAATTTCTTTAAATACAAGATCTGGAGTCTGTCTGAAAAATATTTGTTTCTTTCACCATTCTTTTCTTTTAAATACCTTTAAACACATTTAAAATTATTAATAAAAAAAATTCCAAATGATTCAAAAGATATTCAAAGAAAACTGATCATTTATTCTCAGAATTAGAAAGGAATCTAAAATGCAGGACCTCAAGGGTGGAAATCTCTGGATTGCTCTCTGTCCACATGCCTGAAAGTTATGGCTGAAGAGTGGATGCGGGGGTTCAGGGATTCAGGTCTCTGGATCATTGGGATCCCTTCTGGGGAAAGTATGACTTGTACAAAATGGTTAGGTAGCTACTGAACGGGAGAGGGACTAGCACCCTGCAGATAGGTTTGCTGGAGCTATTGGAAAGGAGGGCTTGAACTAGTTTGGCAGGGGGATGGGAAACAATAAAAGTGCAGCTCAGAGGACAGAAGATTCACTATGTAGCAAGATTGTGAGCATGGATAGGCAGCCAATAGAGCAAAATTGCAAGCATAAGATTACAGATTTAAATTGGGTATTTTGGGAAATAAATGAAAAAAGTGATAGATGCAGTACTGAAGTTCTTGTATTTAAATACCTGCAGTATAAGAAATAAAGTTGATGATCTAGTAGCGCAGCTGGAAGTTAGCAGGTATGATATTGTGGCCTTTAGTGAGTGGTGGTTGAAAGAAGACCACAGCTGGGAACTAAATACTCATGGAAACACAGTGTATCAGAAGAACAGGAAGGAAGGCAGAGGGGGTGGGGAGATTCTGTTGGTTAAAAATGGAATGAAATCTTTGGAGAGAGAGGAGACATTGGATCAGAAGATCCAATCCCCGTGAGTAGATTTAAGGGTAAAAAGATGCTGATGGGTGTTGTATATGGGCATCCAAACAGTAGCCAGGATAGTGGCATGCAAAATACAGAGGGAAATGGAGAAGGCCTACAAAAAGAGAAAATGTTATAATAGTCATGGGAGATTCAAATATACAGGTTAATTGGGAAAACCAGGTTGGTACTGGATCCCAAGAAAAAGAATTTATCAAACACCTTCAGGATGGCTTCTTAGAACAGCTTGTTGCTGAGCTGACCAGGGAAATAACAATTCTGGATTGGATATTGTGTAATGAACCAGAGTTGACAAAGTAGCTGAGGTAAGCTAACCCTTAATGATGTTGCCCTGTAGTTTGAGTGGGAGAAACTAAAATCTGCGGTGTCAGTATATCAGTGGAGAAAAGGGGACAACTGAGGTATGAGGAAAGAACTGCCAAAAATTGGTTGAAAAGGCACACTTGCAGAGAGGACAGCAGAGCAGCAATGATTGGAGTTTCTGTAAGAAAGAAGGAAGGTGTAGGACAGGTATATTCCAAAAAATAAATATTTGAATAGAAAAATGGTACAACTGTGTCTGACAAGAGAAGTCAAAACAAAAGAAAAGGCAAACAAGGAAGCAAACATTAATGGGAAGATAGAGGACTGAGAAACATATAAAGCATTCAGAATGCAACTAAGAAGGTCATTAGGAAGGAAAAGATGAACTTTGAAAGAAAGCTAGCAAATGATATCAAAAAGGATGCTAAAAGCTTTTTAAGTATCTTAAGATTCAAGATTCATTTATTGTCATGTAATATTACACAAAATTGCCTTCTGCCTGCTATAAGGCAACAAAGATTTGCCATTTGTGTCGCCCTTACAATAAGAGGAAAAGAAGCAAAATAGAATCAGAGTGGCTGTGAATTTGCCTCGAGTACTTCTGCAGCCGCATAGACTCCTGTTTGATTCATTGGCATCCTGAGCTCCAGGTCCAAACCTCGCCGCAATCAGGAAGACTTCTGCGTCCGAGGCCCTTTGGGACCCCTTCTTCCCCTCAGCACCCTCTCGAATCCCAGTTCCATTACTGATTCCCGTCAGCCAATCTCCAGTAGTCCGCAACCTGTGTGGGTCCCACAGCCGCTGAGCCCCTCGCTGATTTGCTGCTGTAGTTATCTTCCCTGTAGGGTCATCTCTTTGCTTCTGATTCTCAACAGAAGGTGCTCAAAAGAGAACCGGTAGAAAATGAAAATGATATTGGAGAGATTGTAATGGGAGACAAGGAGATGGGAGAGGAACTGAATTAATATTTTGGATCAGTCTTCACTTTGGAAGACTAGCAGCATACCTGATTTTCAAGGGTGTCAGGGAATAGAATTCATGTTCAGCAGAGAAAAGGTGTTTGGGAAGCTGAATGGTTTCAGGGTAAACAAGTCTCCTAGACCAGATGGAATGCACCTTTGGGTTCTGAAGGGAGTAGCTATAGAGATTAAAGAGGCATTGGTAATGATCTTCCAAGAATCAACAGATTTTGGCAATGGAAAATTGCAAACATCACTCCACTGTTTAAAGAGGAAGGGAGGCAGCAGCTAGGAACTTATAGACTTGTTAGCCTGACATCGGTGGTTGGAAATTTGTTGGAATTGGTTGTCAAGGATAAAGTTATGGAGTACCTGAAGGTACATGATATGATACACCAAAGTCAATAGACTCACTAAGATGGGAAGATAGAGGACTGAGAAACATTTAAAGCATTTAAATCTTGCCTGACAAACCTACTTCAATTTTTTGAGGAAGCCACATGCAGACTAAACAAAGGAGATGCAGTGGATGTTGTAAATAAGATTTTTTAAAAGGCTATAATGAGATGACCGCCCATGGAATTACCGGAAAGATACTAGTGTGGGTGATTGGCAGGAAACAGAGAGTGAGAATTAAGGGATCCTATTCTGGTTGGTTACCCATTACCCCTGGTGTTCCAGAGGGTTAGTGTTGAGAGTATTTCTTTTTACATTGAATGTTAATGATTTGGATTGCTGAATAAATTGATTTGAGGTTAAATTTTCAGATGATACAAAGATAGGTGGAGGGGCCACAGAGAGGTGCAGCGAGACTTTGATAGTTTCAGAAAATGGGCAAAAAGTGCCAAACAAAATACATTATTGGAAAGTGTGGTGCACTTTGGTAAAAGGAATAAAAATACAGACTCTGGTTTGGGAAAAGGTTCAAAGTTTGGTGGTACAAAGGGACTTAAGGGACCTTGTGCAGGGTATCCTAAAGTTAACCTCCAGGTTGTGTTAGTGGTGAAGCATGTGAAAACAATTTAGGGATTCCTATCTAGAGGAATAGGATAGAAGAGCAGGGATGTGATGTTGGGCTTTATAAGGCACTAGTGAAGACTCACTTGGAGTATAGGGTACAGTTTTGAGCTCCTTATTTAAGAAAGGATGTGCTGGTCCTGGAGAGATTTCAGAGACGATTTATGAGAATAATTTCTGGTATGAAGGAATTTGCAAATGAGGAAACCCTTTGATGGCTCTTGAACTGCACTCCTTGGAATGAGGAATGAAGAATGAGGGGGACCTCAAATGTTGAAAGGCTTGGACAGAGTAAATATGGCAAAGTTGTTTTAGTCTCGGACAAGAGGGCACAACTTTAGGATTGAAGGGTGCCCATTTAAAAAAGAAATGCAGAGTAATTTGTTTTTCCAGAGAGTGGCGAACCTTTGGAATTTGCTACTATGGATGACTGTGGAGACTATCCTTGGGTGTATTTAAAGCAGAGATTGAGAGGTAACTGAATGGTCAGAATATCAAGAATAAAGGGGCAAAGGCAGGGGAGTGGGTCTGAGTGGGAGTATGGATCTGCTCATGATAGAATGGTGGAGGGGAACCAAGGGCCAAATGGCCTGCTTCTGCTCCTATATCTTATGGTCTTATCCTACTTTCTTTCTCTTCATCATTTTCTTTGGTCAACCATTACCAAGTTTCAAATTTGCTTACTATTCTGATGGTCGTCCTTACAACCTTCTTTTACTCCAACACTATTGGTAACTTTTAATCTTAAGCTTGTTTCACTTTTTTTTCATTGTTTATTTTTCTTTGTGGCAAGTGAAGATTTTTAAAAGTCCTGCCATGGCTTATCTAAGGTCTCATCTTTTAATCTGATTTCCCATCTCTACTTGATGCTTGCTCCTACAGAGTATGCTCTGCTCAAACTAAAGACCTTTATTCTCAAATTGAACTGAATTATCACGAGAAGTACAGTTCTAAATGACAATCATGTTTTGATATGATTTTTCAACAAAGCACCCTGCAGGAGGAACAGAGAAAGATTATGCTTAAAACAGGCATCCTGTTATAGTGTATCGCCTCCAGTGTGTTGTTATTACTTTTGACTTGCTATAATATGTTGGATGGCACTCACCTTGAAATGCATTCTTTTGTATTTAACCATTGATGAATGGCCAAATCTGCTTCATATTTACTTCTGGATTCATGGAGACCATTGTCATCTTTGTCAAGATTTATTGTTTCATTTAGTTGCAGGTGGACTTGGTTGAGAGTGAGTGGAAGGGATGGTTCTTCGTCTGATCATTTTTGCAAATAACAAATAGCCATTTCCTTGGGGAGTCATCCTTTTCTCGCTAGATGCTCAAACGTAATTCTGAGAACTACCACAGAACATGAGTGGGTAGGTAGCAGATCTGAACATATAACTGCCTCTGCAACTGCTGTACATTTGGAATATTAGATAACAAACCTAATTCAAATCACAAAATAATTTAAGGTTTAATTATTCAGCAGTGGATGAGCCTTTTCTATTGTTTATGTTCTCTTAAAAATGAAGTTTGGTTATTAAAAAACAATTACTTTTTGCAAGGAATGTCAAATGAATAAACTTAATTGAAAGCATAGAATTTAGTTATCAAATGCAACACTCTAAACTGTTCTTCCATTTAAAAAAAAATCAATGAGTTCTTTCATGATTAAAAAAAAAATGGATTGGAACTGTGCTGAAATTTCAACCATAAATAAGAATTATAATTCTGAAATACTTGTTATAATTTTGATTCGAATGAAGATTCTGTGGATATAAATCAGCTGTCTGATATTTTTTACCCTGTGACTCATTTTCTGGTGAGAGATTGCAAAGAGTCTTTTCTGGACTGATGTAAACAAATTCCTTTAACGCTGAATCCTTCTGCCACTTCCATAAAATCCAATTTGTGACTACTTTCTTTAAAGAGTTGAACCTGTGGAATTGTTGCATGTGATTATCACAGTTTATTTTCCAATTGTTTGGCTGATTACCTTGGGTATCATCCATGCTCCAGACAGATATTCAAGGATCATAATGCATTTTACTTTGTTTGCAATGGAAGTGCTGTGACTGGGGTTGAACTCCCTTTCAAATTGATGTGGCATCCACGAAAAAGTCTTTTTACGAAAACATTATGCTGTGACTGCAGGAAAGATCATGAGAGATAGTCGTCTTCCAAAGTGTATACTTTTCAGCGATGATGTCTGATAGTGGGATGGAACACCTTGTATAAAATACTGTTCATAATTTTCTGTTCTTTAGAGAGATATCTAACTCTTGACTTTGTGATAGTGGGATAGCTTAGATGAACAAGTCATAAATTATTTTGAAATATAATTTACCTTGATGCTAGCACCATTGTTTATTTGTATAATGTACCTTAAATGCTTCTCTGCAAGTATAGAAATTTACTTCAAGTAATTGACTGCCATTCTAAATTTTGATTGAGCAGATATTAGTACAGAGGTGGCATTTCAAATCTCAATCTTTCTATTTTACTAACGTGATCGATTTCTTAATGACTTGCATTGTTTATTTAGAACCGTAGACACCACAGCACAAAACAGGTCCTTCAACCCTACTAATCTGTGCCAAATTTTTTTTTCTGCTTCATCCCATTGACATGGACCATATCCCTCCATATCTCTCCCATCCTTGTACCTGTCCAAATTTTTCTTAAATGTCAAATGCTTGCATTTACTAATTCAGCTGATAACTCAGTCCACAGTCCCACCACTCTCTGCAAGAAGAAATCCTCCACCCCTTGTGTTCCCTTTACATTTTTCCCCTTTCATGCTTAAGCCATGTCTCTATCTATACCCATTATATTTTTGTATATCACTATCAAATCTGCCCTCACTCTTTTGCACTCAAGAAAATAAAGTTCTGACCTGTTTAGCCTTTCCCCATGATTCAGTTCTTCAAGTCCTAACAATATCCTCGTAAATCTCCTCTACACTCTTTCAATCTTATTTACATCCTTCCTATAGTTAGGTGACCAAAGCTGCACATAATACTCTAATTTTGGCCTCACCGATGTCTTATACAACTTCCCCATAACATCCTCATACCTTGCATTGATATATGAAGACCAATGTGCCAAAATCTCTGTTTTATGACCCTATCTACCACTTTTAGGGAAATGTGTACCTGTATTCTCGGATCCCTCTGTTCTACCGCAATCCTTAGTGCCCTATTGTTTACAGCAGGGCTTCCCAAACTTTTAGCTTGTGGAATCCTTTTGGGAAGCACTTGGAAATCGCAGAACCCCAATTGTCAATTACAGTTTAAAAGTCCTGGTATTTACACAAGCATAGTAAGAAAGTAAATAAACTCACCATTCTCCACAATTGAAATAATTTGTTGCCTCTAATTTACATTTAATGAGATGAATGGAATTGTTTCTTGTCCTGACAGATCCTCTTAATGTTGGGCACAACATTAGAAAGTTATATCCATATGTCAGTAGCAGTTTCTGTATTTTGTTTCTGTTGCTGTGAATAAAATGAAAATCCAGCCTTGCATGTGCAAGTTGTGGAAAATGGTAATAAGCAATGCACTCAGGCTAATCCAGAACTTAGTCCGTGGAAAATCTTTAAAACTTTGCTGCAAATGAAAGTTGGGTATTATGTGGATTAGGTTTTCATATTCTTGCGCTGATAAATTGATAGGTTGGGTCGTGACATGGAAAAGATTTTGTACCCATCTCTTGTTCTTACTAGAAACAAGGGGAAATACTTATCAAGTAGAACATGAAGTAGTTAAGTGTTGTCACATTTCGTCAAGAAAATCTTCATCAACGCTCACATCATGTTCCATCACAAAGTCTCACAGTGTGGAAAGACAACCAAAGTTTTTCCTTTTACCATTGAAATCCAAAAGTCGATTTTCTTTTAGAAAGTGATGAAATTTTGTCCAACACATTAAAAACAGTCAAATTTTTGCCTTGTAGGGCCATATCAATTTCATTGTTTTGTGAATATATTAGCAAGACACATAAGATGCAGTAACCAGCTGTAAAGGTACTCTGAGAATGAAGTCTTTGAGTCGCTAAAATACACTTGAGGTTTGTGGCGAAGTTCGAATAGCCTTACCAATACTTTTCCTCAGGATAACCATCTCACTTCTGTATGCAGTAGTAAGGTTGTGTGTTGGCTTCCCATTTCCTCACAGAGAGTTTTAAACAAATTGGATTTTTGATATAATTAACAATTTTTACTGTTTCCTCGAGCACTTTAGTCAGGGGCATGGGTATTTTATTTCACTGCTGGTACATGTCTATGAAGGGCACAGTGAGTACTGCTTCAATTTGGGGTGCAACTCTCTTAATTCTGGAAATGGTTCCAGCAACTTTCCCCGTAAGAGATTTGGCTCCATCTGAGCACACGTGTAAACATTTTTTCCAAGGAATGAATGGCATTCTTTATGTACTTATTGATGCAGTTAAAAAAAATCCCTATTTGTGTGCCCTTGCAAAGTTTCACAATGAAGCACATCTTCCTCAATATCCTTCTCATATACATACATGCCTAACGAAGACTGCTACATCTGTTGATTCATCTAGTTGTAATGAAAAAGCATCACATAACAGCAAACAACCTATTAATCCCCCTTCTATGTCCTCACCTCGATCTTTAATATGTCTTGCAACAGTATTATTTGATCTTTGTACTACATCAATTTTCCTGCTGAACTGCTTGTTGAACATACACTTCACTATGTCCTTTGTACAAGGCTCAATGATAGATCCTCCAAGAGTGTGGGGCTCTCCAGCAAGTGGAATTCGATAACTTATCCTGTAAGAAGCTTCAGTTGCCTTCTCATTCTCTGTCTTTGCTCTCTACGGTTTCCATTATAAAACCTTCACTGGTTCCAAGCGAATCTAGCTTTCTTTTAAAGCAGGACACATCCTTATTTTTGAGGTGGGGATGATTTGTTTCCAGATGTCTTTTTAATTTTGTTGGGGCCAAAAATTTTAGGCAGAATTTTACTACATAAAACATATTGTGCATCTGGTGCCTCTTTATTCCCAGCTGAGGTGAATCCAAGAGGTAAATAATTTTTGACATACCTTCATTTCTTTATAGCACTTGATTTTTCCAATGTAGGCGTAATTGGAAAAAAAAGTCACCTCAGTGCTTGCCTCAACTGAATTATTCTGTATCCTATATTATTTTTTATACCAATGATCCCACGGTTCTTTTAAAAAATATATTTTATTTAAAATTCCATACGTGCAGTAACTACGGTTGTAATAATACAGATATCAAAAAACAAATTGATCACATACATGATGGTTTTCACCTGACCCTAAAAGCCCCTCCCTCCCCCCCAACCTCTTCCTTCAAAGAAACAATGTACAAAATGAAAAACATATAACATTATAGGTATAAAAAGGAAAGAAAAGAAAGAAAAAAAGACAGAAACAAAGTCTTTGGATTGCAGAGAAAGATATCATCCAGTACAAATCACCAGATCTAACCTGAACATACAGAGGAAAATCCCGCAGGTCTAGAGGGATAAATTTGATCCCCTTATTTGGGTGCACAGGCACCAAATTTATAAAAACATAGGGTATTTATTCCTTAAAATATGTGATTTTTTTTTCTAAAGGATTACAACATTGAATTTCAGCATGCCACCTTGGCATAGTCAAAGATACATCAGACTGCCAAGTAAATGCAATTTATGCTAATTTAATAAATTCCAGTTGATAAATTGATAGTTTTAATTTAGGTCTTAGATACTTCCTAATAAAATACTTCCTAATAAAAATAAATCAGGACTTTGTGGAAAAACAATTTCTGTAACTTGTTCCAAAAACTTATGTAAAGCCACCCAAAAGGGCCTTACGTTGGGACAAGACCACATTCTACATCCTCACCTCACCTAAAACATTGGTCTGATAAATCTAATTCCAATCTATTCAACTTCAGTGGTGTAAGATATAATTGGTATAAAAAATTATATAGAACTAATATATACGATCCATGGTTCTTAATACAGTACTACACACATAGAATACATTTCAGTTGAAATGTTCAAATATGACATCCTTGTGCCAAAAGAAATCCGAGTCTCATTGGTTGAAAATGGGTGTCTTGATGTCTGCACTGTTGATGTCAGGCTTCAAGACACCATTTGATTTTGTTAGTGTCGAAGCAACTTTGCTGCTGCTGTCGTAGAAACACAGAAATTTAAAGGCACAGGTACAAAGTAATTTAAATAAAAACAGTTTTATTACTCGTTATAGTTATTACTACCCATTTCTTCTGCGGAACCCCTATGCCTTTCCATGGAACCTCAGTTTGGGAAATATCGGTTTATGACCTTGGTTTGTCTTTCCAAAGTGCAACACCTTACATTTGTCAGCATTAAATTCCATCTGCCATTTTGCAGCCCAGTTTTCCAGCTGGTCTAGATCCTTGTGTAAACTGACAAAACATTACATGCACAGTAATAGGCAATTTGGCTCAATTATTTCATAGTGGTAGATAGTATATATTCCATAAGCACAGTTGAGAAGGAAAGAATAGAAAGGGCTATTATTGGCAAAGGGAATGTGGATTGTGCTAGTGTGCTAAAAGGGAACCAAAAACAGGCCCTGGAGTGGAGCTGTGGATGCAACAGTGACACTACCTAAAATACAGGAGCACAATTTCAATCAAAGTAATTAATTAATTAATTCTGTTACGGAGTCCAGAGGATCCCAAACACAAAAGCAATGGATATTCACCACAATACAGGGTTACTTAAACAAAAGTAGTTTTTAATTATAATTGAACAAGAAAACAGAATGAAACTCTAACTTATTACTTAACCTACTTAATTAACCTACTTAACTACTCAATCCCCCCTCTAACACAAAGCACAGGTGTGTGTAATGTAAATTTAAGATTAGAAAAGTTGTTTGGATCACAGTCCAATCTCACTGGTTGCAGGCAATTCTTGTACAGTGCATAGAAATTAGCCTTAACAAAGTTCACCAGTCATTGGTGCTTAAATGGCAAATGGTTACTACTCAGGAGGGTTCTTGTTGGTTTTCAGAGAGAGATTCCTTTTCCAGGACATCCGCAACTGATTCCTTCTCAATCAGTCTTGCTGATGAAACATGCCCCCTTCAGGGTTCTCCAGATGATCCTCTTTCTTTCAAGTCACCTTTCAGACTGCCAATCTCCTCCTTTGACCAGACAGCCTTCCAAAGTTTGTCGGCTTTGTCCTTCCAGAACTGATTTCTGTCTCCTCTCTCTCTGTGTTTCACAGCCTCCATCACTGAGAGCAAAACTCTTCTCCCCTGCCTGCAAAGATCACATGCTCTCCCAGGCAAGCTGCTGTCAATACTTTGTTGCCTCCTGCAAAAAGCATTCTGCAAAAGTCCTGCAAATATTGTGTTTTAAAATGTGTGTGTGCAAGCTGCTCTAACAATTCCTCCCAAATCATTTCTAAATTAAGATTGCGCAAATTGGGATTGTACTCGCTGGAGTAGATTGCACAAATTTGGATTGTACTCGCTGGAGTTTAGAAGATTGAGAGGGGATCTCATAGAGACATAAAATTCTGGCAGGACTGGACAGAATGGATGCAGATGGGATGTTTCCAATGATGGGAAAATCCAGAATCCGGGGCCATGGTTTGAGGATAATAGGCAAACCATTTAGGACCGAGATGAGGAGGAATTTCTTGACCCAGAGGGTGGTGAATCTGTGGAATTCATTGCCACAGAGGGCAGTAGAGGCAGGTTCATTAAATATATTTAAGAGGGAATTAGATATATTTCTTCAGTATAAGGGTATTAAAGGTTACGGAGAGAAAGCGGGGATGGGGTACTGAACTTTAAGATCAGCCATGATCTCGTTGAATGGCGGAGCAGGCTCGAAGGGTCGAATGACCTACTCCTGCTACTATCTTCTATGTTTCTATGTTTCTATGTTTCTAAATACTCTTGTCACAATTCGCAGCAAGCTAAAAGCCGATTCCGGACATTTACACCCATGCTGCCCAATTACACCCAAATTAACCTATAACCCTCTACATTTTGGAGGGCAGGAAGAAAGTGGAGCACCAGGGAAAACCCGCGCAGTCATGGGGAGAACATACTAACTCTTTATAGACAGCACCAGATTCGAACCAGGGCATTGGAATTGTGCCAACCTCTACACTAACCATGCCACCCAGTATGCATCCTTTTCTATAATATAAAATTGGATTTATTGTTAACTAAGTTACAATCATAACATGAACCCATTGTTGTAAACAGAAACATAGACCCATAGTTAACTAAAACAATAATCATCCTATTCTGTAATCAACCTTTTTTCTAGCCAGTAACTCCCATTGTGTAATAAAAATACTAAAACTAATCAAGTTTCTATAATTGTGTCCATTGAGAGCATAAAACCTGCAGTAAAATCATGCAAAGTGATTAGTTTTGACTGGTCCCCTGATGCGCATCAGTTTTAATAAATCAGCTATTGTTTCAAATGTCAATTCCGTGGAGTATTTCTATTTGCTCTTACAAGCACTTTCCTCAGCTCCATGGATTCCAATCCTAACAATGCTGTAATTCTGATTCATAATGTGAACTGACAGGACATCTTCTGGATGCATTTGCTGACCCTTTGCTTGAAGTGAACACTGCACCTAAGCCAAACACATCTTTTCTTGATGTAAGAATATTTCTAATAGGATCACAGGATAGGAGTTATGAATCGAACCCCAAAGTTTATTTTACTCAGTTTGAACTGACCTTTCACTGTAATCCTACTCACCCCACTGTAGAACCATACAACCAAAGAACATTACAGCAGAGAAAACAGGCTCTTCATCCCTTTGTCTGTGTTGAATTATTATTCTGCCTCGTCCCACTGACCTGCACCTAGTCCATAGCCCTCCCTACCCATCCCATCCATGTACCTGTCCAAATTTTTTCTTAAATGTTAAATTTGAGACCAAATGCACCACTTCAGCAGGCAGCTCATTCCATACTCCCATCACTCTTTGCATGAAGAAATTCCCCCTAAACTTTTCCACTTTCACCCTTAACCCATGTCCTCTAGTTTGTATCTCACTTAACCTCAGTGGAAAAAGTCTATCTACATTTACTCTGTCTGTCCCCCTCATAACTTTAAATACATCTATCAAATCTCCCCTCATTCTTCTACACTCCAGGGAATAAAGTCCTCACTTGTTTAACCTTTCCCTGTAATTCAGTTTCTGAAGTTCAGGTAGCATCCTAATAAATCTTCTCTGCACTTTTTATATTTTATTGATATAATTCCCGTAGTTAGGTGACCAAAACTACACACAATACTCCACATTTGGCCTCACCAATGTTTTATTCAATTTTATCATAACATTCCAACTCCTATACTCAATACTTTGATTTATGAAGGCCAATATTCCAAAAGCTCTTTTTATAGCACTATCTGCCTGTGATGCCACTTTCAGGTAATTGTATATCTGTATTTCCAAATTTCTCTGTTCTACTGCACTCCTCAGTGTCCTACCATTTCCAGTCCATGTCCTACTTTGGTTTGTCCTTCAAAAATGCAGCACCTTTCACTTGCCTGCATTAAGTTCCATCTTGCCATTCTTCAGCCCAATTTTCCATCTGGTCCAAATCCCTCTGCAAGCTTTGAAAGCCTTCCTTGCTGGCCACAATGCCTCCAATCTTTGTATCATCAACAAATCTATCATCCAAGTTATCATCCAGGTAATTGATATCAATAACAAACAACAATGGTCCCACCACTGATCCCTGAGGCACACCACGAGTCACAGGCCTCTTATCTGAGAAACAATAATCCCCTACTACTCTCTGGCTTTTCCTGTATAACCAATGTCAAATGCAGTTCACTGCATTTTATTTTGCTGTACTTGCTGTATCATATGTATGACAAACTTTTAGGCTCCATCTTGCACTCTAGACAATAGGTGTAAACTTGAACCTTTAGCTAAATATTCAAGATCAATTGCAACAACCTTATTAATTCCTAAGGTATGTCCAAGTAGCTCAGCAAAGTCCTTGATCAAAGTCCAGACCAGCATTATCAAGGTGTGTGACACATTGGGCAATGTACTTATCCACTGGTCTACTGGGATAGTCCAATCTTGTTTTTTTAATCAAAATGAAATGTCACCAATATGTTGGCTGATACTATATCTTTCCAAATTGAACCTCAAACAATGAAACAGCTGATTTTCTCTTTTCCAATCATTTAGCTGTCACTGTTTCATCTATTCTGTGAATTCAAGATCAACATCCAGTGATTTTTGTGTATGCAGGCATTTCAGGTAAGACCTTCAGAGAGTGGCTAGCTGGAGTAAAATTCAAATGGTTGCGAATAGAGAGAGGCAATGGGTATGAAATAATTACCAGATTTCAGATAGAGAAAATATTGTTTGAATTTGTGACAGATTGAACGGCAGATCTATAAAAGTTCAGGGGAAAGTGATGCTGCTATTTCAAACTTCACAATGGAATCAAAATGAAATTGTAAACCCAGTGAGTCACGTAGATGCATCTGAAAGGGTTTTAGATGGATGACTCCAGAATTGGTTGTGACTTACTAAACAAATGATATCTTCATTCTTAATTAAACACTCTGATTTTGTGTGACATAGGTGGGCAAGTTGTCTCCATATAAAATTCCCAAATTACAGAAAATATTCTAATTTTTATGTTCGATGACAGACACATAATTTGCATTTTATTCTACTTGGTAATGTGGAGAATTATACATGAGGGGAAAAGCATGTAACATACTTTTCTTTTTGGAAAAGCAAAGGTATTTTCTATTTTTTGAAAGTTTATAGATGGATGTTTAATGTCTTTTGATATAATATCTAACAAATATAACATACCTAAGTCTCTGAGAGTCTGCAGAGAGATATAGATGGGTTATGTGAATGGGCAAGGGTCTGGCAAATGGAATACAATGTTGGTAAATGTGAAGTTAAAGGAAAAATGGAAAGATCAGAGTAGTATTTAAATGGCAAGTGATTGCAGATACTGCTGTGCAGAAGGACTTGGGAGTGCTTGTGCATGAATTGCAAAAGGTTGGTTTGCAGGTGCAGCCAACTGTCATGAAGGCATATGGAATGTTGGCCTTCATTGTTAGAGGGATTGAATTTAGCAGCAGCGAGGTTATGCTGCAACTATACAAGGTACTAAGGAGGCTGCATCTGGAGTACTACGTGCAGTTCTAGTCTCCTGAATTGAGAAAGGATATACTGGCTTTGGAGACAATGTGGAGGAGGTTCACCAGGCTGATCCCATAGATGAGGGGGCTAGCTTATGAGGAGAGATTGAGTAATCTGCAACTGTATTCATTGGAAATTTGAAGAATAAGAAGGGATCTTATAGAAACCTATACAATTATGAGAGGCATTGATAAGGTAGAGGTAGGTACGTTTTTCCCTTTGGTGGGGGAAATTAGAATGAGGGGATATTGCCTCAAGATCCAGGAAAATAGATTTAGATGAGGAGAAACTGCTTTTCCCAGAGGTTGGTTAATCTATGGAATTCCCTACACATCAAAGCAGTAGAGCATTGGTTCTCAACCTTTTTCTTTCCACTTACATACCACTTTAAGTATTCCCTATGCGATCAGTACTCTGTGATTAGTAAGGGATTGCTTAAGGTGGGATGTGAGTGGGAAGGGAAGGTTGAGAATCACTATTCTAAACCCAATTGTTACTGAAATATTTTGCTTGAGAAAAATTGTCATTGGCCCATTTCCTTTGGAGTTATGAAGCTGTGCACATAATAAGTCAATTAGGTATGATTAAAACAGTGGTTTTCAAACTTTTTCTTTCCACCCACATACCACCTTAAGCAATCTCTTACTAATCACAGAGCACCAATAGCATTGGGAATACTTAAAGTGGGTTGTGAGTGGAAAGAAAAAGGTTGAGAATCACTGGAGTAGAGGCTATCTCACTGAATATATTTAAGTCAAGGTTGGATAGATTTTTTACAAAGTAAGGGAAGTAGGGATATGGGAAAAGGCAGGTGGGTGGAAATGAGCTTATCATCAGATCAGCCATGAGCTCATTGAACGGTGGAGCAGGCTTGACGAGCCGGATGGCCTACTCCTGCTCCTATTTCTTATGTTCTTGTCTTTTATGCTGTCAGATTATGCATATCAAATATCACAAACCAAAATACAATAATAATTTTATCCAAGCATAAATGTTGCACAGTACAGCAAGGAAAACCTCCCCAGTTTTCTATGAATTCGTATAGTTTTTACCCCCCCCCCCCCACCCCCCCAAAATGTAGACATTATTTTGGATAAATTCATCCTCTAAAGTCTGGCTCTCTTGGCTCAGCCCAGGCCTTTGCATTCATATTTCTGGATGGTGCTTAAACCCACAATTTTCTGATCCAGTGGCTGCCAATTGAATGTGATAGAACTGCTACCAGTGCACCATTATGCACCACAGCTTCTCTTTTTGGGCAATTTCCTTCATAGGATGTGGATAGACTATTTCCGTTAAGAGGAGGAAAGTTTAAAACAAGAGGACATGAGTTAAGAATTAAGGAGCAGAGGTTTAGAGGTAACATGAGGGAGAACTTCTTTACTCAGAGAGTGGTAGCTGTGTGGAATGATCTTCCGGGAGAAATAGTGGCGGCGGAGTCAATTGTATTATTTAAGAAAAGGTTGGACAGGTATATGGATGAGAAGAAGATGGAGGGTTATGGGCATTGTGCAGGGAGGTGGGACTAGAAAGGGGTGTTTGGTTCGGTGCGGACTAGAAGGGCCTAATGGCCTGTTTCCGTGCTGTAATTGTTATGTTATAGAATTTGCTTGATATCACCAAAATTATCACCAGCTAATTCCTGAATCATACTGTTCTGATCTTCAAGAAATTCTCAGATGAAACAAGCTTTTTTTTCTCTCAGAGGCTAACTGGCAACTTGGCTTCTACTTGTAATTTGGCCCCATTTCTATTTTTTTTTTTCTTTATCTTGCTTTAGTTGTCCCCTTTATTTGACCCTAACTCATGCACTGCTTCAACTGAAAAACACTGTGATTGGAAATAATAAATGTAAATGATTTTCAGAAGCACTTAAATCAGAAACATTCATAAGATGGGAGGAAATTAGGTCTATGAAGTTTAGGTGATTGGAAATGGACAGAAAGAATAAATCTTTTAATTTTTCTAAGTCCTGTTCTTTGGGGATATAAACCTTTACAGGTGCCCAATCTAGGTCTACGGACAAACTGTAAATTATTCAGGAAAACATGTCTATGCTGTTACCTGCTCCAGTATTTCTGGTTTCAGACAAATACCCCAAGGTACAACTGTTCAATTCTAAGAGAATCCTATTTGTAGAGCAATACATTTCATGCTGTTGCATAGCAACATTACAAGTACAACTTAGCCTTTCGAACATAGCCTGGTATTTGAAGATGGATATTTTTCACGATTATAAAGCACATTTTTGTTGAAGATCATACAAAATTACATTTCACTCTTTTATACATTACTTTTGTTCAATATTTGTCAATTTAAGTCAATTTTGTATTTTCTAAATTAGACAGGTTATGGTTTTCTGGTTACTCCCGAAACTGAAAGCAGCCATGTCATGATACTTACTTTCTGATTTTATTTTACATTTCTCACAATTATTTCTTAATACCTTCTGTTATATCTCATTCCACAGCACTCATTTTAAGGCCTTTTTTAATATGTGATCTGAAATGTGTATTTTCTTCTCTTAAAACTTCTTCCACTTTTCTCCTCAAATCAAAGGTTTAAAACAAAAAGAAAATGATGTTATTAAAATGTCAGTTAAAATATTCTTGAAGACACTACATACTCTTCTGACACCAAGCACAGACAATCCCATTTCCATTTTACCGCTCGTGTTTCTTTGACATTGTTGCTATTGTATACCTGCATTGTATACCATTCAACTGTGGAGAAGGGAAAATAAATCTGACACTTATAGTACTATGTGGCTAAGCTTTGCTGCGGACCTGAATGATGATCAAAGAATGATATTATGATCTAGCGAAACAAGTTGGAATGAAAGTCTAAGTCGTGAGTTCTGAATGTCAACAGCTTGATGATGTATGTGGAGAGTGGAACGAGTCATTTATGCAGTTGAGGAGAAGCTAAAAAGGACGGGTCAAAGAAACATTTACCATAATTGCACAAATGAAAAAAGACAGTTTGCAGACAAGAATGTGGAAAGGGATCCCATCAAAGGAGAAACAAGGTGCACAATCGGTGCTGGGAGAAGCTCCTCAGATAAAAGTCTATATTCAGTCACTGGGTTGCCCTGGGATTTGAAGTCGTTTACAAATTTTATTTTTAAATCGATTCAGTTTAAATAAATTCCGTTTTGAAGGCTTTTGGATGAATACAGTTTAATGCAACTGTCAATTGTCATTAATTTTACTATAACTATAACTTTTTACAATTGAAAGAATTATAAAAGGCATCAGAAATGATGAGATGAAAATGATTGTTTCTAATCAGTCATTTAAAATATTATTTTTGGATTACTTCGATGAGATTTTGAAATCTAATTCAATGTATCAGTACAGAGAAAGTGAAACTTTACTTAATACAGATACAAATTACTTTATTTATTTATAGACTGTGGTGGCATCCCACTAGGCAGGCGAACCAGCCCCAATGGCACCGTCGGGGGTTTCCCCTTCTCAGCACTGGGCTCAGAAGCCCGCGCTGGGGGACCACGTGATGCCCGAGTGACCTCGGCGCCCCCCAGCACAGTTCTCAGCCAGGTCTGAGCTAGGAGTATAAGTCCAGCCGGCAGCCAGCAATAAACCAGTTTTCTGCTCACTGAGCTCAACCCGTCTGGTTGTGTGTTCTTTCAGTAGCAGTGTAGCTGCCGCTACAATTAGTGACCCTGACTGGTTCAAATGTCTTTGAACCCAACATGAGTGAACCTGGGATCAGTGCTATAGCCATCAAGATGCCTGACTTCTGGGTTCAGGAGCCAAAGACCTGGTTTGGCCACACGGAGGCCCAGTTTCACCTCTGCCAGATTTCGTCCGACACGACCAAATTCTACCATGCGGTCGCCGCCCTGGACCAGGCCACCCCCAAACGTTTGCTGCACCTCATTCAGTAGCCACCCACCAAAGACAAAAACGGGACCATCAAGCGAGTGCTCACCGGATCCCTCAGACTATCCAGATGTCAGTGTGCTGCTCGGATGCTGCACAATGACGACTTGGGGGACAGGTCCCCGGTGGAGCTGATGGACGAGATGCTCGCGCTCATGGGTGATCACACCAACTGCCCATTCTTTGAGTGAATTTTCCTCGACCATCTGCCCGACGACATCCAGCCGTTACTGGCCCAAGAGAGCTTTACTGACCCGAAGAAGGTTGCTCAGAAGGCCCAAGTGCTATGGTTCAAATGATTCCTGGAGGACTCGGCAGTCCAGTAGGTCATGAGGCATGGGCATGACCACGCCAAGCCTGCCCCTAGTGCTGCGGTAGAACGCCCGGCTCCTGCAGGGGCCACCAAAAGCATAACCAGGGGCAAGGCATCCGCTCTGGGCCTCTGCATCTACCACCAGCGCTGGGGAGCCAAGGCTCGGAAGTGTCATCAGCCCTGCTCGTTCCAGGGAAACGAGCAGGCTGGCCGCTGTTAATGGCTGTAGCGCCTGTCTAAGGAGACAGCCTCTTCTACCTGTGGGACTCAGTCAGCGGCTGGTGCTTCCTCATCGACACTGGGGCCCAGATCAGCGTCATCCCGGCCACGGCCATTGAGTGCGGCCAATGCAACAGAGAGCCGGATGTATGGGAACAAGACAGTCCACACTCCAGATCGGCCGGCGAAATTTCTCAAGGAGGTTCACCATCTCGTCCCTTCTAACCACTATCCTGGGTGCTGACTTCCTCTTCGCCCACGGTCTCCTGGTGGACATTCGAGGTAGGTACCTGGTAGACGCCCGGACTTTCCAGGCTGTTCGCCTCGATGCCTCGCGCACAGAGCAGCCGCAGATAGCCAAGATCAGCATGCCCAGAGATGAGTTCCAGCGAATCCTGGATGAGTTCCTAGCCCTCCTCAGGCCACTGTTCTCCGCTGCCTCACTGTACCACCGAGTGTTCCACCACATCCCCACCCAGGGTCCACTGGTTCACGCCAAGTCACGCTGGCTCCCGCCTGACAAGCTCCAGGTGGCGAAGGAAGAGCTTTCGTATCTGCTGAAGCTGGGGATCATTTGGTGCTCTGACAGCCTGTGGGCCTCACCGCTCCACCTGGTCCTGAAAGCCTCCAGCGGCTGGCGCCCCTGCAGAGACTATCGATGGCTCAATGAGGCTACTGTTTCTGACTGTTACTCCATCCCTCACATCCAGGACTTTACGGCCAACCTGCATGGTGCAAAGGTTTTCTCCAAGGATGACCTGGTGCGTGGGTATCACCAAATCCCAGTGCACCCTGAGGACATAACCAAGACGGCCATCATCACCCCCTTTGGCTTGTTCGAATTCCTTCGCATGCTGTTCGGGTTCAAGAACGCCGCTCAGACCTTCCAGCGCCTCATGGACTCGGTGGGCAGGGACCTGGATATCATCTTCATTTACTTGGATGACATCCTCATTGCCAGCAGGGATCGGGTGCAACACAAGGCCCACCTGTGCGCCCTCTTCTCCTGGCTGGCCGACTTCGGCCTCATTATCAACCCAGCCAAGTGCCAGTTCAGGAAAGAATCCATGCAGTTCCTGGGCCATACTATCACAGCTGAAGGAGCCATGCCCACCGCTATGAAGGTCGCCGCTATCAAGGAGTTTCCACACCCGGATAGCCTCAAGGGGCCGCAGGAGTTCGCAGGTATGGTCAACTTCTATAACCGATTCATCCCAGGAGCAGCACGCATCATGCAGCTGCTATTCGCCCTCATCACAGCCAAGCACAAAACACTCACCTGGACTCCAGAGGCCTGCAGTGCATTCGAGGACACCGAGGACGCCCCCCCACCCGCACACCAACCTGCATATGGAGCTCTCCGTCGATGCCTCTGCCACCGCCGTCGGCACCGTCCTGGAGCAGCAGGTGAATGGACAATGGAAGCCACTGGCATTCTTCTGCAGGCTTCTCCGCCCACCAGAACGCGTATAGCTCCTTCAACCATGAGTTACTGGGCATGTGCCTGGCAGTGTGGCATTTCCACTATTTCTTGGAGGGGAGGACTTTTATCATCTTCACTGACCATAAACCCTTCACTCAAGCTCTCGTGATGGCAAAGGATCCCTGGTCGGCCCACCAGCAGCATCACCTCTCCTTCGTGTTGGAGTTTACCACCAACATTCGCCACAAGGTGGGGAAGGACAATGTGGTCGCCGATGCACTCTCATGACGGGGCATCTGCGTGGCTGACACCCGGCCTCAACTTCAACCAGCTTGCCCGGGACCAGAAGTCCGACAAGGAGACGCGAGCCTTCAGGACTGCCTGAGGTTCCGAGACCTCCCGACTCCTAGCGGCGAAGGCATCATCCTGTGTGATGTCTCCAAGGGCACCCCACGGCCAGTGGTTCCCCAGCAGTGGTGCAGTCAAGTCTTCCATCACATCCATGACCTTTCGCACCTGTCCATCAGGTCCACTGTCTGTATGGTGGCAGAGTGGTTCATCTGGTATGGGCTGCAGAAGCAAATCGTGGGCTGGGCCAGAACATGCACCCATTGCCAGATGTGCAAGGTGCACAGGCACACCAGGGCACCCATACAAGAGAACGAGCATGTTCGGGAACGGTTCAGCCACATTCACGTGGACATAGTCGGGCCCTTACCAGTTTCCCGGGACAACCGTTACCTGCTCACGGTGGTAGACTGCAGCACTTTGGCCCAAGGCAATCCTGGACGCCTCCACGGACTCCTGCTCCCGAGCGCTGTTGCGCGGTTGGGTCACCCGGTTCAGTGTTCTGAATCACCTCACCAGCGATCGGTGTGCCCAGTTCACCTTTGCACTCTGGGCATAGCTCGCCAACAGGTTGAGGATTGAGCTACACCGCACCACAGCCTATCATCCGCAGGCCAATGGGCTGGTCGAGCGTCTGCACTGCCACCTTAAGTCGGCACTTATGGCCCGATTCACTGGTCCCGACTGGATGAACGAACTGCCTTGGGTGCTCTTGGGCATCCCCTCCATGCCCAAGGAGGATCTGCAGGCATTATCAACTGAGCTGGTCTACGGTGCACTGCTGACACTGCCCGGTGAGTTCATCTACGTGCCTCACAACCCCCAGTGGTCACTGCACGAGTTACTTCCCCATCTCTGGGCCCACTTGGACTCCTTCGCACCCCCACCACCACCCAGACATGGCACACAGCCATCTTACGTCCCCAGCGAGCTGCACTCTGCAGAGTATGTTTTTATTTGGCGGGGCCCACCCGCGCCACCTCTGCAGAGACCTTACTAGGGGCCATAGAGGGTTGTCCAGCATTCAGGGTCTACATTCACGGTGGACATCAGCGGCAGGCAGGAGCTGTTTATTGTAGACAGGCTGAAGCCAGCTCACCTCGACCCCACTGAACCAGTGATTGTGGCCCAGCCCAAGAAGCGAGGCCGCCTAGCTAAAATGGACATTGGTGCCAGTTCTGGGGGGAGGGGCTGTGTGGCGGCATGCCACTTAGGCAGGCGAACCGGCCCCACTTATAATCCATGCGGCAGGGCAGCCGGCCAAAATGGTGCCGTCAGGGGTTTCCCCTTCTTCTCAGCACCGGGCTCAGAAGCCCGTGCTGGGGGACCATGTGATGCCCGAGTGATGTCGGTGCCCCCCAGCGTGGTTTTCAGTCAGGTCCGGGCTGGGAGTATAAGTCCAGCCGGAAGCCAGCAATTAACCAGTTTTCTGCTCACTGAGCTCAACCCATCTGGTTGTGTTCTTTCAGTAGCAGTACAGCTGCTGCTATAAGACCTCCATTTCAGAAACAAATACTGATGAAGTTTAAGTAGCAATTTTAGAGCACAAGTATATTCAAGAAGATTTAGATATGATTGACATGTGAATGTCATGTAGACCTGGAATGATATAATAGCAAAAATAATTTCAATACAAATAACTTTCATCAACAGTGATGAAGTGTCTTTAAAGGCTGGTGTTGAAACATATCAGCTCCTGACTGAACAGTGACATGGATATATTCCAGTTTGCCTGTCTTAGTAACAGGTCTATGGTAGATGCCATCTCACTGACTCTACACAAAGTCCTGGAACACTTGAACAGCAAAGATGCATATATCAGGATGCTCTTTATCGACTACAGTTCTGCATTTAACACCATCATCCCCTCAAAACTGATCAGCAAACTCTAAGACCTGGGAATAAACACCCCACTAGGTAACTCAATAGTGATTTCCTCACCTCCAGACTACAATTGGTGAAGATTGTTAAGAACTCCTGCTCCACAATCTCTATCAGTACCAAAGCACCACAGAGCTGTGTACTTAGCCCCCTGCTCTACTCACTTTACATCTATGACTGTGTAGCTCAGTACGACAATAACACCATCCACAAATTCGCTGATGATACCACAGTAGTGCGATGTATAAAGGAAGGGGATTAGTCAGCCTAGAAGATGGAGATTGGAAACTTATCTGAATGGTGTGCCAACAATAACCTTGCACTTAATATCACCAAAACCTGGACAGTTTCAATTTAGGTTTTATGTCCACAGTATTTCCTTGGAGAAACAATTCTCTGGACTCTGTGGTAATTGTTTCCCAATAATTTGATCTAATAAAATTCTTAAATTTTCCCAAAAGGTTTTCACTTTAGAGCACGACCAGATGGAATGTAAAAAGGTTTCCGTTTCTTCACCGCATCTAAAACATATATCCAATATATTAGAAGTTAATTTATGTAATTTCTGCCAGGTAAGATAAAGCTGATGCAAAAAATTATATTGCACCAATGTATATCTTGCATTAATTGTATTGGTTATGCAGTCTTGACATAAATCGGACCAGTTCTTATCACCAATATTCAAGTCTGATTCCCATCTTTGTTTTGATTTATATAACTCCCACTTAGGAGTGCCCAACTGAAGGACGGAATGCATTATAGGTGTAAACTTTCTTGTGTTCCACTTTCGATTCAGAATCTCCATTTCACTGCACTCTGGTAACATCTTGGTCAGTCCTAATTAATTTAAAAAAAAATCTCTTAACTAAAAGTAGCAGAAGATTGTATTAGTAAGAATATTCTATTTATTTTTTAACTCTTCAAATGACATTAGTTGCCCTTGCAGATAAAAATCTTTCACATACCTGATCCCTTTACGGGACCATGCATGTAGAATTTTATTATCCCTTGTTAAAGGAATGAATCTATTTTGAGTCAAGAGCCTTTTTCAAAATATTTTCCTTTAGGTCCAATTAAATTATTCAATTTGTACCAAACATTCAAAATATGCTTTGTTAAAGATGCTTCCTTTCCATCAGAAATAGATTTTGTATCTCATTTATATACAAGATCTTCTGCTACCCTCTCTCCAACTTTTTGCATTTCAATTTCCACCATGAAGGCTTGTCTCTTTTGTCAAAATGGAACTGTCCAAGTATCAATTAGAATTTCTTAAAATTGCATTGGTGGTGGCCAGGAAATGTATTGCAGTTACTTGGAGTCTGATTACCCTCTGGATATAGCCCGGTGGAATGTGGAAAGGCATAGTTGTGTTCTCCTGGAGGAAATTACTTACAATTTAAGGAAGAAGTATAACATGTTATTGCAGCCATATTTGCAGAATCAGGATTGAATATTTAGGGACACTTATTCTGTTCCTGAGTTCTATGTACTGGTTCTTTCCCCTACTACAGATCTAGTTCACAGAAAGAATAAGATCTTATGAACTGGATACTGATTCCTGATAGTTCCTTCTTTCTTCTTGCTTTTTGTTTTTTTTTGTATCTACTCTTTCATTCTTTTCTCTACTTTGGGGATTTGTTTAGGGGAAAGGGGGATGGGACTGTTTGAAGATATGGAACTGTTTGAAGATATGGACAACTTGTACCATTGATTTTTTTTTTTTCATTTTGGTTTATGTATTTAAGTAATGGTTGTTTCTTGATGCATGCTGTCCACAAAATGAAAATAAAGTATTAAAAAAAAAGTCACCAAAACTAAGGATAGGATGGTTGATTTCAGGAAAGGAAAGCCAGAGGTAGACAATCCAATGATCATTGGGGGATCAGAGGTGGAGAGGGTGAGCAAATTTAATTATTGAGAGTAAGTATCTCAGAGGAACTTTCCTGTTTCAATGGCATAGTGAAGAAAGCATGTCAGTGCCTTTACTTCCTCAGTAGTTCGTGGAGGTTTGGTATGACACCCAAAACTCTGGCAGATTTCTACAGAGGTTTAGTGGAAACTGTGCTGACTGACTGCATCACAGTCTGGTATGGGGACACCAATACCCCTGAGTGTAAAGCTCTCCAAAGCGTAGTGGACACAGCCCAGGACATCACAGGGAAAACCTTCCCCGCTATTGAGTAAATCTACAGGGAACGCTGCCATCGAAGGGGAGCACCAATAATCAAATCCGCACACCACCCAGCACACACACTGTTCTCAGTGCTGTCATCAGAAAAGTGGTATAGGTGCCACAAGACTCACACCACCAGGTTCAGGAACAACTGCTACCCCTCCACCATCAGACTCCTCAACGACACACTCAATCAGAGACTCATTTAAGGGCTCTTACTTGTGCACATTATTGATTTTCTTTTTGTTCTCTCTGTAGTACACAGTCGGTTTGTTTACAATCATTATCTATTTACAGTTTATTGCTTGATTACATGTTTACTTTGTGTAGTTTTTTTTGCACGACCAAATAGTGGTAATTCTGCCATGCCCACAAGTAAAAGAATCTCAGTGTTGTATGTGATGTCATGTATGTACCCTGGCAATAAATCTGAAATCTGAATGTAAATCTAAATTCATTCTGCTGCTATTAATCAAATGTTCAACTTACCAGTTTATATCCTTTATTTAATTTTATAACTGGAACTGGAATAAGAAAAATAGCTTTATTTTCTGCATTTTTGAGCTCACCATGTGTTATTTATCAACATAATATATTCCTCAGCAAGTGTCAAAATTCCACATAATTGCATAATACCTTTGCACAAAAATGTCATTAATATTGTAACCCATTTAATATGTATAAATTTGCCATTATTAGTATTAATTAACAAACTTTTAGCAGTGGATACAAGCAAATGTTTCTACATAGAATAAAACAAACTAAAATCATTTGTCATCTGTATATGAAACTTTGCCAAAAAAAATGGGACTAATTTGTACTCCATTGTCCACATTAAAATTCTGCCCTCAACTCTGTCAAAGTGGCACAATTCTTTTGGGTCTTAAATGACAAAAATATATGTTATGTACATGAAGATTCTCAATATGCAGAATTCAATCAACCAGAAACTCAAACTACTAGTGAAAAAAAAGACACAAATAAATAAATAAAATCCCAAATGAATAAGATCGTGCAGATGTACCCCACGGAGGAACTTTGGGACTTCACTGGACACACCCAGGTTTTCCCTGCTGAATTACCAATGCTCTTCAATGCGCCTGCATTCTTTTCGCTGTTACCACTTGCGTGGAGCTGAGCTGGGTTGTCAGCGCGAGGAAGGTGCACCGAGGGACTGACCAGGACACTTGAGTCAGAGCTGGAGGGATGGGGATAGGATATGGAGGGGGAGGGGGAAGCTGGCAATGGTGTTGAGAGTTTGCTGTCAAGGTTTGGATTTTAGACCCAGTATAAAAGATGATCTGATTTTTGAGGAGAGAGTTTTAAGTTTTGGATAGTCCTAGTCACTGCCATATAGGGTGCACAAAAAATATGCAAGTTTAAAATTGGCGGGGGTAAATTATGACAGCAGCGTGGTTGGTAGGACACTGTTACAATGCCAGTGACTGGGGTTGGAATTTAAATTTTGTAAGTTACAGGAATCACCTGATTAAAGTGAACTTTACATAATTAAAGATGCAATACTGATTTTTTTTTTCAAATTACATTATATTTTGTCTTTTGTCCTAAAACAGTATATTCTTAATGCGTATGTATTAGTTAGGCATTGGAAGAGTGATTCTCAGTCAACCAGAAAATTTGCATATCTGACATCCGCAATCCCAGAGGGTGTCTATTATATTGGGAATAGTATCAGGCTTCGTAGGTTCACAGAGAGACGAGACTGGACTCAAGTGTGTGACAGAATATAAATATGTTTTTGGGAGATAAATTGGGCAAAGTTTGTTAGTGTAGGTTATATACAAACACTTTAAACATATTATTTAAAATACTGGAGCTCTGCTAATGCTAGACATGTCAGGGCCTCAGAGCCTTTGCAAAAGCTTTGGAGAGTGCCCAAGACACTTCACTAATGGATTGTTGTTTACAAAAAGGCAGTGGAGCTGCAGAGAGTCTGGAGGGGAACTTGCTGGGTCATGTGATTTTGAAAGCAGAGAGAATCAAACAGGTTTTCTCTCTGGGGTGGGGGAGAGAGAGAGAAAGAGAAAGAGATCAGTTCTGCAGTGTTACAGTTAGCAGCAGGAACTGGAACTGGAACAGGACAAGCAAGCAAGCTTGTGGAAAACCCTATTAGGAAGATGGGTTGTGAATGCTTAGTTCAACATGATCAAAGCCCTTGTGGTTCATGCAAGAGGAGAGGACTGGCTGTCTTGTTTTTGTGGTTTGTTTCAATGTGGCAAACCTATGTGGGTACCCCTGAGCAGGTGCTCCCCGAACTATATATTCTAGCTCCTTCAGAAGGGCAATGACTTCTTGGATGTTTTACCAGTCCCATCAAGGGCAAGAACACATCTCTGAGGAGGTGATGACTAAATATCCTGCCAAGGCAGCGGTTATCCTGGTATATTCAGAAAGGTTGCACCAGGAGCCTCTCCATGGAGGTTAGTAATTAGAGCCCATTGTCCAATGGCTTTTGTGCCCTTGCTGACTGTGTGCCATTGTGGTCGACTCTTCAGATCCCACTCTAAGAGCATGGGGAACCTGGTCCACATGGCAGTCACCACCCGATCCCAGGTGGCACCTACAGGGAGTTGTTTACCATCTGCTGCATGAACAGTTTTCAGGTTTCTGGCTTCCAGGTGGAAGAAGAAAATATGGGGGGGGGGCTCCCTTGTCCCACAGCCAGAGTAGCCATGCAGCTAAATGCTCGCCCGACCGTTGGCAGTATATGTTTGCCAGCCTGGTTAACTCTATGGTCATGTAGTCCCGGGTCTCCACGATCTTGTAATGGCCCCTTGCCTGTCTACTCAAACCGACTCCATCCTCGGCAATGTCCCCACCATGGAAGGCTGAAAGGGGGTCCTCATGGCAGGCATAGGACCACTTGGTTACTGTTGGGTCGTGATGAAGTTTGAGGCATTCTCTTTATTCGTCCTTTTGGCTGCCCTGTTTGAACAAATCTGCAGTGATATCCCACTAGTGCCTGAGTATGGATATCAACAACCACAGGGGTGCCCCACAACTCCCTCTGGCCTTGGAAAATCCCACTTCCCCCAAGAGGGAGTTCATGTGGTGCTTTATCTTTCTCTGTGGGGTCCAGCCTGTCGGCCCAGTAAACCGGTATGGTGTGGTCTGCCAGCTAAGCCGCTAAATGACTGAACCCCTGGCTATCATCAGTCCACCAGGGGACTTTATATCCCAACCCCAGGGTTCCAGTACAGCTGGTGGGTTGCCTTCTGCCACCCCTTCTTGTGAGCAGGTACACAGTAATACATCCACCTGACAGGAGACTCACATGCGCAGAATCTCCCACATTGTTAGTAACTCCATGCGTGTCTAGCCGAAACTCCTTGAACCCTGCTCGCAACATCAATCGTTGTGTTGAGAATAGTATCAGGGTCAGTGGATTCACAGAGAGACAAGTCTGGACACAAGTGTTACAGTCAATGGTAGTTTTATTGTAAACATGGGAATCAAACAGGGGAAGACATCAAACAATACTTAATCGCTCTCACTATGCAGGCATTCACATCAGATCCAGGTTGGACTCCAATATCAGTGGCCACCTATCTTCTACATGGTACGAGACAAAAAGTATAACAGTGTAAGCAGGCACATTGGGTGCAAGGGTCTTTGATACCAGTGGCAGCTTACCCTACCACATTTTCCCACACATTCACAGACAGAGGCTTTCAAACGCACTCTCGATTCCCTGTACCAACAGTGGTGTGGCTCCCTACTAGAATTGATCTATTGCAGCACTACGGCTCAACTAAGTGTTGTGCACACTTTACCTGCGACTCCTCAAGCGATGTCCACAGTAGTGACTTGGCATGGAGCAAAGTTCATGGGTTGGAGCAAGAAGCAGAGAGAGTGAACTGTGCACTTGTTGGATTTTATATTGTTCTAAGCTGGACATCTGGCAAATGATGACGCTCCATCATTCAAATGAACCTATGGTAATGTATGCACTAATGGGTGACTGGAGTACAACTTTGATTGGCAGGTGATGCAACATCCGACTAGGTTCCAGCCAGGGAGGTCACTTGTTCCTCCACAATCCAGGTATAACAGTGCTGGATAATGGGGATTCTACTGTATTTGAAATGGAACAGTTGAAGACTTAGATGATGGTTTCTTGAGAACTTTTTAAACATGCAAGCTTACCCATTTCTTCTATTTAAATGCAGTATAATTCAGCAGTACTGAACACCCCATGAGCAATACATAAAGTGCAATTTGAAGAAATAAATTGAGCTGCCTGATAGCAGAGAGGATAAGTGCAGCAGCCATTCTGGGATCCGTTGCATAAATCAGGTATAGAACCCCAGGATACAATATGTTAATTGATCTTAGATGTCACCTAATAGGGATGATTCCTGTGGTCCTAGTGTGTCTAAACTGTTGAGCAGAGAAAATCAGAGATTGATATTTAATAGATAAAGTGTTGTTTGGTGAAACAGCTTTATTTCTTCTTGGGTTATAACTTCTGCAGCAATCCAAGTAAAAAGGTATAATTCCTTGGACCTCCATCCAGATTCTCAGACCTTGGCTAACTGGGCCAGTATGTTGATGGCCTAAACAGGGCACAAGTAAACTATTTGATGGTAAAAATGAATACCCGACACTTTAAACATCTGCTATTAGTCAACCCACTCTCTTTATCATGAGATTTGTTGAACTTGAATCAAATACCAAAAGTGAAAGGGCACTGCTTCGTAACATAACATTAATAATATGGTATAAATACTACAATATTAATGCAAGGGGATATTACACCACAGCTCTTGAAGTAGCAGTTAATATATAGTCCCATTAAAAATGCATTGGAACGAAACCTACAGCATCTTACGGGGAGGATTGCAATGAGCAAATAAGTATATTAAATTAATTCACTATTAAATCTCAGTCTGAGGAAAAGAGTGTTTGAAGATGAAGATCTCAAGCATAGCACAAAGCTAAAGGTCTGCCCTGTGGCATGATCCCTAACATTCTGTATGCTTTTGAGACATGGATTACCTGCAGCAGACACTTCACAGTATTGAAAAGACCACACCAATGTTGTCTGCACAAAATCCTCCAAATTCACTGGCAGGATAAATGAATCAAAGTCAATGCCTCCCCCACCACCAACACCCTCCAACCCTCCCACTCCGCCCGGAACAACATCCCAGCACCAAGATTCTGACTGCACTCAGTCATCTCCAGTGGGAGGGTACGTTATTGATGTGCCTGTCACCACATTCCAAAATACACAGAGAGCTCTGTCACAGTAGGAGATGATCAGGTGGACGGAGAAAAATTATTGCAGAACATTCTCAAAGCTTCCTTGAAAATGTTAAAAGCATCACCCATAAATGTTTAAAATGATAAAATGAACTTTTGGAATGCCATGGGGAAACTTGAATCCCATCAACAGGAGCAGGTAGATTCACAACATAAACACTGTACTACATCCCATGTGCAGAAGACAAAGAACAAGTTGTTTATTTCCTCTGGGGAATATTGTGGTGTGTAAAAGAAGGCAGGCTTTTGTGTGTCACTCTTCCTTTCACGTGATCGTGTGGATCTGTTGTCATTTGAGGATCAGGTGAATTTTTATTGAACTTTATAACTTCTGTTAGGTGATAGTTTTGGGGCAATTTTTTCTTACTCGGTCCACAAAATTTTATGTGAGGGAGATGAAATTTCTTGGAGTGCATTTGTGCTGGTTTCTGGCTCAACTTTGTAAATGGTATCATGTCCTGCCCAGTAATGGATTTCCCAGTTAGCATTGCTGTCAGAATTCAGATGGAAGCCTAGGGAATGAGATTTTTTTTTTCTCCAGGATAGCTGCAGGCTATACAGAAGGGAGAAGGCTGGGGAGGGGCGGGGGGGGGGGGGGGGGGAATTCTTCTTTTCAAGTTCAACTGACACTAATACTTTTGTCCCAGCATCCCAGGTCTTGTCCAAGTCAATGAGGAAATCCCTCGTCAGACTTTAGAAATCTCATTTACACTAAAAACTGGTGACTGGCCTTGCAGCACCTCCACACAAACTGACATCAAATAAAATCATGTTTAGAATTTTTATTGTTAGCATTCATTACTGATGTGGAGAATGTGGGGATGCTCATCTTTTCCATGGAGCTACAGACTTTTGTAAGTAAAAGGCAAAGGTATATGTATGAATTCCCACAATAATACTTTCAGTGTAACCTTTGATAAAAGAAAAAAAATGATCTTGATTTGACCAGCATTTAATGAACTAGAATACATGAAAACTGTGTGAGTGCAAAGGTGTCAAATGCAGGTTTATATCATATTGGTGGATCCTACAGTTTGTGTGTTCATAATATACCCAGTATAAACTGCTTGTAATAGGCATTATACTCAGTGTGAAACAAATGATGCATTTTAAATTCTCTGTTTACTATTTTAAATTTCTTGTTTCCGTAAGGTCAATATAGAATGCTGGTCCTTCTAACTGAGGAAGAAAGAAGCCAAAATGAGGCGTGTCATTTCATTTGCGTCCTCGTGGTTTCAAAGGCTCTGGCTGTGTCTATAGCTTTGGCCAGCTTCAAGCTATCCTTCCCTATAGGAGACTTTTGCACTTTGGGATGGGCACTCCCCCATATTAGTGGATCAACTCATCTTTCCTCTATACCCTTAAATCTGCATTTTGCAGCAACAATTTTAAGTCTAATGAGGAAGTTATCAACAGGTTTGTCAGTCTCTTGCATAAAACCTTGAAATTCATAGCGTTTAATTCTATGATTAGACCCGGGTTCAAGGTGAGAAGCAAACTTTGCAAATATCTGCTCTGGATCATTTTTCTCTGCCCCCCCATAAGCTCCCAGCTATTAAATAAGTCAAGATCTTGTTTCCCTGTCCAGAGAAGTATATAATTGACCTCCTCTGCTGTTGCATTTTTTAAAAATAGCTTTTAAAATAGCACTTATACTGAATTTTTTTAAATGATTCAACAATGTCTTCAGCCTCCACTGGGTGAACTGCTGTTGCTACAGAAATCTTTTTCAGTAATGTTTTTTTCTCTTTTTCCCCTTCGTATTTCAGTTACTTACAATAAACTCTATGGCTTTATTGTTGTTCTCTTATACCACTGCCACTGTTATGTCTCTGTGTTACTTGGGAGGCTTCTTCAATAACTTAGAGATGCAAGATTCAAATAAAAAAAGAGACTTTACTTACTGATGTCTTCCACCATCTCAGGAAACTGTTCACACACTCATAGTGGTGCACTACAGTTACTACAGTGAGAGGGGTGTATTTTTACGTGGCTACAAAATAGTTGGCATAATCCTGACAATGTAACGGACCCATATTTGGGTTTTTGGAAGCAGAAGTACTGCATTTGGATCGTGACCATTGTAATGGTCACTTCACTTGACCCATGCCTGGGTTCTGCAAGCAATGTGAAAGTGACTAGTTTTGTTTCCCCTATGAAAGGAAAAGGGAAGTTGTGACAACCACTCATCTGAAAGGACATTAGCTCTGGAAGCAAAGTGACAAGGATTTATGAGTTTTCAACAGTCTGGTCACTCAGTCTCTCCCATCTTCTTTGTGATTTCTTCTTTGCCTCAGTTTAAGAGTTTTTGTGTCAACACTGGATTTCTAAGACTGACTTTGGAATAACTTTCCAGAATTGTGCCTAAGCTGTGATGGTTTTGGGTATCTCTCTCTCTCTCTCTCTCTCTCTCTCTCTCTCTCTCTCACACACACACGTATATTTGCATACAGTTGGGGCGGGGTTACATTTCAATAAGTTGCTTAAGTGTTATAGTATTAGTAAGAAAAAAGTCTTTTAAAAATAACTCTGTCTTTGCAAATTTCTATTGCTGCTAGTCTACAACATAACATCTGTCCACAACTGATATGAGATTGATTGGCCTGTTATTAATTGTTTTATTTCAGAACAAAGGTACTATACCAATATCCCTCTAAGTTTGCAGCTAAAATGCTTTGGAAAACTATAACATTGTGTTTTCTACTTCACAAATGTGCAAATCATTCTGGGTCTGACCCATGCTAATTTTATGTATTGATCCAACTTGTGCTTCTTTTAAGAGACTAGGATATGCTTTATCTGCGATTGATCATCTACAATCTTTTACCTCTCAACATGTCCTCTTTTTTCTGTTTATCATCTCCAGTGCTTCACCTTCTTTCTCCCCAACATGAATACCCTCTCAGTTGACAGAATGGAGGAATTCATTCAGAACTTCACTTGTTCAACTCCATGCCACAGCAGCCATTTTAGTTTCTGAAAGGACCAGATAAGCATTTATGGTGCTGATGAGCCTCTCCTCAATTTTTCATAGCTAATCATAATCTGCTGAGGAACTGAGTGGGAGGACAGCATCAATGGGAAGTAAAGAAAGGTTAATGTTTTGGTCAAGAGCCCTTCATCAAGACAATAGTTTCATATCCTTTTTTCTGCCTTATTAATTTTATTTTAATTTTATTCATGTAGGTTATACACTCTCACTTGTTCTGTGGTTTGCTTTCTCTAGTCATTAACTTTCTATCTTTGATTTATTCTGTCATGTATTTACTGTAATATTGAATCTGGTACAGAAAGCTAAAAATAGTGAGGGCAAGAAAAATGGAATTATAAGTGATGGATAAGCGATTTTGAAAAAGTGAAGGTGCTTTTTTTGGCTTTTACCTAAATTTCTAAAAGTTTTTACAAATTCAATTCTAAATTCTCAAGGACAAGGTAGTTATCATGAAAATTTTCATTTTATAAATTTTCTTAGGCTGGAATGGATAAAACCTAACTTTGCAGAGTTTAATTTGGAAGTCCATTGACCTCTCATCTATTGAAGACATCTCTGCAGGCTGCCTCAAGGAGGAAGCCAGCATCATAAAAGACCCCTATCCAACACTTCTAGGTTCAAGAACAGCTTGTATCCAACAGCTGTCTCGCTTTTGAACCACCCTGTACTACTCTATCCATAAACTTTTCTGGTCTATCAAAAGGTCTGATTGCACTATTGAAACATATATTTAAATTGTAATAATTGTTGTGCGCTAACTATACCAAATATATTTCTCTGTCTATCCTTTTATATTTATCATCTCTTTTTCTGTCTTGGCATGTTGTGGTAACTAAATGTACAGGTAATCCGCGACTTATGACCATAATTGGGACCAAAGGATCGGTCATATCTTGGAATGGACTTAACTCAGAATTCCACCCATGCGCGCGGAGTACTGAATTCTTAAAGCAAACTTTTTAATCGACTCTTTTTTCATTGTAGATTTTTGTTGTATTTGACAAACTATAACAGCAATACAGGGCATGTAAGAGCCAAAATGCGCGTACTTACCTTTTTAGTTGGAGTAACAGGGTTCAAAGGCCAGATACGGCCATCTTGATTCCTGTGCGTATGCACAAGTCTTCGGTTGGCGCATGTGCAGTGGGTTTGCATATTGGAGTTTGATTGGTGCACGCATGAGAGTTAAGGGCACAAATTCAATGTCCTCAGGGTGTTCAACTCTCATTCATACACCAACCAAACTCCAATATGTGAACCCATCACACATGCATCAACTGGATACCAATACACGAACCCACAGTGCATGCATACAGGAATTAAGATGGCTGTGCATAGTCTATGGACCCTGGGACATGTATTTTGGCTTTTACATGCCCTTTAGTTGTTGTATGTTACTTGCAGCATTCAGAATTTTGGTGTATTTGTACATTATGCATGGATATATGACAATGAGCTCTCTTGACTTGTTAAATACGTTATGTATGTTGAACAACTTCACACAATCCCAGTGTTTTAGTGGAAAGTTTTTCAACAAGATATGTGAACCCAGTATCAGAAGGATTAGGAGGGATTTGGACAGCGCCTTACTGATTTCTTCACTCCTGTTCCATTAATGTAGTAATAATAGTTGCACTGGTTGTCTTACCGTTAAGATGTTCACAAAGTGCAGGCCATTAGGTGCCCCCTGTGTGTAATAGGCCAATTAAATCTTACCTTGATTTTAATAGTTAGACTATGTTACTCCTTCCTCATCTTGTACTTAGCACTGGCTTTTATTAGCTGAGTTGAGACTTTCTGAATGAAACCTGAGATCAATTTGCCATCCCGGCAGCATTGTTCATACCATTGTGGAGCCCTGCTGTCTACAATGTTTCCTTCTTGTCCAGAAATCATCTAAAGCTTTAGTTATAAAAAATGTTCCTTGTATTCAGTCATAATTTGCTTCCTCTAATTTTTAAAGTGATATTAAGGGCAATGCTGAATTTACATGAGACAAAGCTTTTAAATCATGCATCCAATTTATTAATGTTCCAATCTGCTTCTCTTGTGTCATCAATTCCAAAATCGGCATGACTTCAGGCTGTTCAATTCTCACACTCATATTACAGAAAAGATACAATTCACCAATTTTGATACTGGGGTTTGCTCCCATAGGCCTATCCTGCTATTCAAAAGATCAGGATTTATCTTTTATTTCAGCATCACTTTCCTGCACTAACCTATATCTTTTAAATTCATTAAATATGATGGCTTGATGCACAAATGCAATTTTGTATTCCCTTGAATTAAGGTCATTGAAAGGTAATCCAACTAAAGTGGTTAAAACAGTTGTCATTTCCTCTAGTGAGGAGAATTCGGAACAAAGAATCTCAATGACTGTCTAAAGGCCCTAAATGTCTTATTGATAAGTCTGAGATGTTTTGTAAACATCCTCTGATGTGTTTTGATCAGCCATTCTCAATTACAGCTCTATGGCCTCCCTGGGGTCCACACCACATTTAAGTAAAACCCTTGTTTTCTTATCACCTCACGTAACATAAATATGTTTTGTGTTTTTTTTTTGTGTAGTTGGAGGGAGAGAAATACAGAAGAAACCAAAACTCGATTGCTTCACAGAGAAAGGGGCCCATAAACCTTGAGCAGAGTACATTCCAAGTCACCCAATGTTTTTGTGCTGCAGTAGAAGATAGTGAAAATGATTGTGATAGCGTCCAGGTGTAAAGAAGAATAATCTCAGGAAATCAATGGAGGAGGTGAGAGAGGAAAAGTAAAGGGGAAAGTTCCCTCCATAGACCCCTCATGACCAAATTGTTCTCAAGGAACAAATGTACTGTATCACCAATGCACAGAACCTCAGCTCTTAATCAGCTCCATTTTTTTTTTCCTTGCCTCTCTTGCTGTTTACATTGAAGAATGAAGATTTTGCTTCCTGAACACTTTTGGGTGTATTTTATGGATTTTGGGCTGCTGATCATGAAAATCATCTTAAAATTTACTAGCATGTACTGATTTTTAGATTAAACCTATCTTTAAGATTTCATGTCACGTTTTAAGTCCACGTCTAACATTCAAAGCCACGAAGTGCAACATGTTGTTGAAAATTCATTTTCTGCATTTGCACTTGGACTTCTTCCCTGCTGATCTCGGTTCAGTCAGTGACGAACATGGTGAAAATTTTCATTAGGACATTGGGACCATGGAAAAGTGGTATCTGGGCAACTGGAGTCCAGCAATGCTTGCTGCCGATTGCTGGACCCTGACACGCAAGGCATCAGATGCTGAGTGCAAATGAAAATCAGCGGTAAAACATTTTTGGGTCAGTTAACTCATGCAGTGTGTCGGCATCATTAGACAATTAAGCATGCAAAATTCAATAAAGGTTAATATTTCTCCAACTTCCTAAATGATACAGCAAATCCTAAATGACTTTGTGTTTAGCTTGAAGGTGTCTGTCATAGTCCCCAATTTTTTTTTCCAAGAAGCATAAATTTTGGGAAAAAAAATCTGCTGCCCAGTGTTATCACAGCATCAGTTTGGCCAGAATGTCAAAGTAAAAGCTGAACGGAGTCACCACTTCAAACTAAATTTACAATTCAAAAGCATCCTGTGGGTCGGCAAATTGTGCAGTCTCATAGTTCTCAACTTTTGTGGGCCTTTAACTATCCTAAATCCTAATGCAGCAGTACTGAATGGCTAAGATATTTCTGATGGTCTTGGAACGTAGGTTTGTGGTTACTCATGACCAACACCAGTCTGGGTAGGTAAACTACAAGGAAACAGCATGAGTGCTTCCTTAAACAGGTTAGTCATCACCTGGAAGACAAATTGCTGCCCCTCTGAAACTTGCTGTATGCTTCTTTGAAGACTGCCCATAGCAATCAATGGATGGCATTAATCTGAGCTGGTGTGATACAAAGCTGACTGCAGGGGAAAAGCTGGAATTGAGCGCTCCAACTCCAGCACACATTTTCGGATGAAAGTTGGAATAATAAACATCAAATACGGATAAGATTTGACTAACGCTTCCAGGTTTAAAGGATTGTTTTTAGGCAGTTGCAAGGTTGGTACCCGACTCCCTCCTTCATGGTTCTTGCAATGCCCTGTCTCTTATGAATCAGGCTGGTGTAAGCATTGCTTGTGTATGTCCAAAAGCCACCATCTGCAGTCAGGCCTCAAATGAATTCTCTGTTGTGAAATACTTTGCTCTTCAGGCTGCTGGTGACACCATTTCCTCCAGAAAATCTGTGAGCAAATCTCAGTTTTTGACGAATCTTTATACTGTGCAGAGTGTTTGATCTAAGCTAGTGACTGGGACTGAGACATTAAGTGATTGGAAGCCTTCATTTCCCTACTTCATGTGCTCTTCTATTTACTAGGCCAGATTTTGTTCTTAGTTGTCTCTAAGGACTGTGCTGAGGCGTAAAAAATAAGAAGCATGATTAAATCACAGCAGTCGTAAACCAGAGATGAGAGAGAAGGGGCATTTGTGAAGCATTAGGAGCCTTCTGCTCCAGTGATGGTGTGTGCGTGGGCTATTGGATTACATCATAAACCTAGTATCAGTTGCTGTGCCAGCTTCTCCAGCTAGAAAGAAGGATATGGGTTATGGCACAATGTATTTAGGTGACATGGAAGTCACAGTTGTGTAAACGGTAGTGTGTACCAGTTGTGTGTTGTGGGTGTGAGACTTGGAATAGCTGAATGGGTGAGAATGTAGTGAATCTTGATTAATAGCCATTGTTGGTAAATGACTGGGTGAAGGTGGATGGGGTGGGAAAGTGTTGATAGTATAATGCATTGAACAGTGGGCAAGGTTAGTTTTGTATTTTGACTTTGTCCATGCATGTAACACCATTAACATTCTGGTGATGAATGCAGGTTCTAGTTGTTGCATTTTGATATCCTTGACTATTGGCGAAGTTCTCCCACAGCCTTTCCTATATAATATGTCTGGAAGGCCTCCCATCACTTATTGACATTGAATACCTCTCCATCTCTTCACTCAAGGCCTTCAGTGCAATGTTTGAAAACTGTAGAGCCCATTCTCTTCTATGTTTTTTAAAAAAAATTGATAATTTCCACAATGCCCTCTAAAACCCCCTGCAGCCACAAAGCTAATCAATGGGCAGGGTGGTTTTAAGCACTGTGTTCAAGCTTGAAATGGTGCAAGCTCATCATGCAATAGGCCTACTTGCTTATGGAATCAGGCATAAAATCCATGGACAGTAATAACATGATAGTGAAACAATTAATATGAAAAAAAAAACCTTGAACTTCCATTGCAAGTGGAGTGATGGGCAGTTGGCAACTGCAATTCCCATACCTGAAAATGGGTGCTGTCCAGCTTGGCCCTCTCATCTATAACATTCAGCAGTTTAAAATTAGATAAAATTGCTATTTATTCTCTAAGGTCTAAATTCCTGCAGAAACAAATGATAACTACAAAATGTAATGTATGACCTGTTTAACTTTAAATTGGGTCATCACCCCCAAAGCCAGAATATCTTTATTGGTCTTTTCTGTCCCTTATTCATTTGCTATTCTATTTCTGGATGAATTCCAAAAAGTCTTTTGAGTCCTTATATTGCAGATTACCCTCGAACTCTCACAATGCTGCACAATACAACTTGCTGTGTATTAACACTCCTGCTGTGAGGGAAATTGAATGGCTTCCATCAATTGCCTTGAGGGCAGATTCCAATTAAATGATTAAGTGCATATTTTGGAGCTCAACCACCTCCACTTCAGTCCCTGAGGACCAAGCCCCTATCAGAGGAAGAAAGACCTTCCTAAAGGCAAACATCAGACAAATGACCCATGCTCCCTAGCTCGCCAACTGTTGTAGGGCATGTTCCTTTTCTGTTTGTGCACTCAAATACATTTTGAAAGCTATTTTTCTAGCTGTGTTTTAAAATAATGACACTCCATTTTGCTTCTCTAGGAAGGTTTTGTTGCAGTGAACCATTTATTCTTGGTGTGTACTGTAGGAGTGGTGAATCAATAAAACAAAATCTTCCAATTACCAGGCTCAAAACATTGGTTACCCTTTACTTCCTATGGATGCTGCGTGACGTACTGACTTTTTCCAACATGTTTGTGTGTTGCGAGCAACTTTGATACTTCAATCATTTAAAAAAAAACACGCAATGGGAAAATGAAGGAGGATGAGGTTAAAAGCTCATCCAAAGGTGCTTCGGTAATTTGGTGGTAGATTCAAAATTATTGTTGAAGATGACAAGTAGATTGAAACAAAATATTTTGGCAAGCAGAAATCTGGAAGGAGCAACAATGAAGTGAAATTTGGACCTCTCCACTCCACAAAACTCCAATACTTTGCAACCAACAGCACCAGCAAAACCATGAACCACACTCTCAAGGCCCCTTAGATCATAGAACAATGCAGCACAGGACAGATCCTTTGAGCCATGATGTCTGTGCCAGCCAATGTTGCCAATTTAAACTAATCCCTAATGCCTTTAATCCCTCCACCCTCTCGCCTGTCAGTGCATTCCAGCCTCCTCCTGTGCAAAATATTTCCAGTCTCATCTTAAACCTTTCCATCTATGCCTCTCATAATTACACTGCCATCAGGTCACCCTACAGCCTCCGCCACCAGAGAAAGGGGAGGGTATTGGATAGAAGGTGAAAGAAGTAGAGAGGTGATAGGGAAGGTGACCACTGGGATTCAGTAGGGGTAGGGGAATGATCGACAGAGTTAGAGCAAAATATCGTCCTAACAATGGATGCAGCCAAGGACAGACAAATATGCGTGAGAATATTGAGGGGAATTAAAATGGGTGGCAACTGGGCAGCAGTTGGCGTAGCAGTTGGCGTAGCAGTTAGCGCAATGCCTTTCCAGCACCAGTGAATGGGTCCAGACTTGGCTTTGAGTTCCACACTGTCGATAATGAGTTTATACATTCTCCCAGTGTCTGCATGGGTTTTCTCTGGAGGCTCCGGTTTCCTCCCACTCTTCAAAAACACATACCGGGGGTGTAGGTTAATGAGGTGTAAATTGGGCAGCATGGACGCGAGGGCTAAAAAATTACCAATTACATTTTTAAAAATAAATAAATAAATTGAAATAAAACAAAATGGGAGTTCTAGTTTGGACCTGCAGACACAGTGCAATAAACTTGAGGACTAACATATCAGATTTCTCCAGGACAATCTTAAATCCAGTTTATCTATTTTCATCTCTCCTTTATCTGCTCCCATTCTTATTTTTCTCTTTAACCTTTTCTGCCTGCTCCTTCTAGTGGTCTCCTCCTGTACTGTCTCTTCACTTCTCACTTTCTTCTGCCCAGTATCACATTATCTCTTGGCCTCTCCCACCATCCCATTCATTTTTTGTGCTTGATATCTCCCCTTCCCACTTTAGCCTCGATGAAGGGTCCTGACCCAAAATGTTAAC
Source organism: Narcine bancroftii (assembly GCF_036971445.1). Classification (NCBI taxonomy): domain Eukaryota; kingdom Metazoa; phylum Chordata; class Chondrichthyes; order Torpediniformes; family Narcinidae; genus Narcine; species Narcine bancroftii. The sequence goes on from NC_091473.1 coordinate 34,934,608, forward strand.
TGACCATTTCTCTCCATGGATGCTGCCTGACCCGTTGAGCCCCTCCAGCTTTCTCATTCAATACTCCATCACCTGCAGGTATTGAGTTTCTCTTCTACAACATTACATTTTTATATTCAATGTCCTGAAGGCAAGCAAACCATACGATCCTTGAGCTGCCACTTACAGATAATCTGAACTTGAACATCAAGATCCATCCATATCTCCAATTGATTTCTTTCCTGTTGTATTCTTTGACAGCTTTCTCACTATCCACAATTCTCTCAGATTCTGTGTCATCTGCACTTAACCAGTCCACTGACATAATTTATACCAAATCATATATACTTATCACAAATAATGGAGCACTGGCCAAAGACTCCAGTCAGAAAAACATCACTTCACCACTACCCTCTGGTTTCTACAGCAAATCTAATTTTGAATCCAATCTATCATGACACCATGAATCCCATACAGCTTAAATTTCTAGATCTGCCTACCACAAGGAATTTCGTGCTTTACTGAAATCCATGTTGACCACATTCACCACTTCTCATCCATCTTCTTAGTGACCTCCTTAAAAAAGTGTAATCCAAATTATCCCCAACACTAAGTAACACTGGCTATCCCTAATAAGTTCATAGTTTCCCAAATGTGAATAAATCCTAATTCTAAAGGATCTTCTCATAAAATTTCCTCATCACTGATGCCACACTCATTGGTTTATAATTACTGGAATACATCTATTGTTCTTCCTAAACAGAGGAATAACATTAGTTTTTCTTCAGTCCTCAGAGTTAATATCTGTGGCTAAAGAGAACATAAAGATATCTGTAAAGGACCCAACAATTTCTCCTTGCCTCCCTCAATACCCTGGGAAAGATGTCATTGAACTTGTTTCAAGAGATCCAACACTTCCTCCTCCTCCTTGATATCAACATGCCCTAGGAAATGAATACCCCTCCTTGGTCTCTCTATCCTCCATGTCCTCCTTCTTGGTGAACACTGTTGTAGGGAGAAATAGAACTTGAAACCTCCAACTGAAGTGCCAGTTGATGAAGTAGACAAAGACGATGTGATCAAACAGTTTTATCCATTTCCCTCTGAAACACTGACACACCATTAGTGACCCCTCCTTGGTCTCTCTATTCTCCATGTCCTCCTTCTTGGTGAACACTGTTGTAGGGAGAAATAGGACTTGAAACCTCCAACTGAAGTGCCAGTTGATGAAGTAGACAAAGACGATGTGATCAAACAGTTTTATCCATTTCCCTCTGAAACACTGACACACCATTAGTGACCCCTCCTTGGTCTCTCTATCCTCCATGTCCTCCTTCTTGGTGAACACTGTTGTAGGGAGAAATAGGACTTGAAACCTCCAACTGAAGTGCCAGTTGATGAAGTAGACAAAGACGATGTGATCAAACAGTTTTATCCATTTCCCTCTGAAACACTGACACACCATTAGTGACCCCTCCTTGGTCTCTCTATCCTCCATGTCCTCCTTCTTGGTGAACACTGTTGTAGGGAGAAATAGGACTTGAAACCTCCAACTGAAGTGCCAGTTGATGAAGTAGACAAAGACGATGTGATCAAACAGTTTTATCCATTTCCCTCTGAAACACTGACACACCATTAGTGACTCCAAAAGGTACCCTTTTAAACTGGTATAACCCCCCACCATCAGCCTCAAAGGCTGTATAGAATTGTTCCTTTTTTTAAAAAAATGGGGATTTGGTGGTAAGCTGCTTTGAGGTCGATAGTGGAGTACACTTTGTATTGCGCTATCTGATTAATCATTTCATTGATGCATGGCAGGGGGTAGGCATCCAGGTTAGTGTAACGGTTGATTATCTGGTTGTAGTCAATAGCCAGTCCTTCCGTAGTGTGATTTTTCACAACTACCACCTGGGCTCACCACGGACTCTTACTGGGTTCAATTACTCCCTCTTTAAGCAATCTCTGGGTCTCAGCTTTGATAAACTCACGATCCTCTTTGCTGTAAGAACGGCTCTTAGTGGCAATCGGCCGACACTCGGGGGATAAATCACTGAAAAGGGAAGGAGCTTTGGTCTTTAATGCGGACAGACTGCAGTAACTAGCGCGGGGGATGGTAAGTGTGGGTAGTGGCCCATCGAAATTTAACACTACACTGTTCATCTGAGATTGAATATCTAACCCCCGTACCACAGGGGCACAGAGCTCCAGCATAATAAAGAGCCACACATCAGCCAGGCAATGTCCCTGCAAATTTAAAGTAACTTTACACTTGTCCCATATAGTTTTTGTGCTGGATATCTCCACAAATTTAAGGCTCTGGCAACTTTCTCGTGGATGTAGCTGTCAGTACTCCCCGAGTCTATTAGACAATCAAGAGTCTCACCATTCACCTCCCCCTTCATAGTCGACAGTTCCAGTCTGTAACATTCCCCCAAGCTTTGGAGTCAATTGAGCTATCACAGGGGATCTCACCTCGCCGTCACTTGAAGTCGATTCAGCCTGCTCGTCTGAAGATTCCCCCTTTTCACAGTTGTCTTCCATTCCTGCAGCTCCAGGACACATTTTCTTGGTGCTTCTCTTCTTCTTCTTATTAGTGGGAGTACTTTTTTGCCTTACACGCTTTAGCAAAGTGGCCAAGTTTCCCACAATAGCTGCAGGTAGCAAATTGAGCCAGGCACTTCTATCTGGGGTGCCAGCTCTCATCACAGAAGTAGCATTTTTCAGGAATTCGCCTTTTTCTTTCCTTCAAGGTTCCAGCACTCCTGGATGCTTCCTTTTCATTTTCTAACATTTCACTAGACCGCATGGCACTTCTCAGTGTTTTGGCTAGAGTGACTGCCCGGTTGTAGGTTAAGGGTTCTGTCTCCAGCAGCCTCTATTGGATGTAACTGGAGTCAATCCCGTTGACTAAAGCATCCAGCTTCAAGGCATTGCGGTGTTGTTGCACATTCACTGCCCTGACATCACATTCATTTGTCAGTGAGTCGAGAGCCAGTGCATAGACAGCATCAATTTCCCTGGGTTTCTGGTGTCTATAATGAGGAACTGATGTCGAGCAAACACCACATTCCGTGGTGCTGCATAATAAGCAATCAGATGTTCCCGGGCTATAGCCAGAGTGGTAGCTCCTTGCGTTACGGCGAAAGGGACCTCACCCAGCAGAGAGTTCAGGTGGCCCCACTGTATCGTCTCATCGACCACGTTGTTTCGAGCCATGTAGTAATCAAAACAAGCAATCCAGTGATTGAAAATTTCTCTGGGCCTCGGGGCAGACTGGTCGATTATCAGCTGCTCTGGCTTGAGTGTTGCATCCATTTCTGCTAATAAAACTGAAGTGCCAGTTGATGAAGTAGATAAAGATGATGTGGTCAAGCAATAATCATGGCTTTTATTAGCAGAAACTCATGGTACTATAATGAAGGACAATAAATGCATATACAGTTATATCCAAGAGGAGTATCCTTAACAGTAGAGATAATGCACTGCCAATGTTAGTACAGCAAGGCTCACCAGAGGGGGGAGACAGGCACCTTGGCAGACATTCACCACACCAGCATTTAGTCCTGGGAGAGCTCCCAAAGATTTGGAATGCCACCTATAGCATGCATACATGCCAAAGTGTTAATTGTGCCAGACCTAATCTTGGGCAAGGTTTTAAAATATGCCAGCTGAGCATGTTATAAGTCTACAGATTGTGAGTTTCTTATGTCAGTGATGCAGATTTGAGGTTCAGCTTTTTTTCTTGTCCAGTATACACAACTGAGCATGTGCGTAGTAGCAGATAGTTTACCTGCATTTCTTAAAGAGATAACAACTAGTTACAAGTTAATTGTTACACTTCTGCAAGTGTTTGGTTGGCTTCCAGGGTTGGATCAAGTTGAAGATATCTGCTTGGAATGGTGAGCCAAAAGCCGAAAGACATTAGTTTAACATCAGGTTTCTGGATAAGATGGCTTTTAAATATGAAGCCATTAGCAAATATTCCCCTTGCAATACTGCACAACTGGGAGAAAATGTTGAGGGAAGAATCTGTGGGTCGAGGGATATTACTGATCATGAACATAAATTGCTTTCACCTATGGAATGAGGATTAGAAATTAAGATGGATATGAGCAACAGCTGTTGCAGCATTTGTTGTGCCCTGTAAATCCTGTAGGGAGTGTTAGGTTGAACAGCCCTGTAAATCCTGTAGGGAGTGGTAGGTTGAACAGCCCTGTAAATCCTGTAGGGAGTGTTAGGTAGAACAGCCCTGTAAATCCTGTAGAGAGTGGTAGGTTGAACAGCCCTGTAAATCCTGTAGGGAGTGTTAGGTTGAACAGCCCTGTAAATCCTGTAGGGAGTGTTAGGTTGAACAGCCCTGTAAATCCTGTAGGGAGTGTTAGGTTGAACAGCCCTGTAAATCCTGTAGGGAGTGTTAGGTTGAACAGCTCTGTAAATCCTGTAGGGAGTGTTAGGTTGAACAGCCCTGTAAATCCTGTAGGGAGTGTTAGGTTGAACAGCCCTGTAAATCCTGTAGGGAGTGTTAGGTTGAACAGCCCTGTAAATCCTGTAGGGAGTGTTAGGTTGAACAGCCCTGTAAATCCTGTAGGGAGTGTTAGGTTGAACAGCCCTGTAAATCCTGTAGGGAGTGTTAGGTTGAACAGCCCTGTAAATCCTGTAGGGAGTGTTAGGTTGAACAGCCCTGTAAATCCTGTAGGGAGCGGTAGGTTGAACAGCCCTGTAAATCCTGTAGGGAGCGGTAGGTTGAACAGCCCTGTAAATCCTGTAGGGAGCGGTAGGTTGAACAGCCCTGTAAATCCTGTAGGGAGCGGTAGGTTGAACAGCCCTGTCAATCCTGTAGGGAGCGGTAGGTTGAACAGCCCTGTCAATCCTGTAGGGAGCGGTAGGTTGAACAGCCCTGTCAATCCTGTAGGGAGCGGTAGGTTGAACAGCCCTGTCAATCCTGTAGGGAGCGGTAGGTTGAACAGCCCTGTAAATCCTGTAGGGAGCGGTAGGTTGAACAGCCCTGTAAATCCTGTAGGGAGCGGTAGGTTGAACAGCCCTGTAAATCCTGTAGGGAGTGGTAGGTTGAACAGCCCTGTAAATCCTGTAGGGAGTGGTAGGTTGAACAGCCCTGTAAATCCTGTAGGGAGTGGTAGGTTGAACAGCCCTGTAAATCCTGTAGGGAGTGGTAGGTTGAACAGCCCTGTAAATCCTGTAGGGAGTGGTAGGTTGAACAGCCCTGTAAATCCTGTAGGGAGTGGTAGGTTGAACAGCCCTGTAAATCCTGTAGGGAGTGTTAGGTTGAACAGCCCTGTAAATCCTGAAGGGAGTGTTAGGTTGAATAGCAGTGCTTGCCTCCTTCAGTTAGTTCTTGCTGCATTTTGTCCTGCAAAAGGGGAGTATGTCAGTGGGTGTCTGCTCCAAGAATATGGAGAGCAAATCTTCCACTTGAATGTTGATGAGGAACAATGAAAGGCTTGACTGAATCTATTGGACCAATCCAAACTGGCTATTTTCTGTAAACACTAACACAACTTCAGATCTGGGCAAGGAGTGCAATGTGAACAGATGTCTGAGAAAGGATCCTTTCCGACTGGAGCAAAATTTGAAACATTGAGCAGTTTGTTGCCATCATTACATTGTCTCTGGTCAAGGAGCAGCACATCGAGAAAGCTCCGTCTTCCGTCCTTCCTTAAGGTGTCCAGCACCTGTATGTACATGAGCTTTGTAGTTTCCACATGCCTCATCTGTCCTAATTGAAATCAATAGGCATTCTTTCTATTCCTTTTGTGCTCAACAACCTGCATGTCTTCATTCTGCAGCAGTCTGCTGTGCTAGCTGTATTTGAGATAATAGGCAAAGCAGAGGTATCTACTGGATGATGAAAGCTACCACTTGCAAAAGTCTGGCGACTGTGATGCAAGAATAATGCAAATGTGTGTAGCACACCTAGAATGAAATCAATGGTGCCATGTAAACTTTGATAGAATAAACTGTTAATAAATGAAAGATATGTGAAACCATCCTGGTGCAGGTTGGTACAATATTCTCATCAGAAAGAGGCTAATCTGATGAAACAAGCAAACAACTTGTTAATTTCATTGCTGGAAGGTCAAGTAAGTATAAGGTGGTTCTGGCCAATGTGTCTGGGCAGAAGTTCTGATATCCATCACCACTTTCATCTCCAGTTAGGTGTTCCTGCATCCTCTAATTAGCTCTTGTTGAATTTGCCCATATGCTAAATCTTTTCTGAAAAAGTAAGGAGAATGTGCCAATGGTTGGCATGAAAAAATGTTTGGGTAATGTGCCCAAAATTGTTGAGCTGTCAGGATGTGCAAGTTACAAGATATGGCCATTGTAAAAGTCTAAACATGTACTACAGCAAATAAATGAAACTTAAATAATGGGAATTGGGGTGTTAAGCAATATCTGAGGATGGTGGTGATAGTATTTGTAATTGCATTCACTGACCTTGACCACATTTACAAGATCATTATGCATTTTGCAACATTGCAAAAAGGAAGTTATTGCATTGACCTACAGGGTAACAGCTCCAACTGTTTTCCTCATGCCATGATGTGCATACTTAACTACTCTTCCCTTTTTTTTCACCTCTACAAAAGCTTCCAGCCCAGAATCTCCTATATTGTCCCAGTCTTCAATTTTTTTTTCCCCAATTGCAGTATGACTAGTACCTGTTCTTCCTAAAATGCAGTTCCCCTTCAAGGTTGCAGGCAGGCTTTAAACAAGATATGAACTATCCTTTGTTTGCAATCATAGTTATAGAACTGATGTGTTGAATGTTGTGTTGCATTAATTGATTTTATTTGTTTTACTGAAATCATAATCAATAGACAGTTGGAGATGTAAAAAGAATCTTAATTGAGGAGAACCTTTAACTTAACAGTCACACTCTGTAAAAGAATGTACACCATGTGATACAAATGAAGCCTAAAGGTACCCGATACAAGACACAGTGAATGAGCAAAGTTAATTACACACCACAGTAATTCAGGTTGCTGTCAATGGCTTTGGATTTTGGTCAAGGTCATCAACTGGCCAGAATCACAGTATTGATGACTGATGTGCAGAGTGTCATCCAACACAGATCAGCCATTTGGCCCAACTTGTCTATGCCAACCAAGGTGGCATTCAAGGCTGGTCCCATTTGCTTGCATTTGGTCCACATCCTTTTGAGCCTTTGCAGTCAATAAATGTGTCCAAATGGCTTTGGAATGTGAAAATTATGTCATTCCTACAGTTTCCTCAGGCAGATTATTCCAGATACAGATCACCCTCTGAATGAAAATGCCCTTCAGGTTCCTCTTCACCATAAATTTATGCCTTCAATTTACACATTCATCAACCCAGGGAAAATTACTATGAGCATCCATTTTATTCATGCCCTCATGATTTTAATAAACACTCAGCCTCTATGTTGCATAACTCAAGTTCTCTCATCCTGGTGAATCTCCTCCACACCCTTTCCAATGTATTCATGACCTTCCTATAGCTGAGGGACCAGAACAGCACACATTATGCTAAATGTTGCCACACCAAGAAAATGTACAGCTGAAACAGGAGGTCCCAACTTTTGAATTCAATAAACTTCTCCCCTCCCAGTTGAAGCAAGCATGCCAGATGCCTTCTTGAGCAAGTTTTAAAATTTCATAGATCAATCTGCAATTTACTCATATGAATGTTAAACAGTGATGATTCTGAAGTTTCTCCATCTTTGGCCGACCATATCAACTTAAATTTGGAACACATTTAAAGATTGCTCTATTTAGTGAGAGTTATGTTCACCAAAAGGAAAGATTTCAATGCTGAAGAATTCTTCTACATTTTACTCCAAGTGATCGTATCAAGTATTCTGACTTCAGGAGTCATGTAAAATGCTATTTGTGCTTTGCAAAAATGTACCCTGGTTCCTTGCTGCACATCTGGGTCATTAGAAGGTAGACCAACTACTCTTTTGACCACTTAAAGTGAGAGTGCCAATTTAATTCTGAATGGGATGCAGTTTTGTGCTGTGCCTCTATATCCGACAGGGAGCATGTATGGACTATTCAGACTTGTATCACAGGACCTCACATCTGTCAAAGCAGAAAGAATTTCAATCGATCACTTTGAATAGGTTTTCACACCAGTTCCCAGAGATGAAAGAAGAATTGTAAATTCCTCTTTAATCTCTTATTGCATAGCAAAATTCAACAGTTTGCATCTAACCTCTTGTTAAAATGCATATCAACTGTACAGATCTATTTAAATCTTTATTAAATGTGTCAGTTTACTTAATATGGAACTTTCACTAGTCAAAATTCAAGAAGCTGAGGAAACATTCATGATTATGAATGCATAGATTATTTGTTTATTCATGCAAAGGTTCCATTATTATCACATAATAGTACATTTAGAATGTGACATACATGAAATTCTTTAACTTTGTTGACCATAAGGAAGACAGTCATCACTTTGTCCAGCACCCCTCAGAAATGAGGCCCCAGTGAGGGACAAACTCACAACCCCTGGTTTACCAGGCCAGTGCTCTAACCACTGAGCTATCAGTGTATATTCTGACTAAAGCTCCATTCATTTTCATTTGAGAAATAACCAAAAATTACAACAGGTAATTTACTTGCATCAGATTATTTGGTGATTCTAAAATTATAAATAGTGTTCTCAGTTTCTTGGCATTCTCTATACTAGCCATTCTCAGAGGCACGGATTGAAATCATAATTTTTTTCTTTTTTTTTTAATGTAGTCAGTAGGAGAGAAGTACAGAAGAAACCAACTAAGCTTGACTACTTCATAGGGAAGCCGGCCCAAACACTTAAAGCAGAGTCCCAAGGGGGTCATAGCCAAAAAAGGTTGAGAATAGTCTGCTCTATACCAGTCACATATTGGTCACTTCACATGCACTGTACTAAGCATGACATCTTCTGAAATCCTACAAAAAAATTAATAAAGTATTATTTTGCATTTCTGAATGTTTAATCACCATGTAAATTGACATATTAGTGGCACCAATTCAATTTAAGTGTCCAACCAGAGATTTGATTTGGTTCTTGACGAGAGGAAGTATCAGATGACAAAAGCAGTCAGGGACCAAATGGAAGTTTGAAACACTCGGATTGTTGAAGTACATGAGAAACTCATCCAGGATGATAAAGAAGAATTAAACAATGACCTAAAAAAACAAAAACAGATCAATTCAAAAATATACCTCCCCTCCCAATGTAGGGAAGCCCCAACATCCACATTAAATTTATTCTTATAATTTCAAATACAAGAACAGAAAAAAATGTATGGAGTCACAGAATATGACTATTGGATCACTTTAATCTTTACTTTTAACATCTCTTACACAGCACACAATTCTTTTACCTTTTCACACAACCATGCTGAGTGCAAGAAATTACTAAGCTTTTTTTACATCTAAAATATTGAAAAGAAATATTTGGGTTAATTTTATTCAGCTTATACAGTGTATATTACATTTGAACTATTTGATATCTGATATTAATTGTATTAATTACACTGTCTCTACATAGTTTCATCCATATTGAATTTATATATTCAAGTCTTGTTCTCATTTCAATTTTGTTTTATACAGATCTTTTTTTCTTGTAGTTTATTATACATGGTAGTTATAAACCTTCTAAGGCAGGGGTGTCAAACTCAAATTCACGGAGGGCCAAAATTAAAAACTTGGACTAAGTCGAGGGCCGAACTAAATATTTATTGAAAATTTTCTACAACATCTGCATGTTTTCTCTTCTTTCAACATATGTAATGTTAAACTTTAGGATATCTTTAGGAGGATAATGTTACAGGTCAGGAGTAGGTAGCTCAAGTTCACCCTTTGCTTGACCTGAGGGAAACATATTTGGTCCCTGTGGAGATGTAGTCAGCATTCACAGGCTGTGTCCATTTTGGCCTGCATCAGGACTCAGCATTTCCTGCTCACTCCTCAGCCTCTAGGCCTCTATTCACCCTCGACCCACCATCCCTCTACCTGACCAGTCCTTTACCCAACCTCTACTCACCCCTCACTCCACTCGCTCTGCCTCTACCCACCCCATCCTATACACGCCCCTCTACTGCCTCTCCCCTCAACGTGTTCCTCCCTCTACCTGTCTCTCACCCTCTAATCACCCCTCCCCTACTCGCCTTGCCCCTCCCCTTTTACCTCTTCCCTATCCACCCCTCCTTCTACTCATCCCTCCCTCTAACTGCCCCTCGCACCACCATAACTTCCCCTGCCCATTACTCCTCACCTACACCCTCTGCCCACCCCTGCTTACCCACCCACTCAGGCCCAGCACACTGCCGATCAGCCTTTGCGGACAGCCACCATCTCTCTCTTCACATACAGGGCCGAACCAGCCGTCCCTGGGGTCCGCGCAGGTTCAAGTGCTGAAGGCCATGGCGACTGGGAGAAGTGCACTCGGGCTGTGGAAGGGCCGTCTGGCGCCAGTCGCGCAGGGCTCGCGCTGCCCGGGGGCCGTGCGCAGCCTACCATGCCCGTTGTGCCGACAGGAAATCACAGGCGCTCGCCAATCCGCCGTACCGCTTGACAGGTGGGAGAAGTGACTGGTTGTGCAGGGAGCCTTCCAACTGGCTTGCCGGCTGATGACATCAACAGACTTCTCGTGTTACAATTTCTCATGTTACAATGGGGAAGGATGCGCAATGAAGGGGAGGATGGTGGGGGTGACATTACCAAAAAACAGCATCGGCTCTCGCTGCAGGGCGGGCCACCTCTAATACATTTTTGAAATGATCTTGCAGGCCAAATATAATTATATCGCGGGCCAAATTTGGCCCGCAGGCCAGAGTTTGACATGTGTGTTCTAAGAGTATCTGTTATAACATATTCAAATTGACTATGCTTTAGAAATCTCAAAACTGTTCTTATTTTCCTATTCAAATAGGATCTTAATTGATAATATGCAAATATTGTATTTTGTGGTATCCCATATTTCTCCTTTAATTGATCAAATTTCATGAAAATTGTACCTCAAACAATCTTGAATTTTCTGTATTTTTTTCATACCAAATATCAAATAAAGAATTATTCATTGCAAATGGAAGTTTATTTTGTCTTAAAGTTAATTGAGCCAACTGATCATTTCTTATTCCTCTTTCTACATGTACCCATTCCAAATTCGAAACAAATGTTCTAAAATTGGTATTTCTTTCCTACCATTAAAAATGGCACAATTCCATTCATAGAGTATTTACTCTGGAATTTCTTCACCAAGATTATTCATCTCAATGTATACCCAATGTACTTTTTCCCCTCTGATACCAGGAGGACAAAAAATACCAATTGAGCTGCTTTATGGTAATTTTAAAAATTTGGTAGTCTCAAACCTCCTTGATCTTTTTTCTATGTTAACTTTTCCATGTTAACTTATCTGTGCTGATTTTCCTCTCCATAAAAACTCCCTAATATTCTCATTTAATCATCTGAGAGAACATTTCAGGCACCTGAATTGGTAATGTCTGAAATAAGTATCGAGTTCTTGGAAAAATATTCACTTTGACACAATTCACCCACCCTATTAACATTATTGTAATTCCTTCTTTCTTTTTAAATCTTCCTCTAATCTTTTTAAAAGTGGTAAATAGTTCAATTTATACAAATTATTCAATTTTTTTTTTTTTTTTTTTACTTACCATCATCCCCACATCATTTTGCCATTTAAATTTTACTAACTTTTTACATTGTGTTTAGTTTGCATTAACCATTGGCATCATTTCACTTTTATCCACATTAACCTTGTATCCTGATACTAATCCATATTCTGTTAATGGAAATAGGAATGGTGAGAGTGGTAAACCCTGCCTAGAAGGCCTTTCTAATCTAATCAAACTCTACATTTGACCATTTACCACTACTTTTGCCTTTGGTTCACTATACAATGGTTTTATAAATATCTCAGGGAATCCAAACTTGTATAACACCTGAAATTAAAACATCCCATTCTAATCTATCAAACATTTTTTTTTTGCATCTCAAGCAATTGCTACTGCTGGAACTTTTCTTTGTTGAGCTACATTTATCAAACTTAAAAATCTCACAATATAACTAGCCCTCTTTTTGTAATAAACCCCATCTGGTCCATATTGAATACTTTTGGAAGTATTTTAACCAAACAGTTGGCCCACAGTTAGGAAACAATTACCATTATCAATACCATCTTGAAAGATTCTGTTACATCATTTACTTCACTGATTTGATTTAATATCTCAAAAATTGGCACCAACTATTCCTTAAATTCCTTATAAAATTCCATTGGGAAACCATCTTCTCCTGATGCTTTATTATTTTGCAATAGTTTCAAAACATCATACATCTCACCTTCTGCAAAAGAGTTAGATAATTCTTTCTCTTCACACAAATTTAGCAATTGGATTTGTTGCAAATATTGCTCAATTTTAATTTCATCTGGTTTTAACTCAGACAATTTCTCATAAAACTAAAATTTTCATTTATTTCCTTCAATTTATATACCATCTGACCATTTTTGTTTTTCATTGCTATTATAGTCCTAGATACTGGTTCTTTCTTTAACTGCCATGCAACAGCTTATGAGCTCCCTTCCATCTTAAATAAATGGATGAATTATTTTCTTCATTGGACTTTAAGTCAGTATCAGTTTAGTCAGTTTCTACCAGCAACCATGGAGAAATTACATAACATTTTTAACTGCGACAGATTACATCCAAATGGATCTTTTTTACAGTAGTTCAGCTTCCTTTGGAAAATAATAATTCACATTTAACATTTGTGTTCCAAATGTCTAATTGAAAGAATGTGTTTAATAAAAAATTTAAATCAAACATAATGAGATGAAATTATATACAAGTAATGTTTAAATCTCCTGTTCTGGGAAAACTGTAATAAAAGGGAGCACAGTACAGTATTTCAAAATCTTTCCTGGCCCCAGGATTTTATCCAGTAGATGAAATGAGGTGAAAAGCAGATCTGATTCAATCATGTGGGGCACCACAACGAAAATAATCCTGGTCTTCATTTAGTGATCATCCACCTGATCAGTGTGGTGATATGTAATTACACGAATAGGTCACCTGGGGTCACCCCGGTGACCTTGTACATAAAGCAGTCCAGAGCTACAGCCTTGCCTTCCATGTTCGTCTTGCAGAGGGACAAGACCTCTTAGTGAACATATTAGTTTATTAAAGCTGTCTTATACTTGCACTACTGGTGTGGTTATTGTCAGTACAATTTAATAAACTTATATCATAGCTACTAGGATGGAAGCTGCTTCTGCTCCGGTGCATTCCCGACCACCTGGAGACTCTTCCTGAGGAATGGAATCTGGGGACGACCAGCACGCACGTGCATCCGAGGACAGAGATGGCAAGGGAACCACTGTACTGGAATTGTGGTGGAACACGGAGAACACTGCAGAAGTACGAAAGGGCAGGTAAGAAATGGCCAAGAGGCCTGCCTGCCCATGGGTTCGCCAGTACAGGCACCGCCGACCTTAAACCCTGGTCTGATCAGAAAGGGGCCACTACAAGCGCAGGTCGAAGGATCTCCACAAGTCGTGCTCCCAATCGCAATGTATGTGCAGAATTCCCAACCACTCCAGAGCCAGGGAAAGCAGATACCGTCACTCACCCAGCAGCAGTTTCCCCAGTACTACAGAGACCAGGCGCTATCGCTGGGATCCCCCCTAAGCCCACTGCAAATGTCCCAAAGCCAGAGACTCAGCCAACAGCCCCAAGCACCCAGGATACTCCCCGAGCAGTCACAAGCCCCACAGAGGCTCTAACAGCAGTTCCCAGTACTCCAGGGTCTGCCCTTGCTCCACCTAGACCCAGAGACCACGTGGAGACTGGGAATGATGCCTGGGGGTTCCCCCACATTACCTAGGGGACCAGAGATTGCTGCTTAACCATGTGCTGCAACCAGAAAGGCTGGCGTTCGACCCCAGAAATCCCAGAGCCAGCACGCACTTCGGCCACTGGCAGAGATGCATTCTGAATTACGTGGAGGGTGCGGAAGCATCGGATAAAGAGCTATTAATGCTGCTGTTAGCGCAGCTGGGAGACTACCCTTACTCCCTTATATAGGATGCCAGGTCCTACCAAGAGGCAATTGCACTTTACAGAGACATTACAAACTCCACTCCCAGAATAGGCTCATGACCAGGTCACAACAAGTAGGGGAGTCTGCCAGAGACTTTATACTCTCTGAAAGACCTGGTGAGAAGCTGCAACTTTAAAGCAGTATGAGCTCAGGAGTGTGCGGAGGACCTCATCTGGGACAGAATTGTAGCAGGCATATGATCCACTGAAATGAGACATCGATTGCTGGAGAAAGGAATGGTGGGTCTAGATGAGGCAGAGACTATTGCAGAAGTTTTAGAAAACACCAGGAAAGAATTGGAGGAGTATTCACAGGACTCTCTAGCCCCACGAAGAAAAGTATGCTGCCTCACAGGAATTCACAGCAGCAGCACACCTTGAGGGTCCCAAGTGCTTTCTCTGTGGATGAAGAAAGCACCCCAGAGCCTTCTGCCCTACCAGAGAAAATGTCTGTTCCAACTGTTGAAAAGGTGGGCATTATGCAAAAGTCTGCAGAAGCCCCAAGACCCATTCTCATGCTAATGAGAGGCAGGAAAGCTCTTCTTTCTCCACAGAAAAAAAATAAAAATGCCATGTGCTGCCAGCCATCTTGGACAAATGCTACAGAGCAGAGGACACAGTCTTCAGGAGATGAATATGACGCCGAGTACTATCGGATGGAAGGACACGCCAGGCTCACTTCCCTACACATGAATCAGGCAAGTCCACACAATTTATCTGATGCCACACAATTTATCTGATGCCACTGTATGCATCAAAATTAATGATGCGAGGATAAATTGCTTAATAGATAGTGGAAGCTCTGAAAGTTTTATTGACCAGGGGTTAGTCAACCGGCTTACCCTCCCCACACGCCCAAATGAGCACCAGATCCAGTTAGCAGCCAGCAGCCTTGCAGCTGAGGTAAACAGTTTTGCAGGGTTACTCTAGAAATCCAGGGCACAAAATACGAAAGGTTTAAATTACTAGTACTCCCTCACCTCTGTGCCCCTGTACTATTGGGGTTAGATTTTCAGTGCCAGTTAGAAAGCATTACATTAGTGCACAACGGGCCTCACCTCCCACTACGCCTTTCAAAGAAGCAACACTGCAGCCTGTGTCCTGAATATAGAACCCCCTCTGCTGTTCACACACCTGACTCCAGAGTGCACACCAATAGCTACAAAGAGCAGGAGGTAGAGTCCAAGGGACAGAGCCTTCATTAGGACGGAGATCCACAGGGCATCATAGAGCAGAGCACCAGCCCCTGGAGAGCCCAGGTCATTGTAGTAAAGTCAGGAGAAAAACTGCACATGGTAGTGGATTACAGCCAGACAATCGACAAATTTACACAACTAGATGCCTACACCCCTGCCACGCATACCAGGCATGGTCAACAACATTGTGCAGTATAAGGTGTTCTCCACCATAGACCTGAAGGCAGCATACCACCAATCGCCCATTAGAAACAGCAATTGTATTTGCACGGCATTCAAAGCAGACGGCAGGCTGTATCAATTTCTGCGACTTCCCTTCGGTGTCACCAATGGAGTGTCCCTGTTCCTGAGAGAAATGTACCAAATAGATGAGTTCCAACTGAAAGCAGTGTTCCCCTACTTAGACAACGTGACAATCTGTGGCCACACTCAGAGGGATCCTGACACGTATTTAAAATGCTTCTTCCAGGCAGCCGAGGAAAGGAACCCAACATACAACAGGGACAAATGCGCCTTTAGTGCCAGGAGGTTGCCAATCCTGGGCTACGTAGTGCAGAACCGGGAAATTAGCCCTGACCCTGCCTGAATGCACCCTCTCCTTGACCTCCCAGTGCCACACATAGTGAAAGCACTAAAAAGGTGTTTGGGACTGTTCGCTTACTACGCTGACAGGGGCCACCCACTTATAAAAGCCTCCATTTTTCCACTGTGCCCAGCAGCCACCAGAGCATTCGGGGACATTAGGGACCATATAACTAAAGCTACCATGTGGTCCATAGATGAGTCAATCCCATTTCAAGTAGAAACAGATGCATCTGATGTGGCTCTGGCAGCCATCCTAAACCAAGACTGACGACCGGTGGCCTTTTCCCTCGCGAACCCTACAGGAGTCAGAGGTAAGACACTCATCAGTAGAGAAGGAGGCCCCAGCCATTGTGGAAGCAGTAAGGAACTAGCGACATTATCTGGCGTGCAAACACTTCACCCTCGTCACAGACCAACGGTCTGCGGCTTTTATGTTCGATAATCAGAACGGGGGAGAATTAAGAACGACAAAATCCTGTGCTGGCAGATAAATAAATATAGACAACTCTATGACATTCTATACTGCCCCGGGAGACTCAACGAGCCATCCTTAACCACACATCCCAGTTGCAGAGCTTGCATAATGAGCTGGGCCACCCTGGGGTGGGGGGGGGGTGCAACTGGGATGTGTGGTTAAGGATGGCTCGTTGAGTCTCCCGGGGCAGTATAGAATGTCATAGAGTCCCATTTTCAGTAGAGGAAGTGAGGTCAGTGAACAAGAGCTGCCCCATCTGTGCTGAATGCAAACTTCAATTTTACTGGCTAGACAAAGCCACCTTGACAAAAGCTAGCAAACCTTTCGAGCGCCTCAGCCTCGATTTTAAAGGCCTGCTCCCATCCAATAATAGAAATGTCTATTTCCTAAACATAATAGATGAATATTCCCATTTCCCCTTCGCAATCCCATGTTCTGATGTATCAGCAGCCACTGTTATAAAATACCTCCAACCCATCTTCAGCATATTTGGGTACCCGAACTACATACACAGAGACAGGGGTGCTGCATTCATGAGCGCAGAAGTATAGCAGTACCTACACAAGAGAGGGATTGCTACCAGCTGCACAACAAGTTACAAACCCAGGGGAAATGGACAAATCGAAAGGGAAAATGCCACTATCTGGAAAAAAGTCCTCTTGTCCTTAAAAGCAAAAGACTTGCCTGTTACTAGATGGCAAGAAATGTTGCCAGAAGCCCTACACTCTATGCATTCTTTGTTGTGTACTGCCACTAACATGACCCCACATGACCGTATCTTTTCTTTCACAAGGAAAGCCACGACGGGCACAGTGCTGCCTAAATGGATGATGACACCAGGACCTGTTCTCCTCCGGAAGCACTGCAGAACCCACAAAGTGGGCCCGCTGGTGGAGCAAGTGGAGTTGAGGCACGCAAACTCTCAGTAAGTCTTAGTCACATTCCCAGATGTAAGAGAAGACTCGGTGGCAACCAGGGATCTCATGTTGACCAGATGCATGAGTAACGCGGAGGAAACAGATGTCTACGGATCAACAAGAAGCACAGCAGCAGTCACTGGAACAGTTGTCCATCGAGTCACCCCAGAGGACCATATCACCCACCCCAGAAATCAGGACCTTGGGTACACCCACCCCACAAAATATTACCACCCTAGACTCAGTGGCAGGACCTAATCCCACACAAGAGGATCCCCAGCCCACACGACCAGCCAATACTTCCCACTCCCGCACCTCCAGAAAGGCAGATCACACTCCCCACCCTTATACCATTACCGAGGAGGTCCAGAAGGCAACAGAAGCCAAAGAAAATTTTGGGCTTGTGAACTTACAAACAAGGGAAGGAGGACAGAGGGAGGGGGAAATAACAATTTTTTTTTAAAAAAAGGGGGAGTGAATGTGGTGATATGTAATTACACCACTAGGTCACCAGGGGTCATCCCAGTGACCTTGTATATAAAGCAGTCCAGAGCTACAGTCTAGCCTTCCACGTTTGTCTTGCAGAGAGGCAAGACCTCTTGGTGTACAGATTAGTTTATTAAAACTGTCTTACACTCGCACTACTGGTGTGGTTATTGTCAGTACAATCAGTTAGTTGTAAACATGGAGGTCAACAGAGCAATATGCAGAAACACAAATGCAGATAAGCAAACAATCTTGAGTAAACAAAGAATTGCTGGAGGACCTCGATCGACCAAGCAACATCCATGGGTAGAAATGTTGACTGACAACTTCTTGCCATGGATGCCGTCAGATTTGCTGATTTCCTCCAGCAACTCAACTCTGTCTATGAGAGAAATAGTTTGAACTGAAAGTGTGTCCTAGTGGGATGCAGCTGGCGAAAGTTGAGCCAAATTGTGAAGTGTAACATTTTAATAGAAATCCATTGCAAAGGAAAACATCAACATGCAGTGCAGAGACCAGGGGAGCCAATACACTCGACCACTGCTACACTACCATAAAGAACGACTACTGAACCATACCACAACCACAATTTGCCAGGGGAGCCAATACACTCGACCACTGCTACACTACCATAAAGAACGACTACTGAACTATACCACAACCACAATTTGGCAAGTCTGATCACCTGACTGTACTCCTACTCCCAATGAACAGCAGAGATTGAGGATCACAACACCAGTGGTGAAGACAGAGAAAGTATGGTTGAGGGAGGCAGAGAAACATCTGCAGAACTGCTTTGAATCAGTGGACTGGAACATATTCAAGAACTCATCCATGGACTTGAATGAATATGCAACAGGTGTCACTGACTTCATCAAGGCTTGTGTGGTTGAATGTGTCCCCATGTGCACATACCTGGTGTTTCTCAACCTGAAGCCTTGGATGACTCAGCAACTTGCTGAGGGAGAGATCAAGGATGTTTAAGGCTGGGGATCTAGATCTCTACAAGAAGTACAGGTACTTGCAGAAGGCAATCTCTGAAGCAAAGTGGCGATTGTGAGGAAGACAGAGACAGATATAGACCTGCTATGGCAGGGAATGCAGCCATTACAACCTGCAAAGCAAGGGCAAACATTAGAGATGGCTATGATGCTTCATTAACTAATGAGCTGAACACCTATAACTGCTTTGAAAAGGAGAACCAAACAGTGCCTGCTAGAATCCCTGAAAAGGCTGAGAACTCTATCGGTCTCTGAAAAAGACATCAGAGCATCATTCAAGAGGGTAAACCCTCACAAGGAGTCAGCTCCTGACAACATACCTGGCATGGCACTGGAAATCTGTGCCAACCAGCTAGCTGGTGTGTTGACGGAAATTTTCAACCTCTCATTGTTGCAGTCAGGAGGTTCCCACCTGCTTCAACAGGACATCAATCATCCTAGTGCCAAAGAGCAGCACGAGCTGCTTCAATGACCATCACCCAGTAGCACCACCATCTACTGTGATGAAATGCTTCGAGAGGCTGGTCAAGGCCAGAAATAAAAATACCTAAGGAAAGGCTTGAATCCAGTGCAATTTTCCCAATGTTACAATCATTCAGCAGATACAATATCGCTGGATCTCCCCTTAACTCTGGATTTTTTTTAAAACAGCAACTCATACAGCTGCTCTTCATAGACTACAGCTCAGCCTTCAACACCATTATTCCCTCAGTACTGGTCAAGAAGCTACAAACTCTGGACCTCTGCAATTGTATCCTTGAATTTTTCATCAGAAAACCAGTCAGTACGAATTGGAATCATCACCTCCTCGCTGATCATCAGCATTGGTGGTTCTCAAGGACGTGTGCTGAGCCTGTTGTTATACTCATTATACACCCATGACTGTGTGGCCAGTCACAATTCCAATACTGTCCACAAATTTGCCAATGTCGTTGTCCGAATCAGAAATGGGAATGAAGAAGTGTACAGGAGGGAGATAGATCAGCTCGTTGAATGATGTCATGCCAATAACCTTGCGCTCAACATTAGTAAAACTATTGAGATGATTGTGGACTTGAGGAGGAAGTCAGGGGAACATGACCCAGTCCTCATCGAGGGCTCAATAGTGGAGATGGTCAAGAACTTCAAATTCCTGGTTGTTAGTATCTGAGGATCTGCCCTGGAGCCTTCATGTTGATGCAATTGCACAACAAAAAAATGCTCACCCACAGCTATACTTTGTGAGGTGCTGGAGGAGATTCAGTACATCACCAGACACTCAAAAACCTCTACAGGTAGACCAAGGAGAGCATCCTGGCTTGTTGCATCACTGTCTGATATGGAGGTGCCAACTCTCAGGACAAGAAAAAAAAAATTTGGCCCGAGACATCAGACTCCACTCCTTTGAAGACATATTCATGAGGCAGTCTCTTAATAAAGCAACCTCTATCCTCAAAGACCCCCCCCCCCCCCCACCACCCAGGCCATGCCCTCTTTGCTCTGTTACCATCAGGGGAAAAGGTACAGGAGCCTAAAGATGAGCACTCAATGGCACAAGGACAGCTTCTTCCCCACTGCCATCAGATTCCTGAATAATCAATGAACCAAAGACTGCTTTAATTTCATGCATTTAAAAAAAAACTTATTGTTGTAAAAGTGGATTATATCAATATTTGCACTATGATTCTGCCACAAAACAGAATGTTGTAACTTGTTCATGACATCAAATTCTGATTTCACAATGTTCTTGGTTTGAATCATTCTGAGATAACATCTGACCACTACCAAATTCTGTCATCACTGATTAAGGATTAGGTGGACTATGAACAGCAGGGGCAGAGTGGGGGTGGGGGTGGGGAAGAGTGTGCCACTCATATACTAATACTCTTTCAAAGTACTTGAGATCTGTGTCATTATTGGTCAGAGGATTGACATGTGAATGCCACAACTTATGGACAATGGACTTTGGACTGAGCCTTGTGGAAAACATTCACCCATTATACACTGAGCAACATATTGTGACACCTTGGGTCCTTCTACCACAAAATTTTACAGTAAAAGTCTTTAAAGTAAGTACTTGGCTGTTCAGTTTCATGCACCTTCCAGGTACTATACCATTTCCAAGCAAGTCTATAATCTAGTGTGGAAAAAGGAACAAATTTTCATTTCACATTTTCTGATAAATGCTATTCTCTCTTCAAAGTTGTTCGACCATTCTAGTTTAACTTTATGCCAACTTTTTTTAAAAAAAAACCTCAAAAGGATTTTTCTCAGAAAACCAGAGATTTTGAAATTTCATTTTTCAACCAAATATTTTGGAATAATTGACATACCTCATTCGTCAGTCAATTTAGGACCATGTGGAATAGTCTCCAGCTTTTTGGACAAGCTCCTGCAACAATGAAGAAACTCTAGATCACCCAGGGAAAAACAGCCCCTTGACTGGCACACAACGTATTGAACAACACATCTCAGCCCTCTATCACCCAGAGGAAAACAAAGCATGAAATGCAAGCCCTTTTCTAAGTTGCATCACTTTCCTTACTTGGAATTATATCAACGTTCCTGCAGTTAGACTTCCTGGAGTTCCTTACCTAATGAATGGCATGGTGAAAGAACACAACTTGATCACAGCAGTTCAGGAAGGTAGTCATCACTAGCTTCTTGAGAACAGTTGGAGATGGGGAACAAATGCTAGTCTTGCCAATCATGTCAATGCCCCAAAATACATGTATCTACACTGCTGAAGCTAGATTCTGCTTTGATCCACTGAGCCAACAGATGTACTAGTGTGTTCATGATCCATTCATGGAAAATTTATGGCGGTTTGATCCTTCTGTACTGCACAACCATTACAAGTTTGAGATGCAGTCATGGATTGCAGATTCTTCTGCCTTCTGCCCATGATTAATCAACCACAGGGATTGGCAGATAGTCCATGGGAAATGAATGCAAGACTCAGAGGCACCATTTTGCATTGTGAGGGTTAATGATTGTATCTACTTAAGTATTGATTCATTGAGAGCTTAAAAAAATCTGCAAGTCACTATTTTTTCAGTGTAACCTTGAAGGACTTCCTCCTTGCAGTGGCCTCCCATGAAGAAGCGTATGTCCAGCAACGCACCAAGTCCAGCAGTTCAACGCTCCAACCTGCAGGTCCTTCATGGTATCAGGGTTCTACTGGAAGCACATCCCTTGATAGATATAGATTTGATCAGAAAACAAACTGAAGACACAGTGATGGGGAGAAACTGGATAAAGTCTCAATTGCCCTCCTCCTCTTGCACTGGATCGGGGAAAAAAAATTATGATCTAGTTTGTACTAAAAAGTGAGCATACTGGAAACATTCAGCAGGTCAGGCAATACCTTTCGACAGAGAAACATTTAATGTTTCAGGTTTGGGAATCCTGCTGTGGAACCCAGATCTTGAGTTAACAATTTCTAGAGAGACCTTTTGACCTGTTGAATCTTTCCAGCATTTTTTGTTTTTGTTTAAGACTTTCAGAATTTGTTGTTGACTACTTGATTTCCATGAACCTCATTTATACTTTTGGTCCATTACCAAATGCCCAGTATAATACAAATAATGAAAAACAGCTTCATCCTTGAAGCAGAAGCTATAATTGACTCTGACCTCTGTTTTAAAGGTGCCTGGATGACCCAGGACATATTTGAGCTTTAACACTGACTGATAGTTCTTTGATGTCACAACATTTTCATTATCTAGAACATTTCAAAGGGATTTAAAGAAAACAAAGCTTGTAGTGGGTTGGGGGAGCACGGTGAAAAGACAGCTCAAGTAACACAACTGTTTTACTTTGAATTCCACGCTGCAGCCTTTAAGGCAGGGGTCTCGAACTCAATTTACCCGGGGGCCGCCGGAGGTAGTGTCTGGATGAGGTTGGGCTGCATCAGGTTTTCCACAAGAAAAGCTCTTACAAAAACATTCCAATGTTATCAAATGTCTTTATTTTTATTTTTTTAAAAACACAAAATAAGATGAAAAAATAAATAAATTAACAATTCATAAGAAAAAAAATAAAATCAATCAGTAATAAATAAAATGAAAATAATAATGAAAATAATAATAATACAGCAGATATAGAAGACTGAAGAAACCACATATAGTTGCTGACTGGAGAAACGTAATTATTATTATTCAGATTCAAATGTCTGAATTAACAGTTCTTTAACCTTTAACTTTCTGAACATGAATGGAACATTGAACATAAACTGTTATGAACATGTCTTCTTCTGCCTACTTCTTACTGCTAGAGATCTGGCAGCACATAGCCGAGCCACATTTGGCTTAAGGGAGGAGGCAGTTGAGACCCTCAGTAGGGCTTGAAGATGCTCGTCAGTAAGTCTGGACCTGTACTTGGACTTATTGAAGTTCACGCGCCGAAGCACGTGAAGCAGGAGCGGCCGCGGAAATTGCGCATGTGCCGCGTGCATATAATGACAAATAGAAAATGCGCACAAATATGCTTATATTCGCAATAAGCTCAGCCGATGTCCCGCCCCTGAGAGCAATATACCCCACCGTGATTGGTAGGTTCGTTCAGCTCCGCACACAACACTGAAAAGTGCCAATCATATCAAACTCGCGGGCCGCACCAACATTAAACTTTCATATTAAGGCGGGGCCACAAACTATCGTCCCGAGGGCCGCAGTTAGCCCGCGGGCCGCAAGCTTGAGACCCCTGCTTTAAGGCTATGTCGGATCCTGCACCCCATGTTCCAGAACTTGCTTCACGCTGATGCAAGCGTGCACACTCCCTTCCGGGGTCTGCCCACGACGCCATCCTTTCCACGACTGCCCTGCTGACTGTATGTGATAAGTGGGACCTGTACGCTGCTACAACCATGTGCGTTGCCACAAGCTTCCCATATCATAATTTATTGTTAGCAGACTGACAGAGTTCACAGAATAATGAACGTGCCTTATTGCAATTTGCAACTTTTATCATGGATAGCCAAAAATTAATTGTCAACCATTGCTAACTGTTGATCAAACTAAGAATTTATAACTGTTTACTTTCATGGTAGTTAAAGATTTGGATACAATAAATTGCAACATCTGTGCACCAGCATGAGTTCATCAAATAAGGAGACCATAAAATCCCCTGTATCTGGAATTTAAGTAACCAGCTATCCAACTGGCAAAACAAGGAAATAAATAAATAAATAAATAGAAATAACAAAGAAGAATAAATAAAAATGTAAGTCAAAGCTTAAAATTGTAAAAGTAAATGGTGTCCAAAGCAACACACAACCCCTTGGTGAAGATGGGAGCAAATATTCAGCCAGTGGAGTGCCCTGGTTGTGTACCACCTGCAATAGCTGTTTGAATAAAGTTTCAATAAAGTTGTGTTTGAATAAAATGGTGGCACCCAGGAAGGAGAGCTGCCCGATGCCACTTGCAGCTGGGCTGATTCTCCCAACGTCTCTCCCTATCCCAGCCTAGTAAGAGTCTTTATCTGTATTATTAAGGCTGTATCTGTAAATTGGGGGAGGGAGCTAATTATGACCATGGTGCCGTTAGCGTTGTGGCTAGCACCAGCACTTCAAATTTAAATTTTGTAAGTTGTGGGCATTACCTGATTAAAGTGAATTTTATACAATTAAGGTGTTCAATATCGATTTATTTTTCAAATTACAACATTTTGCACTCTTTTAAACTGTATTCTTGCAAGGGTGTCTCAGTCAACTGGAAAATCTGCATATCCAGCATCCAAAATGCCCATAGGTGCTGGATGCTAAGGATTTTATTGTACATTAAATAATGTGATATCCATGCTTTTGATAAATTGTCCAATAGAATTGGGACAATGGATATGTGTAAACAGCCGAAAAACACTGATTACCTCTGCCAATGGAATAGTTCAAGAACTTTTGCGTCTTGATAAAGGGTCCTAAATGTTCACTGACCATTTCTCTCCATGGATGCTGCTTGATCCACTGAGTGTCTCGAGATTCTCATATTTACTCAAGATTCAGCATCCAGCTTGTGGGTTTCTATAGAATGTTTAAAAACAAACCAAATATTAATTTTTAATTGACCTCATATCCTGTAAAACCAAACTTTGATAACATTTGATTATCTCCTGAGTCTATCAACAATCCCCGCCTTCCTTGAAGTGGCCTTTTTAATGACTGACCTATTTTAAACAATCAAATTACATCATGTAATCAGAACATACTGCAATTAACCTCCAAGACAAGGAAGCAGAAAATGTCACAGCTCATTGGGTTATTATTTGCTTAAAGGCATGGATATGAGCCTGTTGTTGTTTCACCCACCCCAGAAAGCACAGTAATTCAGATAGATTACAGAGATGAAATCAGGGGTCTCCCTACATCGCTGATAGTATCAGCACGATTCTGTCCTTACTCTGACAGCTACACGAGAGATGGCAGACAGAATATTACCCTTTCTGCATGCTCATTTGAATGAGGAAAGATACAACCCAGAAGAGCTAACAAAAGAGAATAAAAAATCTTCAACTTCATAAATTAATGCTTATGGTTTTGCAGTTACACAAAGAAGTTAATTTGTAATTAAACTAATTAATTTATGTAAATGAGAGCTCATTCTTTAATTCAATAACTTCATTCCTGATAGAGTTTCATATATAAAGATAAGATTTGCAATTTTTGAATTGTGGACCTAATTTACATATTTCATTTTGACTATATTAGCATAAATCATTAACATGATATCAGTAACAGCTTACAAATATGCCCACTGAGATTTGGAAGAGTAAATTTGACTTTTATTGTACATGCAAATCATAGGGGATGGTTTAGCTTTCAAGACGTTAGCTGTGGGACAGTTGTTTGAAATGTAAAGTTTAAGAGCTCATGATTTATTTCAGTTTTTTTTTTCTTTGTGGTACTGATTCTTGGTATAGTCCTGAAGGATGTTCCAGATTTATACCATTTTCCTCATGTGGCTGATCTTCATGGATCTTAAATGAAAAGTGATATGACAGAATTGAGTACAGTATCATCAACGAATAATAATCACAAGCAGGAACACTGACCTTTTCCCTTTGCTTTCAGCCCAGGGGTAGCAAAGCCAGTTGATTAGCCTTAGTAACCAAATGTAACAGGTATCAAACCTGGGACCTATTAATCTCTGTAGTCATATGGCACTACATGTTGAATTGGATAATGTTTATTCTTTATGCACTACACAAAAAAAAGTCAACCACAGAGTGAAAAACCATGAACAGAATACAATTCCACAAAATCTGCAATATTCCTCCTGGGTTCCCCACATACCATCATGTGTAATGGCACTGGGCCATATCTGGATGCGTTCAGTGCAATTTCCCTTTGCTAAACCCCTGCTGGCTCTGCAGAAGAGCACTCCTCACACAAGTCACAAACTGCTGATGTGGCACTGAAATCTCCAGGGTAGGTCACTCTGCAAGACTTGCCCTGATGCCTCCAGGCAGGAGTGCTGCCTCATTTACTTCACATCACAGTTAATGCTTGATACAGGTAACATGCAAGCCCATTGGCACTTTTCATCAAGTTTTATTTTATTTATGCTCAAATCTATTACTGATATCCCTTCTTGTCCTTTATTAGGTAGTGGAGAGCCACTGCCCTTGAACAGCTGCACTTCTGGGTGAAAGCATTTTCAGACTGCATGCAGGAGGCAGTTTCCAGATTTTCAAACAACCACTTCTAGCTCTGGATAGAGTGCACTTTAGTGACGACAGCAGGTGCTGGTGTTTTTAATGCATCAGTTTGGGATTACTTCATGATGGAGCCTGTGGCTTTATGAAGCACCCTTAAGATAATCTGAGCAAGTCATTACTTTGTTTTTGTAGACTGTACATACAATGACCAAGGTAGGCTGGTGATTGAATGTTTAGGGTAGCAGACATGGAACCAATCAAGCAGATTATGCTCAGTGATGCCAAAATTATTGAATGTCCTTAGAATTGCACCATCAAATAATTAAGATTTTTCCTCCTGACTTGTTGAAACTCTTTGCTATGAAGTACCCATTGCATTTATGTTATTAAATATTGGAGCAACAGGTACAAACAAAAGCAAATAAAACCTACCAAATTTATTCAGGTTGGTAACTCCATTGAAATTAATGGGTTACTGCATGTACATCAGCCATGGCTACATAAACTCTGAGTTCCAAAACTACTGCAGGGCCGGGCACTGAGTCAAATGGTAAAGAAAGGTGAGGTTCACTGGAAAATGACCAATAGCACACCAAATACCATCATAGTGCAGTGCAAAGACACAAATTGAAGACTCTGAGCAGCCAATGGTAGCTGGATGGCAATTTGTCTCAGGTACTCTTCTGACATCCATTATATCTTTGGGTTTTTTTTCACTTCCACCAAGGGCAACATTTGTTAAAGTGCAACAAGTTGTTTTCTAGGATCATGGAGATGAAAAGTTCAAAGGGATTACTTCATTCTTTTCATTAGGTGAACCGATGAAGTAAATAGAGAAGCTAAATTCACTCGTCTGGGAGTTCAGGAAGGGTTCTGCTGCTATTTGAGCCTTAGAGCCCAAGCCATCAATGAATGTGATTTATGAATAGCCTTTCTAAAAGATAATAGGAAAGTGAGACCAACAGTTGGCTTGCTTATTAAGCTGTAACAGGCAGAGTGACCTTTGTTTTAGGATCCTGTGTACCACACCACTATACAATAATTCCGTACTGCTAAAAGAAAAGGTGGTACCTTTGCTGTGGTGATGCTGGACCCTCTCAGAAGGATTGGAAAATACAAGGGAATAAATGACTTGATGACTAAAACATGGATTCAGCATAAAAAGTAATTATGCTGCAGTATGGCCTGAACTAAGGAATCAATGGCAGTCAGGTGCTCAGATTCAGGTTTCCGAGTGAACCTTTCCTTTGGTTTTCACCTGTCCTTTCCTGGAATCTGGTTGGACTTTATTTCTTGTTCTCTTGTAGCTTTAATGTGCAGTCAAAGTATTAACACAAATTAATACAACCTTAACACTCACTTCAATCTTATAGTTAAAAGTTCATAGAAAGCCAGGTTTGGATACTAATTAACATGCATGTCCCCAATTTAATATTGAGCTCCCACCAGTGCCAGATTAAGGTATTGCAGAGCCTGTAGCATAAATATTAAAGGGGCCCTAAATTGTGCTGTCTGGCACATGTGCAGTGAGGGGAAGGAGGCTTGGTGAAGTAATTATGTTGAAATTGCTCTCCTCCCCCATTGAAACTTACATCTTTTGTTAAAATGAAACTCATGGTAGTGGCTGGCTCATTGCAGGAGCAATGGTTGTCTTTGTTACCCATAATCCTTCATGCAGCTAGAAACTCTATGCATTTCCCTGATGCTGGCAGAGTAGTTCCAGCTGCAAGACGGATTATGGGTAACAGAGGATCATTGTTCCTGCATTGAGCTTTCGGGGTGGCCCTGAAGCGGCCTGATCAGATGCCGGAGCAGCGCTCTGAACTCTGGCAGCATCCCTGTTGCTGCCTCAGGAAATAGATTGGGGGGTATGCAACAATGGCTGGGGCTAGGAGTGAGGTGGTCGGGCGAAGTGAAGACTGTAGTGCACCCCTTCAAGTGGCATGTTACATCCTTGGTGAAAGGTTGATAGTAATTTTCACTATGACCCCTTTAAGTTTTTCCCAACAATTGTGCAGCCTGCAGTGGTTGGAAGATACAACACACCCATAGTCTGTATTAATAACCCCAATTAAAGGTGATAATAGGCTAAAATTGCTAACCTTAAATTTAAGGTTAGTAATTTAGCTAATTATTACCTTTAATCAGGGTTATTAACACAGACTATCAGTGTGGTATCTCATAGCCACTGCACAAAGATGAAAACAAAAATGAGTTCACAATCCATAGTAGTCAGAAATGCAGTGGCCCTTTAAAATGCTACTTTCGCTTCCACGTTAATCCAGCCATGGCTCCCACCTGTATAAATTCAACTCCAGCTATTTCATTGCCAGTGGATACACTTCTGGCAATATTTCAATAGCATTAGAGATAAAATTTAGGTTAGTGTGAAGGACATCTAGCTTGAATCACCAAAACAATGTAAATGATCAATGGTAATTGACATCTCTACTTACATGGATATTTTAAAGTCAGCAATTTCCATCTATCAAACAAATTCATAGCATCTTTATGAAATATTTTATGACAAAAAAAAGCAAAATTATAGCAAGTTAACTTTATTGCTTATTTTGTAGCTCAAGCATGAATGATTTTAAAAAATCCATGCATTCATTGCATTTTGAAACTTCTTGTATTGACAGCTGATTGGAAAAGTTAGTGGCCTCACACAATGTTTTTTTTATCACAAGATCATAAAATACAAGAGATCTTTGATCCGTTTTTGCCTGACAGAATTTTACCTTCTTAGTCTTTTCCTCATAATCCTTCAGAAACAGGCCTTGCTGCCTTCTGAAATTTCCTGTGTGACTTAGTGTATTAACTTTCTACAACCTACCATCATGCAGAAAAAAAAACATTCTTGTTCAAATCTATCCCTCACATTTGCCAGAGGAAGCGGTTTCTTCTCATTTGGTCTACATTATTTTGAATAAAATAAAGCACCATTTGATTTTATGGGCATTGACCATGGAAAATACAGTGAAACGTTGTTAGAACGAGATTCATTAATCTGCAGAATCGCTTATAGCGCAGGTGTCCGTGGACCCCAAACTTTGCAAATAATTTAATTAAAATTCACAATACTAATATTAAAAGAATGTGCTTGCTTTCATTGAAATTGTTAGTTATAAGCCACTTTCAAGCGGAATCACCAGGAGAATGTGGCTCTGGAGCTGGCTGCGGGTGTCTGCGGAGGGACGTTCAGGTGACAGCGCTGAAGGCAGTGTTCTGCCACCTGAAAGGTCCGCAGCGGGGAGAGGTGCCGCAGAGCAAACGCCGGCTCCCGAGTTGGGGCAGGGGCAGCCGCCTGACAGCCCCCCCGGTGCAGGACTACAGGGGTGGGGCAGCCAGCATGGGACTTCAGGGCCCAACATCTGCACCAGGGGCTGTGGGGAGGAGGGCTATTTGGGTTTGATTATCCATGGGCACTCTGACATATATGCATCTGTTCCGCGACTCGGCTGTAACGTGGCATTAAATATTGGACCCAATTAATTAGAACCGCGTTCTAAGGAGGTTTTACTATATTTCCTTTTCAAGGGAATCACCACAGAATTTAGTCATATTCTGTTACTGTGGTATCATTACGGAACAGAAGATAGCCATTCATTAAGATTTTTTTGTGAATCTATTCTGTCGGATATTATCTTTCTCCAAAGCCATGTACAACAATTTCCCTTTGAAAGACCTATTCAGTTATGCTTCTACTTATTTATAGATAGACAGTTCCAGTGCATCACCACAAGGAGTTTACGGTGTATATTTTCCAGTGGATCTTTCACATCTTTAAGCCATTCACTAATTGGATGAACTTCCATTTATGTGAATTTTCTAAAGTGTCTTGATATTGTATCATTTAACAATCAAATAAATACACCACCTTCTCCCATTTAACTTTGTGGCCAAAATCCCTTATCCCTGGAATCAGTGAAGTCTTCTGCAATTTTAAGATATTGGCATCATTAATATGTGGTGACTATAAATGGATGAAATACTCTTGTTGTGTCTTCGGTGTTTTTAATAAAGGATCAATGGATTTCCCCCACACCCCAAAACCATAATTTACATCAGGAATCAAAATCCCAGCAGCAAATTCTCATCCAAATAGTGATTTCTTACTGACATCCTGGTCAATTTTTGCCCTTTGGTAACATCACTGAAGAGGTGTTCTTTCATTTCCTCCATTGCTGTTTGTTAGGTTTTTAGATCCAAGGCTGCAGACGCCGGGGATTGTACTGGGGGTCGAGTTTGGCAATCCCCGGTGTGAGATGTTATCTGATACTGGCGTTGAGTAGATTTTGCTTTCACACTTGCCACTTTAAAGGCCGATTGGCTTTTGATTTCTGGGATCACTGGCAAGTGTGAAAGGGGCTTCAGATTGGTGAAAATGGATGATTGGTCAGTGCAGACTTGATTGGCCAAAAGGCCTCATTTCATGCTACTGTATATGTCTCAATGACTGTATCTCATGTAAGCATGAAAGTGTGAGAGGTGTAAAATGAGAAGAACCTATGAGAAAGTTAAAGTGCACAAAAGGTGATTGAACATTTGATAAATGAACATACTCGATGGAAATGAATGGCAAAATTATAGACTTTTTTTTAAATCTGAAAGTGAACTTTCCACTTATTATATCAATGCAGTTTCCTTTGAACTCTCTAACAATGTCTATTATAGTCTATAGCTGTGTCAGCATTCTCCTATTGAAACCATGTTAATCAGTGAAGAGATGAACACAAACTGCTTGATGAATGAAAGTTTTTTCCAAAACCTCGCATTGATTATTTCAGAAAAAGGGACAAATGCTTTCATAAAATCCCTCTTCTGTACACTATCAGTGTTTCACACATTCATAATGCTGTGGAGGAATTTATATCAATTGAAAGTGGTAAATTTGCCAATTTTTTTTGCAGGCAGATGCAGCTAAAGTATCAAAAAGACTTCTATTTTGTGACCTTTCAGTGATGCTTTCCAGCTTTACCAGACACCCAATGGGCAACGTAATCCTCCATATGAAATTGCAGCCAAACGGAGTTGGCTTTTTATAAACAGTTGTGTCAGTGACCCAAAATCTGTCTTTAGCAACTCTATATGAGGGGAAAGCATTGGTCAGGGAACTGGGGATAACTTCTCACTCATCAACGCTAAAGGGACAAAAATCAGGCTTTAGTGTAATTTCTCATGTGAAAGATAGTATCCTCAAGACAGGTTGTTGCTCAAGTTGGTGGAACCCACCACCTTTTGACTCAGATGTAAAAGTGGTGCCAACTGAACAGCAGTCGATTTATTGGTGGAGACAACATTAATCTGTCTTTTCTCTTTATATGTTCTCAAACATCAGCCAATGCTTGTATTAATTCCTCTTAGCTCTGATGTTTGGGGAATTTACCACCTTGAAGTTCGCTCTGCTCTTAAAGCAGAAAGCAGAGTCTGTTAAAGCTGCTATTATAGCACTAGCAGAACAGCGATTTGAAAAATAAAGTAGTGCAAGAACTAAAATATTCTAAAAGTATCTCAGAAAAGAAAAATATGTGCATTTGCTGTCAGCAGCTGTTGCACCGAATGTTTCAGACATTCTAACTTGGAAAAATTTAAGGAGCAGAATATCCTTTCTTCAATTGACAGCAACGAAACTGATCCTGTGCACAATGTCAGGTGGTCAAGAAGGCTTTTTGAGGCAAAGCAAGATGATGACAGATGACAAAACATTACAAATCTAGACCAAAGGACATAGGATTGCGAAGGGAACTTCAAGAAGTGACAATCACCTTCTGCAGTATAGCTCCTGGAAAAGCAAATCAAGTATTTAACTTCCAATATTTTACAATTATGTTTAAAACTAAATAATTGAACAGTTTTATTGTGCAGTTGCATCTTCACAATAAAAATTGAGAGAAATAATCAAAGGAACTAAAGACTGTTCCACCAAAAACTTAAAGTAGAGGCATGACTTTGCATGCTTGCAAATACTTATGTTTAGTGCACTTAGCAGAATTTTGTCATTTGTGGTTTGTTTTCTTGTTGGCACTCATTGCTTGGTGCAAGTAAAAAAAAAATGCAGAAAATGGAGAGGTCAGCTAAAATTCTTAATGCCTTTTCTGCCAAGATCTTTATAAACACATGATGAGCAAAATTGCTGGTGGTTTGGATAATGTGATCTCAAGGAGAACATTGTGAGAGATAGCACATCTAACTTTAGGACCCATGGGTAAATTAGAAGGAAGCAAGAGCAACTGCACACACAGCATCTAAATGATGGAGGAGTTAATAGAGAATGGTGTCCACTGATGGTGTCAAATAGACTGCTTGCACATTGTACAATACTAGGATTCTACAATTGGTGGTATTGGAAGTAAACAGATAGGGGAAGTACTCTAGTATCAAAGCAGAAGGCCTTACTGGAATATTTGTGATGTCCATCCAACTCAATATTCTCAGACACATCACCAAGAAATTGCTCAATGTCATGCCAATCACCCCACTGATGAAGATGCTGGCATTTTTAAAAAAAAAATTGTATACCACATCTCCAAAATGGTCACCCAAGTAGGCGGTATCCAAACACTTATGACACTACATAAAAATACCCACCCTCTGTGATTAAATGAAAAAGGGATATTTAACTCTACGCGTGCATGGCAGCAGTCTTGCTGACACGGGAATGCGCTTTTAGAGCTGATGCCGATTTGAATGCAAAATAGGAGCAACAGTAAATTCATTCCATCAGTAAAGATACTGACCTTGTTTTGATGTTTGTTTCTGGGTGCAAATCCATTAGCATTATTTTAATGCAAAATTTAAACCATTTGAGAATTTTCTTTCAGGAGACCAATTAAGCAGAAACCTAGTTGTAATCCAATTTCAGAAATAGCCCAGCAGGAATGATTACAAATTTACCATGACTAACAAATGTTTCAAGAACACAATACCCCTGTCAAAAGCAGTGTACCACAGCATCACGAGACCTTGAGGAGTTTCACAAGTGAAAGTAATTAATGTTCATCATTGTAAAAAAAAAGTGATAACTACAACTTCATTCTTCAATAATCTCCAAAATAAATGATATGAACCATCCTCTCCACAAAGTCATGGATATTCCTTAACTGAACCATTAAATACTTAAGACATATCTGGGTACCAGAACCTATCATTTCAAACAAATGAAAATTGTAAATTCACTTCTAGTTTCTTTAAAAATATTCAATTATTTATCATGAAGCCTGTCAGAGAACAGCTTTTCACTGCACATTTACTCATCCAATGATAACTTTAAAAATTGATCTTATTATACATAGAGGCAACATAAATTGATCTCGAATTTCTCCTTATAAGTATAGCCTTTTGAAACATCAGTGAACAATACATCCTCTGTTCCATTACTCAAAGTCAGTGGCCTACCTCTAAACCTTCTTTGCCCTCTCTTCCCATCACAAGTGTACCAAAAAGGCCAATGGACTTAGGCAGGTGAAAGTATTCAACATGGACAAGAAGGGCCAAGTTAGCCTGTTTCTATACTGCAATTGTTATAGGGTTATAAACCCTCAAGTACCCCAATCTCCATCGATCCAATTGAAATTAATTATTGAATTAAGCCCAATTAGGTCATACATCTATTGAATGATTGCAAATACACAAGTGGCACACTTGCTACCTGTTGAGAAGCTGACTTGCAGCTCCAATGATCACAATTCAGTGAATTTGTCAAGTCAAATTCACAATCATCTCACTTAAAGACATGCAGGTTTGTAGGTTAATTGACTGCTGTAAATTTCCCCAATGTGCAGGAATGTGGGGTCAAATAGAATTAGTGTAGATGTAAATGGATGTTTGATGGTCAGCATGGATTTGATGGGCCAAAGGACCAGTTTCATTGCTGTTTCACATGATGACAAGAAGAATAGAGTTTTTTTTGCGCTGTATAAAGCAGCAAGAAATACTCTCAACAATTCTTTTGAGCATTACTCGTTATTGCCACCGGCAAGAATAATTTAGGGGGGTAGGTGGAGTAAGGGAAACAAAATCTTTGATTTTGAAACAAAAGTTTAGCAATCTCATTCAGCAAGTTATTCGTGCCCAATATCAAATGGAGATTTGTGAATAAAATCCTACTCCTGAAAAAAAATGTACTTTGGATCACAGCAAGACCCAACCCATCATTACAGTTCTAACATGGCCAATATAATAAAAGATCTTATTAAATGAAGTCATGCACCTTCCTCAGATATTATGGTTTTTTTAAATTATTTTTATTATATTTATCCATATACAAGATATTAATAAAGTAAGGCAAAATAACAACATGTACATAACATAAAATTAAAGTAAATCTATAACATGACAATTTTAAAATTCCATCCCTTATTATTAAATGTGATTATCTATTAAAATGTTATACATATAAATCAGTTAAAAACTATTATAACAAATAACATTATACCGTAATAAAACCTGAAAAATGGATATTTTCCAGGATAATCATAATTAAATCCCATAAATACATTTATCTAAAAGAAAAATAACCTAAAACTAATATTAATCTAACCCCTCCCTTTAATCAAGGTTACTAGAGAAATACAAAGATGGGTCAATTATCAGTTTTTAAAGCCTTTTATTTCTTTTTCTGTTCTTTCAATTAAAACAAGTAGTGGGCTACTCAGAAGCACACATCCAACACAAGTGTACCAAAAAGCTACTGCATCTCCCTTCACATTCACATAGGTCATTTTGACAACTTACTTGATGGAGATGGTTCCTTCAAATGGCCCATTGGGTTATGGGGAAGATGTGAGAGGTGAACAGTTTCCCATTTGAAGAGGACAATTATGTCCTGAGCCCAAACATCAGGCAAAGGACAAAGATCTGCTAGCAATCAGAATATTACCTTTACTTCAACCTCCAGATCTGGAGTCAAGCTGGCTGACAGATTCTAGTTGTCTACATTTTCCTCAGACAGGTGTGCACAATGCTCAGATTAATACCATATAGCCTCCAACTAGAATCTGAAGATGTCACCAATGATGGTTCTCCAAGTCCAGCTATACTTGCTTGCAAACACCCAGCCCCTTGGCTCCACCGCAAGGTTCCTCATACCTACTGCAAGAAAGCAACATTCTCGTGCTTCATGCATATGGGCTATCCCTCCAAGCCAATATTCTCAGCCACATCATGCCAATCTCCAATAAACTGCTAAATATCAGACACATTGGCATTGTATGCAATTCTTCTTGATCACCCCACCTGTCCCTTTCCTACAGCTCCTTGTGATAAAGATGCTGGGATTTAAGAAGGGAAGATGGTTTACCACATTTCCTAAAATGTGAGACTGTACCTAAATGCCCGATGCTGCACAGACAACATCACAAATTACATAAAAGGGATGTAGGTATCTCAAAATCTGGCAGACTTTATGCTGTTAAGATGACAAATTCATGGTTTGTCACAAAGGAAACAGTATGCCTTGCAGTGCATAGAAGTGTTGGAGAAGCTCAGCAGGTCACATAACAGTGGTAGGGGAAGAGATCGCCACCCTACCCCTGTCTCCTTTCCTCCAGGTTCCAACCCCATTCCTTCTATCAGGGAGCCACACTTCTTAG
Organism: Narcine bancroftii; assembly: GCF_036971445.1. Lineage (NCBI taxonomy): Eukaryota > Metazoa > Chordata > Chondrichthyes > Torpediniformes > Narcinidae > Narcine > Narcine bancroftii. The sequence continues at coordinate 34,970,582 of NC_091473.1, forward strand.
CCCTCTCTCTCCATCACTTGTCACCTCTTTAAACTTCCATCCTCCCATCTGTATCTACCCATTTGCCCGTACTCTTCACCATTTCACCCACTTTTATTTTGAAAAAAAAAACTTCCAATGGCCTGGAACATCTACTGGTTTTCCAAGATTGCTGATGAAGGGCTTAGGCCAGAAACATTGACTGCCTTTTACTGTCTCTGGATGTTGCACAACCTGCCAGGTGTCACTAGCAGGTTTGTGGATTGCTATGTATACCATTTCTTCCTTGGAAACAATCCACGTTAAACCATGAGGATACAAAATCTGCCAGATTTTTGAGACACCCACATCATCCAACCCCCCCCCCCCCCACCCCACCGCCCCCCACTACCACCTGCTCCTATATAACATGGGTGCTCTTCTTGATACCTTCTTTCATATATGTTTCTGGGTGAAACCTACTGCCATTGTTTGAAACCAAAATTTCCACTACTTTTGGAGAATTTTCTTGCAGAGATGCAGCTACCTATTTGTAGTGAGGTGGAAACTCTTACTAGGAGAAGAAATTCTAAGAAACTTACTTCCACAATGTACCTTTTATTGCAATCAGGAATTATTAAACAAGGAGTGTATAAATCTAGACAGAAATGGGAGTTAGATTTGAATAGTACAATTGATGAGAAAAGATGGTTGGATCTCTGTCAAGATTGTATGACAAATATTATTAATATAGATATAGATTAGTTCAGTCTAATTTTTTACATCATTTTATTTGATGCCACAAAAATTGAATAGAATGAAATCAGATTAATCAGATCAATGTTTTAGGTGTGGTTTAGGTGTACTTATTGAATTCAATTGGTCATGTCCCAAGTTAAGACCTTTTTGGGTAGATTTAGGGAACTTTTTAGAACAAATTACAGGCATTGTATTCCACAAACCAGATTTATTCCTATTGGGGAATATAGAAGGAACAAGACCTCAGTTGAAATTATCAATATATCAAACAAATTTTTCAAGGAAATGTATTGCAGTGACTTGGAAATCAGATTCACATTTAGGTATGGGACGATGGAATTCAGAAATTCAAAGCTGTATCCCTTTAGAGAAAATTACATATCATTTGAGAAATAAATATGCTGTAGTTTTGCAAATTTGGAGCTGGTATATTCAAATTCTAGGTATAAATATGTAGAAATGTTCTCCCAGCAATCCATAATGTTATCTTTCTCTTTCTTTCTTATTTTATATTCTCTACAATTTAAACATTTATTGTTTTATACAATGGTTTATTAATTATGTATAGAAAAAACTTAAATAATATATTTTAAAAAAGATTCAATTAATCAAATCTAATATTCCATTATTGCGTCATCACTACAGTTCCAATGTGGCCAAAATGGATGGAAGAGCTTGTTAAATGAAGGCATGCCCTTCCCTCAGATATTATCAGTTTTTTCTTAAGTCTTTCTCTTCTTTTTCTATTCTACCTCAATTAAAACAGGAAGTGAGCTTCCCAGAAACAGAAGTCCACCACAAACAATGGCTGAGGACAATTGACCAAGCAAGCAGAGTCTTGAAGAATATTGTTACCAAACAAGTGGTGTAGGGATGAATGTGAGGAATAAGTCTATCCTATCATTTTGCAGATGCATTGTTCTGTGATTTTTTTTGTTACATTTAGGGTTTCTTGACTCTGGCTACATCAAAGTCCTTGCAAAAGCAAAGCACTACTTGGGTCTTCTTGGATTCTGACAATCGCAGACACTAGTTATTGCCAGTTTGATTCTCTCCAAGTGACCTGATGAAATAACTCACAGCTCTTGAAATAGCAAAGGCTATAACCCCAGTCAATATCCTAGTTATTGTGTTACTAACTGTTTTGCCTCGAGTCAAGTTCTTCCAGTATGTCTACATTATTGGCATTGACACAATGAAGTGCAACATTGGCCAGGAATAACTTGTCCACAAAGCCCAGGGATAATCAGTCCAGCTGACTACTGTCCCTGAAATCCACTTTCATTCATAAATAAAGGGTTCAACAGAGGTATCAAATGCTGTTAACACACTCTTGCTCAATTTGGGTTTCATCAGGATTCCACCGCTTTAACCTTTATTGCTACCTCGGTCTGAACAAAACAGCAATTCCAAATTCCTGAGGTGAGGTCACTTACTGCAGTTGACATCACAAATTTGACTGAGTATGGCATGAAAAAGCTTTTGTTCATTGGAATCTAAAAAAAAATGCCATTGGCTGAAATCAGAGGGAGGAGATGTTATTCTGAGAATCCAACAGTAATACAGTATGAAACTAGGCCTTTTGACTCAACTTGCCCACACCAACCAAATTGTCCCACCTATATTGGTTTGCATTTGACCCATAACCCTCTTAGGCGATCCTATCCACGTATTCATCCAAAAGTTTCTTCAACGCTACCTTGAATATCTCCTCAAGCAACCTGTTACATACATTCAACCCCTCTGTTTAAAATAAAAACTACCCCTCAGATTCCTATTAAATCTGTCCCTGATCCCCTTAAGCCTATGCCCTCTGGTTACCGATTTTACTCCTCTCAGCAAAAGACAGCATTCATTCAATCTATTCCTTTCATGAGTTTCTAAATCTCTATGAGATCACCATTCATCCTCCTGTACTCCAAGAAATAAGGCTCTAGCCTGTTTAACCTCACCCCATAGCTCAGGCCCCCGTGTCCTGGCAAAATCCTCATAAATCTTTTCCACACCCTCTCCAGGTTCACAACAACCTTCAGGTAGCATGCAAACCAAAACTGACAGAATATACCAAATGGAGTCTCGCCAACATCTGAAACAACCACAACATGACCTCTTAATTTCTGTACTCAGTACTCTGATTGATGAAAGCCAATGTGCTGAAAGCCTCTTTGACCACTCCATCTATCTCTGATGCCACTTTCAAGGTACTATGTAATTGTACTCCTGGATCCGTCTGCTCTACAACAGTCCCAGATCCTTACTATTCACTGTGTAGATCATATCCATATTAGACTTCCCAAAAGGCAACACTTCACATTTCTCTGTATTAAATTCTGTTAGCCTTTCCACTGCCCACTTGGCCAGAATAATTGAGATACTGCTGCAATATTTCACTATCAATAATACCAAACACTTTAGTGTCATCTGAAAACTTGCTAATCATACCATATATATCCTCATTAAAGTGATTGATGGAGATAACAAACAGCAATGGGCCTAGCTCCAAACCCTGTGGCATACCATACACCAAGCCTCCAATCTGAAAAATAACCTTCCATCATTACCTCTGCTTTCTTCCATGAAGCCAATTTTCCATCCATTCTGCAATCTCTCCTTAGATTTTCTGTGATATAACCTTCCAGAGCACCCTCCTGTGCAGAACCATATCAAATGCTGAAATCTATATATGCAACTTCCATAGCTCTGCCCTCATCAACCATTTTGGTCACATCTTAAAATCCATGTTGACAATCCCTTATGAGCTCTTGTCCATTTAAGTGCATGTGCATTTTCTCCCTCAGAATATTATCCAGTAACTTACCAACAGATGCTAATCTTCTTAGCTTCAGAATATAACTGAGTTTCTCAAGGGTGTGCTTTGGCTGTTTTATCAATGCCCCTCGTTTCATCATTTGGTCAGAAATGGAAATGTCTATAATGTTTAATGAGATTCATGAGTCTTCTGAGAATGATGCAGTCCATGCCCACAAGCAGCTAGCTTAGACATTGGGCATGGGCTCATAATGGGCAGTTAGCAAACAGGTGCCAGGTAATGACACTCCTGAGAGTCCAACTACCTATCCTTATCAACCAACATCATTACCGTTGCTGAGATGAATCACTAACAGGCAGAAACTCATAACTGAATTAAAACTTAAGCAAACGCGACATAAAACTGAACCCATATCTGAAACTTGATGTCCTGTGATAGTCTCAGCTTCTGACACCCCAAAATCTTTCCATAGCATGCAAGTCACAAATCTAAGCTTGATCATTCCAGTCACCTACTTAATTAGCATTCCATATTAAGAAGAAGAAGAACGGGACCATTGCCTGAAGAGGGCGCACAAAATCAGTGAACCGGTGCGGACTCGAAAGGCCAACATGGCCTGTTTCCACTCCGTAAATGGTTATATGGTTATATCCCCTAACTTGTTTCAGTCCTGTTGAACAATAATTACCGTATGAGGCATACACAAAATGCATTGCTGTTACTCACCAAGGCTTCAAACCCATTACCTTGCCACCTGTGGACCCATAGGCTGAAGAGACAAAGGTTTGCCATCAAGGTTACAACGTTACACTATAACTTGGAAATATATAATTGAATCCTCATTATCATCAGATCTAAAACCTTGGATTTACCCAATGGCACTGTGGGGATACGTTCAACAAATTGCACTGGATCAGGGTCACCTCAAGGGGAAATCTAAGTAGGTAATTGTAGAGCTCGTCGAAAGAACCAAAGTCTTGTTGATCCAAACCAAGGCTTTTATTAGCAAACGATAGGAGCTCTTCACAGGTGGCCGACCAGTCCGGAATGATCCGACCTGGCTAGGGACACAACCCTTTAAGGCCCAGACAGTAGGCGTGGCTAAGCTCTCAGCCAATCGCTGTAAGCACAGTCATTACACTCTAGATACTGTAACTATATACATTGGTGATGTCTGTACTATCACAGTAATAAATGTTCATTTTACCAGTGGCACCCATGTCCTTTAAAATAATAATATTATTAGAATTTAATATAGGCTTATTTATTAAAAGAACCTTTCACAAAACTGGAAAAGACTATGCAGTGCATAACAAACATCACCACTTTTAGTTAACTGTGTGCAATTTATTTCACTTCTGTTTACACATACACAAATATATTTTGACTGTGTCAATGAGCTTTCTTTTCATAAACTGTTAATGGGGCACCTTTGTTGCAAATGGGAATTGCATTTGAAAGTGCTTGAAGTCATCTGCCTGAAGGAGAGCGTGTCTAATGCAAATAAATTGTGGGCATGCAAATACAGGACCCTGTGCAAAACCCTGTACAGACATTGAATATTAAATATAATTTTTAATGTAAGCTCATTGCAGGGACAAAAACTTTTTTTCCAGGACCATGCCAGAGTTTCATTTGGAATTTTATCAACCAAATTGACTAATATAAATGCAGGCTTCACTATTCTAAGTATTTGTCAGGAGTGGAAGCTTTTCAAAAATAATTTGTGTTTTTTTTTAACTGAAAGGCAAGTACCATTGACCAGCCAACCACAAAAAAAAACGTTAGTTATAACTAGAAATTTCTCATTGTAGCATGAGCAAGCAAAGTTCATAACATTGTGCTCCATGTTTGCATTTCTGCATCTTTATGGAGTAATCATCTAATGCGTGTGCATGTATATAAAGAAAATACAATCAATAAAATAAAAACAGAAAATGTTGAAAGTACTCACCTGCATCTCTGGAGAGAGAAACTGAGTTAACATTTCAAGGAGATGAACTTTCATTTGAACTATGAAATATTAGAAAACAAACATACTTTATTGCAGAGAAGGGAGAGAGAGTTGGTGGGCATAAAGGGAGTGCCAAATGAGACCACAAGAGACTGGGTGATGTGAATGGCAGCAGGAAGGTTTGTTAAATACCCACAATCTGTTTTGAGGTGATATAAATACAAAAAGATGAATGAGGGTAGAAGGAAGAGAAACAAAATAGAAACACTCCCATATAGCAATTTCTGGAAATTGGAAATAAGAGAATAGCAGAAATACCCAGGAGGTCAGGCAACATAAGTGGATGTAGAAAACCAACATTAATTTTACAGATCCATGGACTTTCACTGGAACAAACCATTTCTTAAGCAAGCCAGAAAGGTTGGTTATCTGAATTTATTGAACTTAACATCTATAATTCATGACCAAACTATGATCTAGAACAAAAATTCAACTCTGCAATCTGGAATTTTGGAACTTTGATGGATAATGTTCGCAGGAACTAATCATCAATCTCATATAGCAGTTCCAACGTCTGATGGAGGACTTTGTTTCTGATGCTGAGATCCATGTCATGATGGCATTTTGCATGCATTAGCTTTGCTTTCCATTAGGAGGTTTGGGCTCTGCCTCTTTTAGTCAGTTGTGCTTCAATGAATACAGTGATGTTGATTCAATGCTGTGCAGGTTCTTGTGGATCTACTTCTCTCATTCATTTCATAAATTTGTTGTTGATGTTATCCATTGGGATTCAGACATTCCACATTGTGCTTTGAGTGTGATTCTGCTGAAGGCAATTTTACAGCCAGCGAAGAATGACACAACCTTTATTTCAAGATCTATCCTGCACCCTTCCAAAGCAATGTAGTCATGCTCTAAGTTACCAAATTGCGCTTCCAACTCAAGTTCTAGAACAAGATAATGATCAAGTAAACACTCTTGCATGCACGTTTGTGACTGGACTCTCAACGATCCCTTGACAACACGAAAATCATTGTGCATGACTTTTTCTGATGTGGAAGAACAATTGATTCGCATAATCCTTGCAAAAGATAAATGGGAATCACTCACAAGGATATAGCAAGCTGATTGGAGATTCGGATTCTGCTGCAGCCTTCCTCTGTCACCATGCTGTTGAGAAAAGCTCTCTTCATCTGTGCACCTTTCTGCTGAGGTCTTAAGAGTCAGATTGCCATTTATCTGGTATCTACCCATTGACTATTGGTGCTGACTTCAAACTTAGATCCATTGATACAATGTCAGCCTCACTAACGCACTGAGATTGCAATTCATGTTGAATAACCAATCAAATGCCTTTCCAAAAATATAAACATTCTGCAATAACCTTGCATTTTCAAGTGTTTCTGTATTTACTTAAAAATAATAAATTGTGCTATCCGAACAGTATCAATAGCCTGAGTATTTCCATTCATTTTCAAGAAAAGGAAGAACCTGTGTTTACATTGACAATTCATTGCTGCAGGACATCAGAGGAGGTTAGGGATTTTTACATCAGTCGCATATCATTATATATGCTCTTGGTCTTGGGAATGCATCCAAAGTGTTAAATGAGATACTTGCATAGAGTAATGAGAATCAATAAGGATTAGCTTGAATTTCAGCGAAACCTCATTCTAATGCACAACATGCATTAAATAAACTAAGTCATTGGTTTTCATCTGGCCTCAATTTACAAGAATATTTATTAGTTCATCTTCCAGAAGATGTGCATTAAGGGCATGTGTTAAATTACATCATTCATCACAAAAAAATGGAGAGGTTCAGCTATTACTCGGTTAGATATTTAGAATGTGAAATAATCTCTTATTTAGGGATGATCTAGGATACATTAACAGAGAGGCTATTCATCTTGAACTGGAGAAAATATTTTCTGATAGGTATTACTAGTAGGTGATACCACGAGCTAGATTCATTACCAAAAATTTGCCTACTTATTCATATCAGAAAGCAGCTGGAAATAAAAATGACTGAAATATGCTGCTTTTAAGTTTACCATGCACAATATTATACTTCCTTTGCATTATTTGCAAGCATTTATCTAAAGGGAAATTTGTTTGGGTGTTGATAGTTTTCATATATCAATATGTTAGAAAGTATTTATGAAAAATTTCCAACAACGCAGGAAGGATATAGCTGGGCTGGAGAGATTGCAAAGGAGATTTACCAGGATGTTGCTGAGATTGGAGGACTTTAGTCATGGGGTGAGATTGGATAGGTTGTTTTTTTATTTTTTTGGTGGGGTGAGGGAGGTTGACCTTATAGAGGTATATACATTTAGAAGACAGATAAAATCCTATTTTTTTATTAGAAAGGTATCAAAAGCAAAAGGTGTCATGTGAAAGGAAGAATTTTTAAAAGGAATTTGAAGGGAATTTTTGATAACCAGAACCCTCTGCCCAAGGTGGTGGTGGAGCCAGATATATTTACTACATTTCAGAGACATTTATTGAATAGTCAAGGCATAGAAGGATATGGACCTAATGAGGGCAACTAGAATTGATGGAGAATTAGTGGCAAAAGGTTGGCATGGTTGGCCAAAGGTTCATTCCTGTGCTATACCACATTGTATGCCATCATGACTCTTTGATTCCGTAAAAGCTATGAATGTACTTCAGTGGCCTACGTTTGTTTGGAGAATACCAAAGTAACCCAGAGAATAATTAATTATAAAGATAGCTGCATTTTAATTAAGCTTCTATCTCAAAAGATGGTACCAATTTTGTTTTCTTTCTCAATTAAACCAAACATTTGGGTTTGAGTTCAACTTAGGCAATAACCAATTTTCTTATTTTCTTGAATTACGGTATGATAAAACCAATCTATTTTATCACACACACAGGCACACACACACACACACACACACACACACACACACACACACACACACACACACACACACACACACACACACACACACACACATATATATATATATATAAAGCTTAATTGTAATATAGCTTGATAATTTTGAACATGCTTGCCTGTTCTGAAAACACCAAAACACACACAGTCCCATTAGTTTCTCTGACACAATTTGGGTCCTTCATCTAAATTAGATGATTGTGGGTTTAATTTCAATACTGTGACTACACTGCAAAATGGTTTGGACAACTGGGAGAGGTGTGATAATGTATTCAACAATTAGAATTTCATACGTTGTACCTTTCCTTTTATTCTATATATGATTAATAAATAATAACTAGTGAATTGAGGATAAAAGCTGACATGCAGCCCACAGGAATACTGCACAAAGCAATTTTAAAAATATTTTAACATGACCAGCTACATTTCATACATTTGTGTCACTTTTAGTTGCTATTTTAATTGTGATTTGTGCAAAGAGCAATATTACAGAAGCATCCTTATTGGATTTTCTCAAGACGGAGGAAGCAATCAATCCATGACTCCTAAAATACGTATAAGCACCCGCATTTGTATGAAGAGATCAGTGAGCATGAACTGAGCTCAGTAGTGAGGCTGTGAACAATTGTGTTGTATTATAAGACGAATTTGCATCTGAATAGCAGCATCCGCAACCTCAGAGGATCCCAGATCATTTACAGCTAATTAGATTATTTATATATGAAGTTTCTTTTGCAATATTGGGAAAGGAGGTTGTACTGAAAAAGCCTAGAAATAGTGAGGTGAATACTGCTTTCTTCTTGTTGTAATTGGATGCATTAACAGGGGTCTCACTGAGGTTTCACCATAAGCAGAAGCAGGAAGGGACATGCTGAGGCCAAATCTTTCCTTGTTAACAGAGAAAGTGAAACAAGCTTTTGTTAAGAGGGTTCATCTTCATATGTCCCAGCAGCATATTACTAGAGGTTAAGATTTTTGAAATATATAGTTGCCGTGATGTATCAGCTGCTGCCCTATCAGCTGTAGCAATATCACAGTGGGCCTGAAAACAGCCTTGTGACTATTCCACTGCACAGGTCTGTGATATTCACAATGAGGCAGAGATTCTCTGATCAGAGACTGAAAAGCAAAGTCTCAGATCCAAAATGTTGACTGCCGATTCCATGGGCACTGCACAACCAACTGAATTCCTCCAACACTTCTGTGCATTGTTCAATTTTTCATCCTTCCCAACCTGCACAATAACTTGCAGTACTGTATATAGGTAGTGAACACCTTCTGCTTAATAGTGTGAGTTCTATCACTGAAGGAGGCCTTCAGATGGTGTACAAGCCTCACAAAATTACACCTAATTATCATTATTACAACTCCAATTGTTGCTAGTTAGGTGAACAAATTGCTGTCATTGGATGTACATATATTTCTAAATGGTACTGACTTCAATCACTTGGACAGGACTAGTTTCAATAAGTTTGAACTGTGATTTTTAGGGATCACAGATCCAAGTAGAAAATGACTGTAAATGCCTGTCCTGTTATGTATGTTTATGGCTAGCAATAACATTCCACAGGTCTTTCCCAATATGACAGCTGAGTTCCTTCATGACTGATAGCAGAAATAGCATACGTCAAATTGCAAGCAAGGCGACTAACGGCCACATATTGCTTTGGAAGGTGAATTTATTTGCATTTTGTTTTAATTATATCAGAACAAATTAACTGACTAACCTGGTTTAAGAAAAATCAGTAAAAAGATTTAAGTGTACTTTTTCACTCTGGATTGATAATATAAAACATTATCAATTACATTACATGTGCCAACTTGTAATATACATTTACTTCCTTATAATTAACCAACTATATTGAAACAAATATCCAATTGTAGCTTCAACTAATACTAAACATAAATAATACTCTTTATCTGATTTTTAAACTGCTTTAAAAGCATCATCCTGTAACGAGAACAATTGGGTTTGATCATACTAATGGTCCTTTTGACCTCTTCTCCCTACCTACAACCTTGCAACCACCTGCAAATTTAGAAATTATGTTTCCAATGTCTAAACTTTAAATAACCGTGGTCTTCACACTGATCCTTTGGGGACACCGCAAGTCCCTCGTCCAGTAAGACTTTTGCTCCCACACTCTACTTTCTATCATGAAACCAGCAAGCAATGTATTTTTTTTTAATTTTTTTTTATTTTTCACACCATAAATCACATTAACCATGATACACACTTTTTCCTTTTCACACATATACAGTGCTATTTTCTCCCCCCCCCCACCCTCCTCCCATTCCACCCTCCCTACCTCCCCCCTCCCGTCGATGCATCCCCAGACTCTGCATTTTAGGACCTTACATTAGAATATATGAGGTACCTTGCTTAAAGGCTTTTGTAAATCTAGATGCACTTCAGCTCTCGTATTTGCTTAATTTCTCAAATAATTCAATAAGGTTAGTGGTGAAATCTTTTGAAATCTATCTGAGCATTCAAAGTTGCATTTTCTATTTCCATGGAGGACAGAGGATGTAAACAAAATAGGGCTCATGACACCTGACTGTTTTGTAACTGATCAAGACAGGGAAAGTTCAAGCTTTCACAGGGAAAGAATTTTTCATGATGCATAACTATTAATATTATTTTGGAGAAGTTATACATGAGAAAAATTGCTGTAGCAAATAAAAAATCTCTTAGAAATGTCAGCAGTTGAGTTTTGCACTAGCCACTGGGAAATATGTACAAAATTGATCTCCAGGTTAAGCAAATTTCCAACTGCATAGCACATATCTTTGGTGTTATAGGATTTCTCGGCCATTATTATTTACATAGTGAGTAGAATCAATGGGTGAGAACAAGAGCAGCAAACTCACAGATTTATTTTTTATTTGTTCTAAAAATCACATCAATACATTGAATGGAAACATTTTTTTATATTTGCTGTTTGGGATTCTGTATATCGATGATGTTGGTGATCCGGTGTGACATGATTAATGCATATAGCTTGGCAAATTCTAATAAACTCTCTATGCAATGAAATTTATGTCTTAGAGTTCTCAAAGGCAGGTTTATTTTTATGTACAGCATGGTAACAGGCTATTTCGGCCCACGAGAACATGCCACCCAATTTACACCCTTTAACCTACACCCTCAGTATGTTTTGAATGGTGGGAGAAAACTGGAGCCCCCCCCCCCGGAGAAAACCCAAGCAGACATGGGGAAAACAGACAACTCAGGATTCGAACTCCGGTCCGTCCCTGATTGCTGACGCTGTAAAGATGTTGCACTAACCCCTCAGCCAACTGTGCTGCCCTGCTTGCATATTTCTGCTTGCATAAGCAAACTTTTACTTTACTAAAGTGGTAGCTGGCTCAAGGTGGAGATGCCTTCACTATAATAAAAAGGGAGATAAATTCTGCTGGCCTTATTACAGGGATGGAAGATTGGATCACTGAGCATGTGGTCACAAGGAAATAACCAGTAGTAAGCATTGTCAAGGATCATCCAGCTGTTTTGGTTTGTAGTAATCCCACATAATAAATCATTATGGGTACAGGAAAGAAAACTGATGCACACTATTGTTGAGTTTAATAGAAAACACTGACAAAGATAACTGTGTTTCCAGCATAACGCTCAATGCTTCATTAGTCTATTCATTAATTGAGCATTCTATTGCCTCTAACATGATTGAATGGGGCTGTAATTATCATGAATCAGTTATATGAATTACCTATAAATGATTGTCAGTCATAGAGACTCACTGTAAACACTCTTAATGAAGTTCATTTTCAGATTTCACTCACCAGGACTCAAATAAAGGTTAATTACCATAATTTTATTTTCTTGCACTAATTAGTTTGACCTAAAGACCTGATTAACATGTTTCACGAAGAGTTTTAATGAGACTACATTCATATGCAGGTGGAATATGTGACTCTTAAAGTATCGGAATCCAGTAGAGAACATTTGACGCCCAAAAATACTTTTAATATATTGATAGAACTCCTTGAATGAGCTAGTAAATGGCAGAACACTCACTTGCATGCATTCTTAAATGAGGAGCATGCAATTCTATCACTCGTGCTTGAACATTAAAAGACAGCGAAAATTGGCCAGGAGATTATTATAAGATTATTTATAAGATGCACATTAATAAAAATGCACACCTGGATCACTTAAATGGTCATGATGCCTGATAAAGCAGTCAAGTTTGGAAAGAGTTTTGGGAAACTATTAATGGCTAATAGTTAATAAGGCAATGTCAAAAACAGAAGCCATCAAATGTTATTCATTGAAAGAAGCATAAAATGAAATCCAACATTTAATACTGGATAAGCACAAAAGCCGCAGATGCTGCCATCTCAAGAAGAAAAAGGATTGCTGGAGGAACTCAGCATCCATCGGTAAAGATGCTCAGTCAACATTTTGGGTCTGGACCCCATCAAGACCTGAGGGAAGGGGGTGAAATGGTTTCTCCCTCTAGTCTCCACCTTGTGTCCTATCACCTGTGGGTTCCTCCTCCTTCTCCCACTTCTTTCCCCCTTTATTTACATTATATCATCCCCTTCCCTCTTGACTCCAGACACGAAATGTTGATGAACCATTTTACCCATGGACGCTGTCTGACGTGCTGAGTTCCTCCAGTTATTCTTTGCTCCGGTCATTAGAAGCATTTACTTTTTATCAACTGACAGGAGCCCAGGGAGATCATGAAATGCTTTGCAGCAGCATAGCTCAATTAAAAGTGAAAGAATTGATGGCTTAGTTCAGCAAATTTAATGTACCTCTACCACTCTATCTCAGATGGTGATATACCATGGCATTTCACAAGATAGCTTTTGTAAAATAAAGATGCTCTAAATGAGAAACAGTATTCGATCTGGAGTCATTGTAGCTGTGGAGAGACAATACTTGAATGCATGCAGTAATTATTTACTGTTGAGGAAATATTTCCCGTTGCTTTAATTAATATGAGATGAAAATTATAGTGCATGTGAATAGGGCCAGGAATCCCATGTCATTTCAATTGAATGAAATCAAAATATATCCATGGACCGAATAGACAAAGTAAAAGGGCAAAAGGCTGCGCATTGCCAGGATTTTTTGTCCTTTTATTGCATGAGGCGCAAAATGTTCACTAATTTACCCTGGTGCAAATTGAAATAATTCCTGTTGATGTAAAGACATTTTTGATCAATATTTTAATGATATGTGTCAACACGACAGCCAAGAAAGTGCCTCAAGGGACTGAGGAAATTTGGCATGTCATCTCCATCAATCAACAGTTTCTACTGCATGGTACACCACCCTTCACTTTCACTTTGGCTTGGGTTCGCAGACGAAGATTTATGGAGGGGTATGTCCATGTCTGCTGCAGGCTCGTTGGTGGCTGACAAGTCCGATGTGGGAAAGGCAGGCACGGTAGCAGCGGTTGCAAGGGAAAATTGGTTGGTTGGGGTTGGATGTTGGGTTTTTCCTCCTTTGTCTTTTGTCAGTGAGGTGGGCTCTGCGGTCTTCTTCAAAGGAGGTTGCTGCCTGCTGAACTGTGAGGCGCCAAGATGCACGGTTGGAGGCGAGATCAGCCCACTGGCGGTGGTCAATGTGGCAGGCACCAAGTGATTTCTTTAAGCAGTCCTTGTACTTCGTCTATGGTGCACCTCTGTCTTGGTGGCCAGTGGAGAGCTCGCCATATAACACAATCTTGGGAAGGCGATGGTCCTCCATTCTGGAGACGTGACCCATCCAGCGCAGTTGGGTCTTCAGCAGCATGGATTCGATGCTTGAGGACTCTGCCAGCTCGAGTACTTCGATGTTGGTGATGAAATCATTCCAATGAATGTTGAGGATGGAGCAGAGACAGCGCTGATGGAAACATTCTAGGAGATGCCGGTAGAGGACCCATGATTCGGAGCCGAACAGGAGCATGGGTATGACAACGGCTCTGTACACGCTGATCTTTGTGTGTTTCTTCAGGTGGTTGTTTTTCCAAACTCTTTTGTGTAGTCTTCCAAAGGCGCTATTTGCCTTGGCGAGTCTGTTGTCTATCTCTTTGTCGATCCTTGCATCAGATGAAATGGTGCAGCCGAGGTAAGTAAACTGGTTGACCGTTTTGAGTTCTGTGTGCCCGATGGAGATGTGGGGGGGAGGGGCTGATGGGGAGCTGGCTGATGGAGGACCTCAGTTTTCTTCAGGCTGACTACCAGCCCCCCCACATCTCCATCGGGCACACAGAACTCAAAACGGTCAATCAGTTATACCACCCAAGACTGCAAGAAACTGAGAAGTTGTGAATGCAGCTCAGAGCATCACATAAACCCTCTTCCCTTCCACCTATGTTGGTCTTGGAAAAGTGGCCAACATATTAAAGGACTCATACCACCCCGACCACATATTCTTCAACTTCCTCCCCTCAGGAAGAAGATTCACGAGTGTGAGATCTCTTTCCACCACTTTCAGGGACAGTTTCGTTTCTGCTCCTATCTGACTCCTGAATGAAACTTACACCAACAAAATAGTGTTGCCTTGTCTCTGTTCTTACTGTTCTCCCTCTGTAACTCTACACACTATACTATGTTTTTTGCTGCTGTACTGTGCATGTGTTGACCAGCTGGACTGCTAGCAACTCAGACTTTCTCACTGAAACTCAATTCTCCTGAAAATAAACCTCAAACTACAACATTATTTTAAAGTATCGTCTGTATATAATGTACAGAAAAATTGCAGCCATTCACAACATTTTTGATTTTCAGCACTTTGTGGATTAATTATACATGAGATAAGAAAAAAAAGATGAAACCAGTTGGTAAGTATTAATTGTAATCAGAATAATGCAATGCTCCTCATGAACTTGGCTATTTTTAGTCTGAGTACTGATTTCTTGCTTGTTGTGCTAACAAAGTGTTCTGCCCATGGACTTCTTCCACAGCTGGGAATGCAACATGAACCCATGATCCAAAAATCACTATTCCTGCCAGCAAGCACTCCATAAAGGTGGAGTGATGTGGAAAAAGCAGAAAGGCTCTCAGAACCACTTGCGATGTTTTCCATTTGCAAGTATTTCAAAGGTAGTTGTTTAATGGACATCATTAGTGGTATGAAACAAGCACAAATAGACAAATCAATGCACAGTCTCCCATCGTGCCACTCGCATGTCACCTTCTTCAATTTATACTAAGCCAACTAACGAAGTCATAATTATAGATTGCATTGACCTGCTTATGTTCCTTAACTCAATTACCATAATTTTAAATGTTAAAATGGAAACTCCATAAGCCAAAAAAAAATTAAATGTTCAGCCTTTTTTGAGCACAATTGAAAATGTTTGAGTGAACATTGAACTGACAACATGCCTCAACCATGAGAAATGCTTCTTAATTTTTAATCCTTTGGAGTTTTTCAACAATTCTTATTAAATGTGAGCTGAATTTCTTTTGCAAAATTTTCCCCTCTTGGAAGTCTCATTGCAATTGTATGAAAATACATTTTACATGAATGTCTTTTGTTTATCTTCTCAGATTTTACTTACTTTGAATTATTTAACTTCATCACAAGCAAAAGCAAGATCTCAACTTTGTTTTGTCTGGACTGACATGTTGAGTTGGGAGGTGGGCCTCCAATCAATCATTGATCAGGGCAGTGCATTCTCAGCAGACACTCAATTGTCAGTGAGCTGATGAGAGGAGATTTTAAGGGAGCAGAATTATTTACATACTGTTAATAAAACTTTAAGCCAAAGAGAAATTGGTGTTAGATGCTGCATCAAGGCAACAAAATTTCAATTTGAATTCTGACAGTGTGAAGATACAGAAGTTGGGAAGAGAAACACAAAGCTGCATCTGCTGGAACTTTGAGCAAACAAGGTCAGTAGGTCAGACAGTATGCGTGAGTAGAATGCCAGTAAATGCT